>NC_053396.1:104996046-105596046 GCF_905171765.1 Bufo bufo
TGGCAAAATTTGGGAATGCTTTTTCAACCCAGAACAAAAAGTCCTTTTACGGTCACTACAAATAACTTGACAGCTAAAACAGTGCAGATTTGGTGAATAGAGATGTGAGACCTGTTTTTTTTTTGCGCTGTGTGACAGGTATAGGTTTAATCACAGAATCACACTTCTATCAGCACGCTAGCGTGTGTCTTAGGTTTTTCTGAATGACACTATCAATACCTTCAATGTAAGATTTTCTTTTTGGGATAGATTTCAAGTAGGCCTCAAATACCAGAAACTAGTTATTTTGAGAATGGCAAATTTGGGAATGCTTTTTCAACCCAGAACAAAAAGTCTGCTTTTACGGTCACTACAAATAACTTGAACAGCTAAAACAGTGCAGATTTGGTGGAATAGAGATGTGAGACCTGTTTTTTTTTGCGCTGTGTGACAGGTATAGGTTTAATCACAGAATCACACTTCTATCAGCACGCTAGCGTGTGTCTTAGGTTTTTCTGAATGACACTATCAATACCTTCAATGTAAGATTTTCTTTTTGGGCTAGATTTCAAGTAGGCCTCAAATACCAGAAACTAGTTATTTTGAGAATGGCAAATTTGGGAATGCTTTTTCAACCCAGAACAAAAAGTCTGCTTTTACGGTCACTACAAATAACTTGACCAGCTAAAACACTGCAGATTTGGTTGAATAGAGATGTGAGACCTGTTTTTTTTTGCGCTGTGTGACAGGTATAGGTTTAATCACAGAATCACACTTCTATCAGCACGCTAGCGTGTGTCTTAGGTTTTTCTGAATGACACTATCAATACCTTCAATGTAAGATTTTCTTTTTGGGCTAGATTTCAAGTAGGCCTCAAATACCAGAAACTAGTTATTTTGAGAATGGCAAATTTGGGAATGCTTTTTCAACCCAGAAAAAAAAGTGTGCTTTTACAGTCAATACAAATAACTTGACCAGCTAAAACAGTACAGATTTGGTTGAATAGAAATGTCAGGTCTATTTTTTAGGCGCTGGGTGACAGGCTCAACTTGCCCCTGATGTAATATATGGCCAAAAAATAACCACACTGTTGATGGTTAAATGCACTTGGGTGACACAGGCTCAGCCTGCACCAGATGTAGTATATGGCCAAAAAATAATCAGACTGTTGATGGTTAAATGCACTTGGGTGACACAGGCTCAGCCTGCACCAGATGTAGTATATGGCCAAAAAATAATCAGACTGTTGATGGTTAAATGCACTTGGGTGACACAGGCTCAGCCTGCAGCTGATGTAGGATATAGCACAAAATAACCACACTATCGATGGTTAAATACACTTGGGTGACACAGGCTCAGCCTGCAGCTGATGTAGTATATGGCCAAAAAATAACCAGACTGTTGATGGTTAAATGCACTTCGGTGACACAGGCTCAGCCTGCAGCTGATGTAGTATATGGCCAAAAAATAATCAGACTGTTGATGGTTAAATGCACTTGGGTGACACAGGCTCAGCCTGCACCAGATGTAGTATATGGCCAAAAAACAATCAGACTGTTGATGGTTAAATGCACTTGGGTGACACAGGCTCAGCCTGCAGCTGATGTAGGATATAGCACAAAATAACCACACTATCGATGGTTAAATACACTTGGGTGACACAGGCTCAGCCTGCAGCTGATGTAGTATATGGCCAAAAAATAACCAGACTGTTGATGGTTAAATGCACTTCGGTGACACAGGCTCAGCCTGCAGCTGATGTAGGATATAGCACAAAATAACCACACTATCGATGGTTAAATACACTTGGTGATAGCTCATGCTGGCGCACCACAAGTCACAAAATAGCCGCCGATCACCCCAGAAAAAAAGGGATCTAAAAACGCTCTGGGCAGCCTCAAAAAAGTGAGCAAGTCAATAATAGCACTTCAATGATCCACAGCTGCAGATCGATCACAGAATGAAGTCTTTTGGAGGAGTTAATCTGCCTAATCTCGCCCTAACGTCGCAGCTGCAACCTCTCCCTATACTGATCATAGCAGAGTGACGTGCGGCGCTACGTGACTCCAGCTTAAATAGAGGCTGGGTCACATGGTGCACTGGCCAATCACAGCCATGCCAATAGTAGGCATGGCTGTGATGGCCTCTTGGGCCAAGTAGTATGACGCTTGTTGATTGGCTGCTTTGCAGCCTTTCAAAAAGCGCCAAGAAAGCGCCGAACACCGAACCCGGACTTTTACGAAAATGTTCGGGTCCGTGTCACGGACACCCCAAAATTCGGTACGAACCCGAACTATACAGTTCGGGTTCGCTCATCCCTAGTCGTAACCTGATGGTTGGGAACACTACAGGGTTCAGAAGCGAAGGAGTGCCATTTGGCTTTTGAAACAGATTTTACTGGAAAGAGTTTGGGCTCCATTTCAAACTTGTAACACCTGTGTGATGGTTTATATTTTGTGTGAAAAGCTGTCATTGTTATTAGTACTATTTTGAGGTACATGTGACTTTTTGATCGTGTTTTATGCAATCTTTTGGGGAGGTGAGGTGAAAAAAAGAACAATTCATTCATTATTATGTGAAATAAGTAACATGATCTTTTCATAGAACAGGTCGTTATGGACGCGGTAATACCAATTATTTGTGTAGTTTGTTCATTTATTCATTTATTTTTTCAATTTTTTTATTAATTGTGCCAATTTATAAATTGGTGGAAAATGGAAAAAATGATTGTTTACTTGAAAATTTGTATTTAGTCACTTTGTTGTCATCTCTGCGTCTGACAACGTCTTGCACCTAGCAGTGATCTCAGTGTTGTCTGAAATTCTACTTTGTATTCTACCCGAACATGGTATGCAACCAAACTTAAGATATTAGGACAGGGCAGCGATTGTTTTATGTCATACTGTAAGCTTACATTAGTGTTGTGCATAATTCACCATAGGTAAGCTCAATTATAACTGTAAAGAGTGGTGTTAAATAGTTATAAAGGGGGAGTGAATCATTCATTAATACAGTTTTAGATCAAATAAACCCATCCGCAGGCAGTGTAAGACTGAGGTGCCTAGGGTCCACCAGTAAAATTTATTTTGGGGGCCCACCTTACGGATATATTCAAATATTACCTGCTCACACAACAGCAAGATGCTACCAGATGATTGAATATGGAGGTCACTGCAGCAGCTTTGAGAAGGTAGGTCCTGGGGAAAAGAGGACACTGGCAGCTTTACTCTATATCTAGAAGTCATCTCGGATCTGATTGTGTCTATAATAATAAACTGGGGAGTTTCTTTAATAATCTATCAAGTTTTTTATATGAACGTAGGCTGGTTGAGGTGCTGTACATTGAATATATGCATATAGTGCAGTAAGTCTACTGTGTTATGCGCCACTTGTGCAGGGGGTGGGAGACTAGGGGCCCACCTTCCTCAGGGGCCCACAGGGGGATTCACCTGTACCCCTGTGGGCCAGTCTGAGCCTGTCCGCAAGATATGCCCTAAATATGCAATAATTGTGGATCCAGCTCTGGGACCCTCACCTATTGGAGAAGAGGTGACAAAAACCTTGGCAACACCAATCCCTGACTCTACGGGAGTTACAGAAAGGGTTGGGTACTGCTTACCTGACTCTTTATATAACTCCCATAGTCTTCAAACAAGGACACATGCAAGAATACATTTACAACATGGGAATACCCCTTTAACTAATATGTCTATGATATTTTTTCCTTCTTTTTCAAATAGTGAAACAATTTCATAAAGCCACCCACCTCTTTAAAAGAAAACTGTTAGCAGATTTGTACCTATGACACTGGCTGACCTGTTACATGTGCACTTGGCAGCTGAAGGCATCTGTGTTGGTCCCGTCTTTCTATGTGCCCGCATTGTGGCAAGTAAGGGTGCTCACTCCTTTCACTGCACAGCCATAGGGAGCGGCCGTGTGAGGACAGCTGCCATTATTGACTGTGACAGCCAGAGCCACTAACATTGTTGAGTGAAGCTTCAATACCAGTCACAACCAAAGTATAGATGTTGTGTCATGTTTCTGGAAGAAAGCAGCCATATTTTTATCATCTTGGACTAGGCCTTTAATGATGGAATATACCTTGTACCTTGTTCATTTTTATCATCTTGGACAAGGCTTTTAACCCCTTAAGGACGCAGGGCGTATCGGTACGCCCTATTTCCCGAGTCCTTAAGGACTCAGGGCGTACCGGTACGTCCTAACTTGAAATCAGTATTCCGGCGCCCCAGGGGTTAATCAGAACGGGATTTCGGCTGAAATCCTTCAGCCAGCATCCGGTGACAACGCCAGGGGGGGTCATGTGACCCCCCCATGTCGGCGATCGCAGCAAACCGCAGGTCAATTCAGACCTGCGGTTTGCTGCGCTTTTTGCAGTTTCTGATGCCTGCGGTCCCTGACCGCGGGGATCAGAAACTTTTGAGTGCCTATAATCAATATTTTTCACCCCCCCCCCTGCACCCCTGCACGATTTGATGCCGGCGGGTGGTGCGGGGGGGGTGTCGCATGCGGTGGGGGCGTTGCGGGAGGCGGGCGGTGCGGCATGCGGGATCGCGATCCCCCGCCCGCCTCCCCATGAATGATCGTTGGCTTCTAGTGGGTTATACCAGGGTGCCAGCACATTGCTGGCACCCTGGTATAAACGGCTGACATCTGTGCAGATGTCAGCCGTTTAACCCTTTCCATACCGCGGTCCGTACGGACCGCTGTATGGAAAAAGTTAACTGTCATCGGTCAGGGAGCTCCCTCCCTCTCCATCGGGGGGCTGCTGTGCCTTTGCAGCCCCCCGATGGAGAGGGAGAGAGCCCCCAGAGAGCCCCCCTCAGCCCTGTGCTTACCCTTCCCCGTCTGCGAAGTTCTGAGCAGACGGGGAGGGTTCCCATGGCAACAGGACGCCTGCTCAGGCGTCCTGCTGTCCATGGTGCTGAACAGATCTGTGCTAAAAGCATAGATCTGTTCAGTGTAAGTAAAATACAGTACAGAACAATATATATTGTACTGTACTGTATTATACAGACATCAGACCCACTGGATCTTCCAGAACCAAGTGGGTCTGGGTCAAAAAAAAAGTTAAAAAAAGTGAAAAAAGTTAAGATAAAAAAAAAAAACATTCATCACTGAATAAAAATTAAAAAAATAAAATACACTACACATATTAGGTATCGCCGCGTCCGTAACGACCTGATCTATAAAACGGTCATGTTACTTTCCCCGCACGGTGAACACCATAAAAATAAAAAAATAAAAACTATGAGAAAATTTAAATTTTGCCCACCTTACTTCCCAAAAAAGGTAATAAAAGTGATCAAAAAAGTCACATGTACGCCAAAATAGTACCAATCAAACCGTCATCTCATCCCGCAAAAATCATACCCTACCCAAGATAATCGCCTAAAAACTGAAAAAACTATGGCTCTCAGACTAAAGAAACACTAAAACATGATTTTTTTTTTTCAAAAATGAAATCATTGCGTAAAACTTACATAAATAAAAATAAAGTATACATATTGGGTATCGCCGCGTCCGTATTGACCAGCTCTATAAGAATATCACATGACCTAACCCCTCAGGTGACCACCGTAAAAAATAAAAAATAAAAACTGTGTAAAAAAAGCAATTTTTTGTCATCTTACGTCACAAAAAGTGTAATAACAAGCGATCAAAAAGTCATATGCACCCCAAAATAGTGCCAATCAAACCGTCATCTCATCCCGCAAAAAATGAGACCCTACTCAAGATAATCGCCCAAAAACTGAAAAAACTATGGCTCTTAGACTATGGAGACACTAAAACTTTTTTTGGTTTTAAAAATGAAGTTATTGTATATAACTTACATAAATAAAAATAATTGTATACATATTAGGTATCGCCGCGTCCGCGACAACCTGCTCTATAAAATTACCACATGATCTAACCTGTCAGATGAATGTTGTAAGTAACAAAAAAAAAAAACGTGGCAAAAAAGCTATTTCTTGTTACCTTGCCGCACAAAAAGTGTAATATAGAGCAACCAAAAATCATATGTACCCTAAACTAGTACCAACAAAGCTGCCACCCTATTCCGTACTTTCTAAAATGGGGTCATTTTTTTGGAGTTTCTACTCTAGGGGTGCATCAGGGGGGCTTCAAATGGGACATGGTGTCAAAAAAACCAGTCCAGCAAAATCTGCCTTCCAAAAACCGTATGGCATTCCTTTCCTTCTGCGCCCTGCTGTGTGCCTGTACAGCGGTTTACGACCACATATGGGGTGTTTCTGTAAACTACAGAATCAGGGCCATAAATAATGAGTTTTGTTTGGCTGTTAACCCTTGCTTTGTAACTGGAAAAAAAAAATTAAAATGGAAAATCTGCCAAAAAAGTTAAATTTTGAAATTGTATCTCTATTTTCCATTAAATCTTGTGCAACACCTAAAGGGTTAACAAAGTTTGTAAAATCAGTTTTGAATACCTTGAAGGGTGTAGTTTCTTAGATGGGGTCACTTTTATGGAGTTTCTACTCTAGGGGTGCATCAGGGGGGCTTCAAATGGGACATGGTGTCAAAAAAACAGTCCAGCAAAATCAGCCCTCCAAAAACCATACGGCGCACCTTTCCCTCTACGCCCTGCTGTGTGGCCGTACAGTAGTTTACGGCCACATATGGGGTGTTTCTGTAAACGGCAGAGTCAGGGCAATAAAGATACAGTCTTGTTTGGCTGTTAACCCTTGCTTTGTTAGTGGAAAAAATGGGTTAAAATGGAAAATTAGGCAAAAAAATGAAATTCTCAAATTTCATCCCCATTTGCCAATAACTCTTGTGCAACACCTAAAGGGTTAACAAAGTTTGTAAAATCAGTTTTGAATACCTTAAGGGGTGTAGTTCCTTAGATGGGGTCACTTTTATGGAGTTTCTAGTCTAGGGGTGCATCAGGGGGCTTCAAATGGGACATGGTGTCAAAAAAACAGTCCAGCAAAATCAGCCCTCCAAAAACCATACGGCGCACCTTTCCCTCTACGCCCTGCTGTGTGGCCGTACAGTAGTTTACGGCCACATATGGGGTGTTTCTGTAAACGGCAGAGTCAGGGCAATAAAGATACAGTCTTGTTTGGCTGTTAACCCTTGCTTTGTTAGTGGAAAAAATGGGTTAAAATGGAAAATTAGGCAAAAAAATGAAATTCTCAAATTTCATCCCCATTTGCCAATAACTCTTGTGCAATACCTAAAGGGTTAACGAAGCTTGTAAAATCAGTTTTGAATACCTTGAGGGGTGTAGTTTATAGAATGGGGTCATTTTTGGGCGGTTTCTATTATGTAAGCCTCGCAAAGTGACTTCAGACCTGTAGTGGTCCCTAAAAATTTGTTTTTTGTAAATTTCTGAAAAATTTCAAGATTTGCTTCTAAACTTCTAATGCCTTGTAACATCCCCAAAAAATAAAATATCAATCCCAAAATGCTACAAACATGAAGTAGACATATGGGGAATGTAAAGTCATAAAAATTTTTGGGGGTATTATTATGTATTACAGAAGTAGAGAAACTGAAACTTTGAAATTTGCAAATTTTTCAAAATTTTTGGTAAATATGGTATTTTTTTATGCAAAAAAATTAACTTTTTTGACCCAATTTTAGCAGTGTCATGAAGTACAATATGTGACGAAAAAACAATCTCAGAACGGCCTGGGTAAGTCAAAGCGTTTTAAAGTTATCAGCACTTAAAGTGACACTGGTCAGATTTGCAAAAAATGGCCAAGTCCTTAAGGTGAAATAGGGCTGAGTCCTTAAGGGGTTAATGACGGAATATACCTTGTACCTTGTTCATGAGCACATTTGTTTTATACTTACAAACCCCGCTTTGTAAAACAAGAATAAAAAAGGACCACTTCCAGTCCCAAATGAGGGAGCTTGTTTGTAGATGCTTTAAGCATGTTTATCCTCATATGGAAGGGGAAATTACTGCATGGGTAATTGGAGTGAGCGCAGGCACAAGCTGTCTGGTTTCGTTTTCAGATACACTTATAGAATTCTGCTTTAATAGATGGAGTCCCCTGCAGTAGTGTACACACATACTATAGTGTCCATAGCGGTACTTGGTATGGACTCCCAGTGAGATTTCTGACAAGTTTACTGTTATACACTGCCTGTCCAAAATAAAAGTCACCACCTGGATTTAACCACGGCTACTTTCACACCTGCATTCGGTGCGGATCCGTCTGGTATCTGCAGAGACGGATCCGCACCTTTAATTTCAAACGCTGGTATCCGTTCAGTAGGGATCCGTCTACATCACTTAGTAAAAAAAAAAATCGAAGTGTAAGTCAAACGGATCCGTCCTGACTTACATTGAAAGTCAATAGGGGACGGATCTGTTTACAATTGCACCATATTTGTGTCAATGTAAACGGATCCGTCCCCATTGACTTACATTGTGGCAATAAGTTATTTAACCCCTACTGGTGCAATGAGTTGCTTTTCATTTCTTAAACAACCATGTCGAAAGACACATCTCGTGGTCGTGGAAAAGATGTTAGTCTGTTTGAGAAGGGTCAAATCATTGGCATGCATCAAGCAGAGAAAACATCGAAGGAGATTGCAGAAACTACTAAAATTGGGTTAAGATTAAGAACTGTCCAACGCATTATTAAAAACTGGAAGGATAGTGGGGACCCATCGTATTTGAGGAAGAAATTTGACGGGAAGAAAATCCAGAATGATCGTGATCGGCGATCACTTAAACGTTTGGTGAAATCAAATCGAAGAAAAACAACAGTAGACCTCAGGGCTATGTTTAATAGTGAAAGTAAGAGCATTTCCACATGTACAATGCGAAGGGAACTCAAAATATTGGGACTGAACAGCTGTGTAGCCGTAAGAAAACCTCTAATCAGTGAGGCAAACCAGAACAAAAGGCTTCAATTTGCTAGGAAGCATAAAGATTAGACTCTGGAGCAATTGAAGAAGGTCATGTGGTCTGATGAGTCCAGATTTACCCTGTTCCAGAGTGATGGGGGCATCAGGGTAAGAAGAGAGGCAGATGAAGTGATGCACCTATCATGCCTAGTGCCTACTGTACAAGCCTGTGGGGGCAGTGCTATGATCTGGGGTTGCTGCAGTTGGTCAGGTCTAGGTTCAGGAACAGTATGTGCTCCAAGAATGAGGTCAGCTGACTACCTGAACATACTGAATGACCAGGTTATTCCATCAATGGATTTGTTCTTCCAAGATGACAATGCCAGGATTCATCGGGCTCAAATTGTGAAAGAGTGGTTCAGGGAGCATGAGAGATCATGGATTGGCCACCACAGAGTCCAGACCTTAACACCATTGAGAATCTTTGGGTTGTGCTGGAGAAGGCTTTGCGCAGCAGTCAGACTCTACCATCATCAATGCAAGATCTTGATGAAAAATTAATGCAACACTGGATGGAAATACATCTTGTGACATTGCAGAAGCTTATCGAAACAATGCAACAGTGAATGCGTGCCGTAATCAAAGCTAAAGGCTTTTTTTAGTGGCGACTTTTTTTTTGGACAGGCAGTGTATTACACTGAACAAAAATATAAACACAACACTTTCGGTTTTGCTCCCATTTTGCATGAGCTGAACTCAAAGATCTGAAACATTTTCTACACACACAAAAGACCCATTACTCTAAAATATTGTTAACAAATCTGTCTAAATCTGTGTTAGTGAGCACCTCTCCTTTGCCGAGATAATCCATCCCACCTCACAGGTGTGGCATATCAAGGTGCTGATTAGACAGCATGAATATTGCACAGGTGTGCCTTAGACTGCCCACAATAAAAGGCCACTCTGTGCAGTTTGATCACACAGCACAATGCCACAGATGTCACAACATTTGAGGGAGAGTGCAATTGGCATGCTGACTGCAGGAATGTCTACCAGAGCTGTTGCCCGTGCAATGAATGTTCTTTTTTCTATCATAAGCCATCTACAAAGATGCTATAGAGAATTTGCCAGTACATCCAACCGGCCTCACAACTGCAGACCTTGTGTAACCACACCAGCCCAGGACCTCCACATCCAGCATGTTCACCTCCATGATTGTCTGAGACGAGCCACCCAGACATCTGCAGCAACAATCAGTTTGAATAACCAAAGAATTTCTGCACAAACTGTCAGAAACCGTCTCAGGGAAGCTCATCTCCATGCTCGTTGTCCTCACCGGGGTCTGGACATGACTGCAGTTCGTCGTCATAACCGACTTGAGTGGGCAAATGCTCACATTCGATGGCGTCTGGCACGTTGGAGAGGCGTTCTGTTCACAGATGAGTCACGGTTTTCACTGTTTAGGGCAGATGGCAGATAGTATGTGTGGCGACACCTGTGAGGTGGGATGGATTATCTCAGCAAAGGAGAAGTGCTCCCTAACACAGATTTACACAGATTTGTGAGTAATGGGTCTTTTGTGTATGTAAAGTCGTGGCCAAAAGTTTTGGGAATGACACAAATATTAGTTTTCACAAAGTTTGCTGCTAAACTGCTTTTAGATCTTTGTTTCAGTTGTTTCTGTGATGTAGCGAAATATAATTACACGCAGTTCATACGTTTCAAAGGCTTTTATCGACAATTACATGACATTTATGCAAAGAGTCAGTATTTGCAGTGTTGGCCCTTCTTTTTCAGGACCTCTGCAATTCGACTGGGCATGCTCTCAATCAACTTCTGGGCCAATTCCTGACTGATAGCAACCCATTCTTTCATAATCACTTCTTGGAGTTTGTCAGAATTAGTGGGTTTTTGTTTGTCCACCCGCCTCTTGAGGAATGACCACAAGTTCTCAATGGGATTAAGATCTGGGGAGTTTCCAGGCCATGGACCCAAAATGTCAACGTTTTGGTCCCCGAGCCACTTAGTTATCACTTTTGCCTTATGGCACGGTGCTCCATCGTGCTGGAAAATGCATTGTTCTTCATCAAACTGTTGTTGAATTGTTGGAAGAAGTTGCTGCTGAAGGGTGTTTTGGTACCATTCTTTATTCATGGCTGTGTTTTGGGGCAAAATTGTGAGTGAGCCCACTCCCTTGGATGAGAAGCAACCCCACACATGAATGGTCTCAGGATGCTTTACTGTTGGCATGACACGGACTGATTGTAGCGCTCACCTTTTCTTCTCCGGACAAGCCTTTTTCCAGATGCCCCAAACAATTGGAAAGAGGCTTCATTGGAGAATATGACTTAGCCCCAGTCCTCAGCAGTCCATTCATAATCCTTTCTGCAGAAGATCAATCTGTCCCTGATGTTTTTTTTGGAGAGAAGTGGCTTCTTTGCTGCCCTTCTTGACACCAGGCCATCTTCCAAAAGTCTTCGCCTCACTATGCATGCAGATGCGCTCACACCTGCCTGCTGCCATTCCTGAGCAAGCTCTGCACTGGTGGCACTCCGATCCCGCAGCTGAATCCTCTTTAGGAGACGATCCTGGCGCTTGCTGGACTTTCTTGGACGCCCTAAAGCCTTCTTAACAAGAATTGAACCGCTTTCCTTGAAGTTCTTGATGATCCTATAAATTGTTGATTGAGGTGCAATCTTAGTAGCCACAATATCCTTGCCTGTGAAGCCATTTTTATGCAACGCAATGATGGCTGCACGCGTTTCTTTGCAGGTCACCATGGTTAACAATGGAAGAACAATGATTTTCAAGCATCACCCTCCTTTTAACATGTCAAGTCTGCCATTTTAACCCAATCAGCCTGACATAATGATCTCCAGCCTTGTGCTCGTCAACATTCTCACCTGAGTTAACAAGACGATTAATGAAATGATCTCAACAGGTCCTTTAATGACAGCAATGAAATGCAGTGGAAAGGTTTCTTTGGGATTAAGTTAATTTTCATGGCAAAGAAGGACTATGCAATTCATCTGATCACTCTTCATAACATTCTGGAGTATATGCAAATTGCTATAATAAAAACTTAAGCAGAAACTTTTCCAATTTCCAATATTTATGTAATTCTCAAAACTTTTGGCCACGACTGTAGAAAATGTTTCAGATCTTTGAGTTCAGCTCATGCAAACCAAAAATGTTGTGTTTATATTTTTGTTCAGTGTATATATACACTGCGTGCAGAATTATTAGGCAAATGAGTATTTTGACCACATCATCCTCTTTATGCATGTTGTCTTACTCCAAGCTGTATAGGCTCGAAAGCCTACTACCAATTAAGCATATTAGGTGATGTGCATCTCTGTAATGAGAAGGGGTGTGGTCTAATGACATCAACACCCTATATTAGGTGTGCATAATTATTAGGCAACTTCCTTTCCTTTGGCAAAATGGGTCAAAAGAAGGACTTGACAGGCTCAGAAAAGTCAAAAATAGTGAGATATCTTGCAGAGGGATGCAGCACTCTTAAAATTGCAAAGCTTCTGAAGCGTGATCATCGAACAATCAAGCGTTTCATTCAAAATAGTCAACAGGGTCGCAAGAAGCGTGTGGAAAAACCAAGGCGCAAAATAACTGCCCATGAACTGAGAAAAGTCAAGCGTGCAGCTGCCAAGATGCCACTTGCCACCAGTTTGGCCATATTTCAGAGCTGCAACATCACTGGAGTGCCCAAAAGCACAAGGTGTGCAATACTCAGAGACATGGCCAAGGTAAGAAAGGCTGAAAGACGACCACCACTGAACAAGACACACAAGCTGAAACGTCAAGACTGGGCCAAGAAATATCTCAAGACTGATTTTTCTAAGGTTTTATGGACTGATGAAATGAGAGTGAGCCTTGATGGGCCAGATGGATGGGCCCGTGGCTGGATTGGTAAAGGGCAGAGAGCTCCAGTCCGACTCAGACGCCAGCAAGGTGGAGGTGGAGTACTGGTTTGGGCTGGTATCATCAAAGATGAGCTTGTGGGGCCTTTTCGGGTTGAGGATGGAGTCAAGCTCAACTCCCAGTCCTACTGCCAGTTTCTGGAAGACACCTTCTTCAAGCAGTGGTACAGGAAGAAGTCTGCATCCTTCAAGAAAAACATGATTTTCATGCAGGACAATGCTCCATCACACGCGTCCAAGTACTCCACAGCGTGGCTGGCAAGAAAGGGTATAAAAGAAGAAAATCTAATGACATGGCCTCCTTGTTCACCTGATCTGAACCCCATTGAGAACCTGTGGTCCATCATCAAATGTGAGATTTACAAGGAGGGAAAACAGTACACCTCTCTGAACAGTGTCTAGGAGTCTGTGGTTGCTGCTGCACGCAATGTTGATGGTGAACAGATCAAAACACTGACAGAATCCATGGATGGCAGGCTTTTGAGTGTCCTTGCAAATAAAGGTGGCTATATTGGTCACTGATTTGTTTTTGTTTTGTTTTTGAATGTCAGAAATGTATATTTGTGAATGTTGAGATGTTATATTAGTTTCACTGGTAAAAATAAATAATTGAAATGGGTATATATTTGTTTTTTGTTAAGTTGCCTAATAATTATGCACAGTAATAGTCACCTGCACACACAGATATCCCCCTAAAATAGCTAAAACTAAAAACAAACTAAAAACTACTTCCAAAAATATTCAGCTTTGATATTAATGAGTTTTTTGGGTTCATTGAGAACATGGTTGTTGTTCAATAATAAAATTAATCCTCAAAAATACAACTTGCCTAATAATTCTGCACTCCCTGTATATATATATATATATATATATATATATATATATAATCACTCCCTTTCCTCTCATACAAAAAATAATAATTATATATATATATATATATTTATCCCACACAATGAGCGCTGTAGCGAAATTATTTTTTTTCATATTCTTCACAATAGCATGGCCGCAACCGCCCGCAGCACGGCCGCTCCATGGGCCATGCCCTAAGGCGGAGTGGCCTGGGTATATCTGATTTATAGCGATTAGTAACAAATCTAATCTCTTGGCGAACTTCGGCACTGGTGCCGAATCAAATTTTTCAAAACTTCTCTCATTTCAAGTCATCAATATCAGATCAGTGGGGGATCAGCTGAAGTGGATGGGATCTGAGCTACAGTTGCCATAACCACTGCACAATGGACAAATGGTCTTCTACTTCTGGCTCCATCCACTGGTTTGTTTTTACGATGCCAGTTTACAGTTACTGTAAACATCAGCTGATAGGGTACTGGGTATTGGGCCTCACTGATCTAATACTGATAACTACAGATGAGCGAATTTCTCAAAAACTCAATTCAGTTAGTTTGCCAAATCATCCAAAAAGATTTGATTCGATCTGAATTTATTTGTGGCGAGTCTCGTTATAAAACTGCTATTTCCTGGCTGCAGAGAGCCTGTATAGTGATGTAGAACACTGTGCCTTGCAGAAATACACATAGGGAGTCTGCTGTGGTAGTGAAACAACACTGTGAGTCAGTATGACACGAAGATGACAGGTGTCACTCTTACAATCACTGCGCACCTCATGGGGCCAAAACTGACCAAATAACTCAAGTGTGAACTCAGCATTACAGGTCAATGTTAGCGCCAGGTATAAAGAACCGTGCAGAGGCCCAAGATCCTACTATATCGAGAAAGAGCGCACTCCTTTTACACCGTCGTCGCCTGATTCCACATAGATGTCTACAGAACCTGTTCTATTAAACGCTTATACAACTAGAGCCCCCCGACAGAGTGGAGAGGGTGTCAACAGTAAGTTTGTGTTGATGTCACTGATTATTTTGTCCTTCCTCTGATCCGTCACAACAATAACACCCAAAAAACAGATCCTGTCTGTGGAACATCCACCTTCACTCAGTCAGCATTTAGTCAGTAATCCATCAGTATTGCTAAAGCCTTCCCCCCCCCCCCCCCCCCCCCCCCCCCCCAAAAAAACAGGAGTGGATCCAAAACAGAGATGACATGTGAATGGAATATTTACATGTCTTCTGTGTTTTGTACCCACTCCTGCTTTTGGCTACCAAATCATAAGCCAATTCTGATGCAAAATAGGCACCATATCATACAGGCCTTACAGATGCTACATAGACAGGATCCGTTGTGTGTCTCATTTTTCCTTCCTTTTGACAGATCAGAAGAAGGGTCAAATAAATGGTGATGTCATCCAGGCCAAAAAGGCAAATTAGTGGCCCAGTCATGGAGTGGGGAGGGTGGGAATGTAATGCCCCAGAGTGTCATTACCACTTCTGCACCCCGCTACTGTCTTTACTGGTTAACCTTATGTCATCATGTGTATTTATTTCAGGTCCAAACACTGTGCACTTCCTAGTTTGCAGCTGTTATGTTCATGTGTAATGTGCCTGGTTCACCAGCAGATGGCAGAAAACACGGCAGAGCTACAGGTAGATAGAATAGAGCTTTCCATTCCATTCTAACCCCCTCTCTGTGGAGGAGTGGGCAAGTCCCACTTCCTGCAGGAAGGGTGGGACCAGTTTCTAGAGCAGTCTAACTTACCCCCTGCTAGGGGAAGGAAGCAAAGGCTTGGCACGTCGCCGTTGAAAGTGCCCCAGCTAAGCAAAGTAAGCCAGCTAGAGCACCTTTAGCTCTGCTGGACATGGAGGCCACAGCTTAAAGCCTCAGAAGCCAGGAGGAGTTTTGCCTGTGCAAATCTAGAGACAGACCAGACTACAAAGTGAAGTACAGCATAAATAATAGGCTGACTTCTATAGCCAGCCTGTCAGTACAGCAGAGCCAGAGAGCAACAGATGTAGCAAAGAGAAGTTTGCCTGCCACAGTTTTAATTCTAAAGCCTTCTGGAACCAAGATAAAGTCTGTAAATTGTTTGGAGAAACATTTATGCAAAGTAAAGCTGCTTTTCAACTTCATCACAAGGTCTGGACTCAATTTATTCTTCATCCCTAAGTTTACTGCTTCGGAAGCACTGTAACACAAAACATTAAGGGACATTATAGATGACCCTATACCACTCGGCCATTGCTACATCTGGGTACCACTACCAACATCATTTCTTGAAGGGACTCTGTCCCATTGCTGCTTCACTGCAACTGGCATCATGAATATTTCTTAAAGGGACCCTTTGCCGCTGTCAGATGTTGCGGGAACAGCATGAGAGGTCCACAGAGTGGCCCAGTGACAGAGTGGTGAGGTAGCAGCAGCATGCGGAGACCACATAGTGTTGAGGTGGTAGCAGCATGAGGAGACCACAGAGTGGCCCAGTTACATAGTGTTGAGGTGGCAGCAGCATGAGGAGACCACAGAGTGGCCCAGGGACACAGTGGTTAGCTAGCTGCAGCATGAGGAGACCACATGTAGCTGGTAAGCTAAGACCTGTGCTAGGTTGCGAATATAGCTTATATGTTTATACAGCTACCCTGGCAATAACCTTAATACAGTTCCTATGTTTGTGTTTTAAAGACAAAAGCAGAGTTATTTACAGTGACTTCATGTTTGGATGTCATATAACTGTTATATATTGTGTTCACAGAAGCAGAAAAGATCATATGCTTTTAAGATTCATTATATGCATGTGAGGTAAGCTCAATGACACAGCAGAAACAACAGAAAACATAGAGTTAAACTGTTGTTGCTAGGCAGGAGTCTTGACCAATCACAGCCAGCCTCACACAGCAGGAGTTTTAACTAATCACAGCCAGCCTCACACATAGCCTCTGTGGGAAATCCCCCTAGCAGGAGCTGCTAAAATCATTACACAAGAGGAGAGAAGCTGAAAAGACATTCACTCCACTAAGATCCATGTAGTCACGGCCATGATCATGGTCGTGACTCTTAACCGCAAGCAGTTGCCTGCGGTCTTGGTGTTGTTGTCAATCACAGGTGAGGGCTATAGTATGTTGCCTCACCTGTGGTTGCCGCTGGCAACATTGTGTATGTGGCAGCAGAGCAGCCTGAGCGGTGCTAGGCAGCTTGCTGCAGTAGGCATGCGGTTGCACCTGGCAACCTCTATTTATAGGTGTGCCTTTTATCAGTGTGCACGGGGTGTTATATGTGTTGTGTGCACTTCCCCTTTAAGTTGTTGTTTTCCCTTCCCTGGTGTTGGAAGGGTTAACTTCCTTCCTAGTGTGTGTGTGCACTGGGTGTGTCTGACTGTGGGTGTGGCTACTTGGCCCTATAAAGCCTCAGTGGAAGGCAGTAGTCAGAGAGGGTGCTTTAGCCATGCTTGCTGGAGACATCCTCCTGCTTATTTTCCATCTGCCAGTGATGGCCACCCTGGTTGTCATAAACGTTATGTCTGGTGTTAGTTTATGGTTTATCTGTTATTGCAGCATATGGTTTACTGGGTTCCCATGTGATGTCTGTTGTGTGCTGTGTCCTTTATGTTGGTTGTGGATAGCAGCACTTGCACGTGGGTTCCAGGTTGTGTGTCTGTGGCAGGTAAGTGTGGAACTAGTCTCACTTACCTGTCATTGCCATATGTCTGTTTATGTTCCCCCTTTCTATGTATCTTGGCCAGTGAGACTCCTGTTCCTCCGTGTCTAGGAGGAACGGGTCGTCTTACCCTGCTCCTAGTCCAGGGCCACCCTGAGGGCGAGCAGGAATATTGGGTTCCGGAGTATGAGCCCTCCTACCTTCAGGGTTGGCTCATACGGATAGGAGACAGGGTCAGAGTTAGGGATGTGTAGGAGGTGACCAGCTCCCTAATTCTCTGTCCCGGCCTTGCAGCGACTCCATCTGCTGATACCGCACGGCTGAGGGTTTTCCCCATCTTCAGCCGTGACACATGTTTTATGGAAGCAGAGAGGCCAAAATAGGTATTTAAAACAGTTATATAATGTTCCTACTGTTAAAATAGTGATTAGAACTGTATACTGAACCAGTTAAAATACAAAGTTCACAATCCAAATTCAAATTCCATATTGCAATCCAAATTGCATACAACCATACCAGATCATACTCAACCAATCTGCAAATAGTTACTGCTAACTGCATACTGCAAATTGCAACGAAATTCAGCAAGTAGAACGATTAGTTAGACCTCAGATATACCTCTCGGAGAGATCATAAAGTGCTTAAATAACAAAGTGAGAGTACAGATACTGAAGAGAGAAATATATCCACCATTTTATGTTGAATGACAAGATTGAACAGTTGAACCACCATCTTATGCATACTGCCATTTTGTGATACTTTATTCAACACGTGTTTTGTACATGAACTATCTGCTACTGAGGCGTCAGTGTTATATGAAGAAAAGTTGATGTTAATAAAGAAGTTATTTTAAGCATTTGGTGTGCTCTTTAAACCTACTGTTTCCATAGAACAGCGGTAGAGGAATTACAGACTAATAGACAGTCTGGTTAGACTAAAAGTCAGAGATATAAAAATTCTTCTAATACCACAGCGCATAGTGCTGCCCCTGCCACAGTGGAACTATTACCCTCAGAGGGCAAAGCGATAGCGCTCCTCAACTTGCACAGTAAAGAGGGCATTAGAGCAGCGGAGCGCCAGCATATACCGCCGCGCAGCAACTGTTCCCTGAGTAAGCAAGCAAAGACACCTCAGCAGAGCTAGCATAGAGGCCATAGAATGTGTGCATTAGTCAAACTGCAGCTGACTCTTAAAGTGGCTGAACGTCAAAGGCAAAATAGTCAGAGAAGGAGTGCCAACCCTCCTGCGAGCCCTAGAGAGTGAAAGAGATGCATGGTGGGAGGCCAAAGTTCAGAGCTAGAGTGTCCGCACCGCTTCCCATGAAGAGGCCACATACTGCAGCCAGCTAGTTTCCCGCCACTAAGCCCAAGAACATTGCAAGCAGTGCATCCAAGCCAGCGCATCATAAGCATTGCAAATCTGCACAGAGCATCGCAAGTCAGTGCAGAGCATCGCATCATATCAAGAAAAGACACGTCTCCATTAAGACTCACATTTGTTCCTGCTCTTCAGAATAAGGTCAGAGCTTTCCTTTTATTACTTATCATTGCACATAGGTTTGGCATAAAGAGACTTTTTTTGTGTTCAGAAATAAGAGACTTTAAAGTAAAAACAAAGGACAGTTTGTAGCATATGGACTCTAAAGTATTTAAAGTGAAAGTCATTTATTGCCTGCATCTATTGCTATTGCATTTAAAGTGAAAGTCATTTATTTCTGCATTTTGTCAGTATTGCATTTAAAGTGAAAGTCATTTATTTCTGCATTTGTCAGTATTGAAAGTAAAATGTCTGAGCCTAGTATTATCATGCCACTGTTAGAGGATGCAAAGATAGATAGAGTAGAAGTTGAAGAGCAAGGGAACCTGTCTGAGGTAGATGCAGCATTAGTCTTGTCTCAAACAAATATAGCCCAAGCAGATGAACTAAGACATTCATCACATGCCAGAAAACCGACCCTAAAGATGCTGGAAAACTTGGAGCAAGAAGCAGCACTGAAAGGAAAAAGGTTCGCCAGAATGTATGACAAGTGGAAATTATACATTAAAGACATTCGTAAAAAGTTAAAGCAAGAAAGTATAAAAGGGAACTTGAGTGATATGGTAGAGACGGTAGAATAATCTGAATAAGAGCTTACGGCAGCATATGTTAACCTGCGGTCATTTACGACACCTTCCCAGGATATTGTAAGGAACATGGACACATGTACTGCAGTCACTAAAGATTTAGTAAAGCTCATGAGAGAACTTTGATATGCAGCTAATTATGATGAAGTTAAAGCAAGAAGTAGAATGAATTAGCTTTTTATGGAAGGTCTATGCTAGGTCCTTAGGGGGAACCACAATCTCAAGTGTGACTTCCTTCACTAGCAGAAGTGCCTTCCATATATCAGAGTCCTCAAATACTTCAGCCAAAAGAAAGGAATTAGCTGAACAACTTTCTGTCAAGATAGCAGAAATTGAAATGGAAGCCGCCATCGAGGCCCAGCGCTGTCAAATAGAAGCACAGCGCCATCAAATGGAAGATGAAATGGAGGCACAGCGCTATCAAATGGAAGCTGAAATGGAGGCACAGCACCATCAAATGGAAGTTGAATTGAAAAGTCTGGAAAGGCGAAAAGAACTTAAGATCATAGAAGCCAGACTCAGAGTACACAAAGAGGATATGAATCAGGGTAGTCATAGGTTTAAATCTGTACTAAGTGAATAAGGAGACTACTACTTTCCTATATACTCCCAGGAGAATGGAAGGAAATCTCCAGCACTTAGTGAGGAAATAAGTCATTATCCTTCCATACCTGCTCAGAAAGAAAAAGAGAGGCCTAGTCCAGTGTTAGGAAAAAGGTGTGTGGATTTACCCTCTATCTGTACCGGAAAAGAAGAAGAAAGGGACTCCCCTTATTCAGAACTAAGTGAGAAAATAGAACAGGATGATTCTATTCCTATATGCCATGGCAATGCTCAGGAGAATGTTACAACCATTGTCCCAGCAAGACCACAGAGAACAGTGCTAGCTAGACTTCCCGTTCCGGAACCTACCGCATTTTCAGAAGACGTACTGAAGTTCATAGAATGGAAGGCAAGTTTTGAAATGATCATTGAGCATCATTGCTTCAGTCCAGTTATTCTACCTTCAGAGATATGTTGGTGGGGAAGCAAAGAAAGTTTTTGAAGGTAACTTCTATCGAAAAGATGAAGAAGCCTACAAGCAAGCTTGGGAAAAATTAAATTAAAGATATGGCCATCCTTTCTTAGTACAAAGAGCTTTTAGAGAGACATTGAATAACTGGCCTAAAATAGGTCCTAAAGAACACTTCAGACTCCAAGATTATGGTGACTTCTTGCAAGCATGCAGCAATGCCATCCCACATGTTCAAGGACCGGAAGTACTGAACGACTATCTAGAAAACCACAGGATGCTAACTAAGCTACCTGAAGAAGTGGCTTCTAGATGGAATCTCTATGTGACTGAACAGTTAGATCTAGGCAAGAACTTCCCAAGTTTTAAAGAGTTCTCTGAGTTCGTCAATAAGGAAGCACAGATAGCATGTAATCCAGTAACCGCATCTTATGTCTTAAAATCCTTAGAAGAAAAGCCTGCAAGAGAGATAAGACGCACAAGAGCAACTAGCTTTGCAACCAACACAGCAACTAAAGGTCTAGAGACCTATGAGAGCAAGTTTAAAGTCACTACTGGGATCAGTAGAGAGACAGAACTGACAAATCTTCAGACTACCTTCAAGTGTATGTTCTGTGGAGAGAACCACTCCATACACAAGTGCCAACAATTGAAGGAGAAGTCCCCAGATAAAAAGAAAAGGTTTGTACTTGAGAACTGTGTTTCGGTTGTCTAAGAAAAGGCCATGTTACTAAGGAGTGTAAGAAAAAGGCCACATTCAGCATTTGCAAAGGACGCCATTCTACACCACTACATGAAGAACGTTCAAAGAAAGATAAATCCTCAATACCTAAAGATACTGAGGAAGGAAAGAAAGTATTGGTATTCTCTTGCAGAGTGAGGGAAGGAGAAAGCAACGTCACATCAATGGTTGTACTAGTTTGCATTTCAAATCCTAAAAGGAGGAACAAGACAGTATACACCTATGCACTACTGGATGCCCAGAGTAACGTCACCTTCATTGATCAAGAAATCTGCAAGAAATTACAAGTGGCTACAGAAACAGTGAAGCTCAAACTCACCACAATGATGGGGAGAGACACATTAGTGTACAGTCAAAGGGTCAAAGGACTGAGAGTTAGAGGACTTCATTCAAACTTCCCATTAGATCTACCTCCAGCTTATACAAAAGACGATATACCTTGAGATCACATACCTACCTGTCAAGCAGGGAGCACCTATCTTTCATATCTCATGAAATGTCCCCGCTGAAGGAGTTTGCTGTTGGACTGTTGATAGGTTGCGATTGTCCCGAAACCTTGGTACCACGAAAGGTAATCACAAGTAAAGGGTGAACCCTATGCTGTTCAAACTGATCTAGGATGGGGTGTTGTTGGAGGGAAACAAGACAGGTGACAGGATTGTGTCATCGAATATCTGTCCAAGAGTTACCAACTTTAAGTCCAGCAAAAGTAATCAAGATCCTTGAATCCGACTTTGCAGACATAAGTTCTAAAGAAAAGCGTGTATCCCAAGAAGACAAAGTTTATACACACTCTAGAAGAAAGTATTCAGCAGAATCAACAAGGTCATCTTGAAATGCCCATACCTTTTTAGAGAACGACTTTGTCTTCCAAATAACAGAAATCTTGCCCTAGCAAGATTGAAATATTTGAAGAAAAGGATGGGAAGAGATCCCAAACTCAAGAATGATTATTTGAAATTCATGGAAGGCATCCTTGAAGAAGGCCATGCAGATAAAGTTAATAACCAACCTAAAGAAGGAGAAGTGTGGTACATCCCACATCAAGGTGTTTACCACTCAAAGAAACCAGATAAGATTAGAGGAGTATTTGATTGCTCAGCAAAGTACAATGGTGTTGCATTGAATGATAATCTACTAAACGGACCAGATCTTATAAACACTCTGCCTGGAGTACTCTGTAGATTCAGAAAGTAACCCATAGCGGTCATGTGTGACGTTGAAAAGATGTTTCACCAGATTCATGTGAAGAATGAAGATAGAGACTTCCTGAGGTTTCTATGGTGGGAGGACAGAGATACAGATTCAGAGCCAGCAGAATACAGAATGAAAGTACAGTTGTTTGGAGCAGCATCATCTCCAGGTTGCACCAATTATGGTATGAAGTACCTGACCAATTAGAATGAAAAGGATTGCCCATTAGCAGCAAATTTTCAGAAGAATTTTTTTTATGCAGATGATGGTCTCATAAGTCTAGAGTCCACAGAATCTGCAATCAAACTAGTGAACGAACGCCAAGAGTTAGGTGCAAGAGGAGACCTGCGCCTTTATAAATTCATCTCAAACAACAGAGAGATACTGGAATCCATCAGTGACTCTGACCGTGCATCAACAATGAAGAATGTAGATCTAAATTATGATCATCTTCCAGTTCAAAACGTACTTGGATTGGGATGGAATGTAGAGAATAACAAGTTCTTCTTTGAAGTATCTATTGAAGAAAAAGCTGCAACTAGACGTACCATTCTTTCCGTAGTGGCTTCTATATTTGATCTATTGGTATTTTTGGCCCCAGTAATCCTCAGAGCAAAATAAATACTACAAGAATTATGAAGACAGAAGTTGGGATGGGACGAGCCCATACCTGAAAATTTGAGGCCAAGGTGTGAGAGGGATAAAAGTCGCTTGGAAGTTGAGCACCTGATGGAAAATTCCCTAAATTCATGTTTAAGTCCTACCACTAAGAACATAGAATTATAGGTAATTTTGGTGGGAGTGTAGCTGGCCAGCTAAGACCTGTCCTAGGTTGCAAATATAGTTTATATGTTTATACAGCTAGACCTGCCAATAACCTTAATTCAGTTCCTATGTTTGTGTGTTAAAGACAAAAGCAAAGTTATTTACAGTGACTTCATGTTTGGATGTCATATAACTGTTATATATTGTGTTCACAGAAGCAAATAAGATAATATGCCTTTAAGATTTATTATATGGATGTGAGGTAAGCTCAATGACACAGCAGAAACAACAGAAAGCATAGAGTTAAATTGTTGTTGCTGGGCAGGAGTCTTGACTAATCACAGCCAGCCACAGCCAGCCTCAGACACAAGCCTGTGTGGGAAATCACCCTAGCAGGAGCTGCTAGAATCATTACACCAGAGGAGAGAAGCTAAACAGACATTCACTCCACTAAGAGCTATGTTTTATGGAAGCAGAGAGGCCAAAATAGGTATTTAAAACCGTTATATAATGTTCCTACTGTTAATACCACCATCTTATGCATACCGACATTTTGTGATACTTTATTCAACACGTGTTTTGTACATGGACTATTAGCTGCGGAGGCGGCAGTGTTATATGAAGACAAGTTGAAGTTAATAAAGAAGTTATTTCAAGCATTTGGTGTGCTCTTTAAACCTTCTGTTCCCATAGAACGGTGCTAGAAGAATTACAGAGTAATAGACAGTCTGGTTAGACTAAAAGTCAGAGGTATCAAAATTATTCTTCATAGTGCTGCACCTGCCACACCACAGAGTGGCCCAATGACATAGTGGTGAGGTGGCAACAGCATGAGGATACCACAGAGGAGCCCAATGACAGAGTGGTGAGGTGGCAGCAGCATGAGAAGACCACAGAGTGGTCCAGTGATATGGTGAGATGGCAGCAGCAGGAGGAGACCACCGAGTCGCCCAGTGATATGGTGAGGTGGCAGCAGTATGAGGAGACCACAGTGTGGCCCAGTGACATAGTGGTGAGGTGGGGGCAATAACAGTACCAGCTAAAGGTAGTGGGTGGCAGCAGGTGGATGGCAGCATCAGAATAGTAGCTAAAGCAGGTAGCCAGAAGAAACAGGTCTGTTTTGACAAAGTTTAGGTGTGGCACCATGGATGATCTACAGTAGTCTGATGCATCAGGCACTGGTGTGTGGAAATACTTGCTGATCCACGCCTTATTCATCTTCACAAAGTTCGGTTTCTCCACATTTTGGGTGGACACGCGAGTTCTCCTTGGGGTAACTATGGCCCCGCTGCACTAAACACCTGCTCTGATGCCACACTGCTGCCTGGGCAGGAAAGCTTGTTAAGGGCAAACTTGGCCAGTTGCAGCTGCAAGTAAAGTTTGGCCGCCCAGTAGTCTAGGGGATCTTCGATGTGGGGTGGCAGGGTGCACTCCAAATATGCCACAACCTGCTGGTTCAGGTTATGCTCTATGTCTACATGCTGGTGAGTAGATTCTTTAGTAGGCGGGTGAAGAAAACTGCTCATCAGCAACTCTAGACTTAAGTTGCTGCTGATGGAGCTGGTACTGCTCCTGCCCCCTTCCCCAGCAGCCATGGCAGTGTAACGTGAGCACAGAGAGCCCCCCGATCAGACCTGCATGAAGATGGGCGATGGTGCACATAGGCAGTAGTGATGAGCGGCATAGGCAATATTTGAATTTGCGATATTTTGAGAATTTTTGCCCGAATACTCGCCATAAATTTGCGAATTTGTGATCTCCAGTAATTTATTTTTTATTGTGAAAATCAGCAATGTAAAATATTCGCAATAAAAATTTGTGATTAGAATATTCGATTAACACTACGGGGTAGGCAACTTTCCTATTGGTTGCTAGGGATATTGCTAAGTGCCGATATTCGCAATAAATACGCGATAAATTCGCAATTAGAATATTCACGATTAACACTATTCGCAAATACGAATATATAGCACTATATTCTAAATATTCGCCAATTCTCGAAGTCGCGATATTCGCGATTAAAATTCGCGATTCTAATATTCGCGCTCAACACTAATAGGGAGCAGCCAACTTACTACATAGGATGTCTCGATAGTAGTTTAGTTTGTCCTCCCTCTCAGCAGGTGTAAAAAAGGCCCCCATTTTGGACCGGTAGCGAGGGTCTAACATGGTGGAGAGCCAATCCGTCTGCCGAATGGTGACAATTCGGCTGTCACTATGCAAGCAAATGAGCATGCATCGGGCCATTTGCGCAAGTGACTCTGAGGGACTGATTGCCTCCATCTCCACTGCATACTGCCATGGTGTGTCTGGGTCATCTGCCTCGTCTTCCTCATCGCCCTGTAGCTCCTCCGGCTGCTCCTGTTCCTCCTCTCCTGTCACTTGTGTGGGAAAACCACCCATTTATCTACGCATTGCTTGTGCTCGAATGTCCTCCTCCTCCTCGAGTTCAGCCCCCACAGGGCTCATGTGGCCGTGAGATTTAGTCGCCATGTCTCCTGTCCCCTGGCCAGCAGCATCTTTTCCAGGACATGAATCAGTGTAACAACGTTGTTCATCCCGTAGTCCTGGCGACTGACAAATAAAGTGACCTTCTCAAAGGGCCCAAGTAAACGGCAGGTGTCACGCATGAGCTGCCACTAACTAACATTGAAGTTACACAGGGGAGTACCTCTGTCCGCCTGTATCACAGCTGTTTATTAGGTCTTTCTCTGTTCATATAATCGGTCAAATATACTGTATGGAGGGTAGAATTCCAACGGGTGGAAATGTTGTATATCAGCCTATGTTGGGGGACGCCTTTCTGCCGCTGCAGCTCAAGGAGGGTGTGCTTTGCATTGTACGAGTGGCTGAAGTGCATGCAAAGTTTTCTGGCCATTTTTAGGATGTCTTGCAGATGGGGTGAAGACTTCAGGAACTGCTTTACAACCAGATTGAACACATGTGACATGCAGGGCGCAGCGCCGACATCATGTTCTGCCCATTGTCGGTTACCAAGGTTCCGATTTTGAGTTGTTTTGGAGAAAGCCAGGATTAGATTTCTTGATGAAGGTCACGGACCAGTTCCTCCCCTGTGTGACTCCGTTCACCCAGGCAAAGTAGGTGCAGAACAGTGTGACACCGCTGTGCCCTGCACATGTGGTATGTTGGAGGAGCACTGTAAATTGTTCCTGCAGTGGAGACTGAGAACATGGTGGAGGATTAGGAGGCAGAGGCGGATATTGTCGCAGGACCAATGGCGTAAGAACGTGGAGGCAGAAGCAGCTTCACCTGGCCAAGTTGCTGGTGTGGCTGGGCAGGAATCACATTTACCCAGTGGGCTGATAAGGACATATATTGTCCTCGACCATAGTTACAGCTCCACACGTCGGTGCACTTTGGAAGACACTGACAGGCTCAAGGACTGTCCCACCTTCTGTTCTACATATGTGTGCAGGGCTGGTACTGCCTTTTTCACAAAGAAATGGCGGTTTGGGGCGCCATTGGATGAGTGCACGCATACTGTTGTCTCTTGGCAATCGCTTCGGTGATCGATTGCTGATGGAATGACTGACGAGGAGTAGGAGGAGGAGCAGGAGCATCAGGACCAGCAGATGATGGGAAGGACAGACACCTCCCTTCGGCTGAGGTGGTGGAGCCTTGACTGCATGAAATCGGGTGTGTGCCACTGGGTGATGCAGCGGTTGCTGTGGCAGGCTGGACCACCACAACGGACCCACAGTTCTCCCAGGCCACTTTATGGTGATGCTGCATGTGTTGACGCAGGGCCGTGGTGCCAAAATAGGCACTCTGCCCACAAATTCGGCAAATGGACATGTTCACCTCCTCTGGCGGCTTAACAAAAACTGCCACACAGCCGAGTATGCCATTTTCTCCCTAACACTCTGCACAGACTGCCTGTTACCGCTGCCTCCGTGAACCCTGCTATTTTCCAGGCAGGTAGGCTCCTGCAAAGCGGGTTTTCTACCCAGGGCACGTTGGGCTCTTGACCTCCCACTGCTGCCACCCTGCTGACTCACGGCCACACTACCACCTTGCTGGCTCAGCCTCTGCCTCACGCGCAAGCTGCCACCCTCTTCTCCTAATGATGATGAAGCCCCTTCTTTACCAGGCTCCCAAGTGCGATCAGCTACATCATCATCCGCTACTGTCTGCACATCACTGATGTCCCTCTCAACCGTCGCAGGGCCAGGAGCCTGACCACTCGCAACACCAGCTCCCACGCGACTCTCATAATCACATCTTGCCCGCCTACCAGAGGAAGCGGCAGATCTCTCCTCCAGTTCTTGGCTGGGCAGTAGCTGATGACTGTCCTCTAGTAGCTCATCCTCTCTGAAAAGGGAAGCCAAGCATGTTATACTTCTCATGCAGAGGGAACAGAAAATGACAGAGGCAGGTTGAGGACAGATGGGGGCACAGGGCATGCTCCCGGGCCATGCCAACTAAGCATCGTGTCAGAGGAACCCACCGATTCTTGGCTGGGGGTGTCTGATATCAACCATTCAAACACCGCTGGATTGCTGGTCAAGACACGACCGCTAGATGACACTGGAAGCTCAGGCCTGCGACTCCTGCTGCCCCCCCCTTCTTCTGCTGCTACTTCTGCCTGCGACCAAAACATTTTGGCCACAGCCCGTTCCCTTTGAACGGCCTGTCACTTTTCTGTATGACACACTGTATAATAAAATAATTAAATTAAAAGTAAAATAATACACCCCAAAAAAGATTGTAGTACAATGTAACTTCAGCGCAGAATGGCAATTAAGACGTATTTGTTTTCCTATTAATACACCCTAAAAAAAGGTATAACAATCTAAATTCACTGCAGAACGGCTAATAGGACGTACTGTATGTATATTTACTATTAATACACCTCGTAAATGGCTGTAGTACAATGTAACTGCACCGCAGAACGGCAATTAAAACGTATTTGTTTTCCTATTAATACACCCTGAAAAAAGGTATAACAATCTAAATTCACTGCAGAACGGCTAATAGGACGTACTGTACGTATATTTACTATTAATACACCCCCTAAATGGCTGTAGTACAATGTAACATCACCGCAGAACGGCAATTAAAACGTATTTGTTTTCCTATTAATACACCCCGGAAAAAAAAGATATGAGAATCTAAATTCACTGCAGAACGGCTAATAGGATGTACGTATATTTCCTATTTATACACCCCGTAAATGGCTATATCACACAGCACTTGCACCCCAATAACAAGCTCGGTTTGCTAGAATTACTGGGCTATCATTTAGTGCAATTTGGATCCCCAGTTAGTGCAGCAAGGTGTAACCCAGGCTGTACTCTCCCCTATTGGACCCTGTTCTCCTTTTATAGTGTAGATAATGCCTCCCTCCCTATCTTTTCCCTAACTATGAATAATCTTTCCCTGAACTTCTATATATTTTTTTAGCACAATAAAGTCTTTCCTAGCACTGTCCCTAGCATCTGTCACATCTCTACCTGCACTAAGTACACTGGAAAATGGCTGAATCCAAGATGGCTGAGGCTTTTTATAGGGCTGTGACATCACAGGGGCTGTCTGCTGATTGGCTGCATGCATGGCATTGTGGGTAATCCCTCGTTCTCAGAGTTCTTTGCTCCATGTCCTAACGTGCAGCAGCCGTTTTAGTAAAAAATGCGATTCGTTACCACGAAGCATGAGGAAATTCGGCTTCGGTGCGAATCGATTTTTTCCTGAAATTCTGATCGAATTACATTTCGTCAACTTCGATTCACTCATCTCTACTGATAACCTTTCCTGTTTATTTTTTATTTTTTTTAGCATCCTTTTCAAAGTGCCTTTTGTGTGTGCTTTCCTCCTATCATGATCGCTCACATATGCAACACGACAGGTCACAAGGGGCTGTCGGGCATTCACAGAATCTTGGACCTTGGATGTTGCTCTAAGGGGGAACTCTGCTTCCACCCTTGCTTTCACACTTGCCTAACACATTAGGCTACCAAGAAGTCAAGCCATCCCCAAACATGTCCACACACAACGCTTACACTGGTCTTCAATGGTAACATGGCAAAGCGGTACTTAGAAGGTGTGGGTACATTTAGAGCAGCAAGGAATGACTTATTGAATTTATTATTGCAAACAACAAGATGACAAAAATTAGATACAGACAAGCAAACATCGGTGAGGGATCCAATATGGGAGAACAATGGAAAGTTGGCCAGACCTACAATTAGCTGTATCCCCAGGGATTTAAACAATGTGTGGTTTGCAGTATACATATTTTTAATTCTTATACAGACCCCGTTCACCCTCCTCTTTGTTATATTATAGGAGGCTGGCTAATTACATGTAATAGAAATGAAAGGTTGTATGGCATAATTCTAATTTGAGCCCAAACTTGTTGAAGGTATCTCTGAGAAAGAAAATATGACGGGCAAGTTTTTCAGAATATTTTTACTGAACCAGGCATACCTAAAACAAAAATGAGATATGAATCCTTTCAACCAATATGTAATTTGGTTGGTTTCCTAAAGCCAAAAATCCTGGTTCTTGGGACTAAAGTAGCAAAGTTGGGACTAAAGTAACAAAACATGAATTGAATGTGTCTTCTGGTCTATTGATACAGTTGCAAGAATAAGTATGTGAACCCTTTGAAATGATATGGATTTCTGCACAAATTGGTCATAAAATGTGATCTGATCTTCATCTTAGTCACAACAATAGACAATCACAGTCTGCTTAAACTAATAACACACAAAGAATTAAATGTTACCATGTTTTTATTAAACACACCATGTAAACATTCACAGTGCAGGTGGAAAAAGTATGTGAACCCTAGACTAATGACATCTCCAAGAGTTAATTGGAGTGAGGTGTCAGCCAATCAATGAGATGAGATTGGAGGTGTTGGTTACAGCTGCTCTGCCCTATAAAAAACATACACCAGTTCTGCATTTGTTTTTCACAAGAAGCATTGCCTGATGTGAATGATGCCTTGCACAGAAGAGCTCTCAGAAGACCTACGATTAAGAATTGTTGACTTGCATAAAGCTGGAAAGGGTTATAAAAGTATCTCCAAAAGCCTTGCAGTTCATCAGTCCACGGTAAGACAAATTGTCAATAAATGGAGAAAGTTCAGCACTGCTGCTACTCTCCCTAGGAGTGGCCGTCCTGTAAAGATGACTGCAAGAGCACAGCGCAGACTGCTCAATGAGGTGAAGAAGAATCCTAGAGTGTCAGCTAAAGACTTACAAAAGTCTCTGGCATATGCTAACATCCCTGTTAGCGAATCTACGATACATAAAACACTAAACAAGAATGGATTTCATGGGAGGATACCACAGAGGAAGCCACTGGTGTCCAAAAAAAACCATTGCTGCACATTTACAGTTTGCACAAGAGCACCTGGATGTTCCACAGCAGTATTGGCAAAATTTTCTGTGGACAGATGGAACCAAAGTTGAGTTGTTTGGAAGAAACACACAACAATATGTGTGGAGAAAAAGAGGCACAGCACACCAACATCAAAACCTCATCCCAACTGTGAAGTATGGTGGTGGGGGCATCATGGTTTGGGGCTGCTTTGCTGTGTCAGGGCCTAGACGGATTGCTATCATCTAAGGAAAAATGAATTCCCAAGTTTATCAAGACATTTTGCAGGAGAACTTAAGGCCATCTGTCCACCAGCTGAAGCTCAACAGAAGATGGGTGATGCAACAGGACAACGACCCAAAGCATAGAAGTAAATCAACAACAGAATGGCTTAAACAGAAGAAAATATGCCTTCTGGAGTGGCCTAGTCAGAGTCCTGACCTCAACCCGATTGAGATGCTGTGGCATGACCTGAAGAAAGCGATTCACACTAGACATCCCAAGAATATTGCTGAACTAAAACAGTTCTGGACTGTAAAGAGGAATGGTCAAGAATTACTCCTGACCGTTGTGTACGTCTGATCTTCAACTACAGGAAATGTTTGGTTGAAGTTATTGTTGCCAAAAGAGGTTCAACCAGTTATTAACCACCTCAGCTCCCCTAGCTTAAACCCCCTTAATGACCAGACCACTTTTTACAATTCTGCACTGCACTACTTTCACGGTTTATTGCTCGGTCATACAACTTACCACCCAAATGAATTTTACCTCCTTTTCTTCTCACTAATAGAGCTTTCATTTGGTGGTATTTCATTGCTGCTGACATTTTTACTTTTTTTGTTATTAATTGAAATTGACTGAAATTTTAGCAAAAAAATGTCATTTTTCAGTTGTAAAATTTTTCAAATAAAACTACATTTCTATATAAATTTTTCTCTAAATTTATTGTTCTACATGTCTTTGATAATAAAAAATTGCAATAAGTGTATATTTATTGGTTTGCGCAAAAGTTATAGTGTTTACAAACTATGGTACAAAAATGTGAATTTCCGCATTTTGAAGCAGCTCTGACTTTCTGAGCACCTGTCATGTTTCCTGAGGTTCTACAATGCCCAGACAGTAAAAACACCCCACAAATGACCCCATTTCGGAAAGTAGACACCCTAAGGTATTCGCTGATGGGCATATTGAGTTCATGGAAGTTTTTATTTTTTGTCACAAGTTAGTGGAAAATGATGATTTTTTTTTTCTTACAAAGTCTCATATTCTACTAACTTGTGACAAAAAATAAAAACTTCCATGAACTCACTATGCCCATCACGAAATACCTTGGGGTGTCTTCTTTCCAAAATGGGGTCACTTGTGGGGTATTTATACTGCCCTGGCATTTTAGGGGACCTAAAGCGTGAGAAGAAGTCTGGAATCCAAATGCCTAAAAAATGCCCTGTGAAATCCTAAAGGTGCTCTTTAGAATTTGGGCCCCTTTGGGCACCTAGGCTGCAAAAAAGTGGCACACATGTGGTATCGCCGTACTCAGAAGAAGTAGGGCAATGTGCTTTGGGGTGTACTTTTACATATACCCATGCTGGGTGAGAGAAATATCTCTCTAAAAGTCAACTTTTCCCATTTTTTTATACAAAGTTGTCATTTTAGAGAGATATTTCTCTCACCCAGCATGGGTATATTTAAAAAGACACCAAAAAACACATTGCCCAACTTCTCCTGAGTACGTTGATACCACATGTGTGACACTTTTTTGCAGCCTAGGTGCGCAAAGGGGCCCAAATTCTAAAGAGCACCTTTAGGATTTCACAGGGCATTTTTTACGCATTTGGATTCCAAATTACTTCTCACGATTTAGGCCCCTTAAAATGCCAGGGCAGTATAAATACCCCACAAGTGACCCCATTTTGGAAAGAAGACACCCCAAGGTATTCTGTGAGGGGCAGGGCGAGTTCATAGAATTATTATTTTTTGGCACAAGTTAGCGGAAATTTATTTATTTTTTTTTTCTCACAAAGTCTCCCTTTCTGCTAACTTGTGACAAAAAGTTCAATCTTTCATGGACTCAATATGCCCTCAGCGAATTCCTTGGGGTGTCTACTTTCCGAAATGGGGTTATTTGTGGGGTGTGTTTACTGTTCTGGCATTTTGGGCGGGGCTAAATTGTGAGCAACCCTTTAAAGCCTAAAGGTACTCGTTGGACTTTCGGCCCCTTTATGCACCTAGGCTGCAAAAAAGTGTCACACATGTGATATCGCGATACTCAGGAGAAGTAGGAAAATGTGTTTTGGGGTGTATTTTTACATGAACCCATGCTAAGTGAGAGGAATATCTCTGTAAATTGACAACTTTGTATAAAAATTTTTAAAAAGTTGTCATTTACAGAGATATTTCTCACACACAGTATGGGTATATGTAAAAATACACCCCAAAACACATTGCCCTACTTCTCCGGAGTATGGCGATATCACATGTGTGACACTTTTTTGCAGCCTAGGTGCACAAATGGGCCCAAATTCCAATGAGAATCTTTACGATTTCACAGGGCATTTTTACGCTTTAGGTCCTCTAAAGTGCCAGGGCAGTATAAATACCCCACAAGTGATCCCATTTTGGAAAGAAGACACCCCAAGGTATTCTGTGAGGGGCATGGCGAGTTCCTAGAATATATTTTTTTTGGCACAAGTTAGCGGAAATTTTTTATTTATTTATTTATTTATTTATTTATTTTACTCTTACAAAGTCTCATATTCCACTAATTTGTGACAAAAAATAAAATTTTACATGACCTCGCCATGCCCCTTACGAAATACCTTGGGGTTTCTTCTTTCCAAAATGGGCTCACATGTGGGGTATTTATACTGCCCTGGCATTTTAGGGGCCCTAAAGCGTGAGAAGAAGTCTGGAATATAAATGTCTATAAAATTTTACGCATTTGGATTCCGTGAGGGGTATGGTGAGTTCATGTGAGATTTAATTTTTTGTCACAAGTTAGTGGAATATGAGACTTTGTAAGAAAAAAAAGAAAAAAAAAATAAAAAAAATAAAATTTCCGCTAACTTGTGACAAAAAAAAAATAAAATCTTCTATGAACTCGCCATGCCCCTCAAAAGTGATCTTTTTATAGCGCCGCAGCGATTTTACGGTGTTTTTGCAGAAAAAAAATAATTTCTGGGGCGGACTGAACGCAAGTGTGCGCACAAGATCACGCCTGATCGGTCGAACACTGCGTTTTTTGTAGAGCCTATAGAACATGTCCTATTCTTGTCCGCAATTGCGGACAAGAAAAGGCATTTTCTATATAGTTCTGGCAATGTGCGGATCTGCAAAATTGCCGGTGTCCGTGTTTTGCGGATCCGCGGTGTCCATGTTTTGCGGATCCGCAAAACACATACAGACATCTGAATGGAGCCTTACAGGGGGGTGATCAATGACAGGGGGGTGATCAGGGAGTCTGTATGGGGTGATCACCCCCCTGTAAGGCTCCATTCAGACATCCGTATGTGTTTTGCGGATCCGTGGATCCGTAAAACACATACGGACGTCTGAATGGAGCCTTACAGGGGGGTGATCAATGACTGGGGGGTGATCAGGGAGTCTATATGGGGTGATCAGGGGTTCATAAGTGACAGGGAGGGGGTGTAGTGTAGTGGTGTTTGGTGCTACTTACAGAGCTGCCTGTGTCCTCTGGTGGTCGATCCAAGCAAAAGGGACCACCAGCGGACCAGGTAGCAGGTATATTAGATGCTGTTATCAAAACAGCGTCTAATATACCTTTTTGGGGTTAAAAAAAATCGCATCTACAGCCTGCCAGCGAATGATCGCCGCTGGCAGGCTGTAGATCCACTCGTTTACCTCCTGTGCTCCTGTGTGCGCGCGTTCACAGGAAATCTCGCCTATCGCGAGATGACGCGCTGGCGCGTCCAGGAGGAATAACAGGGCAGCCGCCAGGATGCAATCCTACGGCGGTCCTGGGGTGGTTAAATCCAAGGGTTCACATACTTTTTCCACCTGGATTGTGAATGCTTACATGGTGTGTTCAATAAAAACATGGTAACATTTAATTCTTTGTGTGTTATTAGTTTAGGCAGACTGTGATTGTCTACTGTTGTGACTTAGATGAAGATCAGATCTCATTTTATGACTAATTTGTGCAGAAATCCATATCATTCCAAAGGGTTCATATACTTTTTCTTACAACTGTATATGCAACAGCATTGGGTGGCCTGGAGACGTACCGTCTGTGGCATGCCTTAATTCTACTAGCATCCATATGTTAACTAGAAAAGCAGTATAGTTTGCCCGTTTTTTAAAAATTCCATTAGCACTTTTGTGATAACTGGCAAAAAGTATAGTTGGCCTTCTGTCTGAAACCCCCCCCCCCCCCCCTTTTCAGGTCTACAACATCCAGTGTGTAATAAGCTCTTATCTGGCCCAGTAAATTTGCATTAGAAGCCATAACTCATAATACATCTAAAACCTGTGTGAACTGCTTTTTTTAGATGCTTTCCTCCTTCTCCACACTGATCTGCTGTGTACGACTTCCATCTCCTCCCTGCTGCTATCTTTAATACTGGTAGAACGGGAAGGGGGAGGGGGTGGCAAGAGACAACCCTCAAACACAATGAGATATTATTAAGAATATTTAAAAAGCTGCTTAATTTTACATTTAAGGCTACTTTCACACTTCCGTCGCCAGAACTGCCTGCCGGATCCGGCAAAATTTATGCAAACTGATGGCATTTGTAAGACTAATCAGGATCCTGATCAGTTTTAAAAATGCCTGATCAGTCCGAAAAATGCATTGAAATGCTGGATCCGTCTTTCCGGTGTCATCCGGCAAAACGGATCCGGCATTTATTTTTTTCACACTTTTTTTCGGTCTGTTCATCCGGCACCAATACATTCCTATGGAAAAAAAATGCCGGATCCGGCATTCAGGCAAGTCTTCAGTTTTTTGGGCCGGAGATAAAACCATAGCATGCTGCGGCTTTATCTTTTGCCTGATCAGTCAAAATAACTGAACGGAAGACATCCTGATTAGAGTTGAGCGAACACCTGGATGTTCGGGTTCAACGAGTTCGGCCGAACTTTCGAAAAATGTTCGGGTTCGGGATCAGAACTCGACTCGAACTTCATCCCGAATCCGAACCCCATAGAAGTCAATGGGGACCCGTACTTTTGGGCACTAAAAAGGCTGTAAAACACACCCGGAAAGGGCTAGAGGGCAGCAAAAGGCAGCAAAATGTAGTTAAATCCCCTGCAAACAAATGTAGATAGGGAAATGATGAGTTAACATAAAATAAATAAAAATTAAACAATATTAATTGGAGTGAGGTCCCATAGCACAGAATCAGGCTTCAAGTCACCCACCAATGGAGAAGGTCACTTACTATTATTTTGACCACAGCACCCAGACAAAGGAGAGAGGTCCCACAGCAGAGGACCAGGCATCATATCACCCACCACAGGAGTAGGCCACCATTTAGTTACTTTGACCCCTACACCCAGACGGAGGAGAGAGGTTACACAGCAGAGAATCAGGCATTTAGATCACCCACCACAGGAGTAGGCCACCATTGAATCAGACCCCGGCAACCATGTCAGATGGCACAAGCATAAGCTTTATATCAATCAGCACAGGAGAAGGCGACTTTGACAGACTTTGACCCCTACACCCGGACAGAGGAGAGAGGTTTCAAAGCAGAGAATCAGGCATTTAGATCACCCACCACAGGAGTAGGCCCCAATTTAATGGGACCCCGGCAACCATGTCAGATGGCACAACCATCAGCTTCATATCAATCAGCACAGGAGAAGGCGACTTTGAAAGACTTTGACCCCTACACCCAGACGGAGGAGAGAGGTTTCACAGCAGAGAATCAGGCATTTAGATCACCCACCACAGGAGTAGGCCCCCATTGAATCAGACCCTGGCAACCATGTCAGATGGCACAACCATCAGCTTTATATCAATCAGCACAGGAGAAGGCGACTTTGAAAGACTTTGACCCCTACACCCAGATGGAGGAGAGAGGTTTCACAGCAGAGAATCAGGCATCATATCAACCACCACAGGAGAAGCCACCATTTAGTTACTTTGACCCCTGCACCCAGGAAGAGGAGAGAGGCACCACAGCACATATTCTGGCATCATATCAGCCACCACAGGAGAAGCCACCATTGAGTTACTTTGACCCCCGCACCCAGGAAGAGGAGAGAGGCACCACAGCACATATTCTGGCATCATATCAGCCACCACAGGAGAAGCCACCATTGAGTTATTTTGACCCCCGCACCCAGGAAGAGGAGAGAGGCACCACAGCACATATTCTGGCATCATATCAGCCACCACAGGAGAAGCCACCATTGAGTTACTTTGACCCCTGCACCCAGGAAGAGGAGAGAGGCCCCACAGCACATATTCTGGCATCATACTAACCACCACAGGAGAAGCCACCATTGAGTTATTTTGACCCCTGCACCCAGGAAGAGGAGAGAGGCACCACAGCACATATTCTGGCATCATATCAGCCACCACAGGAGAAGCCACCATTTAGTTACTTTGACCCCTTCACCCAAACAGAGGAGAGAGGTTCCACATCAGAGAATCAGGCATCATATCAACCACCACAGGAGTAGGCCACAATTTAATGGGACCCCGGCAACCATGTCAGATGGCACAACCATCAGCTTCATATCAATCAGCACAGGAGAAGCCACCATTGAGTTACTTTGACCCCTGCACCCAGGAAGAGGAGAGAGGCCCCACAGCACATATTCTGGCATCATATCAGCCACCACAGGAGAAGCCACCATTGAGTTACTTTGACCCCCGCACCCAGGAAGAGGAGAGAGGCACCACAGCACATATTCTGGCATCATATCAGCCACCACAGGAGAAGCCACCATTGAGTTACTTTGACCCCTGCACCCAGGAAGAGGAGAGAGGCCCCACAGCACATATTCTGGCATCATACTAACCACCACAGGAGAAGCCACCATTGAGTTACTTTGACCCCTGCACCCAGGAAGAGGAGAGAGGCCCCACAGCACATATTCTGGCATCATATCAGCCACCACAGGAGAAGCCACCATTGAGTTACTTTGACCCCCGCACCCAGGAAGAGGAGAGAGGCACCACAGCACATATTCTGGCATCATATCAGCCACCACAGGAGAAGCCACCATTGAGTTACTTTGACCCCTGCACCCAGGAAGAGGAGAGAGGCCCCACAGCACATATTCTGGCATCATACTAACCACCACAGGAGAAGCCACCATTGAGTTACTTTGACCCCTGCACCCAGGAAGAGGAGAGAGGCCCCACAGCACATATTCTGGCATCATATCAGCCACCACAGGAGAAGCCACCATTGAGTTACTTTGACCCCCGCACCCAGGAAGAGGAGAGAGGCACCACAGCACATATTCTGGCATCATATCAGCCACCACAGGAGAAGCCACCATTGAGTTACTTTGACCCCCGCACCCAGGAAGAGGAGAGAGGCACCACAGCACATATTCAGGCATCATATCACACACCACAGGAGAAGGCCTCTTTCAGTGATTTAGGCCTTTGGACCCAGACAGAGGAGAGAGGCACCACAGCACATATTCTGGCATCATATCAGCCACCACAGGAGAAGCCACCATTGAGTTACTTTGATCCCTGCACCCAGGAAGAGGAGAGAGGCCCCACAGCACATATTCTGGCATCATATCAGCCACCACAGGAGAAGCCACCATTTAGTTACTTTGACCCCTGCACCCAGGAAGAGGAGAGAGGCACCACAGCACATATTCTGGCATCATATCAGCCACCACAGGAGAAGCCACCATTTAGTTACTTTGACCCCTTCACCCAAACAGAGGAGAGAGGTTCCACATCAGAGAATCAGGCATCATATCAACCACCACAGGAGTAGGCCACAATTTAGTTTATTTGACCCCTGCACCCAGGAAGAGGAGAGAGGCCCCACAGCACATATTCTGGCATCATATCAGCCACCACAGGAGAAGCCACCATTGAGTTACTTTGACCCCCGCACCCAGGAAGAGGAGAGAGGCACCACAGCACATATTCATGCATCATATCACACACCACAGGAGAAGGCCTCTTTCAGTGATTTAGGCCTTTGGACCCAGACAGAGGAGAGAGGCACCACAGCACATATTCTGGCATCATATCAGCCACCACAGGAGAAGCCACCATTGAGTTACTTTGACCCCTGCACCCAGGAAGAGGAGAGAGGCCCCACAGCACATATTCTGGCATCATATCAGCCACCACAGGAGAAGCCACCATTTAGTTACTTTGACCCCTGCACCCAGGAAGAGGAGAGAGGCACCACAGCACATATTCTGGCATCATATCAGCCACCACAGGAGAAGCCACCATTTAGTTACTTTGACCCCTTCACCCAAACAGAGGAGAGAGGTTCCACATCAGAGAATCAGGCATCATATCAACCACCACAGGAGTAGGCCACAATTTAGTTTATTTGACCCCTGCACCCAGGAAGAGGAGAGAGGCCCCACAGCACATATTCTGGCATCATATCAGCCACCACAGGAGAAGCCACCATTGAGTTACTTTGACCCCCGCACCCAGGAAGAGGAGAGAGGCACCATAGCACATATTCAGGCATCATATCACACACCACAGGAGAAGGCCTCTTTCAGTGATTTAGGCCTTTGGACCCAGACAGAGGAGAGAGGCACCACAGCACATATTCTGGCATCATATCAGCCACCACAGGAGAAGCCACCATTGAGTTACTTTGACCCCTGCACCCAGGAAGAGGAGAGAGGCCCCACAGCACATATTCTGGCATCATATCAGCCACCACAGGAGAAGCCACCATTTAGTTACTTTGACCCCTGCACCCAGGAAGAGGAGAGAGGCACCACAGCACATATTCTGGCATCATATCAGCCACCACAGGAGAAGCCACCATTTAGTTACTTTGACCCCTTCACCCAAACAGAGGAGAGAGGTTCCACATCAGAGAATCAGGCATCATATCAACCACCACAGGAGTAGGCCACAATTTAGTTTATTTGACCCCTGCACCCAGGAAGAGGAGAGAGGCCCCACAGCACATATTCTGGCATCATATCACACACCACAGGAGAAGGCCTCTTTCAGTGATTTAGGCCTTTGGACCCAGACAGAGGAGAGAGGTCAGAGATTAGCTTCATATCCCCCAGCACAGCAGAAGACCGCTTTATTTGACTTAGGCCTCAGCACCCAGACAGAAGACAGAGGTAGCATGGCAGAGGTTATGGCTTCATGTCACCCGTTAGTTTAACCGGCCACTTTCATCTGGTTAGGCCCCGGCGCCCAGACAGAGAAGAGTTTCATTCAACTGTGGGTTTCATAAAATTTGTATCAAATAAAGAAGTGGCCCGTAGCACAACAAGACATGTTTTAGGCAGTTAATAAGGACTACTCTGCACAAGGGAGGGACAGGTCCTGTGGGATCCATGCCTGGTTCATCTTTATGAAGGTCAGCTTGTCCACGTTGGCTGTGGACAGGCGGCTGCGCTTGTCAGTAATGACGCCCCCTGCCGTGCTGAATACGCGTTCAGATAAAACGCTGGCCGCCGGGCAGGAAAGCACCTCCAAGGCATAACATGCTAACTCTGGCCACGTGGACAATTTCGAAACCCAGTAGTTGAATGGGGCCGAACCATCCGTCAGGATGTGGAGGGGTGTGCAGACATACTGTTCAACCATGTTAGTGAAATGCTGCCTCCTGCTAACACGTTCCTTATCAGGTGTCGGTGCAGATAGCTGTGGCGTGGAGACAAAACTTTTCCACATTTCTGCCATGCTAACCCTGCCCTCAGATGACCTGGCCGTGACACAGCTGCGTTGGCGACCTCTTGCCACTCCTCTGCCTTCACCTTCCACCTGTTCCCCTGTGACATGTGGGAATGCTCTCAAGAGCGCCTCTATCAGCGTGCGCTTGTACTCGCGCATCTTACGGTCGCGCTCCATTTCAGGAATTAAAGTGGGCACATTGTCTTTATACCGGGGATCCAGCAGGGTGGCCACCCAGTAGTCTGCACACGTTAAAACGTGGGCAACTCTGCTGTCGTTGCGCAGGCATTGGAGCATATATTCGCTCATGTGGGCCAGGCTACCCATGGGTAAGGACAAGCTGTCCTCTGTGGGAGGCGTATCGTCATCGTCCACCGTATCCCCCCAGCCACGCACCAGTGATGGGCCTGGGCTGCCACCCCGCTGTGAACTTGCGTCATCCTCGTCCCCCTCCACCTCCTCCTCCTCATCCTCCTCGTCCTCCAGTACAGTGCCTTGGCTGGCGACTTGTGAACCTGTCCTCTGCTGCTTAAACAAACCTCCCTCTGAGCCACTTCGAACAGACTGGCCCGAAAGTGTTAGAAACGAGCCCTCATCCTCCTCCTCCACCTGGGCCACCTCCTCTAACATCATTGCCCTAAGTGTTTTCTCAAGGAGACATAGAAGTGGTATTGTAACGCTGATAACAGTGTCATCGCCACTGGCCATGTTGGTGGAGTACTCGAAACAGCGCAGCAGGGCACACAGGTCTCGCATGGAGGCCCAATCATTGGTGGTGAAGTGGTGCTGTTCGGCAGTACGACTGACGCGAGCGTGCTGCAGCTGAAACTCCACTATGGCCTGCTGCTGCTCGCACAGTCTCTCCAGCATGTGCAAGGTGGAGTTCCACCGGGTGGGCACGTCGCATATGAGGCGTTGAGCGGGAAGGCCGAAGTTCCGCTGTAGCGCAGACAGGCGAGCAGCGGCAGGATGTGAACGGCGGAAGCGCGAACAGACGGCCCGCACTTTATGCAGCAGCTCTGACATGTTGGGGTAGTGGTGAATGAACCTCTGCACCACCAAGTTCAGCACATGCGCCAGGCAAGGGATGTGCGTCAAACCGGCTAGTCCCAGAGCTGCCACGAGATTTCGCCCATTATCGCATACCACCAGGCCTGGCTTGAGGCCCACCGGCAGAAACCACTCGTCGGTCTGTTGTTCAATACCCCGCCACAACTCCTGTGCGGTGTGGGGCCTGTCCCCCAAACATATGAGTTTCAGAATGGCCTGCTGACGTTTACCCCGGGCTGTGCTGAAGTTGGTGGTGAAGGTGTGTGGCTGACCGGATGAGCTGGTGGAAGCAGTGGAGGAGGAAGCCGAGTAGGAGGAGGAGGCTACAGGAGGCAGAGAATGATGCCCTGCGATCCTAGGGGGCGGAAGGACGTGCGCCAAGGAACTGTCCGCCGGGGGCCCAGCCGCCACTACATTCATCCAGTGTGCAGTTAGTGAGATATAGCGTCCCTGGCCGTGCTTACTGGTCCACGTATCTGTGGTTAGGTGGACCTTGCCACAAATGGCGTTGCGCAGTGCACACTTGATTTTATCGGACACTTGCATGTGCAGGGAAGGCACGGCTGTCTTGGAGAAGTAGTGGCGGCTGGGAACCACATACTGCGGGACAGCCATGGCCATCAGCTTTTTGAAGCTGTCTGTGTCCACCAGCCGGAATGACAGCATTTCAAAGGCCAGCAGTTTAGAAATGCTGGCGTTCAGGCCAAGGGCTCGAGGGTGACTCGGGGGGAATTTGCGCTTCCTCTCTAAGGTTTGAGATATTGAGAGCTGAACGCTGCTGTGTGATATAGTGGAGACGCTAGTTGACGGTGGCGGTGGTGGTGGTGTCGGTGGCACATCCTCTGTTTGCTGCTCGGCAGGTGGCAACATTCCTCTAGAGGCGGAAGCCGAGGCAGCAGCGGTAGAGGGAGCAGGGGGAGCCTCAGCGAGTGCCTGGTTTTTAAGGTGTGTACCCCACTGCAGTTCATGCTTTGCATGTAGATGCCTGGTCATGCAGGTTGTGCTGAGGTTCAGAACGTTAATGCCTCGCCTCAGGCTCTGATGGCAGAGCGTGCAAGTCACTCGGGTCTTGTCGGTAGGACATTGTTTAAAGAAGTGCCATGCCAGGGAACTCTTTGAAGCTGCCTTTGTGGGGCTGGGTCCCTGTTGGCGATGTCCAGTAGCAGGCGAACTCTGGGGGCGGCGGCTCGTCTGCTTTGGCCCCCTGCTCCCTCTTTGGCTTCGCTGTTGTCTCGGTCTCACCACTACCTCTTCCTCTGAACTGTGAAAGTCATCGCCACGACCTTCAGTCCATGTGGGGTCTAAGACCTCATCGTCCTCTGCATCGTCTTCCACCCAGTCTCCCTCCCTGACCTCCTCCTGTTCAGTCTGCACACTGCAAAAAGACGCGTCAGTGGGCACCTGTGTTTCGTCATCATCAGAGAGTCGGTGACTCTGCTGTGGTGGTATTCCCATGTCCTCTTCATCTGGAGACATAAGTGGTTGTGCGTCAGTGCATGGTATGTCTTCCTCCACTGGGGAAGGGCTAGGTGGACGCCCCTGGGAAACCCTGGAAGCAGAGTCTTCAAACAGAAGAAGAGACTGCTGCATAACTTGTGGCTCAGACCGTTTCCCTGATATGCTTGGGGGTGATGTGACAGACTGATGGGCTTGGTTTTCAGGTGCCACCTGTGCGCTTTCCGCAGAAGACTGGGTGGAAGACCATGTGGTGAACGTGCTGGAAGCACTGTCGGCCACCCAATCGATTAATGCCTGTACCTGCTCAGGCCTTACCATCCTAAAAGCGGCATTGTGCCCCACGAGATATTGCGGTACATTCTGCCGGCTAGTTGAGGGAGTTCGTTCCCTACTGTGTGCGCCTGGGGCCGAACGGCCACGTCCTCTACCAGCAACAGAGGCTCCACGGACACCACCACGACCGCGTCCTTGTCCCTTAATAGTATTTTTCTTCATTGTTGCGATTCAACTCGCACCACAATGAAATATATTATTTTTTATAAGCAAAATTCCCTCACTGGAATACTTTCAGTCTTTTGACTGTATGGATTACAGATGGAATGACTGTTATATGTGAGTACCGCTTTCTTTGACAGATTCTAGTATGGGTACATATATGTTTTCCCAACCCCAGCACATTAGTTTGCTAATTCCAGATGTATGAAACGCAGGCCTAACTGTATCTAGTATATTGAACGCCAGATAAACTAACTTGGCCTTTTTTAAATAAAAAAAAATTCCCTCACTGGAATACTTTCAGTCTTTTGACTGTATGGATTACAGATGGAATGACTGTTATATGTGAGTACCGCTTTCTTTGACAGATTCTAGTATGGGTACATATATGTTTTCCCAACCCCAGCACATTAGTTTGCTAATTCCAGATGTATGAAACGCAGGCCTAACTGTATCTAGTATATTGAACGCCAGATAAACTAACTTGGCCTTTTTTAAATAAAAAAAATTCCCTCACTGGAATACTTTCAGTCTTTTGACTGTATGGATTACAGATGGATTGACTGTTATATGTGAGTACCGCTTTCTTTGACAGATTCTAGTATGGGTACATATATGTTTTCCCAACCCCAGCACATTAGTTTGCTAATTCCAGATGTATGAAACGCAGGCCTAACTGTATCTAGTATATTGAACGCCAGATAAACTAACTTGGCCTTTTTTAAATAAAAAAAAAATTCCCTCACTGGAATACTTTCAGTCTTTTGACTGTATGGATTACAGATGGAATGACTGTTATATGTGAGTACCGCTTTCTTTGACAGATTCTAGTATGGGTACATATATGTTTTCCCAACCCCAGCAAATTAGTTTGCTAATTCCAGATGTATGAAACGCAGGCCTAACTGTATCTAGTATATTGAACGCCAGATAAACTAACTTGGCCTTTTTTAAATAAAAAAAATTCCCTCACTGGAATACTTTCAGTCTTTTGACTGTATGGATTACAGATGGAATGACTGTTATATGTGAGTACCGCTTTCTTTGACAGATTCTAGTATGGGTACATATATGTTTTCCCAACCCCAGCAAATTAGTTTGCTAATTCCAGATGTATGAAACGCAGGCCTAACTGTATCTAGTATATTGAACGCCAGATAAACTAACTTGGCCTTTTTTAAATAAAAAAAATTCCCTCACTGGAATACTTTCAGTCTTTTGACTGTATGGATTACAGATGGAATGACTGTTATATGTGAGTACCGCTTTCTTTGACAGATTCTAGTATGGGTACATATATGTTTTCCCAACCCCAGCAAATTAGTTTGCTAATTCCAGATGTATGAAACGCAGGCCTAACTGTATCTAGTATATTAAACGCCAGATAAACTAACTTGGCCTTTTTTAAATAAAAAAAATTCCCTCACTGGAATACTTTCAGTCTTTTGACTGTATGGATTACAGATGGAATGACTGTTATATGTGAGTACCGCTTTCTTTGACAGATTCTAGTATGGGTACATATATGTTTTCCCAACCCCAGCAAATTAGTTTGCTAATTCCAGATGTATGAAACGCAGGCCTAACTGTATCTAGTATATTGAACGCCAGATAAACTAACTTGGCCTTTTTTAAATAAAAAAAATTCCCTCACTGGAATACTTTCAGTCTTTTGACTGTATGGATTACAGATGGAATGACTGTTATATGTGAGTACCGCTTTCTTTGACAGATTCTAGTATGGGTACATATATGTTTTCCCAACCCCAGCACATTAGTTTGCTAATTCCAGATGTATGAAACGCAGGCCTAACTGTATCTAGTATATTGAACGCCAGATAAACTAACTTGGCCTTTTTTAAATAAAAAAAATTCCCTCACTGGAATACTTTCAGTCTTTTGACTGTATGGATTACAGATGGAATGACTGTTATATGTGAGTACCGCTTTCTTTGACAGATTCTAGTATGGGTACATATATGTTTTCCCAACCCCAGCAAATTAGTTTGCTAATTCCAGATGTATGAAACGCAGGCCTAACTGTATCTAGTATATTGAACGCCAGATAAACTAACTTGGCCTTTTTTAAATAAAAAAAATTCCCTCACTGGAATACTTTCAGTCTTTTGACTGTATGGATTACAGATGGAATGACTGTTATATGTGAGTACCGCTTTCTTTGACAGATTCTAGTATGGGTACATATATGTTTTCCCAACCCCAGCAAATTAGTTTGCTAATTCCAGATGTATGAAACGCAGGCCTAACTGTATCTAGTATATTGAACGCCAGATAAACTAACTTGGCCTTTTTTAAATAAAAAAAATTCCCTCACTGGAATACTTTCAGTCTTTTGACTGTATGGATTACAGATGGAATGACTGTTATATGTGAGTACCGCTTTCTTTGACAGATTCTAGTATGGGTACATATATGTTTTCCCAACCCCAGCACATTAGTTTGCTAATTCCAGATGTATGAAACGCAGGCCTAACTGTATCTAGTATATTGAACGCCAGATAAACTAACTTGGCCTTTTTTAAATAAAAAAAATTCCCTCACTGGAATACTTTCAGTCTTTTGACTGTATGGATTACAGATGGAATGACTGTTATATGTGAGTACCGCTTTCTTTGACAGATTCTAGTATGGGTACATATATGTTTTCCCAACCCCAGCAAATTAGTTTGCTAATTCCAGATGTATGAAACGCAGGCCTAACTGTATCTAGTATATTGAACGCCAGATAAACTAACTTGGCCTTTTTTAAATAAAAAAAATTCCCTCACTGGAATACTTTCAGTCTTTTGACTGTATGGATTACAGATGGAATGACTGTTATATGTGAGTACCGCTTTCTTTGACAGATTCTAGTATGGGTACATATATGTTTTCCCAACCCCAGCACATTAGTTTGCTAATTCCAGATGTATGAAACGCAGGCCTAACTGTATCTAGTATATTGAACGCCAGATAAACTAACTTGGCCTTTTTTAAATAAAAAAAATTCCCTCACTGGAATACTTTCAGTCTTTTGACTGTATGGATTACAGATGGAATGACTGTTATATGTGAGTACCGCTTTCTTTGACAGATTCTAGTATGGGTACATATATGTTTTCCCAACCCCAGCACATTAGTTTGCTAATTCCAGATGTATGAAACGCAGGCCTAACTGTATCTAGTATATTGAACGCCAGATAAACTAACTTGGCCTTTTTTAAATAAAAAAAATTCCCTCACTGGAATACTTTCAGTCTTTTGACTGTATGGATTACAGATGGAATGACTGTTATATGTGAGTACCGCTTTCTTTGACAGATTCTAGTATGGGTACATATATGTTTTCCCAACCCCAGCACATTAGTTTGCTAATTCCAGATGTATGAAACGCAGGCCTAACTGTATCTAGTATATTGAACGCCAGATAAACTAACTTGGCCTTTATTAAATAAAAAAAAAAATTCCCTCACTGGAATACTTTCAGTCTTTTGACTGTATGGATTACAGATGGAATGACTGTTATATGTGAGTACCGCTTTCTTTGACAGATTCTAGTATGGGTACATATATGTTTTCCCAACCCCAGCACATTAGTTTGCTAATTCCAGATGTATGAAACGCAGGCCTAACTGTATCTAGTATATTGAACGCCAGATAAACTAACTTGGCCTTTTTTAAATAAAAAAAATTCCCTCACTGGAATACTTTCAGTCTTTTGACTGTATGGATTACAGATGGAATGACTGTTATATGTGAGTACCGCTTTCTTTGACAGATTCTAGTATGGGTACATATATGTTTTCCCAACCCCAGCACATTAGTTTGCTAATTCCAGATGTATGAAACGCAGGCCTAACTGTATCTAGTATATTGAACGCCAGATAAACTAACTTGGCCTTTTTTAAATAAAAAAAAAAATTCCCTCACTGGAATACTTTCAGTCTTTTGACTGTATGGATTACAGATGGAATGACTGTTATATGTGAGTACCGCTTTCTTTGACAGATTCTAGTATGGGTACATATATGTTTTCCCAACCCCAGCACATTAGTTTGCTAATTCCAGATGTATGAAACGCAGGCCTAACTGTATCTAGTATATTGAACGCCAGATAAACTAACTTGGCCTTTTTTAAATAAAAAAAAAATTCCCTCACTGGAATACTTTATGGCTTTTCACTGTATGGATTACAGGTGGACTGGTATTAGTAGGGGTGACACAAGCACACCCAAGTCCCTGATGTAGGATTTCTATGGCACAGACCACTATTACAAGTGATTAATGGACGTTGGGAGAGATTGTGCTGCAGCACTAGTCCCAAGATAGCCGCCGCCTATCAGCCCAGTAACATGTGCCACAAAATGGTCTGCACAACCTTTAAAAAAAATAGCCTTGGACTGTGCTGCTAAATCGCTATTGGTCTGAATCCCAGGTGTAGATGTCTGACTTGTTTGGAGCTTTGGAATGCACACTGTGGCAGCTTCTGCTGCAGCACTACAAGTCACAAAATGGCGGCCGGCGGTCAGCCCGGGTACATGTGGATGGAAAAATCACTCTGGCCACTCTAAAAATAGCCAATCCCTATCAAAAAAGCAGCTCAGCTGCAGTTGTTCAGATGAATCACAGGTGGAGGAGAGAAATTTGCTTCCAGTTATTCAATTATCCCTGCCTATTCTCGCCCTAGCATCAGCTGCGTCTAACCCTGTTCTATTCACATCGGGAGTGAGCACGTCCCGACGTGCGCACAAGCTTATAAGAGGCTGAGTCACATGCTGCACTTGGCCAATCACAGCCTTGCCAATAGTAGGCATGGCTGCGATGGCATCTTAGGGCAAGTAGTATGATGCATGTTGATTGGCTGCTTTGCAGCCTTTCAAAATGCGCCAAAATACATGCCGAACGACGAACCCGAACCCGAACTTTTACGAAAAAGTTCGGGTTCGGGTCCGTGTCACGAACACCCCAAAATTCGGTACGGACCCGAACTATGCTCGAACTGTTCGCTCAACACTAATCCTGATGCATCCTGAACGGATTGCTCTCCATTCAGAATGCATGGGGATATACCTGATCAGTTCTTTTCCGGCATTGAGCCCTTTTGACGGAACTCAGTGCCGGAAAAGACAAACCATAGTGGGAAAGTACCCTTAGATGCAACTGAACCATTAAAAAAAAATTGTGCAAAATTGACAATAGTATTTAAGGTAGGTTCACATGTAAAATCTGTAGTGTTACATTAGCAGGAAAATGGATGAGATTTTGAAGAAAATCGGTCACCAGTGAACACCCTATCCAACTGTTTGCATAGACACATAGCTGTGGTTCACCTGATAAAAACACCATTTTCTTTTGTTGATCCAAGGCTTTGTTCCTGGGTTATAAAACTTTTTTTAATATGCTAGTTAGGCTTGCAATGAGGGCGTCACCATTGCTCTTGTTGCACCCAAGCTCCACTCCTTTCTGTGGCAAGACCCTCCCTCACTGCTTTGCCACTGCCTGGCTCTGACAATTAAAGCATCCAAGGAGATGCAGAACACATAAAAGACTTGAGCTTTGGTGCAACATTAGCAATGATGACGCACCAAAAGGTTAATTTGCATATTAAGAAACAGTATCATAACTCCGAAACGGAGCCTGGGATCAACAAAAGAAAAACAGTATGTGTCTATTGAAACAGTTGGATAGAGAAGTTGCTGGTGACAGATTCCCTTTAACAAATTTCATCCACTTGCTGAGTTAAAAATCAGCACGGAAACAGACGTGGTGAGTATTATAAATTTGCAGATTGTCAATTCCTTCTGTGGATTTCACATTTTGCAATGCAATGGATGAAATGTTTAGCACATCTTCACCAAAATCTACATGTATCATTATTCTGCTGCAAAATCCACAATAACTTTTTAGACCCTGTGTCGACATACACTAAAGGGGTTATCCGTAGATAACTAAGAGCAGGAAATGTAAAAAAAAAAAAGCTAAATGATTCGCTCTGATGATCATGGCATGTTAATTTTCCTGCATTGGTGATATGCAGTACATCCTTGTGACAGATGCAGCCAATCACTGGCCTCAACTTTCTTGTGCCATCCTGGCCTCAGCAGCCCAATTATGTATTTATTGGCATAATAAGCAGTGATGCCAGTAGTAAGGCACCTGGTTACAGAAGCCAATGATTATCTGCAGATGCCATGTTCTGGTACACATCATTGATGGCAGGCTATAAACAAAGATTGGTAGGGGTCAGCCAGAACATCTGCAGTGTCCTACTGCTACAGCACTGTGTCTCCGTACAGCATTAAAACGAAGTTGAAATTGACGTCGGATCTTGGATCCAAAGCGTGATTTACTCACCCCTATTAATCAGGCCAAAGGTTTCAAGCAACATGGGAAAGAAAAAGTATCTCTCTACTGCCAGAAAGTGTCAAATAGTGCAATATCTTGGACAAGGTATGACAACATTAGATAGTTCACGAAAACTTACCGTAAGCGTGATCATTGTACTGTGAAGAGGTTTGTGGCTAATTCAGAACACAGAAAGGTTCGTGCAGATAAAGGCTTAGTGAGGAAGGTTTCTGCCAGAAAAATACATCATATTAAGAGAGCAGTGCTAAAATGGCATTAGAAAGCAGCAAACAGAGCCTCCAGAGGTCTTGTTTACTGATGAGTGTCATGCAACCCTGGATGGTCCCGATAGATGTAGTAGTGGATGGTTGGTGGATGGACACCATGTCCCAACACGGCTGCAATGTCAACAAGGAGGTGGCGGAGTCATGTTTTGGACCGGAATCATGGGGAGATAGCTGGTAGGCCCCTTTAGGGTCCCTGAAGATTTGAAAATTACCTCGCCAAAGTACAGGGTGGGCCATTTATATGGATACACCTTAATAAAATGGGAATTGTTGGTGATATTAACTTCCTGTTTGCGGCACATTAGTATATGTGAGGGGGGAAACTTTTCAAGATGGATGGTGACCATGGCGGCCATTTTGAAGTCGGCCATTTTGAATCCAACTTTTGTTTTTTCAATAGGAAGAGGGTCAAACCCATTGGGAATTTCACACGAAAAACAATGGTGTGCTCGGTTTTAACGTAACTTTATTCTTTCATGAGTTATTTACAAGTTTCTCTTTGTTTACAGCCATTGAGATGTCGCCGAGGTTAACACGTGAGGAGCGGATAGAAATTGTGTTAATGTCTGGTGAACGCAGTAACCGGGTCATTGCAGCAGATTTCAATTCAAGACACCCTACGAGACCACCCATCTCCCATGCTACAGTTAGCAAACTGCTTGCTAAGTTTGTGGAACTGGTTCAGTGTTGGGTTTGCCAAAATGTGGACGCATGAAATCTGTCTCTAATAAAGAAACATCAGTGGCTGTCCTAGCTTCATTCAGCAAGAGCCCACAGCGTAGCACTCACCGCATGTCACTGGAGAGTGGCATTAGTCGAACATCCCTTCGGCAGATATTAGCTACTCACAAATGGCACCCTTACAAACTCAAGCTACTGCAGCATCTCAACGAGATTGACCCAGATCGGCGCACTGAATTTGCAGAATGGGCAAAACAAAAATTGGAACAGGACCCTCAGTTTACGCAGAAGATTTTGTTCAGTGATGAGGCAAACTTTTATGTGAATGGTGAAGTTAACAAACAAAACCACCGCTATTGGTCTGACACTAACCCACATTGGATAGATCCCTCCAAGACTGTTGGAACAAAAAAATTGATGGTATGGTGTGGTATATGGGGTACAAAGATAGTGGGGCCATTCTTCATCAATGGAAACCTCAAGGCCACTGGATATGCGAAGTTGCTACGTGATGATGTGTTTCCCTCTTTATGCACTGAAGCTGGCACGTTCCCTGAGTTTTTCCAGCAAGCTGGTGCACCACCACATTATGGGTGTCAGGTCCGAGCATTCCTAGATGAACAGTTTCCTGGAAAGTGGATTGGTCGTCGTGGGCCAGTTGAATGGCCCCCAAGGTCTCCCGATATAACCCCCTTAGACTTTTATCTTTGGGGTCATCTGAAAGCAATTGTCCATGCTGTGAAGATACGAGATGTGCAGCACCTGAAACTACGGATACTGGAAGCCTGTGCTAGCATTTCTCCTGCGGTGTTGCTATCAGTGTGTGAAGAGTGGGAGAAGAGGGTTGCATTGACAATCCAACACAATGGGCAGCACATTGAACACATTTTATAAGTGGTCAGAAACTTGTAAATAACTCATGAAAGAATAAAGTTACGTTAAAACCAAGCCACACCATTGTTTTTCTTGTGAAATTCCCAATAAGTTTGATGTGTCACATGACCCTCTTCCTATTGAAAAAACAAAAGTAGGATTCAAAATGGCCGACTTCAAAATGGCTGCCATGGTCACCACCCATCTTGAAAAGTTTCCCCCCTCACATATACTAATGTGCCACAAACAGGAAGTTAATATCACCAACCATTCCCATTTTATTAAGGTGTATCCATATAAATGGCCCACCCTGTATATAGAGTTTCTGACTGACCACTTTCTTCCATAGTACAAAAAGAATAACCGTGCCTTCCGTAGCAAATACATCTTCATGCACGACAACACACCATCTCATGCTGCATGGGCATAAAAGGAATGAAAGTCATGGAGTGGCCGCCATCCTCCCCTGACCCTAACCCAATTGAGAACTTTTGGAGTATCCTCAAGCAAAAGATCTATAAGTGTGGGAGGCAGTTCACATCAAAAGAGTAGCTCTGGGAGGATATTCTGACATTCTGCAAAGAAATTCAAGCAGAAACTCTAAGATGTTTAAAACTTTAAGATGTTTTTGATTGAAATTGCTTTTGATTTAAGTAAATATGAATCTCTTAATGCTGAAACCTCCCCCAGATTAACCCGCCAAAATAGCGTTTTAAATACTCCGATAGCAAGTGAATTTTTATTCTGTAAATTGTCCTGACGAAGGGGGCGCTTCGCCCTTGAAACGCGTTGACTTGAACTCAATAAAATATTATTTTTTAAATGACACTTTCATTATGTGATACAATGTAACAACAAATAATAAAACAAGTAATGAAATCCCCACATTGCCAATCGTCTCCCTTTAGTGATGGCCGTGTGATAGGTTCTGACAGTGTGGAGGGAGAGTGGAGCACAACGTGCAATGAGCCCTACACAAAGGATAATGCATGGAGTTGCACTAATGTCCCTGTCACTTAATCGAAATGACAGCATTCATCTTGTATTCCCAAGTCGATGGGGATTTACTGCCGACTGTCTCATTTTCCAGAGGGCAATTGATATTATTACAGTCTGGAGCTCTTAGGATCCTGTGTACGGAGGTGTTTGCTGACTTTTTTTTTTTTTTTTTTTATAATATTTTATTTTCCAAAAGATAGAAATCGACAGTATTCCATTTCAATGTCACAAATCAATAGAATAGAAATACAATAATAAATTCATCTCATCTTATACTGAATTTCCCTTTTGTTTTTTTAACCCCCCTATCCCTCCCTCCACCCCCCTTTTCTTTCCGCGGAGCTGCCGTATCTACACCAACTGTCATTGTTTCCAGTTGCCCCAGATCCGCGACCAGGCTGCCTTTTTCCCCGCTGTTTGAGCTAGAATATGTTCATACTGCCTAACCCTATTCATCCGCTCCATCCACTCCTGAAAATTAGGGTATTTCATGGTGCCCCAGTATTTAACGATTATTATTTTGGCCAGTGCAATGCCCCGAAACCAAAGTATCTGCTCAGTTTTATTTTTATCTCTCTCTGGGAATATGCCCAGAATGGCATAATCAATGCATGCCTGATACTTCATAGGGGAGCAATCCTGCAATTTCCGGAATATTTTAATCCAATATTCATTTATCCCTGGGCATTCCCACAGCAAATGTTTATAATCTCCTCTGTCTTTATTACATTTATAGCAGTTCTGTTTTCTGTCTTTATAAATGATATGCAGTAATGCTCAGGGGAGCACCCAGGAATTTTCTTTAGGGGGGGTCCAAAAGGCAAAAAAATGCGGCATGTGTAGTGTGCTATGCTAATTGAATTTTTCAAAGCCCCCTTTATATTTAAAAATGCAGGGAAAGGGTGTAGTGTGTTGTGCTGATTCTTTTACTTGGCGATTCTAAAAGGCCTGTATGAAAATAACAATGCGGCGCCTACATATAATAGGCCACTCCCAACAAACACTGTACAGCTGACATTCTATAGTTGAGGCATCTACACATCATACGGAGAGGGGGGTCTGTCCTGGCTGCACTGCCTGCTTATATAACAAGCTACAGCCAGGACGCTCCTCCGCTCTCCTCCCTCCCCAGATCCTGCTCATTGCCTGTGGTTCCCCCCCACCATCTTCCACCCACCCGTGGCCTGCTGCCCCCCTTGACCGTCCTCACCCAGCTCTGAATCCTCCTTCTGCAAATGGCAGGGGGAGGAGCCGGAGCATCTCCTCTCCTACATAGCGCCACATACCTCTTACATCCAGTGATGTCACCTTTGTTGTAGACGTTCTCTTTCCTCATCTTCTCCATTCAGACCAGACCGCCATGATGATTTTTCAGCCATCTCCCATCTCTGCAGAGATTAACAAACAGACATTAGTTTCCCACATTTCCATCATCTTCACATCTTCTGAACACCCTTTCCTGCCACCCCCAATACTGTGCCCGCTGTGCCCCCAATACTATACTACAGAAACAGTCCCCCTGGAAATACTACTACCACACAGATAGTGCCCCCCTCAACAATTATTGGCACACAGTGCTCTAAAAAAATAACTGCGCCCAGACACTAATAGTATAAAGATAATGTCCCCCAAAAATTATTGTGCTAAGCTGATACTGTGGCAGGGTGCCCCCCAAAGTAACAGGGCTCCCCAAAATAGAAATAATTCTCTGCCAGAGCACACTTAGTAGTAATAACGCCCCTATAGTGCCCATACTAGTAATCATGTTCCTCATAGCCCCCCAGTATTAGCAAAGCTCCGCATAATACCTCCTAGTACTAATAATTCTCCCTACAATATGACAGTACATGAAATACCCCCGCTTAGTGCCCGCTGTTGAGCTAATGTCCCCATAATGTATGCCAGTATAAAATACCCCTATATAGTGCCCCAGTAAATTCCCTCATAGTGCTCCTCTCCCTTCCCCATAGTGTCCCCCATAATATGCCAGTAAAAAATGCCCCTTCTAAGTGCCACCATATGTCCCAATAGTGCTCCACTCCCCCATAGTGCCGCTCTCCCCTATAGTGCCTACCATAATGTGCCAGTAAAAAAATGCCCCCTTAGTGACACCAGATGCCATAATGCCCCCATAATGTGCCAATAAGAATAAAGGCCCCTTTAGAGCCCCCACTTCCCCTTAGTGCCCCCAAATAATGCCCCTATAGTGCAACCAGATGCCCCATAGTGCCATTCTCCCCTATAGTGCCCCCATAATATGTCAATTAAAAAAAAGCCCCTTTAGACCCCCCAGATGCCCCCATAGTGCTCCTCTCCCCCATGGTGCCGCCCCATAAAGTTCCACCATATGCCCCAATAGTGCTCCACTCCTCCATAGTGCCGCCCTCCCCTATAGTGCCTCCCATAATGTGCCAGTAAAAAATGCCCCCTTAGTGCCACCAGATGCCATAATGCCCCCATGTGCCAAAGAGAAAAAAAGGCCCCTTTAGTACCCCCACTTCCCCATAGTGCCCCCAAATAATGCCCCTATAGTGCCACCAGATGCCCCATAGTGCCGTTCTCCCCTGTAGTGCCCCCCATAATGTGTAAAAAAAAAAGCCCCTTTAGAGCCCCCATAGTGCTCCTCTCCCCCATGGTGCCCCCCAAATAATGCCCCTATAGTGCCACCAGATGCCCCATAGTGCCGTTCTCCCCTATAGTGCCCCCCATAATGTGTAAAAAAAAAAAGCCCCTTTAGAGCCCCCATAGTGCTCCTCTCCCCCATGGTGCCCCCCAAATAATGCCCCTATAGTGCCACCAGATGCCCCATAGTGCCGTTCTCCCCTATAGTGCCCCCCATAATGTGTAAAAAAAAAAAAGCCCCTTTAGAGCCCCCATAGTGCTCCTCTCCCCCATGGTGCCCCCCAAATAATGCCCCTATAGTGCCACCAGATGCCCCCTTGTGCCGTTCTCCCCATAATGTGTAAAAAAAAGCCCCTTTAGAGCCCCCATAGTGCTCCTCTCCCCCATGGCCCCCCCCCCCCCATAATGTGCCAGTAAGAAGTGCCACCTAAAAAAAAAAAGTACCACCAGATGCCCCAGAGTGCCGTTCTCCCCTTTAGTCTCCCCTTTAGTGCCCCCATAGTGCCAGCTCCACCCCTCCAAAAAAAACAAAACAACAAAAATAAAATAAAAAATACACTGATACTTACCTCCATCAGCAGCGATGCGATGCAGGCTCTTCCGGCCTGTGTCCCTGCTCTGCTGTGTGCTGCCCGGCTCAGGCGCGCGATGATGACATCATCTCGCCTGAGCTGGCCTCTGATAGGCTGCAGGCATTAGTGCCTGCAGCCTATTAGAAGAACAGGGGAGGGACACGCCTCTCCCTCCCCTGCCGCAGCACAGCACAGGCATCTGTATCGCTGTCCTAAGGACGGCGATACAGATGGATTAGATATGGAGATGAGCGCTTCCACAATGGAAGCGCTCATCTCCTAGTACTCCCACTGCGCCCCCCCCCCCCCCCCCCCCCCACCACCGCCGCGGCCGCAATTACATCCAGGGCCGCGCCGCCTGTGGTGATCGGCGGTGCGGCCCTGAAGGATTAAAAAAAATAATAATCGGTTGGTTGTTCTAGGGGGGTCCAGACCCGCTGGACCCACCCTGTAGGTGCGCCACTGGTAATGCTGGTGTATAATAGAGACGGTGTATGATTTTCAGAAGAATCCATTCATGGGCGGGTGAAACAGTCGATCTTTTAATATTTCTGTACACAGTGTTCCACGGAATGGGTTCCCCCTTTTGTAGGTCTCTTTCCCATTTAACCTCACCCCTAAATGTGATCATTTTCGTGTGTTCATGTTTTAACTTAGCATAAATGTATGATATAGAAGTATTAACTGTCATATCTTGACAAAGGTCTAAAAAAGTGTTCCTTACAATATTCAAATAATTCTTATTCTCCGTGTAGTGTATAGCGTGACGTAGTTGTTCGTATCGAAATTTATCAATAAATCCTAATTTAATGTCTGGTAAAATTTCATTTAAGGGCTTAATCTGTCCTTTATGAAAAACTTGTGCAATTAAATATATCCCATATTTTTCCCAATATTCGGCGTCACCCAGTTGCATAACTTGTGGTAAGTGTGCATTCCCCCACAATGGGGTGTACTGAACTGCTTCAGATGCGCCCACCATATCTCTAACTTGTTGCCAGATATACCCAAGCATTCTACTAAACGGGTTTATTATTGTTTTCTTCTTAAAAATACCAGTTTTGAGAATGTGGAAAAGATCCGACCATGGTCTACATTGCTCCCCAAAAAGAGGCCGAATGCATTTATTCTTTCGATTCCTCACACACCATCTCAATTGGGCAGCTAGATAATATCCTTTTAGAAAAGGAATGGACATTCCACCCTCTTCTTTATACAAATACTGTATCTTAATTCTAACTCGTTTGCGGCCCCATATCAATTCATTGAAGAGGGACTCTAACTTATTAAAAAACGTATCTTCTATCGTAATTGGGCTAGCATTGAATACATATAATAACATTGGTAGTAGTGTCATTTTTATAAGTGCTATGCGGTTGATTTGTGACAAGGGGAGTTTTAGCCATATTCTTATTTTTTCCTTAACTCTATCTATTATTGGGAGTATATTCAATTTCGTATAATGTTCCAGTTTGGTCCCAATCTGGATACCTAGATATAGTAAGGAATCTGCTGGGGTCAGTATGCTAACCCGAAAATTATGGCCCAGTGGGACCGGACGTCTTAATGGGAGAAATTTTGATTTCTCCCAGTTTATCTCATATCCAGATAAGCATCCAAACTCATCCAGACTTTCCATAACCCTGGGCAAATTCATATACCCCTTCCCCAGAAAAAGCAGCATATCATCCGCATATAGACTTATTTTGTCAACTTCTCCCTCACACCCAAAGCCCGATATTTCCCAGTCTGCTCTAATTTTGCATGCAATTGGCTCCAGAAACAGCGAGAAGAGCAAGGGGGAGAGGGGGCAGCCCTGGCATGTTCCTCGGGTCAGGGGGAAGGGGACAGAGTGTTCACCATTGATTCGGACCCTGGATACCGGATTTTGATACAAAATGCGAACCCATCTGGAGAAATATTCACCTATTTTCACCCGGGACATTACTCTCCAGAGGAAGGGCCACTCCACCTTGTCAAAGGCCTTAGCGGCGTCCAAGGACAGGATGGAGCAGTCCCCCCCATCCCCCATCTGGACGTTCAGGAATGCCCTCCTTACGTTGTCCTGTATGTTCCTTTTGGGAATGAACCCAGTTTGGTCTGCATGGACGACTTTGTGGATAACTGTTTTTAATCTATTAGCTAACAATTTGGCAAGGATTTTATAATCTGTGTTCAACAGAGAGATGGGGCGATAGGATGTAACTAACAGCCGATCTTTCCCTCTTTTGGGGATTAATGTGATGGTTGCTTCCATCCATGAGGGTGGTAAGGAACCCATTGTCCAGGATTGGTTTAATACCTCCAACATTTGGGGAAGGATAATTCCCTCATGTTTCCGGTATAGTTCGAATGGGAAGCCATCCACCCCTGGGGATGTATTACCCTTGATAGATGGCAGCGTAATCTGTAGCTCGGTCAGTTGAATAGGTCTATTCAGCCAGTCAATATCTTGTTGGTCAAATTCAGGGATCTTAATATTATCTAGATATTGATCTATTTTTCCTCCCTGATTTTTAGACCCGGCTTGATATAACGTAGAGAAATATCGGGTAAATTCCCTTAGAATATCGCCAGGGTCTCATAGGATGTTTCCTGCCTCTGTCCTAATTCCGATGATGTTATTGCTCCCCCTTTGATTTTGTACTATCATGGATAACAATCTGCTTGGTTTGCCGGACTCGCTGAAGCTTCTCAACCCTGAAAAGAACATTTTGTTCTGTGCTTTTTTATATAAATATTGTTTATATTCATCTTGTGCTTTTTTTAGTTGAAGTTGTTTTTCTGGGGTGTTTACGTGAGTGATCTCGTTCATTATCTGGTTGAGCATCCCTTCTATTTCTTTTTGAGTTTGGGCAAAGGCGTTTTTCTGTTTCCTGATTTCATGTGAATATATACCCCGAAGGTATGCCTTAAGCGAGTCCCAAACCATATGGATGTGTGTTGAGTCAACGTTATTGCTCCAAAAGAGCTTTATTTCTTCATTAATCTTATCCAGATCCCTTATTAATGTCATCCAGTGGGGGTTAAGTTTAAAAGTTCTATTTTGATTTGGTTTATTAGGACAGTCCAGTATTACCATAACCGGACTATGGTCAGAGACACTGTGACATTAGTGTTGAGCGCGAATATTCGAATATCGAATTTTTTTCGCGAATATCGTCACTTCGCTAATTCGCGAATATTTCGAATATAGTGATATGAATTCGATATTTTGAATATTCTTTTTTTTTTTTTTTTTTTTTATTGCTATATTTTTTTCTTTCCCACTTTCCTAAAGTTGTTCTTACCTGTCCTTTGGATTCCTGGCTTCCTGGCTGCTCCAGTCAGTGCCCGTTGCCGCTTCTGCCGACTTCCGTGCTCATGGAGCGTCCCCATCACCATGGGAACGTCTCCATATACTAGAATGTACTGTCGGATTTGAGAAGTACGTGAAAAATCGCAATTCGATTATTTCAAGTTATAATAATCGAATTTCGGTTTTAACTTAGCACTGCTATATTTAATTCTAGCCTAATATGGAATATAGCAGTGCTAAGTTAAAATCGAAATTCGATTATTATAACTTGAATTAATCGAATTGCGATTTCAACTTGGACCTGGTTTACTATGGTTGGCTTGGTAGAATTAGCGAATATGACGAATGTATTCGTCATATTCCACAAAACGAATATAACGAATGTATTCGTCATATTCCACAAAACGAAGATAACGAAGTATTCTGCATCTTCGTTTTAGCTACCTATTCATCAACTTCGCTAATTCTAGCAATCATATAGGAAAGTTTACTATAGAGACAGCTAAGTTTAATTCACTATGCGATTATATGACTGCTTTTTAAAAAAAAAAATAGAATAATTATAATACCTGAATATTTGTGGAATATGACGAATACATTCGTATAATAATCGAATTTCGATTTTAACTTAGCACTGCTATATTCCATATTAGCTTAATATGGAATATAGCAGTGCTAAGTTAAAATCGAAATTTGATTATTATAACTTGAATTAATCGCATTGCTATTTCAATAGGAGAGTAGCCTTTAAGATAAAAATCGCAATACGCGATTATTTAAATTGCATATTAATCGCAATAACAAGAATAATGACAAATATTCGATTTCGACGAATATAAAACGAATATTCTATCGAATATTCGCGAATTTCGTCGAAATCGAATATGGCACCTGCCGCTCATGACTACGTGACATTCATAATTCATTTTTTTAACCCTATTAATGAGCCTGGGGCTGGCGAGGGCCAGGTCAACTCGAGACATAGACCTATATGTGTTACTAAAACATGAAAATACTTGCTTATTTCCATAAAGAGATCGCCATATATCAACCAGTGCCATCTCTTTGCAAATTCTAGATAGTACTGTACTTGAACCAAAATTTGATTCATAATTAGTTATGGTGGAGATCCTATCTTTTTTAATGTCCATGACCGAGTTGAAGTCGCCCATCACCAGTACCGGGCACTCCTCTCGTGCTGCAATATAATCCATCAATTTACATAATACAGTAGTTGTAAAAGGGGGTGGAATGTATATAAAAGCAATAATTCTCCTTTGCCCCTGCCAATAACAGTGCAGAAAAATATACCGGCCCTCTTGATCAATTAGCTGTTCTATTGGGTCATAGTCTACCAGTCTATGAATATAAACACTAATTCCCCTAGAATATGTGGAGTAACAAGAATGGTTTTTGTGAGAGGCCCATCTCCTTCCACCCAGCGCTGCTACTTTTTCACATGTAAGGTGTGTTTCTAGCAGGGCCATTATTGCTGGTAAATGTCTAGAGACCAAATCGAACACTACGCATCTCTTAATTTTATGTTCCATGTCAATATTCAAGACATTTTTTAGTAGTGGGGCAGCACTGGGCGGAAGAGCAGGGGCACCCCCAACAGTATACCCTCAATGCCCCGACAGTTCCCTGCGGAAAGAAGCCCCCTCCCCCAGCCCCCCAAACCCCAATCCCATTCTGACCTGCGAGTCGCAAACTGCGGCTCATAGGTCTCTAACTATAGACTATCCCCCCCCGCCGTAGACCCCCCCAGCTCCCCCCCACTGCAACCATGAGCAGGTTATTTAATGCCCTGAGAGTCCATCCAATCAGCTGCGTCACTTGGGTTGGAGAAGAATTGAACGGTTTCTTTGTAGATAACCCGTAGTTTCGCAGGGTACATCATGGAATATTTTAGTTGGGCTTGTATCAGTCTCTTTTTAACATCCTTATATTCTCTTCTTTTATCTTGCGTAACTTTAGAGAAATCCGGGTATATCTCTATATTAGCGTCGTTGTATTTCACCGTTTGTATCTCTCTCTTCCACCTAAGGATATTATCCCGATCCCTTGAGGAGGTCATTTTAATTAACAAAGGCCTTGGTGCTAGCCCTGGTAGAGGTTTTCTTGTTGGGATGCGGTGTGCTCTCTCCACTGTGAGTGCTACGGCCGCTCCTGTGGCTGTTACATTATTTAACAGCCATTTTTGTATGAAACTTGTGGAGTCGTCTTTTTCTACTCCTTTTTCCACTAATTTAAGATTGTCTCTCCGGGATCTGTCCTCCAAATCCGCCATTTTTTCCTTCAGTGCCTTATTATCACTCTCTACTGTTGCCATCCTTTTTTTAATCTGACTGGATTCTTTTTGCAGTTCTGTGGTCAGAATTTCGTACTCTTTAACACGTTGCCTCATTTTATTTAGATCGTCCCGGATTACCGAGATGTCGGTCTGCACTGCTGCCACCGTTGTCGTCAAAGTGCTTAATGATTGATTGGTTGTTTTAACTGCGTCCAGTATACCTGCTAATTTGTGATCAATATTACTCATCTGGTTGTCTACTTCTGCTGCCCGGTTTTCTCCCACCTTATTTAGAGGGTTTTTGTTCTCTTCATAGTCCCCCATCTGTGGTGTTTGTTTCTGATTACCCCTTGTCTTGGTTAGTGGAGGTGGGGATTTGAGATATTTATCAAGCTGCGTCCTTACAGCGCCCCCTTTGGGTGAGGAGGTTCCGATGGACTTTCTGTTTTGTGGTTTTGGGGCCATTTTTTATTTTATTTTCCCCCCCCCCTTTCCCCTTTTATTCCCTTCCCCTTTCCTCCTCTTACACGGTAACTTAAGGGTTAATATTGCGCAGATCTCAATATTTCTATACACACAGTCATGGATATCTTGTGGCACCCAAAAAGGATAAATAAATCAGGGATAGAGTTGAGCAAACACCTGGATGTTCGGGTTCGAGAAGTTCGGCCGAACTTCCCGGAAATGTTCGGGTTCGGGATCCGAACCCGATCCGAACTTCGTCCCGAACCCGAACCCCATTGAAGTCAATGGGGACCCGAACTTTTGGGCAATAAAAAGGCTGTAAAACAGCCCAGGAAAGAGCTAGAGGGCTGCAAAAGGCAGCAACATGTAGGTAAATCCCCTGCAAACAAATGTGGATAGGGAAATGAATTAAAATTAAAATAAAAAAAATAAAAATGAACCAATATCAATTGGACAGAGGTCCCATAGCAGAGAATCTGGCTTCACGTCAGCAGAGAATCAGTCTCTTCATGCCATAGCAAAGAATCTGGCTTCATGTCAGCAGAGAATCAGTCTCTTCATGCCATAGCAGAGAATCTGGCTTCATGTCAGCGCAGAATCAGTCTTCATGTCATAGCAGAGAATCAGGCTTCAAGTCACCCACCACTGGAACAGGCCACTGTCACACATTTAGGCCCAGGCACCCAGGCAGAGGAGAGGTCCCGTAACAGAGAATCTGGCCTTATGTCAGCGCAGAATCTGTCTTCATGTCATAGCAGAGAATCAGGCTTCACGTCACCCACCACTGGAACAGGCCACTGTCACACATTTAGGCCCAGGCACCCAGGCAGAGGAGAGAGGTCCCGTAACAGAGAATCTGGCTTCATGTCAGCGCAGAATCTGTATTCATGTCATAGCAGAGAATCAGGCTTCACGTCACCCACCACTGGAACAGGCCACTGTCACACATTTAGGCCCCGGCACCCAGGCAGAGGAGAGAGGTCCTGTAACAGAGAATCTGGCCTTATGTCAGCGCAGAATCTGTCTTCATGTCATAGCAGAGAATCAGGCTTCACGTCACCCACCACTGGAACAGGCCACTGTCACACATTTAGGCCCAGGCACCCAGGCAGAGGAGAGAGGTCCCGTAACAGAGAATCTGGCCTGATGTCAGCGCAGAATCTGTCTTCATGTCATAGCAGAGAATCAGGCTTCACGTCACCCACCACTGGAACAGGCCACTGTCACACATTTAGGCCCAGGCACCCAGGCAGAGGAGAGAGGTCCCGTAACAGAGAATCTGGCCTGATGTCAGCACAGAATCTGTCTTCATGTCATAGCAGAGAATCAGGCTTCACGTCACCCACCACTGGAACAGGCCACTGTCATACATTTAGGCCCAGGCACCCAGGCAGAGGAGAGAGGTCCCGTAACAGAGAATCTGGCCTGATGTCAGCGCAGAATCAGTCTTCATGTCATAGCAGAGAATCAGGCTTCACGTCACCCACCACTGGAACAGGCCACTGTCACACATTTAGGCCCCGGCACCCAGACAGAGGAGAGAGGTCCTGTAACAGAGAATCTGGCCTTATGTCAGCACAGAATCTGTCTTCATGTCATAGCAGAGAATCAGGCTTCACATCACCCACCACTGGAACAGGCCACTGTCACATATTTAGGCCCAGGCAGAGGAGAGAGGTCGCGTAACAGAGAATCTGGCTTCATGTCAGCACAGAATAAGTCTTCATGTCATAGCAGAGAATCAGGCTTCACGTCACCCACCACTGGAACAGGCCACTGTCACACATTTAGGCCCCGGCACCCAGACAGAGGAGAGGTTCATTCAACTTTGGGTTGCCCCGCAATATAATGGTAAAATGAAATTAAAAATAGTATTGAATGACGAAGTGCCCTGGAGTAGAATAATATATTGTTAAGGGGAGGTAGTTAATATCTAATCTGCACAAGGGATGGACAGGTCCTGTGGGATCCATGCCTGGTTCATTTTTATGAACGTCAGCTTGTCCACATTGGCTGTAGACAGGCGGCTGCAATTGTCTGTAATGACGCCCCCTGCCGTGCTGAATACGCGTTCAGACAAAACGCTGGCCGCCGGGCAGGCCAGCACCTCTAAGGCATAAAAGGCTAGCGCTGGCCACGTGGACAATTTGGAGACCCAGAAGTTGAATGGGGCCGAACCATCAGTCAGTACGTGGAGGGGTGTGCACAGGTACTGTTCCACCATGTTAGTGAAATGTTGCCTCCTGCTAACACGTTCCGTATCAGGTGGTGGTGCACTTAGCTGTGGCGTGTTGACAAAACATTTCCACATCTCTGCCATGCTAACCCTGCCCTCAGAGGAGCTGGGCGTGACACAGCTGCGTTGGCGACCTCTTGCTCCTCCTCTGCCTTCGCCTTGGGCTTCCACTGGTTCCCCTGTGACATTTGGGAATGCTCTCAGTAGCGCGTCTACCAACGTGCGCTTGTACTCGCGCATCTTCCTATCACGCTCCAGTGTAGGAAGTAAGGTGGGCACATTGTCTTTGTACCAGGGATCCAGCAGGGTGGCAACCCAGTAGTCCGCACACGTTAAAATGTGGGCAACTCTGCTGTCGTTGCGCAGGCACTGCAGCATGTAGTCGCTCATGTGTGCCAGGCTGCCCAGAGGTAAGGACAAGCTGTCCTCTGTGGGAGGCGTATCGTCATAGTCCTGTGTTTCCCCCCAGCCACGCACCAGTGATGGGCCCGAGCTGCTTTGGGTGCCACCCTGCTGTGAACATGCTTCATCCTCATCCTCCTCCACCTCCTCCTCATCCTCATCCTCCTCGTCCTCCAGTAGTGGGCCCTGTCTGGCCACATTTGTACCTGGCCTCTGGTGTTGCAAAAAACCTCCCTCTGAGTCACTTCGAAGAGACTGGCCTGAAAGTGCTAAAAATGACCCCTCTTCCTCCTCTTCCTCCTGGGCCACCTCCTCTTCCATCATCGCCCTAAGTGTTTTCTCAAGGAGACATAGAAGTGGTATTGTAACGCTGATAACGGCGTCATCGCCACTGGCCATGTTGGTGGAGTACTCGAAACAGCGCAACAGGGCACACAGGTCTCGCATGGAGGCCCAGTCATTGGTGGTGAAGTGGGTCTGATCCACAGTGCGACTGACCCGTGCGTGCTGCAGCTGAAACTCCACTATGGTCTGCTGCTGCTCGCACAGTCTGTCCAGCATATGCAAGGTGGAGTTCCACCTGGTGGGCACGTCGCATATGAGGCGGTGAGCGGGAAGGCCGAAGTTACGCTGTAGCGCAGACAGGCGAGCAGCGGCAGGGTGTGAACGCCGGAAGCGCGAACAGACGGCCCGCACTTTATGCAGCAGCTCTGACATGTCGGGGTAGTTGCGAATGAACTTAAGCACCACCAAATTCAGCACATGCGCCAGGCAAGGGATGTGCGTCAAACCGGCTAGTCCCAGAGCTGCAACGAGATTTCGCCCATTATCGCACACCACCAGGCCGGGCTTGAGGCTCACCGGCAGCAACCACTCGTCGGTCTGTTGTTCTATACCCCGCCACAACTCCTGTGCGGTGTGGGGCCTGTCCCCCAAACATATGAGTTTCAGAATGGCCTGCTGACGTTTACCCCGTGCTGTGCTGAAGTTGGTGGTGAAGGTGTGTGGCTGACTGGATGAGCAGGTGGAAGAAGAGGAGGAGGAAGCTGAGTAGGAGGAGGAGGAGACAGGAGGCAAAGAATGTTGCCCTGCGATCCTTGGCGGCGGAAGGACGTGCGCCAAACAGCTCTCCGCCTGGGGCCCAGCCGCCACTACATTTACCCAGTGTGCAGTTAGGGAGATATAGCGTCCCTGCCCGTGCTTACTGGTCCACGTATCTGTGGTTAGGTGGACCTTGCCACAGATGGCGTTGCGCAGTGCACACTTGATTTTATCGGACACTTGTTTGTGCAGGGAAGGCACGGCTCTCTTGGAGAAGTAGTGGCGGCTGGGAACAACATACTGTGGGAAGGCAAGTGACATGAGCTGTTTGAAGCTGTGTGTGTCCACCAGCCTAAATGACAGCATTTCATAGGCCAGTAGTTTAGAAATGCTGGCATTCAGGGCCAGGGATCGAGGGTGGCTAGGTGGGAATTTACGCTTTCTCTCAAATGTTTGTGAGATGGAGAGCTGAACGCTGCCGTGTGACATGGTTGAGATGCTTGGTGACGCAGGTGGTGGTGTTGGTGGTACATCCCATGTTTGCTGGGCGGCAGGTGCCAACGTTCCTCCAGAGGCGGAGGAAGAGGCCGAGGCGGCGGCAGCAGCAGCAGAAGAGGCCGAGGCGGCGGCAGCAGCAGAAGAGGCCGAGGTGGCGGCAGCAGCAGAAGAGGCCGAGGCGGCAGCAGCAGAAGAGGTAGCAAGGGGAGCCTGAGTGACTTCCTTGTTTTTAAGGTGTTTACTCCACTGCAGTTCATGCTTTGCATGCAGGTGCCTGGTCATGCAGGTTGTGCTAAGGTTCAGAACGTTAATGCCTCGCTTCAGGCTCTGATGGCACAGCGTGCAAACCACTCGGGTCTTGTCGTCAGCACATTGTTTGAAGAAGTGCCATGCCAGGGAACTCCTTGAAGCTGCCTTTGGGGTGCTCGGTCCCAGATAGCGGCGGTCAGTAGCAGGCGGAGTCTCTTGGCGGCGGGTGTTCTGATTTTGCCCACTGCTCCCTCTTTTGCTACGCTGTTGGCTCGGTCTCACCACTGCCTCTTCCTCCGAACTGTGAAAGTCAGTGGCACGACCTTCATTCCATGTGGGGTCTAGGACCTCATCGTCCCCTGCATCGTCTTCCACCCAGTCTTGATCCCTGACCTCCTGTTCAGTCTGCACACTGCAGAAAGACGCAGCAGTTGGCACCTGTGTTTCGTCATCATCAGAGACGTGCTGAGGTGGTATTCCCATGTCCTCATCATCAGGAAAAATAAGTGGTTGTGCGTTAGTGCATTCTATCTCTTCCACCCCTGGGGAACGGCTAGGTGGATGCCCTTGGGAAACCCTGGCAGCAGAGTCTTCAAACAGCATAAGAGACTGCTGCATAACTTGAGGCTCAGACAGTTTCCCTGATATGCATGGGGGTGATGTGACAGACCGATGGGCTTGGTTTTCATGCGCCATCTGTGCGCTTTCTGCAGAAGACTGGGTGGGAGATAATGTGAACGTGCTGGATCCACTGTCGGCCACCCAATTGACTAATGCCTGTACCTGCTAAGGCCTTACCATCCTTACAACGGCATTGGGCCCCACCAAATATCGCTGTAAATTCTGCTGGCTACTGGGACCTGAGGTAGTTGGTTCACTAGGACGTGTGGCTGTGGCAGAACGGCCACGTCCTCTCCCAGCACCAGAGGGTCCACTAACACCACCACGACCATGTCCACATCCGCGTCCGCGTCCCTTATTAGATGTTTTCCTCATTGTTCCCGTTCACCACAATTTTGAGAATGGCAAATTTGGGAATGCTTTTTCAACCCAGAACAAAAAGTCTGCTTTTACGGTCACTACAAATAACTTGACCAGCTAAAATACTGCAGATTTGGTTGAATAGAGATGCGAGACCTGTTTTTTTTTGCGCTGTGTGACAGGTATAGGTTTAATCACAGAATCACACTTCTATCAGCACGCTAGCGCGTGTCTTAGGTTTTTCTGAATGACACTATCAATACCTTCAATGTAAGATTTTCTTTTTGGGATAGATTTCAAGTAGGCCTCAAATACCAGAAACTAGTTATTTTGAGAATGGCAAATTTGGGAATGCTTTTTCAACCCAGAACAAAAAGTCTGCTTTTACGGTCACTACAAATAACTTGACCAGCTAAAACAGTGCAGATTTGGTTGAATAGAGATGCGAGACCTGTTTTTTTTTGCGCTGTGTGACAGGTATAGGTTTAATCACAGAATCACACTTCTATCAGCACGCTAGCGTGTGTCTTAGGTTTTTCTGAATGACACTATCAATACCTTCAATGTAAGATTTTCTTTTTGGGATAGATTTCAAGTAGGCCTCAAATACCAGAAACTAGTTATTTTGAGAATGGCAAATTTGGGAATGCTTTTTCAACCCAAAAAAAAAAGTGTGCTTTTACGGTCAATACAAATAACTTGACCAGCTAAAACAGTACAGATTTGGTTGAATAGAAATGTCAGGTCTATTTTTTAGGCACTGGGTGACAGGCTCAACTTGCCCCTGATGCAATATATGGCCAAAAAATAACCACACTGTTGATGGTTAAATGCACTTGGGTGACACAGGCTCAGCCTGCACCAGATGTAGTATATGGCCAAAAAATAATCAGACTGTTGATAGTTAAATGCACTTGGGTGACACAGGCTCAGCCTGCACCAGATGTTGTATATGGCCAAAAAATAATCAGACTGTTGATGGTTAAATGCACTTGGGTGACACAGGCTCAGCCTGCAGCTGATGTAGGATATAGCACAAAATAACCACACTATCGATGGTTAAATACACTCGGGTGACACAGGCTCAGCCTGCAGCTGATGTAGTATATGGCCAAAAAATAATCAGACGGTGGATGGTTAAATGCACTTGGGTGACACAGGCTCAGCCTGCAGCTGATGTAGTATATGGCCAAGAAATAACCAGACTGTTGATGGTTAAATGCACTTCGGTGACACAGGCTCAGCCTGCAGCTGATGTAGGATATAGCACAAAATAACCACACTATCGATGGTTAAATACACTTGGTGATAGCTCGTGCTGGCGCACCACAAGTCACAAAATGGCCGCCGATCACCCCAGAAAAAAAGTGATCTAAAATCGCTCTGGGCAGCCTCAAAAAAGTGAGCAAGTCAATAATAGCACTTCAATGATCCACAGCTGCAGATCGATCACAGAATGAAGTCTTTTGGAGGAGTTAATCTGCCTAATCTCGCCCTAACGTCGCAGCTGCAACCTCTCCCTATACTGATCATAGCAGAGTGACGTGCGGCGCTACGTGACTCCAGCTTAAATAGAGGCTGGGTCACATGGTGCACTGGCCAATCACAGCCATGCCAATGGTAGGCATGGCTGTGATGGCCTCTTGGGCCAAGTAGTATGACGCTTGTTGATTGGCTGCTTTGCAGCCTTTCAAAAAGCGCCAAGAAAGCGCCGAACACCGAACCCGAACCCGGACTTTTACGAAAATGTTCGGGTTCGGGTCCGTGTCACGGACACCCCAAAATTCGGTACGAACCCGAACTATACAGTTCGGGTTCGCTCATCCCTAATCAGGGATCTTGCATATAGGCCCCCCGGTATCCTGAATCACGGATAACTCCAAAGTGGGATTGTCCCGGTTCTGGGGCTCATAGGTTCCGGGGTCTGGGGCTCAGAGGGGTGATGGAGCAGTTTTCACCACGGAGCAGTGCAGTATCCAGCAACGGAACAGAGGCAACGCTAATATACACTGGTGTGGCTGGTATAGCGCCCGGATAAAAGGCTGTTTAATCCTAACGACTGTCACAGCGGCCCCACAGATAGATCAAGTAAAGCAGCTGGCGAGTGAAGCAGCGTATAGTGGAGCAGCCAATGCAGTGTCGGCAGTGATAAGGGAGCGAGGCAACCTCTCCCAGCCAGACAGCCCCCCTCTCTTCAGGACCACCCAGCGAACAGGGCAACAGGGCAGATGAGGCAGAGGGAACGGCACACAAACGACCGCTCCTAGCAGACAGCGCCAGGCAGACGGGGCTCCCAAGAACGGTAACACACAGGAGGGCGTCTACTTACACCGCACCGCGACTCCCAGACTCCAAACAACCTCCAGCCTTGAGCAGCCCGGAGCGGGCACAGATGGAACAGCCTGAGACAGCAAGGACCCCTGGTGAGGACCCCGGACATCCAGCCTCCGAAGCCGACTCAGCGGGGAGAACGGCAGCGCTCCACAGTAAGGGGATGGACCAGCGGGCCCAGCAGATACATCAGTCAGTTAAGTCAGCCTCTCAGCAAGGGGTCGGGTAGCTCATCAGCGGCATTATTGCCCATGCCGCAGCGAGAGCAGGAGCCGGAGCCGGCGTTGTGGAGGGGGAGGACCGCTGCACGCCCGTCTGCTCATGTCATGCCGCAGCGCCTCCCTCTAATTTAAGATTGTCTCTCCGGGATCTGTCCTCCAAAAAAGAATATTACTAATCTTGAGGATTCATCTATATGCCAGCAGCGCCGGAAAGTGGTCTCACACTTCTATGATCTTCTGAATGCTGAAAATTCACCACATTTTCAGTTCTTTAAACCCTATAAAATGTTTTGAAACCCTGTTGTGCATAATAATTTGAAACAGTGCAATTTGAATTTTAAAATTTATGAAAAAGTAGTGTTATCATTGAAAGCTTTGTTCAATAAAATTTGATTTATACTTTAATGGTTGATGACTTGAAAATTATACTGACTGTCATTTGTGTCAACCATTTAGGAAAATCAGCGAAAAATATAATTTGCATAATAATTTGGAACGTGGTGTAAGGGTTGTTCTCCAGGTCTGCAGCAGCCACTATCGGTTACCATGGTCTGGCGTCATCCAGTTGTCTAATTAAGCCATTGAAAAGAGACACAGGTGTCTATAAAAAAGAAAATGGGGGATACTTTTAAAAATTGGAAATTCACTCACAGATGTCCTTAGTGATAAGTAAAATGCCTATTTTTACTTTCTGCATCAATATTCTTTCTGCTAAAATGTCCATTTCATAATTTCATCCTTCTATAAATGTAGTAGTCGGATGTAGTTATAGATTTGACATCAGAAGAGTTGGGTACACTAAGTAATAGTCATTTACCTGAGAACACTCATAAATAATTTATAGAATGGTTTTTAAATAAATGTCAAATATAGAAACTAGAAATACAAGTCATAAAATGTGTCCGGAAAAGGGTTCAAAGAAGAAGTGTTACTTTTGAGAACACATTTGAAAGGGTCATTTTACAGAGACAACCCCTATCCACATGCCCTATGTTCCTTACTCAGGATTCCTGTCTATAAGCCAGAACTCACTCTGGCCAACTTTAACTATTCATGTATGACATGGACAGCCATTCATTTGAACAGCCACAATAAGATACTATACTTCATCTTCAGCTGTGTGCCTGGGGTGCCAAACAGCTAATTGCCACTGCGACTTTAACCTGAAAGGGGATGTCTCTAGTGAGACAGCCCCTTTAATTAACAACTAGTATAGAAGTAGATCAGGTAGGAAGAGTAATGATGTTAGAGCAAATTCATATACGGTATACAACACCATCATTACCAACTCTGTACTGTAAGACACATGTATATGTTATTTTCACAAACCCAAGCAAAAAAAATAATAGATTTGAATTGTCTTGAGATGCCCTGACAGATTTCGCACTAGTGGTTCACATTTTCTCTCAGAGCTTTAAACCGCTACACTCTGTATTGTAAGATACATATAAAATAAATTTAAACTGTCCGGAGATGCTTTGACACAGATTTCAAACTAGGACTTCACTTGTTTTCACTGACATAAAAAAAAAGAAAAAAATTATTTCTGTTAAAATGGGGAAAAGAAAGAAAATAAATGTTGTTCGTATTAAAATGGAATTATTAAAGAGTACATCGGGGCCGCTGAAAATCTAGTCATAGGGGTCATTCCATAGGACACTATTAATGATTTGACTGTTCTGTACAGGGGTTACCAGAAGTTCAGGGAGGGGAGAAGTTTATTATTTCCATTTTTTCCATTAACATGTTTCTTTTCTTTGTATACGCATATACAAGTAAAGATGTGTGCACATACATGATGTGTGCACATACATCAGGCACTTTACCACTTGTCATTCCTTTTAAAAATATTCAGAATTTATAATGTTCATGCTTTTACAAGCGGTTTGTATCTTTTGTATATTGCAATAACTTTTGCCTCTAATATTGGCCCATTTCAGATATTGATGGCATATTGCTGGTAGAGATGTCGCGAACATAAAATTTTCCGTTCGCGAACGGCAAACGCGAACTTCCGTGAATGTTCGCGAACGGGCGAACCGGACGAACCGCCATAGACATCAATAGACAGGCGAATTTTAAAACCCACAGGGACTCTTTCTGGCCACAATAGTGATGGAAAAGTTGTTTCAAGGGGACTAACACCTGGACTGTGGCATGCCGGAGGGGGATCCATGGCAAAACTCCCATGGAAAATTACGTAGTTGACGCAGAGAGTGGTAAGTTGAATTCGCAATTCGATTAATATAACCTGCATTAATCGCATTGCGAATTTAACTTAGAGCTAAGTTCCTTGGTTGTATTGCTAGAATTGACGAATATAACGAATATAGCACTATATTCTCAATCTTCGTTATATCCTAGCAATACAACCATTAGGAACCCAGCTCTAAGTTGAATTCGCAATGCGATTAATATAACCTGGATTAGGCTGAGTTCACACGAGCGTGTCCGGATAAGGTCCGGATGCGTTGCGGCAAACCCGTGTGAGTAGGTACCCAATTGCAGTCAGTTTTGACTGCGATTGCGTTCCGTTGTTCAGTTTTTATCGCGCGGGTGCAATGCGTTTTGCACACACGTGATAAAAAACTGACTGTGGTACCCAGACCCGAACTTCTTCACAGAAGTTCAGGTTTGGGTACGGTGTTGTGTAGATGTTATTATTTTCCCTTCTAACATAGTTATAAGGGAAAATAATAGCATTCTTTAATACAGGATGCTTAGTAGGTGGTCAATTGAGGGTTAAAAAATAAAAAATAATTAACTCACCTTCTCCTCTTGATCGCATAAGTGATGCGTGAAAATCACCGCTCATGTTCAGAGCCCCATAGAAGTGAATGGGTCCGGATTCAGTGCGGGTGCAATGCGTTCACCTCACGCATTGCACCCGCGCGGAAATCTCGCCCGTGTGAACTCAGCCTTAATCGCATTGCGATTACAACTTAGATCTGAGTTCCTAATGGTTGGTTGTATTGCTAGAATTAACGAATATAACGAATATAGCACTATATTCTCAATCTTCATCATATTCTAGCAATACAACCATTAGGAACCCAGCTCTAAGTTGAATTCGCAATGCGATTAATATAACCTGTATTAATCGCATTGCGATTACAACTTAGTCAAATTTGTGACACTGCAGCTTCAGAATGAATCTAAGATGGATGCTGTCCTTGCTTTTTGATAGGAGGTGGGAGGGTCTGGGAGGGAGGGTATGCTGATTGGCTGGAATGTGTCTGCTGACTGTGAGGTACAGGGTCAAAGTTTGCTCAATGATGATGTATAGGGGGCGGACCGAACATCGAACAAACTATGTTCGCCGGGAACTGTTCGCCGGCGAATAGTTCGGGACATCACTAATTGCTGGGCTATGCCAACAATCTCACATGAGATTGGGACACACCTCTGCTCCCATCTCCAGAACGAGACTCCCGAAGTGAAAAGAGAGCAGCTGCTCAAGCACAGCTACTCTCAGTTCACCGCTTTGGGAGTTGGGCAGTGCTCTCTCCATTAACTGTTATTGGACTTCCGAAAATAGCTGAGCAAGCACTCCCATTCCAATAGCAGTAAACAGAGGGTGGCTGCACGTATGTGCCTGTAATCTGTTCACTTTGGTGGTCCCGTTCTGGAGTTAGGAGCAGGTCATAAAGGTGGACCCTTACACCTATTTCACATATCCTAGCGATATCATATCATGCTGCACCGTGTCCGACCACCCCGCCGCTCATTAACATTCAGAACATGACCTCACTCCTTGCATGATCACTTCCAAATCCCACACATAAGCAGTGGTGAACATTGCCTGCACCTGCAGTCTTCGTCTCCCACTGAGGGCATCTGCCTCAACTATGGAACTGTGCATGTGCCGATCAAGGAGGTGGTGGGCGGGGTTATGGTTTCATTGTGACTGAGCGGCAGGGTGGGCGGACACGGGGCAGTAGGGGCGTCATGTCTGAGCGAGGAGGAGGCGTGCTTGGGCTCTGCATGAGGGCAGGCTTGGGCACTAGATGGAGGCGTTCCTGGCCTCCTTCAAGTGAAAATAACACCCCTCTGGGCACCTTACTGACTGATCTACATACCAAACAAAGTGGATTTTCTGAAAATAAGAATAGCAGAAAGAAAGGTACAGTACATCTGGAAATGAGGTACTGTGTGCTATTAGGCAATATTTGTACATGGATAGCAATGTTCCAGGTGACAGCTTTCCTTTAATGTTAGATGGGGATTTTGTAAACAATATATATTGCAATCAGCAGAGATTCTTGACCATACTGAATAGGTTAAAGTGAAAGGCTTCCTCTGTCCATCAACAGAATAGGAAGAAAAAAAACGTAGTCGCCATAGCAACAGGCGCGCTGGTTATTGTGAGTCACATGGGAGCGGAGTATTAAAGGGAGAAAATTATCCATGACAAATCTCTGTATAGAGAAAGAGCCTACTGCTTAATATCTCCTGTAGAACTCTCCGGATGACGGAGACATGGCTCCTCTGTGTTTATTGCGACAAAAATGGGCATCCACAAAACAGCGGATATCAAAAGACCAGGTAATATGATAATAACATCATAAGACCTCCACAGAATTATCACTCTACTAAGTGTTCTTAACAGCTTGGAATATTGGGGTGGTAACAAATGTGTTCGTCCAGCCATATCTAAAGCAAAGTGCATAGTGGAGCAGCTGTTCTTAGCAACAGATTACAGTACTTATTTTGCACAGAGCCTTTGGAAAATATGCAATCTGATTGGTTGCCATTAGGGATAATCGAATGAAGCATCCGAAGTTGATTTGCATAAAACTTCAACATTTTGATACCGAGTTCAGTATCAAGGTTTTTTTTGCAGTAAAAATTAATTCCCAAAGTTATTACACGAAGTCTTGCGAGACTTTGCGAAGTAATAATTTCGGCTAATTGGAGCCAATACATTCTAATTACTGTACACAGCTCCCGCCCCATGCAGTATTGAAACTAAGTCTTATGCGAATCGACTTTCGATGAATCATCTGAAGTCGATTCACTCATCCCTAGTTGCCATGGGATACTCCGCTAGTTTTCCTATACACTTGTATACATTTTGGTATAAGACTGGTTGTTTCTACTGATCATTTTCATAATTTTCACAATTTATTATGGTAATTTTCCATTCCATTCATTTCATTGGCTTTTTTTTTTATAAAATCCCAACCCCTGCAGTATGCATAATGTCCCCCATAGAGGCCCCCAGAAGCAATAATGTCCCCATAGTGGTCCTCAGCTGTAATGTTTGTTTTTAGCCTGAAAAAAAAATCTCATTCACTTGCACACATAGAGGCGGTCACTCCTTTCTTGATTCTGAAAGACCTGCCAAAGGACCCGCCGTGTTAATGGCACCACGTTCTCCCAGCATGATCGAGTTGTGACGTCATCAAGCTGAGCACAGGTCCTTCAGAATCAAGAGTGGAATGACTGCCTCTGCGCGTGTAAGTGGATGAGGTGATTTTTTTTAACCCGCTAAACGACCATATTGTACAACTGTACCCGTTTTTATCGGTCGTAATCCTTTCCGCATTTTCCTTATATGAGTGGTTTCAGCTTGTCTCTGTACACCACTCAGGATCAATCAATGCAGATTCGGTGAGCTGACCGCCATGTTTATGCTTACTGATGATATGTCCTGTCTGTACAATGATAACAACAATGTTTAAGATGTATTGAAAAGTGGACCTGTACACTTCTGTATATGTGGAAGGTGGGGCGTCTAAAAAATGTCATCTAGTGGGTCAAAGGAACCCACTTGATGGTTTCAAATGTCAAGTTTCAAATGGTTTCAATTTCCATTTAATTTTCTTTTAGTGGCAGGAGTGGGTTGAGTGGCATGATGAGTAGGAGGCCGCCTAGTATGACAGTTGGAGTGACATTTTTTGGATTAAAAAGGACACCTAATAAACATAAGGGAGGAAGCTAAAAGTTGGAGCTAGAAGAGGAGCTTCATTAGTCAGGTGAGCCCTATTACTGATACAAGGTAGAATGACAGCCAGTCTTGCCCTGAAATCTGCACATATATTGAGGCAATAGGGCAGAAAGGAAATGGGGATGTAGTAGTGGTGGCAAAGGGGACAACAACAGGGGATAAATTACGACTAGGTGTCCATCCAACAGCTATCATGCTTGCATTTTTAATAATTATTTTTAGTGATTTTTCAACTTAAAAGTTTGCAACAATACATTAGTCAGTATTTTTAACATTTTGGTCTTACAATATTACAAAATATCACAAAAATAAAATAAAAATATCCAACCAAGGATTAGAGATCAGAACAAATTTGTTCTGCCCCACACCCTCAGTAAACAGCCGGCACAAACAACCCTTATCAAACTAATACACAGTCAAACTAACATCCATATTTTATATATATATATATATATATATATATGTATCTTGCAACAAATACTGGCTTAAAGCCAGATTGGTCTGACCTTGGATCCAAGGTTCCCAACTCTGTAGAAAACAGAAAGGGGTTCCCCTAGCAGTTTATATAGTGATAGGTCAGTATTAATCAATTCAAGCTTTCTGCCACATTTTGTAAGTATTGATTCAGAGACCAGTCCCAACAAACAAACTGTACAGTGAGGAACAGAAGTATTTGAACACCCTGCGATTTTGCAAGTTCTCCCACTTAGAAATCATGGAGTGGTCTGAAATTCACATTGTAGGTGAATTCCCACTCTGAGAGACAGAATAAAAAAAAAAAATCCAGGAAATCACATTGTATGATTTTTAAAGAATTTATTTGTCTTGCACTGCTGAACATAAGTATTTGAACACCTGAGAAACAGCAAGAATTCTGGCTCTCAAAGACTTGTTACTGTGCCTTTAAAAAGTCCACCTCTACTCCACTCATTAAAGGGGTTGTCCGGGTTCAGAGCTCAACCCGGATATACCCTTATTTTCACCCAGGCAGCCCCCCTGAGGCTAGCATCAGAGCATCTCATGCTCCGATGCGCTCCCTTGTCCTGCGCTAAATCGCGCAGGGCGAGGGCTCTTTTGTTTTCAATAACACACTGCCGGGCGGTAACTTCCGCCCGGCAGTGTGTTCGGTGATGTCACCGGCTCTGATGGGTGGGCTTTAGTGCTGCCCTAGCCGTTTTACTGGCTAAGGCAGCGCTAAATCCCACCCTTCAGTGCCGGTGACGTCACCGGGCTTCCTGGCAGCCCCATGGAGAGCCCCGATACGTCACCGGATCTCCAAAAAATGCTTTTGCCCTGCGCGATTTAGCACAGGGAAAGGAGAGCATCGGAGCATGAACTGCTCCGATGCGCAAGTCAGGGGGGCTGCCTGGGTGAAAATAAGGGTATGTCCGGGTTCAGCTCTGAACCTGGACAACCCCTTTAATCTAACTTAGTAGCACCTGTCTGAACTCTTTAAAGACACCTGTCCACCCCACAGTCAGTCAGACGCCAACTACTACCATGGGTGAGACTAAAGAGCTGTCAAAAGACACCAGAGACAAAATTGTGGACCTCCACAAGGCTGGAAAGGGCTACGGGGCAATTGCCAAGCAGCTTGGTGAAAATAAATCAACTGTTGGAGCAATTGTTAGAAAATGGAAGAGGCTAAAGACGACTGTCAGTCTCCCTCGGACTGGGGCTCCATGCAAGATCTCACCTCGTGGGGTATCACTGATGATAAGAAAGGTGAGGAATCAGCCCAAAACTACAAGGGAGGAGCTGGTCAATGACATGAAGAGAGCTGGGACCACAGTTTCAAAGGTCACTGTCGGTAGAACACTACGTCGTCATGGTTTCAAATCATGCATTGCACGGAAGGTTCCCCTGCTCAAATCATCACATGTCCAGGCCCGTCTGAAGTTTGCCAATGACCATCTGGATGATCCAGAGGAGGCATGGGAGAAGAGTTGCATCCCAAGAACACCATCCCTACTATGAAGCATGGGGGTGGTAACATCATGCTTTGGGGGTGCTTTTATGCAAAGTGGACAGGCCGACTACACTGTATTGAGGAGAGGATGAATGGGGCCATTTATAGTGAGATTTTGAGCAACAACCTCCTTCCCTCAGTCAGAGCATTGAAGATGGGTCGTGGCTGGGTCTTCCAACATGACAACTACCCGAAGCACACAGCCAGGATAACCAAGGAGTGGCTCCGTAAGAAGCATATCAAGGTTCTGGAGTGGCCCAGCCAGTCTCCAGACCTAAATCCAATATAACATCTTTGGAGGGAGCTGAAACTTTGTGTTGCTCAGTGACAGCCTTGAAACCTGACAGATCTAGAGGAGATCTGTGTGGAGGAGTGGGCAAAATCCCTGTTGCAGTGTGTGCAAACCTGGTCAAGAACTACAGGAGACGATTGACCTCTGTAATTGCAAACAACGGCTTCTGTACCAAATATTAACACAGATTTTTTTCAGGTGTTCAAATACTTGTGTTCAGCAGTGCAAGACAAATAAATTCTTTAAAAATCTTTTTTTATTTTTTTATACTGTCTCTCAGAGTGGGAATGCACCTACAATGTGAATTTCAAACCCCTCCATGATTTCTAAGTGGGAGAACTTGCAAAATCGCAGGGTGTTCAAATACCTCTGTTCCTCACTGTAGGTGAGCAAACTCCAGGAGGCATTTATAAACTCATGAATGTCTAACCAGTAATGTTGTAGAACAGGACAGGCCCATGTAATAGGAAAGAACCTCTGGAAGCATCACATCTGGTGCAGGTAGACTGTGGGAGCCTACGCATTTGGTACAGCCTAAAGGGGGTTAAATATACTCTAAGGAGCCATTTATCATGCTTGACTTCAGAAATTGGATGAGGCGGTTAGAGGGGGTCGTTTGATATGTCTGCATTGTCCTACTCCTGTTTTGTGATCAAATGCAAATAATCTTGATTTTACATGACATATCCAGCTACATCCACAGCAGTGTAACAGGTGGGATAAGACAGGTCCTATTTTCAAGCTGTGGTTTCCCTCCTTTCCTCCACAAACCTCATCACTTACTATATAAAAGAATTTAACAATATATATGAAATATAATAGAATGTAAAATCTCTTTGTCAGCTCTGGGAATAATACAAAAATGGTCTCAGATGTCAGTGACACTGGCACTGCCTGAAGGAGCCGCTATAAATACTCAGAGCAGGGCGGCTGGCTGGACAAGGGATTTCACGGCTGTCAGTCTGATACTTGTCATGCAGCTTTTCATCAGACAGGGAAAAACACGGAGGCTCAGGAGAACGTGCCTTGTATCATACAGTGACGTCACGAGACACCTCTGCAGCAATAGACAGCTACACCTACATTATACACTGTGCCATTCTGCAAATATTCATACACACCTATTGTCTGCTCGGCATTCTTAGACAGAGATTATCATTCGTCTCACAGATGGCAGGATTACAAATGCTGATATTTACCCTTCTACTTCTTTAATAATTATGAAAAACAAATATATCTCGCCATGTTATCATGAATTTCCCATAGGTAGGTAAAATCTAGGAATATTTGCAGCAGCAATTAAATGTTTTATTGAGCTGTTTCATGAAACCTCATTTACACATGTAAAACACATAAACAATCACAAATCAGTCTAGTTCTGCAGTACTGACCTCTGCAGAGGAGCGGTATCATTAGCAAACAAGGGGTAAAAAGTTGGGCCAAGGGTTATAGAAAGGAGGTGGAGGGGAGAAAAGCACCAAGCCCTTCACTGTCTAGTGGCAAAACTTTGTCCCATACTAGGGGGGTCATTTTATTTTTTTGCTACGGTGTTCCTACTTCTACATATGCCTCTTTCCTTTTATCTACCTAATTTAAATGAGATATGCAGTACTCCGTACCTGGTGGTACCTGCAATTGTTTGTTATGCCTGTGCTGCAACTCCAGAGTGCCTCGCTGGAGCCCGGACAGGTAAGGCTAGCATTTCCATTTTCCGGTATTGAGATCCGTCATAGGGTCTCAATACCAGAAAAAAACGCTTCCGTTTTGTCCCCATTCATTGTAAATTGGCACAAAACGTAACTGAACAAAACGGAGTGCTCCAAAATGCATTCTGTTCCATTTGGTTGCGTTCTCATACCGGAGAGAAAACCGCGGCCTGCTGCAGTTTTCTTTCCGTCATGGGATGCGCAGCAAGACGGATCCATCATGATCCACAATGCAAGTCAATGGGGACGGATCCGTTTAACTCTGACACAATAGAAAACTGATCCGTTCCCCATTGACTTTCAATAGAGTCCATGACGGATCCGTCCTTGCAATGTTACAGATAATACAACCGGACCCGTTCATAATTGATGCAGATGGTTGTATTATCAGTAACAGAAGCGTTTTTGCTGAACCCTGCCAGATCCAGCAAAAACACTAGTGTGAAAATAGCCTTATACTGTATGGTGACAGCAACTATATACAAAATGGAGAAAAATATTTAAAGGGGTATTCCGGTAAAGTAACTTGAAAAACTGCATTAAGGCTGCAAGCTGTCACCCAACAAGAACCTATACATATACAGTACATATAACCAGAGTTTCAATTTACCTTGCAATCCATTTGTCTAGCTCCTATGTGAGCCTGAGAGCATCAAGGCGCCTGATCTTCCCTCCCAAAACTTAAAAGACTACAATCCCCACAATCTCTAACTTTCCTGCTGAGTGTTGATATTTACTGATTGGCTGCCTGATATACAGTCCATTCTAACGTAAAACTTCGTGGCACTCTGCCAATAAATGCTCGGAGTCGGGTTCCCACCCTGTATATAACAATAAAGAGAACTCCAGCAGTTATGATGCGGAAGGTTGAACTGTTATTGAAGTGCGGCCTTTACAAACAGTGACGTTTCGGCCTGATGTGGCCTTTATCAAACTGCTGCTGATTAGAGAAGATTGGAAAGTGTAGGTAATAGCTGCGCTAAGAGAATCTGGGTAGCGTGCATTTACCTACTCGTGCAACTGCACGCTACCCAGATTCTCTTAGCGCAGCTATTTCCTACACTTTCCCATCTTCTCTAAACGGCAGCAGTTTGATAAAGGCCACATCAGGCCGAAATGTCACTGTTTGTAAAGGCTGCACTTCAATAGAAGTTCACCCTTCCGCATAACTGCTAGAGTTCTCTTTATTGTAATATACAGTCCACTCATGCCACCCGCAACGCAGTAATCACCAGCACACTAACACTGCCTTTGTTTCACAAGACATTTAGCGAGAGAATTGATAGCAACACACTGAGCATGCTCGACCTAACAAAGGCGCATAACTACAGCTCGATGCCATGGTAATTTATGAGAAAACACAGTGGCTAGAAGAGGAATAAAATTACTTTTAGAACTACTGAACGGTAAATATGTGAAATTTACATTATATTAGGTAATTATTGATGATAAATTAGTCTAAAACATGTTATATTTAAGTCAAACGGAGTACCCCTTTTAACATAACAATGGTCACACATCACTAAAATTGGTATAAGAAGGCACTTGAGTCAGAGCAGGTACTCAATTCACATCTGCAATCTGCAGTCTGCAGTATCCCAGACCTGGGGGTATCTGCAATTGTTTGTTTTGCTATGTTATGCATTGTAATGTTATGCTTTGTATTGCCCTGTACATCAGCATGAGAGGTATGGTTGGTGGGGACAAGGTTAATCACACTGTTCCTCTCCTCTTGGTAAGAGTGGGCTGGTCCTACTTCCTGCCAGGAGGCAGAGTTAGAGTCCAGACAGAGAAGAGGCTGGAAACATCTGCTTAAGCTCATGCTTCAAGGGACCTGATCCAGTTCTCCTGTGAGACCAGTACTCCAGAGAGATTTACAAAATCAAGATTACTTCCATCATAGAAGCTACAGCGTGCTTTGTCAGCAGCATGACCAGCAAACTATAGCTTTATAGATCCTGCTGTAGGTGAGGGAATACAGTTCAGACACCTAAACAACATCTAGGCCAGTCTAACTCTGAGCCTATATCACACAGTGGACACCTAGCTAAGAGAAAGACATTAGCAAGATAGCACATCTAAGGTGCAAGTAAATTGCTACTTATCCAGCCACCATATCTCATCATCTGGTGACAGAAATTGCAGTTTGTACCTACTACGGCTTAATGTGCCACAAGTTATATTTTCCACTAAGTAAAAAGACTTTTATACTTTTTTGTCTGGCCTCATTCTTCAAACCACCATTCCATTGCATAGATCCCCAGGTCACAACAGCCTGAGGGAGTAGATCATGACACAACTTCTCATCTAGGCTACTATCTCTCTCTCATCTTTTGCACTGGCTCCTTAGGGGCTCACTGAAAAAAATTGTGAACAGGATTTGAACCAATGCTGGGATTGCAAAGCTGTGGTTGCTGGTCACTCTGCTGACTAAGCATGCTGTAGCTTCTATAATGGAAGTAATCTTGATTCTGTGAATCATTTTGGAGTAGTGGTCTCACAGGAGAACTGGATCAAGTCTCTTTGTAGTGCCCTGGAGCAGGGTACTTTGAAGTCTGAACGTTTGTGGACATTTGCCACTATTTCCCCTATGCAAAATCATCAACTCCTTTATTGTATTGCACTTTAAAGGGTTAACTTACACTGATTTATACTGCTTAATACTGTGTAACTGCATTTATTCTGTTTGTTGTGATGTATATCCTGCTCATTAGCACTGTATTTTCATGGCACTGTGGAAAGGGTTAATGACTACTGAGACACTTTTGGGACTGTTCTGTCTTCATACACATTCACACAGTGTGCAGTCTGACATTCAGAATAAACCATTCCTGTCTTCCAAATAAGAGGACTGTTTTCTGTAGTCTAACTTGTTTATTGGTCAACAGGATTGTGAATTGGTAAAATTACAAGAATACAAATGGCTTATGTAAGTGAAACATATATGTAACACCCCAAAGTTGTCTTACTACATGCCTTTACCCTGCTACTGTCTTCTAAGAGCCTTTACCTTGTCATCTGATATGATTTTTCTCATGTTTTCACAACTGTGCATTTAAAACTATGTTAAATGTAAATGTCCTTGTAATTTTCCATGTTCACCAGCAGGTGGCAGCAATGGATTAAGGAATTAGTTTAAGTTTAGTATATCTAGGCTGGAATAGATTATTCCAGCTTAGCTCTCCCTCTGTGGAGGTGTGCACTGTTCCCACATCCTGCACCTTGGGTGGAAAAGGAAGTTAGGTTCAGTGTAGCCCACCCCCTGCTAGGGGTAGGGTGTGTGTGTCAGGAGTCCGCCTGCATAGGAAAGAAAGCCAGGATCTTGTCTCGGCTGAGACATTCATCACATACCCAGACTGAGCCCTGCAGCCTCAGTGGATGACAAGAAAGCAGACAACCTCCAGAGTTCCAGGACGAAAGCATTTGCAATGAGCAGGACCGTGGTACAGTGGCACGGACGCCAATTATGCAGTGGGTCAGGTTATGTGTATAATAGTCTATGGTTTTTGTTCATGACGCCAATTGCAGCGTGTACAGGGTACAGTCTCAGGGCCCTTTAAGATGTTGCAACTCACGTACCAGGTGAGGAATTCCAGAGTGGGGTAATGTCTCTGTGTAGTAGTAAGTATAGTGTCAATGGTGTCTCCTACCTTGGTACGGCTGGACTCCTGGATCCTGGCTCACTTGCAATAAATGAGTGTTGCTAGTAGGAGTAATTGAGGAACTTTGGTAATAATGAATGAGAACCAGACTTGTTATAAAGTTCAACTTGTCTTTACTGGTTGCAGCTTTAATCCATACGAGATACAGCAATAGTCTTGCGTCCCAGCAGGTATCGGCAATGTATGGCAGGGATCAATATCTCTTCTGCTACTATCATGTGCCTGGAGAATATGGCAGGAATCTGTCTTCTGCTCTGTCTATGTTCTGCTTGGTATGGGACTGACTAGCTGAGGAGGAATTTGGCTTCTCCTGGTCTCTGGATGTTACTCACAGTTCTGCTCACAGGGAATGGTTCGTCCTGGAGATCTGTAGTTCTGGAGGCGCTGCTTGCTTGTCAACCAGCTGAGGCTGAAGGGCTCAGACTGGGAAGGGTGATCTTTGGAGACGAGATCCTGGTTTTGGGATCCCTATTTCTGGGAGCTCCTACTTGCACAGCCTTCCCCTTGCAGGGAGAGCTGGAACACACCGGATCTAACTGTTTTTTCCCTTGCTGCAGGGTGTGGGAAACGCCACTTCCCTTAAGGGGGGGCAGAACAGAACTGGAACGTTCCATTCTGAATGGCCATAACATTAAAACTATGCCTACCAACGATGCTGTCACCTGCTGGTAGACCTGAAACATTACAAAGGAAATATAACATTTAAAATGGTTTCAACTGCACAGTTGTGAATGACATGAGGGAAATCACATCAGATGACAATATTAATGCTCTTAGCAGATTGTAGCGGGGTAAAAGCATATAGTAACCCCACTCTGGGATGTTACATTCCCCCTTACTTTGAATCAAGCAGTCCTCGGCTTGTGCTTAGGATAAAAGGAATGAGCTCTGGGGGTACCTAAATTAATACAAAGGGCTGCCTGAAATACACATAAGACAAACGAAGACAAACATAAAACGGCTACCCTGGGTTCCTGTCCACTAGAGTAAGGTGTCCAACACACAGTTTCCTTCTCTTCATATAACCAGGTAACCTAAATACTGCACTAAGCAAACATTACTGACTGACTGGCCACGAACACTGAGTGTTCTGGCCACGAACACCAAAGAAAGCATGGTGGTGTCTTTACTCTGTAGTCCTACCATGGTGTAATGAAATACTGGCAAATGGAAGGGTGGTTTTATCCTGTATTCCTTTTCTTACACCAAAGTCTGAGAAATTTGGCTTAAAGCACGATCACTATGGTGACTAAGGGTAGCTAAATTGTGGCTCTAAGGTTTTAGGGCCCATACCTTAGGCAAAGGCTCAGAAGGGGAGGTATTTATTGTCTCCATGCACTTCTGGCAATGTCACAGGAGGAGGGTATGATAATCCAATGAAACTCCTGGAAATAAGACACCTCAGGATGGGAACAATCCTGAACATAAAACAAGCGGGAAGGAGCAGTCTAGGACTTCTAACGATTCCCGAAGCAGCGGGGATACCCTTGCTGGACCTGCCTGGGACTTACCACTTTGTCCTACCCTGGGATATATGACTCCAGGTGTAGGCCATTAGTATTAAGCTTCCAGATAGGCAGTCCGTGTAAAGAGAACAGAGCTGTAAGGCAAGACACACAAAAGTAAGATGCTACTGTTCTGGCTAAAGGCAAAAGTTAGAGCAGTTTCACAAACAGTGCATAAATTCACATTGCGGCATCTGTAAAAGAGTCCATACAATGGGCACAAATACTTAAACGTTGCTCAACCTGTAAACATGTAAGCAAAATTAGTGCAATATTTAAACAGTATAAGTCACAAAGAGCTCAGGTAATCGTTTGAGTCCTTTCTTTGGGTGCAAGCTTGTAACGTTGCATAACTTGTATCAAGTAGGGAAAAACACAAAAATCAAAAATAATTTGTAATCCAACATGAAGTATGGTTTGGCTGATAGATGGAGTCCATTAAGTCCAGGCACAAAAAGGTGAGATGAAAAAGGCCAAAAATGTCAACAATAAATAGTAGGCAATGTTTCTTACCATTCAAAACGTGTCCATGGCTTGGCTTCTATAATCCAATGGTTGGTTCTCCTCATAGCAAGAGACCGCTTACAGGAAGCGCTGGGAGTCTTCGTATTGGTTGCTGGTGCTGAAAGTCCCTATAACGAGCAGGCGGCTGATCTTTGGTGGTCCGTTGAGATCTCCGCAAGGATAATCCAGAGTCTGCAGGAGTGGAGCTAGAGTCCAGGACTGGTACGGGAGGATCAGCTGTCTGACTTGGTTCTGTAGACAGAGAAATCTCGGACACTGGCATCAGGACTCGGGTTAGAGGCTGAAAGACCAGGGGTCAAGCATGGAAGGCAACTCTGTTGGAGTCTCACTTTCTGAAGACAATGGCAGCTCAGGTGATGTATCCTCTTCTCTTGGCTGCTCCTGAACAGGTTCCTGTAGGCATTTCTTAAGCCTGTTACGATGGACTCGCTGAGTACCTTTATCCTCTCTCTGGATTTCGTAGACCTCTGATGAGGGAATGGCCACTATTGTATATGGCTCACGCTCCCAGCGACTATCCAGTTTGCTTAGAGGGTAATTGTTTTTTAGCCAGACCTGGTCTCCAGGCTGTAAGTGCTCAGCATGTGCATGTATATCAAAGTCCTGTTTTTGTTTTTGTTGCGCCTTCTCTATTTTAGAGTCCACTATTTCTTTAGCGTCCTCCAGGCATTTCTGATGCTCTTTGACCCACTTAGATTGGGAAAGGAGTGGTTCAGCGTCCGGCACAGGGACGTCAAGGGCAAGATCTGCAGGTAGACGGCCATGTCTTCCGAACATGAGATAGTATGGAGTGTACCCAGTAGAGCAATGGGTTGTATTGTTGTACATGTACACTAATTCAGGGAGGAGTAATGGCCAATCAGACCTCTGGTGAGGCGGCACAGCCTTGAGCATGTTGATCAGCGTCTGACTCATTTTTTCGCACAGTCCGTTTCCCTGAGGGTGGTATGCGGTAGTTCTCAGTTTTTTTGCAGTTGTACAAGGCACAAAGTTCATAGAATAACTGAGACTCGAATTCAGATCCCTGATCAGTGAGTATTTTGTCAGGACACCCATACGGCAGAATGAAGCTCTTCCACATGGCAGCAGCTGTAGTTTTTGCAGTTAAGTCCTTTACAGGTACAGCCACAACAAACTTGGTATAGTGGTCTATGATGGTCATAGCATAGACATACCCGGATCTGCTGGGTTCCAGTTTCACGTGGTCGATTGCCACGATTTCAAGAGGACCTTTACTCACTATTGGATGAAGGGGGGCTCGCTGATCATGTCTTTCCCCTTTTGCCACTGCACAGGTGGGACACTGTCGACACCAGGTTTCAATGTCACTTCTCATGCCAATCCAGTAGAAACTTCGTCTGATGGTGGCTTCCGTTTTTTGGATTCCAAAGTGACCAGACCGGTTATGGTACATGTCCATCACCATCTTGGCATCTCTTCGAGGCACCACTATCTGGTGGAGGCGCTCACAGGTGACTGGATCAAGCGTTCTCCTGAGGAGTAGGTCTCTTAGTAGGAAGAGTAGTTTCCGTTGTCGCCAGAGGCGAACTAGCTCTGAGTCAGCTCTCCGCCGTCGGTTTCTCTCCGGTATGCGCCTGCTGTAAAAGTAATCCAACAGTTCTCCAATGGCTCTGCTCTCTGATTGTAGTTTAATCCAGAGCTCTTTCTCAACTGGAGATGAGGGGTCACAGGTCTGTGAAAACAAGTGACTTTAGAGGTCGGGCGCCTAGTGTGTAGGGCCTCCTGTCGGGCAAATCGGGAGTAGAATAGTGGCATCTCCACATCTTCCCACTGATCATCAGTAGAAATTGGTTCTTTCTGGGCAGGTAGCCTAGACAAAGCATCGGCATTGTCATTAGATTTCCCAGTACGGTTCTTAATGGTAAAGTTGAAGTTAGCCAGTCTAGAGGCCCATCTTTGTTCTAGAGCTCCCAGACGTGCAGTGTTCAAGTGAGCTAGCGGATTATTGTCGGTGTAGACTGTGAAAGGTGTAGCAGCTAGGTAGTCCTTGAATTTTTCGGTTAAAGCCCAGACGAAGGCTAGGAACTCCAGTTTGAACGAACTGTAGTTATGGTCATTCCCCTCTGGCTCTCGTAAAGATCTGCTTGCATAGGCGATGACTCTTTCAGTACCAGCTTGCGTCTGAGATAGTACAGCTCCCAAACCTTTCTTACTGGCATCAGTATAGAGGCAAAATGGAAGGCTGTAGTCAGGATAACCCAGGACTGGAGGATCTGTAAGTTTTTCTTTCAACAGTTGGAAAGCAGCTTCTCTCTCTTCATTCCACTTCACTGGTATCTTTGAATTCTGACATCCTTTAGGGTGACCTTTCACAAGCTCCTGGATAGGTTCCGCAATCTGAGCAAAGTGTGGGATAAATCTACGATAGTAACTTGCAAATCCGAGGAAGCTCTTGACCTCTTTGACTGTTTTGGGAGCTGGCCAGCTTTGTACTGCTGCTATTTTGTCAGGGTCCGGTCTCACGCCTTCTGCACTCACAACATGTCCCAGATATTTCACTTGGGGCTTCAGTAAGTGACACTTTGAAGGTTTCACTTTCAGTCCATGTTGAGTCAAAGTCTGGAACACTTCCGCCAGGTGCTGTAAATGTTCCTCGTAGGTCTTAGAGCAGATGATCACGTAATCCAGGTACAACAATACAGTCTCAAAGTTTTTGTGTCACATCTTTCCATGAGTCTCTGAAATGTCCCAGGGGTGTTGCATAGCCCAAATGGCATGTTGTTGAACTCAAGCAGACCCATTGGGGTGGCAAAAGCTGTTTTTACTTTATCTTCTGGTGCCATGGGAACTTACCAATAGCCACTGGTTAGATCCAGAGTTGAAAAGTAGGCAGCGGATCCCAGAGCTGCCAGGGATTCTTCAATTCGTGGCAGGGGGTACGCATCCTTGTGCGTAATGTTGTTGATCTTACGGTAGTCCACACAAAAACGGATGGTTCCATCCTTCTTCTTTACCAGGACTAAGGGGGCAGCCCAGGGGCTGTGACTATCCTGGATGACATTAGCTGTCTTCATATCCTGAACCATCTTCTTCACTTGCTGGTACATGGCAGGAGGGATTAGTCGGTATCTCTCTTTGATTGGAGGATGATTGCCGGTTGGAATGGTGTGTTGTATTAAGCAAGTCTGTCCATAGTCCAGAGAATGTTTGCTGAAGACTTGATGGTGTTGTTTGACTAAGTCCAGCACACCGTTGAATTGCTCGGCAGAGGTTGTGGTATCCCCGATGTGTAGTTCGGCCCACCAGGGCTGTTCAGGCGGGTCTTTGGCTTCCTCCACTGTTTGGAGTGATTGTTGAGCCGCAGCAGTGGGATAATCCAGGATATCCTGCGGGCGGATGTGGTATAGGCAGGCCACTGGATAATGCTTTTTTAATTTCACAGCTTCATCACCCAGATTGACTAAGCATATAGGTACCTTTCCTTGGGACACGGTGACCACGCTCCTAGCGGCTAGGACGAGGGGATGATCCTGAAGATGTATTGGCTCCACAAGGGCCTGATAATCTTGACTTTGGATACTGATGCAAGCCTTGCACCATATCAGAGTCTCTGCTCCAGGCTGGAGTTTGATAGGATAAGCATCCTTGATGTGGACACGGCAGATTTCACCCCGTTGATTGCTGAATTTTTGTTGGGCGGATAGCACTCGAATGGTCTGGTGTATAGCCCATTGAGTTTCCTGTGGTGTAGTCAGCAGGGTTTTCTTTAAGGCTTTCAGCACTTCAGGGTAGCAATTGCTGAGTACATTCATTCCCAGGACCACAGGGCAATTGTCATCATCTGGGACCTGAATCACGATTACTCCTTAACATGAGAGTTCAGTATTTTCAATCTGTAAGGTAGGTTCCCAATAACCTAGTATAGGCACTGGTTTGCCATTGGTAGCTATGATCTGGAGCCAATATTCAGGAGGTTGTATCAGTTTGGCTCCATTTTGGCATGTGTCAAATGCTGTTTGACGGATGGTAGTCACTTGAGATCCGGTATCAATGAAAGCAGAAAACTTCACTCTGTTGATGTCAACTTCCACCATGGGGCGGGCGCCCACATACTTTGGTATAAAGGCTGGGTCTTTGGGACCTAGTATTCTTCCTCCCGAGGGGCGGTCCTCGACCTCAGGGGATACCCGTTTAACTGACGGCAGTCCTTTGCAATGTGTCCATACCTCTGACAATGCAGGCATCGCTGTTCTCTGATGTTTTGATAACCGGGTCTGTCAATCTACTGACTGGCTGACGTCGATATGCTTGCGGACCAGGCGTAGGGCGGTCTTTGTTTGCAAAAGTTCCTTTCCCCACCTTGGGTTGCTGTTCTAATCGCTCTAGTTGTTTCCTCATCCTCTCCATATTCTCAGCTAAGAGGAGACTTGAGCGGTCAGAGCTGCTACAGTGTCTGGAATGGGTGCCTGAGCTCCGTGCTCAGCTATTTGGCTGTGAGTAGCAGGCTGTAGTGTGGGCCCTGCCTTATTGTTTTCAGGAGGTTCAGCTTGGTGACTTTCCCCTAGAATGCCAATAGCAAGTTCCTTAAAGTCCAAGAAAGGGGTATATGGGTGCTGAGCTGAAAGCATCTTCAGCTGATGTTTTGAGGGATTCATCAAGGACACCTTCAATAAACTGTTCCCTGAGGGTTTGGTCTTGTCCCTCAGTTTCACGGGGATCAATCTGAATAACAGCTCGCAGTGCTTCCTGCAGGGACAGGGCAAAGTCTCTGAAGGTCTCCTTTGACTGCTGCCGCTTTCCAAAGAAGCGCATTTTAAGTTCAGAGGAGGTCCTAGTCTCAAGGTGGTGCTGAGTCGGTCTAGGATCTGCTCAGCGGTTTTCCGCTCTGACTGGGGCCAGGACTTGACCTCCCGGAGCGCAGCTCCCTGTAATTGGCCAATCAGGATTTCCACTTTCTGATCCTGTGATACAGGATATAGCTTAAACGTGGCTAGCATTTTATCACGGAATTCCCTGAGTGAATGGGGTTCTCCTGAGTAACTTGGGAGCCAGGGTGCCCCAAAAAAGTATGGCATAGTGAGAGGCATAATGCAGGTGGTTGCCGCTGCTGCTGGCGGATCGCTGCGTTCAAAGTGGGTGCTATCTTCATTGTCAGACATGTCCCTTGATGCCCAGTACTGGATTGGAGGGGTTAGTACTGGCTACAATGCAATTTTAGATGCAGGTTGCTATGGGTGACTGCAGCAGAATTGGTGCGTGGCTCCTTTAAGAGTCACTGCAACTGCTCAATTTCGGGACGTATGGTGCTCTGGCAGACAGATAACAACTATTAACAGTCTTTAGCAAGGTTATTTGCACAATTGTACTCACTCAGGTTTAATAGCAGACTATTCTCCCACGTACAATGAAGACAATGCTGTTTTCCCTTTCTTAAAATGGCCGCCGCTTTACTTCCTGCTTCCTGTATGGGCCGCTCTCTCTTTGTCCTCCTAGGAACTTGTATTCAACACTTTTGTTCCTGTTGCTGTAGGAATGCTTTCTCTGTGGAGGCAGTATGTTTGGTTCCCTCCCCTCTGCTGGGTGGAGATATCTGGGATAGCTGCTTAACCCCTGCACTGCCACTGTGCTGCAACTGATGCAAGTCCACACTCCTCAGCAATAAGTCCTGGTGAGGCACACTATTGGATCCGGTTCTGTTGGACAGGGGTAGGCACACAATTCAATCCGATCCTGTTCCCGACGCCACTTAATGCAATGAGCAGGACACTGGTACAGTGGCCAATGATGCAGTGGGTCAGGATAGGTGCATATAAGTCTATGAGTAGTTCGTGACGCCAATTGCAGCTTGCGCAGGTACTGTAACAGGGCCCTTTAAGATGTTATAACTCACGTACCAGGTGAGGAATGCCAGAGGGGGAATAATCTCTCTGTGTAATGTCAACTGTGTCTCCTACCTTGGTACGGCTGGACTCCTGGATCCTGGCTCACTTGCAATAAATTGAGTGTTGTTAGTAGGAGTAACTGAGAAACTTTGGTAGTAAGGAATGAGATCCAGACTGGTGATATAATCCAACTTTACTGGTTGCAGCTTTGATCCATACGAGTTACAGCATAGGTCTTGGGTCCCAGCAGGTATTGGCAATATGTGGCAGGAATCAATATATATTCTGCTTCTATTGATATGCCTAGTAAATCTGGCAGGTATCTATGTTCTGTTCTGTCTGTCTTCTGCTTGGTGTGGGCCTGACTAGCTGAGGAGGTATTTGGCTTCTCCTGGTCTCTGGATAAGTACTCACAGTTCTGCTCGCACAGTATATTTCGTCCTGGAGGTCTGTAGATCTGGAGGTGCTGCTTGCTTTGTCACCAGCTGAGATAGAAGACTCAGGCTGGGAAGAGTGATCCTTGGCCTCAGCCGAGGCTGGATCCTAGGTTAGGAAACCTGTTTCTGGGAGCTCCTACCAGCACAGCCTTCCCCTTGCAGGGAGAGCTGGAACACACTGGATCTAACTGGTTTTTCCCTCCCTTGACGCAGGGCATGGGAAACTCCACTTCCCTTAAGCAGGGGGGAACAGAACAGAACTGGAATGTTCCATTCTGAATGGCCATAACATTAAAACTATGCCTACCAATGATGCCGCCACCTGCTGGTAGACCTGAAACATTACAAAGGAAAATATAACATTTAAAATGGTTTCAACTGCACAGTAGTGAATGACATGAGGAAATCACATCAGATGACAATATTAATGCTCTTAGCAGATTGTAGCGGGGTAAAAGCGTATAGTAACCCCACTCTGGGATGTTACACTTCTGTATCTGCTACGGTCCTCAGATGGTCACTTGCTTCGGACGCCGGCGGCATCCCAGCTGCAGCGCTGCTGGGCGCGTTGAACGAGACTCTGGGAAGCTCCCTCACCTCTAAGCTGTCAGAACCAGCCACAAGCTGTCTGTCCTCCGAAAAAGGCCTGCGCACGTCCCTTCCGCCAACATGCGCAACCTCGTGATGCTCCACCAACACGTCTTCACGCCCAAGAGGCCTGCCCTGGAAACCGGACCCCACCAGAGCAACCTCGTCCTCCTCTGAAAGATGCTGATCAGGGCGAGGCCTGTGCCCGCACCTGGCACCACCAGGCACAGCCTCATATGCCACTGCTAGGGGCCCATCCTGTGAGGGCCTGCGCTGGACCCTGCTGCCTGCCCGCGCAGCCCCGCTGTTGTCTCTCCTGCCGCCGCTACTCCCACGCAGAGCAGGCCTTCTCCTAACACGGATGGAAGGGGATTCCGCAGAACCCGGTCCTGACTCCCTCGCTGCCGTGGGCTGGGAAGATGTCCCCCCTGCCGCCGCTGGGTCCCGCCGGACACATGGATTCCTCCCACGCCGGGAGGCCACAGGAGAGGCAATGCTTGAAGCCCCCCGGAGTGAAGGGTCCCCTGAGGGGCTCCTGACACGGCGCCAGACCCGGGGGGGGTAAATCAGGGCTTAGGCGCGCCGGCGGCCGTACCCGCCGCGGCCGTCTTGCTAATGGAGTGGGGCTAGAGGTACCCCCTCCGCCTCCCCTAACAGGGCAGTCACCTGCTGCTCCAGCCACCCGGGACCCCTGGAGTCTGCCGCTTCCCTCCATCGCCGCAGAATCACCTCCACTGCTTCAGCCATGGCAGTATGCGATGCTGCAGATGCCGTCTCCTGCTCAGATGCCGTCTCCTGCTCCCAAAATGGCGCCCGCTATCCCGCCTCACTTCCTATTTAATAACTCAACTCTCCGCCCCTTCTCAACCCCTCCCCTCCGCACGTCTCCTTGTTAACCCCTAACCTACCCTAGCCCTCGCCTCACAAAACCACTCATGCCGGCCTCCCCTGAACTGTTCCGTTCCGTCCGGCCTCACTTAACCACAGCTGGCATCACGTTTACTTGCTCTATAAGAGGGACATATTTCGTAGAAATCTCCTAAGGGGCAAGGGATACCCCAGACGCTGTCAACCGCCCACTGCAAAGCAAGTAGCATCACAACAGGCCAGGGGTTCTTTCCCTTTTTTAAGGAACCCTGGTAGGAACCCGGTCCGTTACATATCTATCTCCAAAAGTGATTTATCCTTTACACTACATACTGCCGAACGTAGCTGAAAATATCTGAACTAGGACAAGTTACCCATAGTCTCCCTTTGTTTTAGCATCAAGAACGGAAGTATCTCTCCATTCTTCACTACCTGTGTAACATATAAAATATTATTTTTTTGCCAACACTGGTCCTCGGCTAATGTTCTTAAGGCTTGTAATTGGAAATTATGCCAGAGAGGAGTACACTGGAGAGATCCTTTTATTCCCAGCCATCTTCTAATAGTGTCCCATGACTTAGTAACTTTTTAGCCTCTCTGTACTCCTGTTGGACATTAATCAATTGCCCCGATTCCAATAGTGTGAATATGTTGTTATATGAAGATCTCCTTCTACAAGAAAAACAACCATACAATGTCCTGGCATATAAAAAGATATATATGTAGATACCAGTATGTTATACATGGGAAGAATACTACTGAGGTCTTTACAAAAAGAAGGTCCTTGGTTCAAGACCCAGCAAAACCAATTTAATGAAAGTTAAGGAGACAGAATAAAAGTTAAAGGGGTTATTCAAAAACCTCCGGGCACCTCATACAGGTTATGCTTACCCCGCTCCCTGGCATCCATGTCGCTCCTGATGCCCACACAGCCACCGCTGCATCTCCCTGATGCATGGATCAAAACATCCGATGCCACGTGGTGGTGGTGGGGGGGGGGGTTCAGCCAATAGCAGGCTGCAACGGGAACGAGCCTCCCTAGCATTGTGGGTGACTCTCTGGAGGTGCATCCCTATCTCAGCCTGCTATTGTCTGCCACCCTTCCTGTTGCCGGATGTTTTGATCCATACAACGGGGAGATGCAGCAGCGTCCAGGAAGGCATCAGGAGCTACGCGGGTGCCAGGGTGTGGGGTAAGTATAACCTGTATGAGGTCCACAGACATTTTTGGGGGCATTATAGGGGGTGGATATCCCCTTTAAATATATAGGGGCATCCCTAAGCACTGTCCGAATGCTTGTGGATGCCCCCTCATTGGCAAAACACTGACAGCATATATGGAGTCAGCCAGAGTGAATGCATGGTGCTCCTAGAAAGCAGAGAAGAGACTCCTAAGCGGCAATGGGAAAATACTGGCCTCCTGCCTCAGTTGTAGGCTGGTGGTTTACAAGTCAGGTGGCAACCTTGGCAGTGGGGAAAGGGCTGTATTATATAGTCCTGCTCTTACCATAATGCAGTTTAACCCAATACCTCAGCCATCTTAGGTTTTGGACATTAGAAAGGAGCTCCCTCTGGTATCCCATTTCAAACACCAGGACTTGCTTGCAGGGTGCTGATGGGTTAGGATGGAAATTAGAGGCCTAACAAAGGCTCCTAGGCTGATCACTGATATTTTCCTAATAGGTGGCATGTAAGTGTGATACAGACAGAGAATAATGGTTTGGAATATTATATCACATATTCGATAAAATTATTGAAATAAGAGTACATTGGTATATTGCTATTTTGTCACAGTTTTGCAGCAACTTTGACAGAATTGTGATGTAGAAATGTCCTCTGAGCAGTATAGTCAGGAGAAAGGCAGCTCTACTAATAATATGGGGTATTTTAAGACTAAGGCCGAGTTCACACGAACGTGTGTGATCCGTGGCCGCATTGCGGCCTGCAAATCGCGGGCCGCAATACACGGCCACAGTTCCGTGTGCATTCCGCATCACGGATGCGGACCCATTCACTTCAATGGGTCCGCAAATCCGGAATTGCAGAACGCCCGCACGGGACGGGACCCCTCGGAAGCACTACGGAGTGCTTCCGCGGGGTTACGTCCCGTACTTCCGTTCCGCAAAAAGATAGAACATGTCCTATCTTTTAGCGGAACGGGCGGATTGCGGACCCATTAAAGTGAATGGGTCCGCGATCCGATGCGGCTGACCTACGGCCCGCAGCACAGTTATGGGTCACACACGTTCGTGTGAACTCGGCCTTAGGGGGGAATTTATTAAAGACTGCATGTTATGCCAGTGTTTGATATCCCCTGTGGATGCGCTTAATTTGCGGTGAGAAGCGGCAAGCCTTGTCAGAAATTATTGGGTCATCTGGTGGAGATTTCAGCTACTCCAGAAAACTGGTGTCATTGACCTTTGTGACAGGGCCTATGGCCTCGACCTCACTCCACCCCACCATAACATAATATTTATTGAAACAATAAAGTAAAAAACATTACAGACAAATGAAAGACACAACAGTATTCTCTGTACTGTCTAGTAAATAACATTTATGGGGGGGGATATGAAAAAGTTGCCCTGTTAGTATAAAGGTGCACTGCTTGGTGGAGATCAGTGATAAAACAGGGACTGAGATGTTGTACAAAGATGGATGGTTCTTGGTATGAGTGTTGAAAGTCTAATCATAGAGCTGTATTATACTGTGTCCTTCAAATATATAGTCCGGAGAGTTAGTAGAGATGAAGGAGAGGACTTGTTTGTCTCATATAACAACATGAAGCATGCCACCAGCTGGTGAATCTGACCCAGGGCCAGTGAAGTGCAGATTTAGGGCTCACTCATCAGTGATATCCTTCAGGGAATCTGAAAGTCTTGCTGGATTAAGAACTGCTTTAATACTTCTTGACCTGTGGAAAGAGGAGCAGGTTACATCATGTGTGGTGAACACCCAAAAAAATATATCCTATACTAGAATTGATGTTTTTTTGTTACCTTGCCTCCCTAAAACAAGGCAAAAAACACAGATCAAAACTTTTTATGTTGCCAAAAATCATACCTATAGAAATGATGTGTGGAAGTTTAGAGAAGGGGAATGGAAGTCCAGTGAAGAGAGCCCAGGATCCTCAGAGTTGGAACTAAGCTGCAGGGGGGAGGTGAGTATGGATTTCTCCACAGGTGCTGCTGGCTGGGGGCAAATGAAAAAAAAAATCATGTACAACATCTCTAAATGGTGTCATTAAAAAGTATAACTTGTAGCTCAAAAACATGTGCTTTTATGGTTCCGCCGGCTCTAAGACCATTTTCCACGCCATGAACTTGTGCCACCTCTACAAAGTGGAGTGAGCAGGGAATATCTGCACCTTAAATACGCCAAAAAGTATATTTCTTAAAAATGACCCCCATAATATCCAAAATTGGCTGCATCCTGAAGGAGTTAAAGAAATTATACAACTAGATTTCTGGCTTTTCCCACATGAACGCTCCCACAAATACTATTAAGGTATATATATATATATATAAAACAAAATCACAGAAATATAGTGGCAAATATGGGGGAGCTGCTCAAACCCCAAACACTGTAGCATGTTTTTCATTGGGGGAGCAGTCCCACCGCCTGTGGACCGCAGCAAACGACTATCCCCAGCAAAAAAATGCGTACAATGGAGGATGCCGGCGCGGTCCACATGCACAACAAAGGCATCCTACACAAAACGGAGCATTGTGCGGATGAAAATATAATTATATTAATCACAGAAAAAAGGTATATATATAAATGCATGTAGCACAGCATTAGACACATACAGCAAATCCTTCCCAAATTCCTGCATACCTTGTCAGTTAGATCCACCGGCTGCATCAGTCTTTGGTGGGCTATAACACAGGATACAGTAGGTCACATCCCTCCTCCGTTTATACATATTATGTCCAGCAAACTCTAATAACTTTTTCTTGGGTCATGAATCAGTAATCAGTTTGAACATTTCTTCAGCAGGAGCTTTATGGCTGGTAAGTCTTTAGGGGGCACATACTTAGCCAGCATTGTGCCCAGTCTAGGGTGTGGAAGTAGACTGCACAGGATTTCCCTGCCATACATCCTGGCTTCTGGACACTTATCCTGAACAGATTTGGCTACAGCTGCCATTACCCGATCTGTGATACCTTTTTTACCAGAAAGGAAGAACTCTGGGCCCATTCTGTCCACCAAACCTGACAGATGTTTGACGGTGGTGGACCTCACAGTGCTGTTCTTGTGGCTAAGTCCTTCCTCTATCAGGGCTGTTAGAGCACGGCCTGGACTTACATTATCCACCATTGATGATAAAGCGCTGCATACTGCTTCACGGATAAAGGTGTTTGATTCCCCAGCCTTGTGCAACAATACCCTGACAGTCTGGTGGAGGCTGCAGTCCATGTTTACCTGCAATTTGCTGAACATGAAGTCTAGGCACCTGATAGCAGCTAAAGACACTGCAGATCTTAAGTTGGTCACTTCTTGTATTACTGCTATTCTCAGTTCTTGTATTCTTAGCCGAGCAGTTTCAGGATGGAAGGATATCAGTGAGATGATGGTGTAAATCCCTCGGATCTTCTTTTCCCAGTCCTCATTTTCCAGTAATCTCAGGGCCTCAGCAACCGCCATAAGATTTTCTTTGCTTGTTGCCTTCTGGTTTTGGACTACTGTAGTGTACGGGGACTGTAATGCCCGTCACTACAGAAGGGTCACTTGGTGTGCTGTCGCCCCCCTTATCTATGGGGAAGTTGGTATAAGTCATCTTTATAAAATGTAATGTAATGCTATGTATTTCCCTGTTGCTGTAAAATGTGCATGTACAGGCCTGCTAGGGGTGTCATTCCAGCTCTTAGTCACTAGAGGGAGCTAGGGAGCCCTAGTTTATATAAGGCCCAGTCAGGGTAAGGAGAGTGAGTCTGGAGTTGGAGTCTAGAGTCTAGAGTCTGAAGTCTGTAGTCTAGTCTAACCAGAGAATAGACTATGTCAGAGTCAAGTCCAGGCCTGAAGCCTGTGGACCAGGAGAGGGTAATGCAGTCCCTGTAACCGGGTTCCAGATCCAAGGAAAAGGTTCCCCTCCTGAATTTATATATGCAGAAGCAGGAACACCACAGCTAATCAGCCTGAGGAAACTGAGAGAGACAGAGGCAAGTCAAGAAAAGCAAGAGGTACTAAAGACAACAGAGGAGGTACTTGATAAAGATAGACCCAAGGATATACGCCAGAGTCAGGGCAGTGGGCCTTGGAGAAGAGTTTCTATGTTCCAGGATCAGTCAGGAATACAGTGCAAGCTGCCTGTACTACAAATCCTGTGTTTAACACTCTGAAGTCACCTTGCTATATATTGCCTACATCAAATGTACTGAAACCAGCTGTCTGCAAAGGAACTGCGCTTCCATCTATGTCCATGCATGATGACTACTAAAGTTTGAATTCAGTTTTAACATCACGTGGTTCCTCAGTTATTCCTGCTATCAGCAAACGGCGTGTCATTGTTTAATTGGCACTGGCGTCACGAACATTACTTATCATCACCTGCCCTTGCAGAGAGTCAGCTGTCTCAGGTTAGTGTCACAATTGCACTACAACACCCAGGAACATTTCTACACCTAACTTGAGTACACTGCACCTCTCTTTTGGCGTCACGAACAGGATACGCACGCTTTCTAGTGCAAGAAGCGTGAACTTTGTGCCTTATACAGTTGCCCTGTGACCAAAGTGACAAATTGCCTGTTTTATTAAAGTGGACTTTGTGGACCGAAAAACATACCCAGAGTGTGCCTAAAACCTCCAAAAAGCGCTGTGCAGTGTTGCGCTATCAAGAGGAAAGAAATCGCCACATCGGAGTGTGGTTTTGTGGACTTTTCATCATCCTGCTTGCTGTCAGTGAATAGACAGCGCTTCTACCAAAGATGGCCGCTGAGGCTACTGAAATAGCTGCTGCGTCATCTTCATCCCGAAAAAGCGGGAAAAATTGGCGCCTTTTTGAGGAAATAGCGGGAAGGAGTTCAAGGTCAGGCGCCACTGCTTATCTGGACATTTGCATGTCGGCCAGCATGGACTCCGCCTTCCCCATACTGGAATACCTGGGGGGTGGCCTCCCAGTGCAATGGGAGGATCTGGCTGATCTTATTGGCGCCACCCTATCGCTCTCCAGAGAAGGATCGAGCATGTTGGAGAGTGAGCACAGCTTTGCTGCAACGTCCGCGCCTGAAATATCAAAGATGGATAATGTTGGTGTAGAGCCTGAGGACGCTCCACCGGCCTACTCTCCGGGACCGGAGAGACCCGCCTGCCCGCCGCTGGAGAAAGAACCAGAGCATCATTATGGCTTCTGGAGAGACTTCTTCCAGCCCTCTTTCAAGTGGTCAGCACTTATGGCGGAGATTCGGGAAGTCGCCAAAAAGCGGAATGCAAAGACTAAAATATATTATGAGGAACTGACCAAGACTATCCATGAACGACACACCAACACCCAACCCCGCCTGGAAAGGAGAAAGGGAGTGGTGGTGTCCTTTGACAAAACCCGTGGCTACGGGTTCATCCAAGATTATCTAACTGGCAGAGACTTATATGTTAACAGAAGATCTGTCAAGAGAGACTACCTCCCTTCCTATCAGCACAGCCTCCGCGAGGGAGAGGAAGTGGAGTTCACCCCTGCTGAGAGCCTGAGAGGCCCTTATGCAACTGCCGTGACCCGTCCCAAGCGAGAACCTGAGGACTGGGAGGCAGAAGAAGACTACTCTGGCTGCGAGCGGGAACCTGAACGCTCTCCAGAGCCGGCCCATCACGCCTTCCAAGAGCGGGGCTCCTTCATTGGGCCTAATGTCTTCTGGCAGCCAACCGTGTTGGAAAATGGGTAAGCCCCTATCCTTCCCCCGAGCTGCCTCGTCGGGAAGAAGACCGTACAGGACATGGAGAATTTAAAAGGACTTCGGGTTACCTTGGAGAATATCCGGAAGGGTAGGAGACCCGATGCGCCACCGGAATCTGCAGAGGCCGCGTCCGAGCCTTCGTTGACTGTACCTGCGCCAGCGGCGCCAGCAGAGGACAGCGATTCCGACACAGAGAGCATTGGTGACCAGATCGTCCGGCTGGAGGAAAAGTTGCGGGAGCTGCGCAAGATTGCCACCGCCAGGATCCGGACGCCGCCTAAGGAGGATGAGGTAAGGGTGCCTGTCACCACCCGTAGACCACCTTCTGTCACCCCCGCTCCGTTGCGGCCCCAAAGAGGACCCGCTATTGCTGTGAACTGCTGCACAGAGCCCACCGGACCGCTTGCGGCGGCGGTACCCAATGCAGCACCACCCACAATCATTATGCCGGGACCGGTACGGTCCACCCGAGGGTCTACCCCTAGGCCCATGGGGCCAATACCTATTAGGGGCCCCTTTACCTTGCAGCTGCCCCCTGACACCGTTATGTGGGCACATCCTCCTGTAGAGGACTACTACAGGCCGTACTTGCCAGCAGAGCCGGGTAATTATGACATACCCCTGTGAATCAGCCTGCTAGGCCTTTGCTTTATTTCACCAAAGAATTATGTTGTTAACCCTTTCCAGGACAGGGAGTCCTATGTTTTCTGGTCCTTTGTTGCTGCTGCCAGTTCATCCACGGCTCAGTGGTAGGTGTCACTCACTGAAATAATAAACTCAACAAAGCCAAGTTTGTTTCCAGGATCTCCTGCCTGCTTTTGCTATTTTCCACCACATTGTGCCTGTTCCGTTGTTGCACCTTTTACCCTTACCCCCCTTTTCAGGTTGATCAGGGGTATTACAGCACTTGTTTTATATTATACAATTTCTATTGTGCAACTTCATACTAAGGAACCGCGCCCAGAGATAGACTCAAAAGAACCTGAGCCTCTGAGATTTTTGCTCTTTTAAAGGGAAATGTGCCCAGAAATGGACTCCACCGCACGAGAGCCTCTGTGATTTATAGGAAAATAACCTGGGTACGGACTCATATTTGTTCTTTGAGCCTCCAAGAACTTTTATACTGTTTTACCGTTTCTTGCTGTTCTAATATGGACTTATTCATTGTCATGGACTATCCTGGTATTAATGTCACGCTGTACCAGGTCAGCGCCCCAGTTCCATTCACTATCCTGAGAGAAGAGAACGACGCCCCTTGTCACCACCCTTCACCTTTGCCAATTGGACCTGATATGAATGACATATATGTATGCCTGCATGTGTCTTTTTCTGTTTCAGGTAAAGATTCCAGTTGGTGCGGGCCCCTGATGGAGTACGAGGTCGTACTCAGCTTAAAGCAGTGGGGTATGTAGTGTACGGGGACTGTAATGCCCGGTCACTACAGAAGGGTCCACTTGGGGTGCTGTCCGCCCCCCTTATCTATGGGGAAGTTGGTATAAGTCATCTTTATAAAATATAATGTAATGTAATGCTATGTATTCCCTGTTGCTGTAAAATGTGCATGTACAGGCCTGCTAGGGGTGTCATTCCAGCTCTTAGTCACTAGAGGGAGCTAGGGAGCCCTAGTTTATATAAGGCCCCAGTCAGGGTAAGGAGAGTGAGTCTGGAGTTGGAGTCTAGAGTCTAGAGTCTGAAGTCTGTAGTCTAGTCTAACCAGAGAATAGACTATGTCAGAGTCAAGTCCAGGCCTGAAGCCCTGTGGACCAGGAGAGGGTATGCAGTCCCTGTAACCGGGTTCCAGATCCAAGGGAAAAGGTTCCCCTCCTGAATTTATATATGCAGAAGCAGGAACACCACAGCTAATCAGCCTGAGGAAACTGAGAGAGACAGAGGCAAGTCAAGAAAAGCAAGAGGTACTAAAGACAACAGAGGAGGTACTTGATAAAGATAGACCCAAGGATATACGCCAGAGTCAGGGCAGTTGGCCTTGGAGAAGAGTTTCTATGTTCCAGGATCAGTCAGGAATACAGTGCAAGCTGCCTGTACTACAAATCCTGTGTTTAACACTCTGAAGTCACCTTGCTATATATTGCCTGCATCAAATGTACTGAAACCAGCTGTCTGCAAAGGAACTGCGCTTCCATCTATGTCCATGCATGATGACTACTAAAGTTTGAATTCTGTTTTAACATCACGTGGTTCCTCAGTTATTTCTGCTATCAGCAAACGGCATGCCACCGTTTAATTGGCACTGGCGTCACGAACATTACTTATCATCACCTGCCCTTGCAGAGAGTCAGCTGTCTCAGGTTAGTGTCACAATTGCACTACAACACCCAGGAACATTTCTACACCTAACTTGAGTACACTGCACCTCATGATGACTTGATGATGGTACTATAGGTGGTAATGTTAATCTTTTCTTTGTCTCAGGTGCAGGAGGCTCATCATACTGGTTCTGCTGTACCTGGGAATTTGGCAGTGATTTTGATGGATGTGCCTGAACAGAATTCTTCTCAATGATCTTTTTCTTGAGGTAGTCCTGGGTCTCTGCCACTGATGCCATATACTGATCTCCTTGGATGATGTTCTTGGTGGCTTCTTTTGCTGTAGCTTTTTGGGGCGATCTTGGTGGTTCCGGGGTGATGTTCCAACCCTTTGTTCTTCCACTGTAACCAGATAGTGGATATTTTTCAGGGTTTCTCAGTTGTGGATTGCTTGTCAGCCTGGCCAGCACACTCTGAGCTGCCATATCCCTGTATTTAGTAAAATTGTCACCTAGGCGGTATTTAGATGGTAAGTTTGGCTTCGTGCCATAACAGATGGAAGATGAGTCTGAGAGGTCAGAATCTGAGCTACAGTCTGACTCCCACATCTTCCCAAAAACTTAAATACACTTGATGCGTACACCAATATCACGACAGAGTGGAGAGGGTGTCAGCAGTAAGTTTGTGTTGACATCACTGATTAATTTGGCCTCCCTCTAAAACGTCAGAACAATAACCCACAAAAACGGATCCCACCTTCACTCGGTCAGCATTTGCTCAATAATCCATCAGTGCTGCCATAACCACTGCACAATGGACAAATGGTCTTCTACTTCTGGCTCCATCCACTGGTTTGTTTTTACGATGCCAGTTGCTGTCAACATCAGCTGATTGATAGGGTACTGGGTATTGGGCCTCACTGATCTAATACTGATAACTACAAATGAGCGAATTTCTAAAAAATTCGATTCGGTCAGTTCACCGAATCTTCCAAAAAGAATCGATTCGATCTGAATTTATTAGTGGCGAATCTCTTTAAAAAACTGCAGAGAACCTGTATAGTGGTGTAGAACACTGCGCCTTGCAGAAATACACATAGGGAGTCTGCTGTGGTAGTGAAACAACACTGTGAGTCAGTATGACACGAAGATGACAGGTGTCACTCTTACAATCACTGCGCACCTCATGGGGCCAAAACTGAACAAATAACGTTAGCGCCAGGTATAAAGAATCGTGCAGAGGCCCAAGATCCTGCTATAGCGTGAAAGAGCGCACTCCTTTTACACTGTCGTCAGCTGATTCCACATAGATGTCTACAGAACCTGTTCTATTAGACGCTTATACAAGTAGAGCCAACCTGATAGAGTCAGCAGTAAGTTTGTGTTGACGTCACTGATTATTTTGTCCTTCCTCTGATCCGTCACTACAATAACCCCCAAAAAACAGACCCTGTCTGTGGAGCATCCGCCTTCACTCAGTCAGCATTTAGTCAGTAATCCATCAGTATTGATAATGTCACGAGTTGGAGATCCAGCGACAGACCTCTGCGTCGTCAAGCAATAAACAAATGGAAATCAGGTACAGACACACAAGAGTTTATTGCACAAACAAAAACCAGGGAAGGCAGCACAGACAAAACATGAGCTCTATGTACCGTCAGCACAGTGGGAGAAAACCCCCACTGCGCCACTGTCTAGTAATACTCCAGAGGGGCGTGACTAAGCAACTCCTGGTATTCACTAGGGCCCCAGATGGTAGGGTTAGGCTTTGCAGCAGGAAGTTTCCAGGGTCCACTCCAGAGCGTGAACTAGACAGTGACAGCAAGAACGAATGGACAACAGGTACCAGAAGGTACCGACGGTACATAGGCAAACATAACAAACAGGCAACTAAAAATACAAGCAGGAGTTTACGCAAGGGAACAGAAGTGGCAATGAGCAGAGAAGGACTAGCTCCACCAGTGGTATACTGCGTGGCCTTGCCCATAGCACTCTGCAGCCAGGCATGCTGCAGCAAGGGCTTGCTGAACAGAGACATATAACATAAACAGGCAAATACAAGCAGGCAACTAAAAACACAAGCAGGAGTTCACACAAGGGAACAGGAGTGGCAATGAGCACAGAAGGACTAGCTCCACCAGTAGTATACTGCGTGGCCTTGCCCATAGCACTCTGCAGCTAGGCGCGCTGCAGCAAGGGCTTGCTGAACAGAGACATATTAATACACACAAGGTAACTAAAACATAACTGGCAGAACAGATAACAGAAAGACAGGAAAGAGGACGAGAATGAACAAGTAGGAAACCCACAGAGCACAGACAGACACGGATCAGCAGCATGGGAGAGTGAGTACAAACAAGGAGCAGGACAAGACAACACACACCAGGAGAGCTGACACAGAACTGAGGAAACCTCAGCCCTTAGGCCTCATGCACACTACTGTTGTGTGCATCCGCGGCCGTTGTTCCGTTTTCCGTTTTTTTTCGTGGACCCATTGACTTTCAATGGGTCCGTGGAAAAATTGCAAAAAATTGCACTGTTTGGCTTCCGCGTCCATGATCCGTTTTTCCAGTCCGTGAAAAAAACAAGACCTGTCCTATTTTTTTCACGGACAACGGTTCACGGACCCATTCAAGTCAATGGGTCCGTGAAAAAACACGGATGCACACAAGATTGGCATCTGCGTCCGTGATCCGTGGCCGTTGACAACTTTCACACAGACGGATCACAGATCCGTCTGCATAAAAGCATTTTCAGATATGAGTTTTTAAAACTCATATCCGTCAGTATTTTCTAACACAGAGACGTTCCCATAGTGAAGGGAACGCTTCAAGTTAGAATATACTGAGAACTGTGTACATGACTGCCCCCTGCTGCCTGGCAGCACCCGATCTTTTACAGGGGGCTGTGATCCGCACAATTAACCCCTCAGGTGCCGCACCTAAAGGGTAATTGTGCGTATCATAGCCCCCTGTAAGAGATCGGGTGCTGCAGGCAGGAGGGGGCAGACCCCCTCCCTCCCCCAATATTATATTCATTGGTGGCCAGTGCGGCCTCCCCTCTCCCCCCCCCCCCAGTTAAAATCACGTTCCGAATCCCCCATCATTGGTGGCCAGTGCGGCCTCACATCTCCCCCCCCTAATTAAAATCACGTTCCGAATCCCCCATCATTGGTGGCCAGTGCGGCCTACCTCTCCCCCCCACCTAGTTTAAAATCACGTTCCGAATCCCCCATCATTGGTGGCCAGTGCGGCCTCACATTTCCGCCTCCCTAGTTAAAATCCTACTGGTAAGTGACAGGTCTGTGCTATAGGCAATGCGCTGCACAGACCTTTCACTTACCAGTAGGAGGAGCGCCCGGCCGGTCACAGACATCGCAGCTCGTAGGTAAGTATAATGCTTCTAAAAATTGCTAAGGAACCATGGCAACCAAGACTGCAAGTAGCGTCCTGGTTGCCATGGTTACCGATCGGAGCCCCAGCGTATTAAACTGGGACTCGATCGGAACTCTCCCACTGCCACCAATGATGGGGGAACGTGATTTTAACTAGGGGGGAGATGTGAGGCCGCACTGGCCACCAATGATGGGGGATTCGGAACGTGATTTTAACTAGTGGTGGGGGGGGAGATGTGAGGCCGCACTGGCCACCAATGATGGGGGATTCGGAACGTGATTTTTAAACTAGGGGGGGGAGAGGTGAGGCCGCACTGGCCACCAATGATGGGGGATTCGGAACGTGATTTTAACCGCCTCCGGACCGCCTAAACGCATGGATCGCGTTTCCAGAGGCGGCAGCAGCTCTGCGCAGATGTCACGCATATTACGCGTCATCTCGCGAGACGCGAGTTTTCGCGCATAAAGCCGGCTCGCGCATGGCATCGCGGGCCGGAAAAAGTTCAAGAAGTATTTCGTCAGCACTACCTGCCAGCAATAATCGTTGCTGGCAGGTTGTGATTTTTAAATAAAATCAAATCAGATGCCATCTAACACTTTTTTTTATAATATTAGGTGTTAATGGCTCTCTGTCCTCTGCTGGTCCTTTTGGTCGGTTGGTTCCTGCAGAGGTGCTGACATCACTGTGAGTACACCAACACCACACTTAGCCCCCAGATCACCCCCCTTCACCCCAATTAACCCTTGATCACTCTTGATCGCCCCTGTCAAATCACTTGTGAAAGGGAAAAAAGTGATCAGTGTAAACTGTCACTTTTTTCCCCCACTAGTATTGACTGTTAGGTTTTGGATAGTTTACAGTAGGTCCCTTGGTTAGGTAGTTTAGCGTCAGTTAGCGCCCAGCCACCGCACCGCAGTCACTGTTTCGCTGAGTCAGCGTATCGCTAATCAGCATTTGTACTTTTATAGTATCTGGAAGTGATCAAAACTGATCACAGTCAGATCTATAATTGTATTAGTGTCACCTTAGTTCACCCTCCACCCTAAACGCAAGTGTTTGCCACGATCAGGCCTGAGAGAAAAGAGACATGATGGAGAGACAAGCGTGAGTTTACATTGCTCTCCTCCATTCACGCAGACACGACAATACAAATTGAACGGGCAACCCGTTGTCATTGAAAAGCCCCTCTCAGTCCACGACTATAATGCGCTCATGGGAGGGGTGGACTTCAATGACCAGATGTTGGCTCCCTATTTAGTTTCCCGCAGAACCAGACGCTAGTATAAGAAGGTGTCTGTATATTTGATTCAATTGGCGATGTACAATAGTTTTGTTCTCTACAGTTAAGGCTGGGAGAACGGGATCCTTCCTCAAAGTTCAGGAAGAGATCATCGTGAACCTCCTGTATCCAGGAGGTTCCGTGGCCCCACCCACCAGTGTAGTGAGCCATTCTACATGAGCGACATTTCCCCCAATGTCGTTGCTGGTACCTCAACCCAACCGTCACCCCGAAAAAGATGTCGTGTCTGTAGCAGGAGTGGAATAAGGCGTGACACACGCTATTTCTGTCCTGACTGCCCTGGCCACTCTGCCCTATGCTTAGGGGAGTGTTTCCGGTAGTACCACACACAGGTACACTTAGCATAGGGATTGCATCTCACAGGACAGGCACACAGGGCTATTAGGGCCCTTTTACTCACAGCTGCTGCAAACCTCTCCTTTCACCTGGGATTAAAGTGCATAATGTACTTCGCCACATCTTTGGTCGATTTGCGCTTTGCACATTGTCCATGGGGTAGAGAGGTTTGTCCTATTAAAGTAAAAAAAAAACAAAAAAAAACACCGGTAAGCCAAAAAAGTTAACGTTCAGTTCAAAAAGTTAAATAATGTTTATATGTTCCGCTTCAAATTTTATTATTAAGTTAATAAATGTATTGAGTTGCGGCCTGGTTTTTTCTTTTTTGTTTTGTTTTTTTTTACCTTCCAGGTGGACCAACCGATGAACCAGCTGCAGCACTGATGTGCATTCTGGACAGAAGCATTGCGCTGCTGTCAGATTACAACAAAAGTCAGTGTATTGCGGCGCTGCAAGACGAGATTTCTCCTCTGCAGTAAAAGATACGTTTGCCGAGGCATATGAGCTGAGGAGGGTGGCGGTGTTCATATACTTTGGCAAACACTTTGTATATAAAAAATAAATAAATCCCGGCAATGATTTATTCATCCACATCGATTGATGTGAATGGAGAAATCGGGTTTGCCAGGGCATACGAGCTAAGTGGGTATGGATGTTGGGCGGAGCTCCTATGTCCTGGCAGACGCCTTTCCCCCCCCTTTTTTTTTTTGGCAGAGATTTTTTCATCCACATTGATCGATGCGAATGAAGAAGTCTGTGCCGTTCATTTTTTCTTTCAGCCCAGAGGATGAACGGAAAAAAATAAATCTCATTACCCGTATGCTCAATATAAGGAGAATAGCAGAAACTCCTAATGCTGGCCATACATGTAATGATTGCGGAGACCCTCAAATGCCAGGGCAATACAAACACCCCACAAATGACCCCATTTTGGAAAGAAGACACCCAAGGGTACTATTATTCACTGAGGGGCATATTGAGTCCTTGAAAGATTGAAATTTTTGTCCAAGTTAGCGGAAAGGGAGACTTTGTGAGGGAAAAAAACAAAAAAAAAATCTATTTCCGCTAACTTGTGGCAAAAAAAAAAAATAATTTCTATGAACTCGCCATGCCCCTCATTAAATACCTTGGGGTGTCTTCATTCCAAAATGGAGTCACATGTGGGGTATTTATACTGCCCTGCATTTTAGGGGCCCTAAAGCGTGAGAAGAAGTCTGGGATCCAAATGTCTAAAAATGCCCTCCTAAAAGGAATGTGGGCCCCTTTGCGCATCTAGGCTGCAAAAAAGTGTCACACATCTGGTATCGCCGTACTCAGGAGAAGGAATGTGTTTTGGGGTGTCATTTTACATATACCCATGCTGGGTGAGAGAAATATCTCGGTCAAATGCCAACTTTGTATAAAAAAATGGGAAAAGTTGTCTTTTGCCGAGATATTCATCTCACCCAGCATTGGTATATGTAAAATGACACCCCAAAACACATTCCCCAACTTCTCCTGAGAACGGCAATACCACATGTGTGACACTTTTTTGAAGCCTAGGTGGGCAAAGGGGCCCACATTCCAAAGAGCACCTTTAGGATTTCACAGGTCATTTTTTACACATTTTGATTTCAAACTACTTACCACATATTAGGGCCCCTAGAATGCCAGGGCAGTATAACTACCCCACAAGTGACCCCATTTTGGAAAGAAGACACCCCAAGGTATTTCGTGATGGGCATAGTGAGTTCATGGAAGTTTTTATTTTTTGTCACAAGTTAGTGGAATATGAGACTTTGTAAAAAAAAAAAAAAAAAATCATCATTTTCCGCTAACTTGTGACAAAAAATAAAAAATTCTAGGAACTCGCCATGCCCCTCACGGAATACCTTGGGGCACAATTAACCCTTTAGGTGTGGCACCTGAGGGGTTAATTGTGCGGATCACAGCCCCCTGTAAAAGATCGGGTGCTGCCAGGCAGCAGGGGGCAGTCATGTACACAGTTCGTAGGATATTCTAACTTGAAGCGTCCCCATCACTATGGGAACGCCTCTCTGTTAGAATATACTGTCGGATATGAGTTTCACGATCTAACTCAAATCCGATGGTATATTCTAACATAGAGGCGTTCCCATGGTGATGGTGACGCTTCAAGTTAAAATATACCATCGGATTGGAGAAAACTCCGATCCTATGGTATATTAACTCCTGACTTTACATTGAAAGTCAATGGGGAACGGATCCGTTTGAATATGCACCATATTGTGTCAACGTCAAACGGATCAGTCCACATTGACTTGCATTGTAATTCAGGACGGATCCGTTTGGCTCCGCACGGCCAGGCGGACACCAAAACGACTTTTTTTTCATGTCCGTGGATCCTCCAAAAATCAAGGAAGACCCACGGACGAAAAAACGGTCACGGATCACGGACCAACAGAACCCCGTTTTGCGGACCGTGAAAAAATACTGTCGTGTGCATGAGGCCTTATATACAGGTTCCATGGGTGCAGCAGAGAGGCCACACCCGTGGAGCAGACAGAGAGGATTAACTCCAGATAGGAACACAGGAGAGTTAACCCTTAACGAACCACAAGCAACACACAGGAACAGAGCTGCAGCGAGAGCATAGACAGAAGGTCACAGCCAGAGGTAACGACTGTGACAGCTAAAGCCCCAAAAAACAAACAAACAGGAGTGGATCCAAAACAGAGATGACACGTGAATGGAATATTTGCATGTCTTCTGTGTTTTGTACCCACTACCTGCTTTTGGCTACCAAAATCATAAGCCAATTCTGTTGGCACCATACTCGGCTTTACTGTGCTTCACAGACTGGATCCGTGTGTGCATCTCATTTTCCCTTCATTCTGACAGATCAGAAGAAATGTTATCCAAATGATGATGTCTGCAGGCCAAAAGGCAAATTAGTGGCCCCAGTCATGAAGTGTGGAGGGTGGGAGCAGCTTGAGAAGTCCACAGAGTGGACCAATGACTAGTCGAGACCACATGAGGAGACCACAGAGTGGCCCAATAACAGGGTTTGGTGGTGGTAGCAGTATGTGGAGGCCACCGAGTGGCAAAATGACAGAGTCTGTAGATGGATGCAGTATGATGAGGCCAGCGAGTGGCAAGGTGACATAGTGTGGTTATGAAAATAGTGGTAGGTTGTGGTGGCCTCACTAGCAAGTGTTAAGGTATGGTGCTGCATAGCTCATTTAGAGGAATCTCCCACCCTCTCTTAAAAGGCAAATGTAGTAATAGAATAATGAGCGAGCACTCATACACTTGGCAACCAGATTGACATGTGCAGAAAGTATTTATTAAATCCCCATAAAATACAAGTAATAAAATTTATAAGAACAATGTAGCAATAATATACAACATTACAGTCACATATATTGTGGTAGATATGATCGACACTATATTCATATGACTCAATAGTGTCGATAAATTCAATAATATATATCACACCAAAAAACTTCAAGTATATGCTGTTATTTGGGAAAGAGGAGGTATTATCTTCTAGAGCTCTATCCCAATTTGGGAAACTGAATGTCACTGAAAATGTTGTAGGTGTATTCACTGGGAGCGCAATATGTTCATAAAGTGTCCACAGGAATCCTGATAATGTGAAAAGTCTCTTATAGCATATCCTTTTAAGGTCGATATGAGCTTTGAATTGAAGAAAACTTTAAATCGATATTTGGCTTACCGTCTAGCGTCTGCTGTCTCCCTATTGCTTCAATGGAGCTTTAAATATTTGCCGGCTTATTCAGTCGCTCCATACAGCAAGCTGGTTTAAATTTCGTGGGAGTTCCAAAGATCGCGGGAGTTGCCACTCTGTTCCGCAATTTCCTTTGGTGCAGCTTTCGACGATAAGAATAATTAATCCTTTACTGTAGAGATTTTCTTCTGTATGGCCATACAGTATTATTGGAGGCTTTTCAATGCAGGTACATCACTTGTTTCACCATACGCGTTACGGGTAGATTCACTCTCCCTTCCTCAGTGGTCCATAGAGATGGCAGCAGCAAATTTGAACTTAGTCTATTTTTCTCTAGAAATATAGGAATAAACGCTTTTAGCGCAAATAACATCAAATGTGAACTGCGTCTATTTTTCTCGTATTGTAGTGAAATATGACAATAAACGCTTTCAGTGCAAATAACACCAAATGTGAAATTAGTCTATTTTTCTCTTTTTTCTCTATAAATATGGCAATAAACACTTTTAGTGCAAATAACACCAAATGTGAACTGTCTTTTTTTCTCATATTGTAGTGAAATATGACAATAAAAGCTTTTAGCGCAAATAACACCAAATGTGAACTGCATCTATTTTTCTCGTATTGGAGTGAAATATGGCAAGAAACGCTTTTAGCGCAAATAACAACAAAAGTGACCTGCGTATATATTTATCTTTTTCCACAGATAAAAGCCACTAAAGGCTTTTCAACATAGCACTTGCACCACAATAACTAATTGTTGGAATGACAGAGCTGTATTATGAGACTATCTGGTTCTCCAAGTAATGCTTCCTTGCACTTGTAAATTGCTTTTTTTCACAATGAGGATTTTCCTATGACTCTCCCTAGTATCTGCACACTTTCCTTTCGTCCTAACCAGCAGCACAAGTGGGGATTTGCCCCTGTGAAGCTAGTCAGGACAGGCAGAATTTTTATTGAACAAAAATCTCTGCCAAGTATCATTAATTAATTAATTGATGCCCCCCATCCCTATATAACCCGCCCCCTGCATGGACGGGGTTGCTTTTTTTCTGTCATGTGGACTGGAAATGGACAGGCTAAACTCCTTTAGGAGTTTTCTCCCCTGGCAGGGTTGAGTATGTTAATGTGTTTTACATTTGTGTTTGTTTTCACAGGTCCGCTGCCTGCTGCTGCAGACCATGGATCCGGCCGGGATATGAGGAGCGTCCGCTTTAGAGATCCTTTCTCTCCCCTTCCCCCCCCTTTTTTCCTTCCCCCTCCGATGCTCATAGCCTTACCCTGCGCTTTCGTCAACGCCGCAGGCTAGTGCTGCGTGCATACACTGCCTCTCTCTGCCATTCTCGTAAACCCGGAAGTGCGTCATGGATCACTTCCGGTTTCCGACGTCGATCGTGCGCTCCAAAAAATAATAAAACAAGAAGGCTGACTCCACTGGGGCTCTTTCCCTCAGCGGTAAAGGGTAGTGCATGCAGGTTCCCTTAGTTTGATTAAAATCAAACAGGTTATCAGTACCTCCAAGGGCTGGGGTGGGGGGGGCGTGGCCTACCGCCCTATTTAAACCTCCAGGTGCTAGAGCTCAGAGTTGCATTCAGTTTTGTATGCAACTGACCTGTGCTTTGAGTGGTGTCTTCTGTGTCTCCAGCATGTCGACGAATCCAGATCCCTCTATGCCCTCTCTTGGTAAGGTGGAGGTCAATTTTTTCCTAAGATGAGGTAAAATACACCTGTATTAACTGTATTATTATTACTATTTCTAGGGAAGTCTACGCACAAGCAGAGACATCTTGCTTGTTTTAATTGTAGCACCCCCTTGCCTGTTGGTTTTGAGTTCACCGCTGTCCAGGTTTCCGACCCAGACCTGCGAATCCAGATCCTTACTATGGTGGAGATGTTCTCCTGGATGAAGAATTCATGGACACTACGTCGCGCAAATCAAAGGGCGCGGTTTCGAATAAGAGGACCTAGAGAGGCCTCTCCGGGGCCAGTCCCCATGTTAGAAGAATGTCGTCTCCGTTGATGAGATTTCTTCCTCTGATGATGAGGACGCGCCATTTTTCTTCCCGGCCGAAAAAACTCAGAGGTTACTTCGCTCCAGCAGGTCAAGGGACCAGGATGTTGAGCATGGGGAAGCTCCACAATCCACCTCTAGGGGGCCAAGGGCCTTCAAAGTGGACGATTCTTTGAAAAAAATGATGGCCTTGGAATGGAAACACCCGGAAAAGGGTCCGGTCCTGACCAAAAGATTTAAGTTAATGTTTCCCCTACAGGAGGAAGACTCCCAGAGTTGGTTTCCACCTCCTAAAGTAGATATGGCAATATCTAAGCTTTCTAGGAGAACTCTTGTTCCCTCTGATGATGGAAGTAATTTAAAAGACCCCCTAGACAGACGAGCTGAATGTTCACTTAGACGCAACTACACTGCGGCTGCTGCCTCTGCCTATCGCCAGCAGTGAAGTCTCGAATTTTATCCGCGCCCGCACTCTTAGAATTCAGTCTGAGCTGGATTCTGGGATTGCCAGAGATGATATACTGGACCAGTTCAAGACCCTTTCGTTAGGGATAGATTTTTTGGCTGATGCATGCCAGCAGCAGCTAAAGTAAGCTGCTAAATCTATGGCACTTTCCCCGGCCAGTAGACGCCCCTTGTGGCTGAAGCCACGGGCAGCAGACAACACGTCGAAATTTGACCTCTGCTCCCTTCCCTATGAGCCGGGTAGACTATTCGGTTCTGAGCTGGATCGCTTAATGGAGGACCTTGCTGATAAAAAAGGGAAGTCCCTTCCTCAACAGTCCTTTCGGGGTCGAGGAAGAGGTAGACCAGCAAGGTTCCAGAGCGGAGACAGGACCCAGAGGCGTCCTGAAGGAAATAAAAGAGGTAGAGGCCGCGGTCGTGGAAACCACAGGGCTGAACCTTGACTCTCAGCAGCCCGACGGCCCTCCGTCCCCATCCGCTGTTCCAGCCCCAAACCCTCAGTTAATTCCTCCAGTTGGAGGTCGTTTAAGTTTATTTCGAGTTTTTTGGAATCAAAAAATTCCAGACCCATGGGTGTTAGAAGTCATAACATCAGGGTACAAGATCGACTTTATTTCCCTACCTCAGGAGAGGTTTATCCTGATGAGGGTTTGACTCCCACCAGGCAGTTAATCCTGGAGGAATCAGTACAACAGTACGTACAAAAGGGGGCACTGGAGGAACTTCCTCCGCGCGAGCAAGGTCGGGGAGTCTATTCTCCCATATTTCTGGTACCAAAGCCATCAGGGGATTGGCATATGATCATCGACCTACACTATTTAAACAATTTTATCAGAAAGAAGCGTTTCCGGATGGAAACCATTCGTTCAGTTCTAAACATCCTGAACCCAGGAGATATGATGGTGACGATAGATCTGAAGGATGCTTACCTTCATGTTCCCATCCATCCAGCGCACAAAAAATACCTCAGAGTTGCGGTGACCATAGGCGGTGTAGTGAAGCACTACCAATTTGCTGTGTTGCCCTTCGGCATCTACTCTGCCCCGCACACCTTTACAAAGGTGGCGGCTCCTATTGTAGCGCATTTAAGGCTTCTAGGGTTAGAAGTCGTCCCCTATTTAGACGACTGGCTGCTAAAAGCCGCCTCCGCAGTCGTCTTGCAGACTCACCTCCAGCAAGCTCTCCACACTCTGCAGACTCTAGGTTGGCTTATAAACTGGGACAAGTCACAGTTGTTCCCATCCACCATGAGAACATTCCTAGGGTTTGTGATCGACTCACAACAGATGATCCTGTTCCTCTCACCACAGAGGAAAGACAGAGTAATAAAAGCAGCAGAGTTTCTACTTCCACCCAGATGGGTGTCAATCAGGGTTCTCATGAGGATGTTAGGACACATGTCAGCATCTGCAGAGGCAGTTCCATGGGCCCTATGGCATCTACGCCCACTTCAGGAGGAAGTGTTAACCGTATGGAGTCGCAAGCCAAAGGACTTGGATCGGATGCACTCCTTGTCTGTAAAAGCCCGTTCTTCACTCAGGTGGTGGAGGAACCTAACAGATGGGAGGTCCTTGATCCAACCGCGGTGGATTACGTTGACCACAGACGCCTCCCTTCTAGCTTGGGGAGCCCATCTGGAGGACTATCCAGTACAAGGTACCTGGAGTCCTCAGGAGAGACTTCTCTCTTCCAATTGGAGGGAGTTGAGAGCAGTCAGACTAGCCCTCAATCATTTTGCTCCTCTCATTCGCAGTCAGGCGGTGAGAGTCCGAACAGACAACACAACAGTAGTGGCTTATCTAAACAGACAGGGAGGAATGAGATCCCAGACTCTCCTGAGGGAGGTGGGACTAATTCTCGCTTGGGCAGAGACAAACCTATCCCACCTAATGGCGGTTCATATCAGAGGAGACCTCAATGTAGTGGAAAATCGCCTAAGTCGGGGCCTTCCCGTTCCAGGGAAATGGTCATTGAACGAGAACATCTTTTCCAGGATTGTCCAGCGTTGGGGTACTCCAGAGATCGATCTGATGGCAACTCGTTTGAACGCCAAAGTGAACAGGTTCTGCTCCCTTTACAAAGAGGACAACCCTGTAGCAATCAACGCTCTGTCCATAACTTGGAGGTTCAGGCTGGCTTATGTGTTCCCTCCAATTTCCACGATTCAAGGGTATTGATGAAGATCTAGCAAGACCAGACCTCAGTGATAGCCATCATACCATTCTGGCCAAAGAGGTCTTGGTTCACCCAGCTCATGCAGTGAGTCAGGGCACATATTGGAGACTTCCCCTAATACAGGACCTAGTGTATCAGGACACAGGTCCCTGTCTAGATCTGAGGAGGCTCAGTCTGACAGCCTGGAGATTGACAGACGTCCCCTTCTAGATGCTAGAGGCTTATCTGCGGAGGTCGTGAGAACAATTTCGCACTCCTGGGCGGAGTCCACAAACAAGAAATACTCCAGGATATACAAAATTTTCATTCTCTATGGTGTACTGAGTGAGAGGTAGTTCACCTCCGATCCTCCTCTCTCTGCGATCCTACAGTTTCTTCAAGATGGTCTAGACAAGGGTTTAAGCCCATCTACACTCGAGCTCACGTCTCTGCTTTGTCGGCATGGATTGGTAGGCCGATTTCTCAAGACCCCCCTAATCAGGAGGTTCCTTAAAGGAGCTCAGAGGACTTAAACCTAGCATCCTGAGACCGATCCACTGAGTGGGATCTAGCAATAGTGCTAAAGGGGTTGTGTGTTTCTCCCCTGTGAGTCATTTGACGAGGTAGACTTGAGAGTCCTATCTCTCTAAAGTCATCTTTTCTATTAGCCATTACCATCGGCTAAAGAATTGGGGAACTTCAAGCTCTAGGAGCGGGCAAAGTCATACCTAACTTTCCTCAGGACAGGGTCATGTTGAGGTTCCTGCCATCCTTTTTGCCGAAGGTGCCTTCATTCGCAAATCTTAACCAGACAAAACCATTACGAAGCTTTCCCCGTGCTCCAACATCTCCACAAGAGGAAAAATTACTTACCATGGACATTCTCTAAGGGTTCTAAAGATTTATTACATAGAACACTGGACTTCAGAATATCTGAGAATCTCCTTTCTAGCCTACTCAGGGAAAAAACTGAGGGCTTAAGGCCTCCAAGCCTACCTTGAGGTAGGTGGATCAAGGACTCTATCCATTTGACCTTTCTATCACAAAATCTGTCACCGCCGTCTTTTGTATCTGCCCATTCGACCAGGGCAGTATCCACATGTTTGCTGAAAGGAAGTTAATTCCTTTAGACAGATTAGCGCTGCCGCCTCTTCCCAGACACTTTTATCTCTCACTACCGTTTAAGATTCATGGCAAGCTGAAGGAGCTGCCTTTGGACAACTCAGTTCAAAGTGCTGCAACCCCTTAGACTGAGAGAAATTATTTGTTGGTGTATATGTTCACATAATATTTTGCCCTCCCAGATTGTGTTGTAAAAGTCCTTGCTACTTCCCCACTTGTGCTGCTGGTTAGGACGAAAGGGAAGCGTCAATTTTGACGTAAATTTGTTTTCCCTTAGTCCTAACAGCAGCACACAAATTTCCCACCCGTTTTTTTTTTTTGTTGTGTGAATTACTTGTAAAAAAAAGCATCCCCGTCCATGCAGGGGGCGGGTTATATAGAGGGGGGGCATCAATTAATTAATGATACTTGGCAGAGATTTTTGTTCAATAAAAATTCCGCCTGTCCTGACCAGCTTCACAGGGGCAAATCCCCACTTGTGCTGCTGTTAGGACTAAGGGAAAACAAATTTACGTCAAAATTGACGCTTCTCTCCCTGCCTGTGAAATGATTCCTCTCACTATCTTTTCCCTGCACTAGTAAATCGCTTTTTTCCTTTTAACAATTAGATTTTCTTTCACTCTCCCTAGCGCCTGCATACACGTCTGTCCCGGAATAAAGTACGGTGGTGAATGGCAGACTCTAAGATGGTTGCCTTTATTTATAGGACTGTGACATCACCGGGCTGGCTGCTGATTGGCTGCATGCATGGCATTATGGGTCATCCCGCCTTCCCAGAGTTCCTTGCCCCATGTCCCCACACATGTAGCAGCCATTTTAGCTGCCATTGTAGGAAAAATTGTAAATCATTACCACGAAGCGTGAGGAAATTCGCATTCGTTCAGAATCGAATTTTTCCTGAAATTCGGAGACAAATTCGACTTCTTCAACTTCGATTCGCTCTTCTCTAGCTGTAATGTTATCATCTCGTGGCTGCGCAGGCGCACACATACAAAATCTGCCAGCTGCTGCGGTGGCTGGGTTCACAGGAGCGAATGCGCACATACTCTTGGCCTTGTGCAGTCACTCCTAGGCCCTGCCACCTCATCTGTGCTTTACTAGAAGATCCTTGAGGCTCCTGATGATTCTACTATACTAGCAGCCTCAAGGAGCGCCACATGCACAAGCAAGGGGGAGGGATTGCATCCCCTTGCCTTGCTCACTCTGTCTTCAATCTCAACTTTTCAATTCCATCCCCAACAAGCCCTCTGTGCAGCAAGGGAGCCTGTAAAGAGCGAGGCAAGACAACCCCTTTCAGCCACAACCTAAAGGAAAAAAGTATGATGTGACCCTAAAATAAAAATGCTTAATTTCTCCTGAAGTATACACCATACCTATAGCCTGATATATGTAACTGTCTATCATATGGGGAGCTCAGAGCACAGGAATTTACACAGTTACCATTCACTGGAATGGAAGCTCAAATGGGGCTGCCTCTAGTGGTGGCTGCATGAAAATGTAATATTTTCTTGCCGGGAAAAGGAGTTCAGCTTTGGGCCCCTTAGCAGTTGAGTGGTCTGCCTCCATTAAAGGTACGCTACTTGGGGAGCCACAATTCAGGGTAAGGACAAAACCTAATCAGTTCATGGTGCAATCATATTTTTTTTTATTAAACACATAGAAAGAAATATCAGGAATATTGATACAGAATGAAAAAATTAGAGGCACATTCTAGGGTACAGACATTTAGGCTGGATGCACACAAGGGGGAATTTACTAATGAAAATATGCCAAACATGTGCAACAAAAACTGGCCTTCATGCTGCCAGGCGTGTCCTTCAGAATCTGCTGACGATATACACATGGGCATGGGGTATCCCTTGCCCCTTAGGAGGTTTCTATGTAATAGTGTCCCTCTTATAAAGCAAGTAAACGAATGACGCATCTGCGGTTAAGCAGCAGAAGCACAAGGCTCCTTTTGTAGATGGTAATGTTGGTATCAGGGTAGGATTGCCAGAGGTGGTTGCAGGGTGGCCAACAGTCTGTGTAGATGTTATATACACGTGTCACGGTGTTCCTACCTGGAAACTTGTGGATCCAGACATGATGTGGTCTGAAGCAGTGCAAAAAGGAGTAGGTGAACTTGGATGGTGTAGAACAAAGTTGAGTCCAGACTTGGTAAACAGTGTGCTTTTACTTGGCATAAACGGTATTCCATACAGTTTCCAGACTTTATCTTGGTCCTCAATAGGTTTCTGCTGGCAAATGGCAGACAAATATTTCTCTCTGCAACACACTCCTCTATGCTGTATCTCCTCTGTAGCTCTCTCAGCTCAGCTATGTCAGTAGTCAGTTTCTTTACTGTAGATAATCTAGGAACCTCTTGTCCTGGCTTTGGAGTACCTCAAGCTCTAGCTTCAGCTTGGATGTTTGCAAAAACCTCAGTGATAGGCTGGTGTAGAACGAACAGAACCTGTCCAACAGGAACCAGGTATGGCTGCCTGCTTCTAGTAGGGGTTAAGTCAGACAAATCTCACACAATTTCTCCCCACGAGGGGGTAGGGTAGACTGACCTAGTCACTACCTAATCTCCTAGAGGTAGAGAGAGAAAGGACAATCCAGTCCATTTCCTGGAACTAGCACTGCCACGTGGTTTCTGCCACCTTGTGGTAGGTGAGGCAATCACATGAACATAATAGTTTTGCATGCTTAAATATGCACAGTCAAGATAAATACTCTACTGCATTAGATGACACTTTATATTAGCCTATAGGAAATGGTAGCAAGGTGCCAAGGAGTGGTATGGCACTGAGCTTGTTAAAGTGGTTTTGCCATCACATACAATAGGGGGCATATCGCTAGGATATGCCCCCATTATCTGATAGGTGTGGGTCCACACCTCTGGACCCGCACCTACAACAAGAATGGAGGCGGGAAATGATATGGATCAGCGCACTGCGCATGCGTAGCCAGCCCTCCATTTATTTCATTAAGGCCACACCGAAAATAGCTGCATGCTGGCTCGGCTATTTCCGTCTGACCCATAGAAAAGAATGGAAGCAGGGGCCGCACACGCGCGGTGCGCTCCCCTTTCACTTGTATGGGAGCAGTGGGGTCCTCCAGCCACAGCTCTCCCCTGCTCTGTTTTCCTTGTAAGTGCAGGTCCCAGAGGTGGGACATGCACCTATCAGACATTGGGGGCATATCCTAGCAATATATGTGAAGGGGATACCCCTTTAAGGTAGGATACATTTTGGTTGGAGGTCCTGGGAGTCATTAATAGGGTATACTCTGGCCACCTGGCCAGAGACCCAAAGATTTTAATACTAGGATATATAGCGGAATCACAACTACATGCACATGCTGAAATAGCGGTTAGATAGTTATGTGTGAAAAACCTATATAACAGATGTTCCCCTGTATAACAAGAAAAAACCTTTACATAAACATAACCTCTATAAGTTCTCTTGTGGAATATATAAAACCACCATAAGTACAAAAATATAAATTTTGTATTTATACTATGTGTCTGTCGGATTATTCCTATAAGTCGATTTATTAGGGGTCTGAATAAGTTTCTTATTATTTTGAATAGAAGTTACGTTTTACCAGAGGAGTCGTTAAGCCCTTCCTGACCAGCGCCATAATAGTACGGCGCTGCAGGAAGTGACTTCCCAACCAGTACTATTGGTAGTACTATGGCGCGCTGATTGGGTGGGTGCAGGAATGCGCCCGCCCGATCAACTGCAGGGGACCGGCTGTTCCTGTTAGCCGGACCCCTGCTGTATGCCTCGGCATTGGTAAAAACACAGATGCCGGCGCATTAACCCTCACTGTTCCACGGTCAGTGCTGACCGCTGGGTGTGTTGAGGGAGGGAGCTGCTGTGACTTGGACCCGATGGCAGTAATGCAGCCCGATGCCTTCCATAGGCATCGGGGCTGCCTTCCATGTAGAAGCCTGTGAGATCCAGCCCCCTGGATCTTACAGGCAGGAAGGCTGTAAGTGTGTTAGGGCTCATTCACACAAACGTATTTTCTTTCCTCTTCCGTTCCGTTTTCTTTTGCGGACCGTATGTGGAACCATTCACTTCAATGGGGCCGTTTATCCGCATGGCTGTAAGTGTGTTAGTGATCATGCACACGAACTTATTTTTAAAAATTTCCGCTTCCGTTCCGTTTTTTTTGCGGACCGTATGCAGAACCATTCACTTCAATGGGGCTGTAGAAAATACAGAAGGTACTTCGTGTGCATTCCATTTCCATTTGTCCGCATGGCCGTTCCGCAGAAAAGTAGTGCAATCACGGTCTGAGACCCCATTCAAGTCAATGGGTACGCAAAAAATATGGAACGCACATGGAACACCTAAATATGTCATCCCTATTTCATCCGTATTTTGCGGATCCATACTGTAGAAATGCTATGCCCAGCCCATATTGCTCATGTGTTTGGTGATTAATAAGTTACTGTTTCTGTATACGATCCGCAAAAAACGGATCAAATACAGAAACCATACGGATATGTTTTGTGCAATAACGGAACGGAAGAGGACTTAAATCAGAGGAAAAAAAACCAGATACGGAACAACGGATCAGTGAAAAACGGACCGCAAAACAACAACGGTCGTGTGCATGAGCCCTTATAGTGTGTAATACACTTACAGCCAATGCATATCAATACAGAAGTATTGTAATGCATTGTACAGGGAATCAGACCCCCAAAAGTTGTGGGGAAAAAGTAAAAAAAAAGAAAAGTTAACCCCTTCACCCCCAGCGCCGTAATAGTACGGTACTTGCCGGGTCTTTAAAGATGGCGTCTGCTCCTAAGCGCAGCGGGCGCCATAGCTGCGGGTGGCCGCCTGCTTCCTATAGCAGACACCCGCGGCTCATGTCTGCAACCGGTAGTAATGCCGATCGCGGACATTTAACCCCTCAGATACCGTGGTCAATCCTGAGCACAGCATCTGAGCGTGCTGAAAACCGAAAATGCGCACTTTCGGTGGTGATTCGGCTCCCCCGTGTGGAGATCGGAGGAGCCGGAGCTTGTGTGCAGCAGCCCCTGTCTTTGTGAATGACAGGAGGCTGCTGCATAGAATTTCCTATGGAGCCCTTAATAGGGCTCCATATGAAACTAATAAAATCATCATAGATTCCAATGCTAGTGCATTGGAGTCTATGATAATAGCAATCAGATGATTCATTGTTATAGTTCTCTATGGCAGTGGTCCTCAACTCCAGTCCTCAGGGCCCACCTACCAGTCATGTTTTTAGGATTTCCTTAGTATTGGGCAGCTGATATAATTAGTGTCCATCCATCAGGATTTACCACAGGTATTCATTCTGTGGGATACTCCTAAATCCTGACCGGCAAGTGGGCCCTGAGGGCTGGAGTTGGGGAACCCTGCTCTATGGGAACTATAAAAAAAGTGTTAAAAAATTAAATAAAAAAAACATAAAAATTCAAATCACCCACCTTTTCCCAAAATAAAAATAAAAGAACTAAAAAAAAAAAAAAATACAAATCACGATGTGCAAAAACGCCCATAAGTATAAATATATAAAAGTATGTTCCCCATTCGGCAAACAGCAAAACGGAAAAAAGCGTCCAAATGGACGATTCGCCGTTGTTGGTCGCTTCATTTTCTACAAAAAATGAATTCAAAAGTGATCAAAAAGTCATACACACCCCAGAATAGTATCAATGAAAAGTTCAGATCGCCCTGGAAATAAAATTATTCCCCCATACAGCTCCGTACACATAATTACAAAAAAGATATAGGGGTCAAAATATGGCGACAAAAAAATAAAACTGTTTTTTTTTTCCCACTTTTAAATTTTTTTATCACTATCAAAACGCAAGAAAAACTCTACATATAAGGTATCGCCAGATTCGTACTGACCTGTAGAGAAAAAGCAACTGGTCAGTGTAGTGGAATTGTTTTTTTTTTGCAATTTCACCCTATTTGAAATTTATTTCCTGCTTTTCACTACATCATATGCAATATTAACCACCTCAGCCCCCTTAGCTTAAACACCCTTAATGACCAGGCCACTTTTTACACTTCTGACCTACACTACTTTAACCGTTTATTGCTCGGTCATGCAACTTACCACCCAAATGAATTTTACCTCCTTTTCTTCTTACTAATAGAGCTTTCATTTGGTGGTATTTCATTGCTGCTGACATTTTTACTTTTTTTGTTATTAATCAAAATTTAACGATTCTTTTGCAAAAAAATGACATTTTTCACTTTCAGTTGTAAAATTTTGCAAAAAAAAACGACATCCATATATAAATTTTGCTCTAAATTTATTGTTCTACATGTCTTTGATAAAAAAAAAATGTTTGGGTAAAAAATAAAAATGGTTTGGGTAAAAGTTATAGCGTTTACAAACTATGGTACAAAAATGTGAATTTCCGCTTTTTGAAGCAGCTCTGACTTTCTGAGCACCTGTCATGTTTCCTGAGGTTCTACAATGCCCAGACAGTACAAAAACCCCACAAATGACCCCATTTCGGAAAGTAGACACCCTAAGGTATTCGCTGATGGGCATAGTGAGTTCATAGAACTTTTTATTTTTTGTCACAAGTTAGCAGAAAATGATGTTTTTGTTTTTTTTTTCTTACAAAGTCTCATATTCCACTAACTTTTGACAAAAAATAAAAACTTCCATTCACTGGAATGGAAGCTCAAATGGGGCTGCCTCTAGTGGTGGCTGCATGAAAATGTAATCTTTTCTTGCCGGGAAAAGGGGTTCAGCTTTGGGCCCCTTAGTAGTTGAGTGGTCTGCCTCCATTAAAGGTACGCTACTTGGGGAGCCACAATTCAGGGCAAGGACAAAACCTAATCATAGTTTATGGTGCAATCATTTTTTTTATTTATTAAACAAATAGAAAGAAATATCAGGAAAATTGATACAGAATGAAAAAATTAGAAGCACATTCTAGGGTACAGACATTTAACCACCTCAGCCCCCATAGCTTAAACACCCTTAAAGACCAGGCCACTTTTTACACTTCTGACCTACCCTACTTTCACCGTTTATTGCTCGGTCATGCAACTTACCACCCAAATGAATTTTACCTTCTTTTCTTCTCACTAATAGAGCTTTCATTTGGTGGTATTTCATTGCTGCTGACATTTTTACTTTTTTTTGTTATTAATCAAATTTAACGATTTTTTTGCAAAAAAATGACATTTTTCACTTTCAGTTGTAAAATTTTGCAAAAAAAACGACATCCATATATAAATTTTGCTCTAAATTTATTGTTCTACATGTCTTTGATAAAAAAAAAATGTTTGGGTAAAAAAAAAAAATGGTTTGGGTAAAAGTTATAGCGTTTACAAACTATGGTACAAAAATGTGAATTTCCGCTTTAGGAAGCAGCTCTGACTTTCTGAGCACCTGTCATGTTTCCTGAGGTTCTACAATGGCCAGACAGTACATTTCGGAAAGTAGACACCCTAAGGTATTCGCTGATGGGCATAGTGAGTTCATAGAACTTTTTATTTTTTGTCACAAGTTAGCGGAAAATGATGATGATTTTTTATTTTTTTTTCTTACAAAGTCTCATATTCCACTAACTTGTGACAAAAAAAAAAAAGTTCTATGAACTCACTATGCCCATCAGCGAATACCTTGGGGTGTCTTCTTTCCAAAATGGGGTCACTTGTGGGGTAGTTATACTGCCCTGGGATTCTAGGGGCCCTAATGTGTGGTAAGTAGTTTGAAATCAAAATCTGTAAAAAATGGCCGGTGAAATCCGAAAGGTGCTCTTTGGAATGTGGGCCCCTTTGCCCACCTAGGCTGCAAAAAAGTGTTACACATCTGGTATCCCCGTACTCAGGAGAAGTTGGGCAATGTGTTTTGGGGTGTCATTTTATATATACCCATGCTGGGTGAGATAAATATCTCGGTCAAATGCCAACTTCGTATAAAAAAATGGGAAAAGTTGTCTTTTGCCAAGATATTTCTCTCACCCAGCATGGGTATATGTAAAATGACACCCCAAAACACATTGCCCAATTTCTCCTGAGTACGGGGATACCAGATGTGAGACACTTTTTTGCAGCCTAGGTGAGCAAAGGGGCCCACATTCCAAAGAGCACCTTTCGAATTTCACCGGCCATTTTTTACTCATTTTGATTTCAAACCACTTCTCACGCATTCGGCCCCTAAAATGCCAGGGCAGTATAACTACCCCACAAGTGACCCCATTTTGGAAAGAAGACACCCCAAGGTATTTCGTGATGGGCATAGTGAGTTCATGGAAGTTTTTATTTTTTGTCACAAGTTAGTGGAATATGAGACTTTGTAAGGAAAAAAAGAAAAAAATCATCATTTTCCGCTAACTTGTGACAAAAAATAAAAAATTCTAGGAACTCGCCATGCCCCTCAGTGAATACCTTGGGGTGTCTTCTTTCCAAAATGGGGTCACTTGTGGGGTAGTCACCCCCGTCATTGATCACCCCCCTGTAAGGCTGCATTCAGATGTCCGTATGCGTTTTGCGGATCCGATCCATGTATCAGTGGATCCGTAAAAATCATACGGACATCTGAATGCAGCCTTACAGGGGGGTGATCAATGACAGGGGGGTGATCAGGGAGTCTATATGGGGTGATCACCCCCGTCATTGATCACCCCCCTGTAAGGCTGCATTCAGATGTCCGTATGCGTTTTGCGGAACCGATCCATGTATCAGTGGATCTGTAAAAATCATACGGACATCTGAATGCAGCCTTACAGGGGGGTGATCAATGACAGGGGGGGGGTGATCAGGGAGTCTATATGGGGTGATCACCCCCGTCATTGATCACCCCCCTGTAAGGCTGCATTCAGATGTCCGTATGCATTTTGCGGATCCGATCCATGTATCAGTGGATCCGTAAAAATCATACGGACGTCTGAATGGAGCCTTACAGGGGGGTGATCAATGACAGGGGGGTGATCAGGGAGTCTATATGGGGTGATATGGGGTGATCAGGGGTTAATAAGGGGTTAATAAGTGACGGGGGGGGTGTAGTGTAGTGTGGTGCTTGGTGCTACTTATTACTGAGCTACCTGTGTCCTCTGGTGGTCGATCCAAACAAAAGGGACCACCAGAGGACCAGGTAGCAGGTATATTAGACGCTGTTATCAAAACAGCGTCTAATATACCTGTTAGGGGTTAAAAAAATCACATCTCCAGCCTGCCAGCGAACGATCGCCGCTGGCAGGCTGGAGATCCACTCGCTTACCTTCCGATCCTGTGAACGCACGCGCCTGTGTGCGCGCGTTCACAGGAAATCTCGCTTCTCGCGAGATGACGCACGGATGCGTCCAGGAGGAATGAATCAACCACCTTCCGGACGCATCCGTGCGTTAGGCGGTCCCGAGGTGTTTAAAGGGTGGCGTTGGAAAGTACAACTTGTCCCGCAAAAACAAGCCCTCATATGGCTATGTGAACAGACAAATAAAGTTATGGCTCTGGAAAGGCAGGGAGCGGAAAAAAAAAAACGCAAAAAAAAAAACTCAGGTTGTAAAAGGGTTAAAGTAAAGTTTTGCATAATAAAAAAATAAAAGTTTCAAGTAAAAAAAAGCAAAGTTTTTCCATAATTAAGTAATAAACTAATTGTAAAAAATAGGAAAATAAAGTATACATATTAGATATTGCCGCGTCCGTATCAACCGGCTCTATAAAAATATCACATTATCCACCCTGTCTGGTGAATGCATAAAAAAAAAAAAAGACTGTGCCAAAACAGCCATTTTTGGTCACCTTCCCTCACAAAAAGTATAATACCAAGCAATCAAAAAGGCGTATTTAGCCCAAAATGGTACCAATTATCCTGCAAAAAATAAGACCCTATCTAAGACAATCACCCAAAAAATAAATAAAAATATGGCTCTCAGAAAATGGCAACACAAAAACGAGATTTAATTCAGTTCAAAAATGCATTTACTGTGTAAAACTTAACAAAACTAAAAATTATAGATATATTAGGTATCGTCACGTCACAACCTGCTCTATAAAAATATCACATGAGATGCCCCCTCAGGTGAATGCTGTAAAAAATGTTTTTTAAAACTATGCCAAAACAGCCATTTTTTGTCACCTTGCCTCACAAAAAGTGTAATACCAAGTGATCAAAAATTCTTATGTACCCCAAACTGGTACCAATCAAACTATCATCTCATCCCACAAAAAATGAGACTCTACATAAGATAATCGCCAGAAAAATAAAAAAATAGGGCAGTCAGAAAATGGCAACACAAAAAGCAAGATTTAATTCTGTTCAAAAATGCATTTACTGTGTAGAAATTAACAAAAATATAAATAATAGACATATTGGGTATCGCCGCGTCAGTAACAATCTGCACTATAAAAATATCACATTATATGCCCCCTGAGGTGAATACTGTAAAAAAAATAATTATAAAACGATGTCAAAACAGCCTTTTTTTCCCCTTGCCTCACAAAAAGTGTAATACCAAGCGATCAAAAAGTCTTATGTACCCTAAAATGGTAACAATAAAAAGGTCCCCTCGTCCCTAAAAAAATGAGCCCCCGCATAAGACAATCATTTACTCAAAAAATAAAAACCAGTGTCGACCATAAAACAATCCATCAAAATCTGCGCTTATGGGTGAAATTTATAGGTGGTTTCCATTATGTAAGCCCCTCAAAATCACTTATATAACTGAATTGGTGCTTAAAAAAATGGTTTGGAAAATTTTGTTGAAAATTTAAAAAATGGCTTCTAAACTTATAAGCCTTCTAACGTCCTAAAAAAATTAAATGACATTTGCAAAATGATGTCAACATAAAGCAGACATATGGGATATGTTGACTGATAACTATTTTATGAGGCATTACTATCTGTCTTAAAAGTAGAGAAATTCAAATTTAGAAAATTGTGAATTTTTAAAAAAAAAAATTATTTAGGTTTTTTTAAATAAAGGAAAAATAAAGGAAGAATATATTGACTCAAATTTCGCTTTGCTATGAAGTACAATGTATCACTAGAAAACATTCTCAGAATGGCTTAGATAAGTAAAAGTGTTCCAAAGTTATTACCACATAAAGTGACATGTCGGATTTGCAAAAAATGGCCTGGGTAGGAAGGTGAAAACTGGCCTGGGATAGAAAGGGTTAATTCATATGACATTCATACACTTCGATTAGTGATTATCTTTATCCTCTTGATAATATACGCCACACATGTACGGTGGATGCCGTCTCTTTAAAGATGGTGCCCGTTCTGGACCATTTATACAATTTCCAATTCGTTCATTGTATACAGCATTAAAAAAAAAAAAAGATCTTTATTAGAATAAAACATATACAAACCGTTTTCTTTTTTCTTCTTCATACAAAATTGCAATTCAGAATTAATATTATTTTAACTTCCCCTTAACCACCCATTGCCCACCCCTCTCTACCCTTGCGATGCGTCTCAAATCCCTCTATCGCACTAATAATATACTGTCGGATATGAGTTTTCACGAAGTGAAAAATCTGATCTAAAAAGCTTTTATGCAGACGGATCAGCGGATCCGTCTGTGTGAAAGTGGCCTACGGACAAGGATGACGGACGCGGATGGCAATCTTGTGTGCAACCGTGTTTCTTCACGGACCTATTGACTTGAATGGGTCCGTGAACCGTTGTCCGTCAAAAAAATAGGACAGGTCTTATTTTTTGGACGGACAGGATCACGGATGCGGCTGCAAAACGGTGCATTTTCCGATTTTTCCACGGACCCATTGAAAGTCAAAGGGTCCGCGAAAAAAAAGGGAAAACGGAACAACGGCCGCTGATGCACACAACGGTCGTGTGCATGAGGCCTATTATGAATTCTGAATTGTTAATTTTGTATGAAGAAGAAAAAAGAAAACGGTTTGTATATGTTTTATTCTAATAAAGATCTATTTAAAATAAAAAGCTGTATACAGTGAACGAATTGGAAACAAAATTCGGTGTTCACTATACAGTAAAACTGACCTTGTGCCCGTATTTCTCAAGGACAGTCGATTACAATGATACACATTTATATGATTTATATCCCAGGCCAGTTTTAACCTTCCTGCCCCAGGCCATTTTTTGCAAATCCGACATGTCACTTATGTGGGTAATACTTTGAACACTTTTACTTATCTAATCCATTCTGAGAATGTTTACTAGTGACACATTGTACTTCACGACAATGCGGAATTTGAGTCAATATATTTTTCCTTTATTTATAAAACAAAAATTACAAAAATTTTGAAAAATTCACAATTTAAAAATTTGAATTTCTCTACTTTTAAGAAGATAGTAATGCCTCATAAAATAGTTAACAGTCAACATTCCCCATATGTCTGCTTTATGTTGGCATCATTTTTTAAATGTCATAAAAAAAAATTTAGGATGTTAGAAGGCTTATAAGTTTAGAAACCATTTTTTAAATTTTCAACAAAATTTCCCAAACCATTTTTTTAAGCACCAATTCAGTTATTGTAATTTTTGAGGGGCTTACATAATGGAAACCACCCATAAATGACCCAATTTTAGAAAAAAAAAACTCAAATTATTCAAACCTGATATTACAAACTTTGTTAACCCTTTAAGTATTCCACAAGGATTAAAGGAAAATGTAGGCAAAATTTCAAAATTTTATTTTTTATGCAGATTTTTCATGTTAATCAATTTTTTCTTGCAACACAGAAAATGTCAACAGAAAACCTCAATACTCAATAACATTACTCTGATTTTGCAGTTTACAGAAATACCCCATATGTGGTGGTAAATTGCTCTATGGGCACGTGGCAGTGGTCAGAAGGAAAGGAGCTCATATGGATTTTGGAGGCATATTTTGCTAGAATGGGTTTTGGGCACCATTTGGATTTGAAGAGGACCCTGAATACCCCCTGCAGTGGAAACCTCAAAAAGTGACCCCTTTTGGAGAATACACCTTTAAAGAATATATTAGGGGGGTACTGAGCACTTTGACCTCCTTTATGCATTTTACAGAATTTTAAAAACTTGGCTATGAAAATGAAAAGTTTCATTTCATCCATTAAAATGTTGCTTTCGCTCCAAATTTTTTCATTTTCACAAGGGGTAAAAGGAGACAAAGTATCCAAAATGTGTTACTCATTTTCTCAGAATATGGCAACACCCCATATGTGGGGGGTAAACTGCTGTGGGACATACAGGGGGCTGGATTTCACATGCTTTTACATGGAAGAGACGCCCCGATGCCTATGGAAGCATCGGGTGCCCTTACTGCCATCGGGGCCAAGTAACTGCAATGCGGGGAACCCGAGGGGTAAGGGGAGGGAGCTCCTTCCCTCAACACACCCAGCACATGCCGTGGTCAGCGCTGACCGCGAAATAGTGAGGGTTAATGTGCCGGCATCATTATTTTTACCAATGCCGGGGCATACAGCAGGGGTCCGGCTAACAGGAACAGCCGGTCCCCTGCAGTTGATCGGGTGGGCGCAGCTCCTGCACCCGCCCGAGCAGCGCGCCATAGTACTGGTTGGAAAGTCACTTCCCGCAGCGCCGTACTATTATGGCGCTGGTCAGGAAGGGCTTAACGACTCCTCTGGTAAAACTTAACTTCTATTGAAAATAATAAGAAACTTATTCAGACCCCTAATAACTCGACTTATAGGAATATCCGGAAAAAAACATGCCAATTCTATCTTCAAGTGGGTCACCCTCTGCACTTTGATTGACAGGGTCAGGTGTCATGATGTATTCACTGCCTGCCCAATGAGGACACATATGAACATGGAATCCAACACAGAGTATATAAATCTTTGGGTCTCTGGCCAGGTGAGCAAAGTATACCCTATCAATGACTCCCAGGACCTCCAACCAAAATGTATCCTACCTTAAAGGGGTATTCCCTTCACATACAATGGGGGCATATTGCTAGGATATGCCCCCATTGTCTGATAGGTGCATGTCCCACTTCTGGGACCTGCACTTACAAGGAGAACAGAGCTGGGAGAGCTGTGGCTGGAGGACCCCACTGCTCCAAAACAAGTGAATGGGAGCGCACCGTGCGTGCGCGGCCCCTGCTCCCATTCTTTTCTATGGGGCAGATGTAAATTGCCGAGCCAGCATGCGGCTATTTTCGGTGGCCTTATTGAAATAAATGCAAGGCGGCTACGCATGCGCAGTGCACTGTCCATTCATTTCCCCGCTCCATTCTTGTTGTAGGGACCCACACCTATCAGATAATGGGGGCATATCCTAGTGATATGCCCCCATTGTATGTGATGGTAAAACTCCTCTAAACAAACTCAGGGCATGTGTAATGTCCCGGAGTGCCATTACCACTCCTTGGCACCTTTCTACCATTTCCTATAGGCTAATATAAAGTGTCATCTAATGCAGTAGTGTATTTATCTTGACCATGCATATTTATTTATGCAAAACTGTTATGTTCATGTGATTGCCTCATCTACCACTAGGTGGCAGAAACACTTGGCAGTGCTAGTTCCAGGGAATGGACTGGATTGTCCATTCTCTCTCTCCCTCTAGGAGTTTAGGTAGTGACTAGGTCAGTCTACCCTACCCCCTCGTAGGGAGAAGTTGTGTGAGATTTGTCTGACTTAACCCCTTCTAGAAGAAGGCAGCAGACCTGGTCCCTGTTGGACAGGTTCTGTTAGTTATACACCAGCCTTATCACTGGAGGTTGTGCAACATCCAAGCTGAAGCTAGAGCTTGAGGTACTCCAAAGCCAGGACAAGAGGTTCCTAGGATTATCTACAGTAGAAATGACTACTGACATGGCTGAGCTGAGAGAGCTACAGAGGAGATACAGCAGAGAGGAGTGTGTTGCAGAGTGTAGTATTTGTCTGCCAATTTTCCTGCTGAAACATATTGATGGACAAGATAAAGTCTGTTAACTGTTTGGAATACGTTTATGCCCAAGTAATGAAACGGTTTACCAAGTTGGACTCAACTTTGTTCTACACCATCCAAGTTCACCTACTCCTTTTTGCACTGTTCGGACCACACCACATCTGGGATCCACAAGTTTCCAGGTAGGAAAACAGTTGACACGTGTATATAACATCCTACACAGACTGTAGGGCCACCCTGCACCACTCTGGCAATCCTACCCTGGATACAACATTACCATCTACAAAAGGGTGCGTGTGCTTCTGCTGCTTAACCGCAGCTGGCGTCACGTTTACTTACTCTATAAGAGGGACCACATTCGTAGAAAACGCCTAAGGGGCAAGGGATACCCCAGACGCTGCCTATTGGGTGGTTGCACATGTGTATATGGTCAGCAGATTCTGAAGGACACACCTGGCAGCATGAATGCCAGTTTTGGTTGCACAACTTTGGCATATTTTCATTAGTAATTCCCCCTTGTGTGCGTCCTGCTTAACCGCCTCAGGACCGCTAACGCAGGATCGCGTTCGGAGGCGGCAGCGCTGCGCAGAGTCACGCATATACGCGTTATCTCGCGAGACGCGAGATTTCGCTCAAAGGCCGGCCCGCGATGCGCATGCGCGGGCCGGCAAAAGTTAAAGGACAATTTCGTCACCAGCCTGCCAGCAACGATCATTGGCTGGCAGGCTGGCGATTTTCAAAAAAACGAATCACAAGCCATATAACAGATCATATTAGTAAATATGATCTGTTATATGGCTTGTCTGCTCCTCTGCTGGTCTTTTTGTCGGTTGGATCAGCAGAGGAGCTGACTTCACAGTGAGTAGCACCAACACCACACTTTAGCCCCAGATCACCCCTGCACCCCAATTAACCCTTTGATCACCCCTTTGATCGCCCCTGTCAATCACTTAGTGAAAGACAAAAAGTGATCAGTGTAAACTGTCACTTTTTTTTTTCACTAGTATTGGCTGTTAGGTTTTAGGATAGTTTAGGTCCCTTGGTTAGGTAGTTAGCGATCGGTTAGCGCCCAGCCCACCGCACCGCAGTCACTGATTCGCTGATTAGCGTATCGCTAATCAGCATTTGTACTTTTATAGTATCTGTAAGTGATCAAAACTGATCACGGTCAGATCTATAATAGTATTAGTGTCACTTTAGTTCGCCCTCCACCCAAAACGCAGTGTTTGCCCGATCAGGCCTGATCGGTCGCCCACACGTGCGTTCACCCACGCCCGCCCCACCGCAGTGACAAAAAATATGTATTTTTTGATCACTGCACATTCACTTTACAAGCACTGCGGCGATAAAAAAAAAATCAGTTTTGATATTTTTTATCAACCGCAGCGGCCTCCGGTACTTCGCTAGCCTCCCCTTTGTAAGACAGGCTTGCTTTTTTTCTTGGGTAGTCTCAGGAATACCCTAAATTTAGTAGTCCCAAAATGTCAAACAGGGGGTATTCTTCTGAAGGGGCCTACAGGATTCTGAACCAGTCGGATGAGGAATGGGAACCCTCATCTGACGAATCTAGCGGGTGAGAATATGAACCTGTAGAAAGCAGTGGCTCTCTGACCCAAAGTTCGGACGAGGAGGTGGAGGTCCCTGATAGAACCAGGCATACCCGGCCCCGTGTCGCTAGACCACAGGTTGCGCAGGATCCGCTTCAAGAGCAGCAGAGTGGGGCTGGCGCTGCCGGATCACGTGGTGAGGCATACACCAGCAGCGCAGCCCTCCCTGGACCTAGTACCAGCACTGCCGTACAACATGGTGAAGTGGCGAGCACCAGAAGGGCAGTTGAAGCTGGTACGGTGGCACATGCAGTAGTTACCCCATCGCAGCCACCGCACAGACAGGCCCGTAGAGCCTCTAGAATCCCTGAGGTGCTGGCAAACCCTGATTGGCAGTCACCAACTTCAGCCGCACCATTAGTTCCCCCTTTCACCGCCCAGTCTGGAGTTCGGGTTGAGACGGCTCAGATCGGTTCGGCCCTGAAATTTTTTGAGCTGTTCTTGACTGCGGAGCTCTTGGACTTAGTCGTGGCAGAGACAAACCGGTATGCCACGCAATTTATATCCGCCAACCCGGGAAGCTATTATGCCCAGCCTTTCCGGTGGAAACCAGTCCAAGTTTCCGAATTTATAATTTTTCTGGGCCTTCTCCTCAACATGGGTCTAACTAAAAAGCATGAATTGCGGTCATATTGGTCCACGAACCCGATTCATCACATGCCCATGTTCTCTGCTGCTATGTCAGGGCACGATTTGAGGCCATCCTCCGTTTCCTGATTTTAGCGACAACACCACCTCCCGTCCCAGAGGCCACCAGCTTTTGACCGGCTCCACAAAATTCGGCCCCTCATAGACCACTTCAACCAGAAATTTGCAGATTTGTATACCCCCGAGCAAAACATCTGCGTAGGCGAGTCCCTAATACATTTTACCGGGCGCCTTGGCTTCAAACAATACATCCCAAGCAAGCATGCCCGGTATGGGGTCAAATTGTATAAGCTCTGTGAAAGGGCCACAGGCTATACCCACAAATTTCGGATCTATGAGGGAAAAGATCAGACCCTGGAGCCTGTCGGTTGCCCTGACTACCTGGGGAGCAGTGGGAAGACAGTCTGGGACTTGGTGTCACCCTTATTTGGCAAGGAGTACCATCTTTATGTGGACAATTTCTACACAAGTGTGGCCCTCTTTAGGCATTTGTTTCTAGAACAGATTTGCGCCTGTGGCACCGCGCAAACTAGTCGCGTGGGCTTCCCCCAACGGCTCGTTACCACCCGTCTTGCAAGGGGGCAGAGGGCTGCCTTGTGTAACGAAGAACTGCTCGCGGTGAAATGGAGAGACAAGCGTGACGTTTACATGCTCTCCTCCATTCACGCAGACACGACAATACAAATTGAGCGAGCAACCTGTGTCATTGAAAAGCCCCTCTCAGTCCACAACTATAATTTGCTCATGGGAGGGGTGGACTTCAATGACCAGATGTTGTCTCCGTATTTAGTTTCCCGACGCACCAGACGCTGGTATAAGAAGGTGTCTGTATATTTAATTCAATTGGCTCTGTACAATAGTTTTGTTCTCTACAGTAAGGCTGGGAGAACAAAATCCATCCTCAAATTCCAGGAAGAACTCATCGAGAACCTCCTGTATCCAGAAGGTTCCGAGGCCCCATCCACCAGTGTAGTTAGCCGTCTACACGAGCGACATTTCCCCAGTGTCGTTCCTGGTACCTCAATCCAACCGTCACCCCGAAAAAGATGTCGTGTCTGTAGCAGGAGTGGAATAAGGCGTGACACCCGCTATTTCTGTCCTGACTGTCCTGACCACCCTGCCCTATGCTTTGGAGAGTGTTTCCGGAAGTACCACACCCAGGTACACTTAGCATAGGGATTGCATCTCACAGGACAGGCACACAGGGCTATTAGGGCCCTTTTACTCACAGCTGCTGCAAACCTCTCCTTTCACCTGGGATAAAGTGCATAACGTACTTCGCCACATCTTTGGGCGCTTTGCGCTTTGCACATTGTCCCATGGGGAAGGAGAGGTTTGTTCTATAAAGGTAAAAAAAACTAAGCAAAAAAAAAATTACCGGTAAGTAAAAAAGTTAACGTTCAGTTAAAAAAGTTAAAAAAAAGTTTATATGTTCTGTTCAAAAGTTAATAAATTTATTGCGTTGCGGCCTGTTTTTTTCTTTTTTGATTTGTTTTTTTTACCTTCCAGTTGGACCGACCGATCGACTAGCTGCAGCACTGATGTGCATTCTGACAGAAGCATTGCGCTGCTGTCAGATTACACGCAAGTCGGTGTATGCGGCGCTGTAAGACGAGATTTCTCCTCTGCAGTAAAAGATACGTTTGCCGAGGCATATGAGCTGAGGAGGTGGCGGTGTTCATATACTTTGGCAAACACTTTGTATATATAAAAAAAAAAATCCCGGCAAGGATTTATTCATCCAAATCGATTAATGTGAATGGAGAAATCTGGTTTGCCAGGGCATACGAGCTAAGTCGGTATGGATGTTGGGCGGAGCTCCTATGTCCTGGCAGACGCCTTTCCCCTCCTTTTTCTTTTTTTGGCAGAGATTTTTTCATCCACATTGATCGATGCGAATGAAGAAATCTGTGCCGTTCATTTTTTTCTTTCAGCCCAGAGGCTGAACGGAAAAAAAAAAATCTCATTACCCGTATGCTCAATATAAGGAGAATAGCAGAAACTCCTAATGCTGGGCATACATGTAATTATTGCGGAGACCCTCAAATGCCAGGGCAGTACAAACACCCCACAAATAACACCATTTTGGAAAGAAGACACCCCAAGGTATTCGCTGAGGGGCATATTGAGTCCATGAAAGATTGAAATTTTTGTCCCAAGTTAGCGGAAAGGGAGACTTTGTGAGAAAAAAATCAAAAAAATCAATTTCCGCTAACTTGTGCCAAAAATTTTTTTTTCTATGAACTCGCCATGCCCCATGCTGGGTGAGAGAAATATCTTGGTCAAATGCCAACTTTGTATAAAAAATGGAAAAGTTGTCTTTTGCCGAGATATTTCTCTCACCCAGCATGGGTATATGTAAAATGACACCCCAAAACACATTGCCCAACTTCTCCTGAGTACGGAGATACCACATGTGTGACACCTTTTTGCAGCCTAGGTGGGCAAAGGGGCCCACATTCCAAAGAGCACCTTTCGGATTTCACCGGCCATTTTTTACAGAATTTGATTTCAAACTCCTTACCACACATTTGGGCCCCTAGAATACCAGGGCAGTATAACTACCCCACAAGTGACCCCATTTTGGAAAGAAGACACCCCAAGGTATTCCGTGAGGGGCATGGCGAGTTCCTAGAATTTTTTATTTTTTGTCACAAGTTAGTGGAAAATTAGGATTATTTTAATTTTTTTTCTTACGAAGTCTCATGGACTCAATATGCCCCTCAGCGAATACCTTGGGGTGTCTTCTTTCCAAAATGGTGTTATTTGTGGGGTGTTTGTACTGCCCTGGCATTTGAGGGTCTCCGCAATAATTACATGTATGCCCAGCATTAGGAGTTTCTGCTATTCTCCTTATATTGAGCATACGGGTAATGAGATTTTTTTTTTCCGTTCAGCCTCTGGGCTGAAAGAAAAAAATGAACGGCACAGATTTCTTCATTCGCATCGATCAATGTGGATGAAAAAATCTCTGCCAAAAAAAGAAAAAGGAGGGGAAAGGCGTCTGCCAGGACATAGGAGCTCCGCCCAACATCCATACCGACTTAGCTCGTATGCCCTGGCAAACCAGATTTCTCCATTCACATTAATCGATTTGGATGAATAAATCCTTGCCGGGATTTTTTTTTTTATATATACAAAGTGTTTGCCAAAGTATATGAACACCGCCACCTCCTCAGCTCATATGCCTCGGCAAACGTATCTTTTACTGCAGAGGAGAAATCTCGTCATATTCCACTAACTTGTGACAAAAAATAAAAACTTCCATGAACTCACTATGCCCATCACGAAATACCTTGGGGTGTCTTCTTTCAAAAAGGGGATCACTTGTGGGGTAGTTATACTGCCCTGGCATTCTAGGGGCCCAAATGTGTGGTAAGAAGTTTGAAATCAAAATGTGTAAAAAATGCCCTGTGAAATCCGAAAGGTGCTCTTTGGAATGTGGGCCCCTTTGCCCACCTAGGCTGCAAAAAAGTGTCACACATGTGGCATCTCCGTACTCAAGAGAAGTTGGGGAATGTGTTTTGGGGTGTCATTTTACATATACCCATGCTGGGTGAGAGAAATATCTTGGCAAAAGACAACTTTTCCCATTTTTTTTATACAAAGTTGGCATTTGACCAAGATATTTATCTCACCCAGCATGGGTATATGTAAAATGACACCCCAAAACACATTCCCCAACTTCTTCTGAGTACGGGGATACTACATGTGTGACACTTTTTTGCAGCCTAGATGGGCAAAGGGGCCCACATTCCAAAGAGCACCTTTCGGATTTCACCGGCCATTTTTTACAGAATTTGATTTCAAACTCCTTACCACACATTTGGGCCCCTAGAATGCCAGGGCAGTATAACTACCCCACAAGTGACCCCATTTTGGAAAGAAAACACCCCAAGATATTCCGTGAGGGGCATGGCGAGTTCCTAGAATTTTTATTTTTTGTCACAAGTTAGGCCTCTTTCACACTTGCGTTGTTGGGATCCGGCATGCACTTCCGTTGCCGAGGTGCCTGCCGGATCCGTAACAACGCAAGTGTACTGAAAGCATTTGAAGACGGAACCGTCTTCCAAATGCGTTCAGTGTTACTATGGCACCCAGGACGCTATTAAAGTCCTGGTTGCCATAGTAGGAGCGGGGAGCGGGGGAGCGGTATACTTACAGTCCGTGCGGCTCCCCGGGCGCTCCAGAATGACGTCAGAGCGCCCCATGCGCATGGATGACGTGATCCATGTGATCACGTGATCCATGCGCTTGGGGCGCCCTGACGTCACTCTGGAGCGCCCGGGGAGCCGCACGGACGGTAAGTATGCTGCTCCCCTGCTCCCCGCTACACTTACCCATGGCTGTCAGGACTTTAGCGTCCCGGTAGCCATGGTAACTATTCAGAAAAAGCTAAACGTCGGGTCCGGCAATGCGCCGAAACGACGTTTAGCTTAAGGCCGGATCCGGATCAATGCCTTTCAATGGGCATTGATCCCGGATCCGGCCTTGCGGCAAGTCTTCAGGATTTTTGGCCGGAGCAAAAAGCGCAGCATGCTGCGGTATTTTCTCCGGCCAAAAAACGTTCCGTACCGGAACTGAAGACATCCTGATGCATCCTGAACGGATTACTCTCCATTCAGAATGCATTAGGATAATCCTGATCAGTATTCTTCCGGCATAGAGTCCCGACGACGGAACTCTATGCCGGAAGACAATAACGCAAGTGTGAAAGAGCCCTTAGTGGAAAATTAGGATTTATTTTCTTTTTTTTTCTTACAAAGTCTCATATTCCACTAACTTGTGACAAAAAATAAAAACTTCCATGAACTCACTATGCCCATTAGCGAATACCTTGGGGTGTCTTCTTTCCAAAATGGGGTCACTTGTGGGGTAGTTATACTGCCCTGGCATTCTAGGGGCCCAAGTGTGTGGTAAGGAGTTTGAAATCAAATTCTGTAAAAAATGGCCGGTGAAATCCGGAAGGTGCTCTTTGGAATGTGGGCCCCTTTGCCCACCTAGGCTGCAAAAAAGTGTCACACATGTGGTATCTCCGTATTCAGGAGAAGTTGGGGAATGTGTTTTGGGGTGTCATTTACATATACCCATGCTGGGTGAGAGAAATATCTTGGCAAAAGACAACTTTTCCCCATTTTTTTATACAAAGTTGGCATTTGACCAAGATATTTATCTCACCCAGCATGGGTATATGTAAAATGACACCCAAAACACATTCCCCAACTTCTCCTGAGTACGGAGATACCACATGTGTGACACTTTTTTACAGCCTAGGTGGGCAAAGGGGCCCACATTCCAAAGAGCACCTTTCGGATTTCACCGGCCATTTTTTACAGAATTTGATTTCAAACTCCTTACCACACATTTGGGCCCCTAGAATGCCAGGGCAGTATAACTACCCCACAAGTGACCCCATTTTGGAAAGAAGACACCCAAAGGTATTCGCTGATGGGCATAGTGAGTTCATAGAACTTTTTTTTTTTTGTCACAAGTTAGTGGAATATGAGACTTTGTAAGAAAAAAAAATAAAAAATCATCATCATTTTCCGCTAACTTGTGACAAAAAATAAAAAGTTCTATGAACTCACTATGCCCATCAGCGAATACCTTAGGGTGTCTACTTTCCGAAATGTACTGTCTGGCCATTGTAGAACCTCAGGAAACATGACAGGTGCTCAGAAAGTCAGAGCTGCTTCCTAAGCGGAAAATTCACATTTTTGTACCATAGTTTGTAAACGCTATAACTTTTACCCAAACCATATTTTTTTTTTACCCAAACATTTTTTTTTTTATCAAAGACATGTAGAACAATAAATTTAGAGCAAAATTTATATATGGATGTCGTTTTTTTTGCAAAATTTTACAACTGAAAGTGAAAAATGTCATTTTTTTGCAAAAAAATCGTTAAATTTGATTAATAACAAAAAAAAGTAAAAATGTCAGCAGCAATGAAATACCACCAAATGAAAGCTCTATTAGTGAGAAGAAAAGAAGGTAAAATTCATTTGGGTGGTAAGTTGCATGACCGAGCAATAAACGGTGAAAGTAGGGTAGGTCAGAAGTGTAAAAAGTGGCCTGGTCTTTAAGGGTGTTTAAGCTATGGGGGCTGAGGTGGTTAAATGTCTGTACCCTAGAATGTGCTTCTAATTTTTTCATTCTGTATCAATTTTCCTGATATTTCTTTCTATTTGTTTAATAAATAAAAAAAATGATTGCACCATAAACTATGATTAGGTTTTGTCCTTGCCCTGAATTGTGGCTCCCCAAGTAGCGTACCTTTAATGGAGGCAGACCACTCAACTACTAAGGGGCCCAAAGCTGAACCCCTTTTCCCGGCAAGAAAAGATTACATTTTCATGCAGCCACCACTAGAGGCAGCCCCATTTGAGCTTCCATTCCAGTGAATGGTAACTGTGTAAATTTCTGTGCTCTGAGCTCCCCATATGATAGACAGTTACATATATCAGGCTATAGGTATGGTGTATACTTCAGGAGAAATTAAGCATTTTTATTTTAGTGTCACATCATACTTATTTCCTTTAGTTTCTTGCTGAAAAGGGTTGTCTTGCCTCGCTCTTTATAGGCTTCCTTGCTGCACAGAGGGCTTGTTGGGGATGGAAATGAAATGTGAGATTGAAGACAGAGTGAGCAAGGCAAGGGGGATGCAATCCCTCCCCTTGCTTGTGCATGTGGCGCTCCTTGAGGCTGCTAGTATAGTAGAATCATCAGGAGCCTCAAGGTTCTTCTAGTAAAGCTCAGATGAGGTGGCAGGGGCCTCGGATGACTGCACAAGCACAAGAGTATGTGCGCATTCGCTCCTGTGAAACCCAGCCACCGCAGCAGCTGGCAGATTTTGTATGTGTGCGCCTGCGCAGCCACAAATGATAACATTACAGCTAGAGATAAGCGAATCGAAGCTGACGAAGTCGAATTTGTCCCGAATTTCAGGAAAAATTCGATTCTGAACGAATGCGAATTTCCTTGTGCTTCGTGGTAATGATTTACAATTTTTCTACAATGGCAGCTAAAAATGGCTGCTACATGTGTGAGGACATGGGGAAAGGAACTCTGGGAAGCGGGATGACCCATAATGCCATGCATGCAGCCAATCAGCAGCCAGGCCCGGTGATGTCACAGTCCTATAAATAAAGGCAACCATCTTAGAGTCTGCCATTCACCACTGTACTTTATTCCGGGACAGACGTGTATGCAGGCGCTAGGGAGAGTGAAAGAAAATCTAATTGTTAAAAGGAAAAAAGCGATTTACTAGTGCAGGGAAAGGATAGTGAGAGAAATCATTTCACAGGCAGGGAGAGACATGTGCAGATACTAGGGAGAGTCATAGTAAAAACCTCATTGTGAAAAAAAGCGATTTACAAGTGCAGGGAAGCATTACTTGGAGAACCAGATAGTCTCATAATACAGCTCTGTCATTCCAGCAATTAGTTATTGTGGTGCAAGTGCGATGTTGAAAAGCCTTTAGTGGCTTTTATCTGTGGAAAAAGATAAATATATACGCAGGTCACTTTTGTTGTTATTTGCGCTGAAAGCTTTTATTGTCATATTTCACTCCAATATAAGAAAAAAAGACACAGTTCACATTTGGTGTTATTTGCGCTAAAAATGTTTATTGCCATATTTATAGAGAAAAAAGAGAAAAATAGACTAAGTTCACATTTGGTATTATTTGCGCTGAAAGCGTTTATTGTCATATTTCACTACAATACGAGAAAAATAGAGGCAGTTCACATTTGGTGTTATTTGCGCTAAAAGCGTTTATTCCTATATTTCTAGAGAAAAATAAACTAAGTTCAAATTTGCTGCTGCCATCTCCACACTATGTCAACTTGCCACTCTGTGGTCTCATGTTGCTGCCATCTCCACACTATGTCACCTTGCCACTCTATGGTATCCTCCTGATGCTGCTGCCATCTCCACACTATGTCAAATTGCCACTGTGTGATCTCCTCATGCTGCTGCCATCTCCACACTATGTCACCTTGCCACTCTGTGGGCTCCTGCTGCCACTGCTGCTGCCATCTGCACACTATGTAACCTTGCCACTCTGTGGTCTCCTGATGCTGCTGCAATATCCACACTATGTCACCTTGCCACTCGCTGGCCTCCTTAGACTGCTTCCACCTCTAAACCCTGTCATTGGGCCACTCTGTGGTCTCCTCATGTGGTCTCCACTATGTCATAGGTCCACTCTGTGGACTTCTCATGCTGCTCCCAACCTCCACACTTCATGACTGGGCCACTATTTTGCCTTTCAGCCTGGCTGACCTCATCATTTGTTTAACATTTCTTCTGATCTGTCAGAAGGAAGGAAAAATGAGATGCACAGCGGATCCTGTCTGTGTAGCAGCTGTAAGGCCTGTATGGTCCCATCAGAATTGGCTTGTGATTTGGTAGCCAAAAGCAGGAGTGGGTACAAAACACAGAAGACATGTAAATTTTCCATTCACGTGTCATCTCTGTTTTGGATCCACTCCTGTTTGTTTGTTTTTTGCGGCTTTAGCAATACTGATGGATTACTGACTAAATGCTGACTGAGTGAAGGTGGATGCTCCACAGACAGGATCTGTTTTTTGGGGGTTATTGTTGTGACGGATCAGAGGAAGGACAAAATAATCAGTGACGTCAACACAAACTTACTGCTGACTCTATCAGGTTGGCTCTACTTGTATAAGCGTTTAATAGAACAGGTTCTGTAGACATCTATGTGGACTCAGGTGACGACGATGTAAAAGGAGTGCGCTCTTTCACGTTATAATAGGATCTTGGGCCTCTGCACGGTTCTTTATACCTGGCACTAACATTGACCTGTAATGCTGAGTTCACACTTGAGTTATTTGGTCAGTTTTGGCCCCATGTCGTGCGCAGTGATTCTAAGAGTGACACCTGCCATCTTCGTGTCATACTGTCACCGCCAGCTCTGTGAGAAGGTCTGTTAGACGTTCTTCGCTACCTCTTGCATGAAGTTCTTTGTTTTGGTTTTACTTTGTCATCTCCTTTCCTTCTCCCAGCTGTCATCTATTTGCACTGATTGTCTCCCTTTATGTTCCCTCCCATACTGCCTCACTTTGCGGTTTATACTTCTTCCTGGATGAGTTGTTCACTGCTGGATGCTCCTTCTCCTGATTCCTCAAATAAGTCTGTTTCCTTTATTTGTGTTTACTTGCTGGCTTGATTGTAGGTGACCCTGACTCCGTCCGTATTAAGTGCAGGGAGCCGGTGGTCGTGTCCCCTCACTATTATAGGGTTTTCAGGTGTCAGATAGTATAAGGTACGTGGACATGCAATCGTCTACCATAAAGATCTTTGCATGGGCATAGCAGTCAGGGAGAGCTCTAAGGGTTTTATAGGGCTCACCCATATGCTCCTTAGTTTGGGATCAAGCCAGTCGGATGTTTATTTATAAGTTCCAGCTTTCTGCAACACCATCCGTGACACATACTGACTCACAGTGTTGTTTCACTACCACAAAAGACTCCCTATGTGTATTTCTGCAAGGCACAGTGTTCTACACCACTATACAGGCTCTCTGCAGCCAGGAAATAGCTGTTTTTTTAACGAGATTCGCCACAAATAAATTCAGATCTAAACGATTATTTTTGAAAAATTTGTCGAACTGACCGAATCAAATTTTTGAGAAGTGTAGTTATCAGTATTAGATCAGTGAGGCCCAATACCCAGTACCCTATCAATCAGCTGATGTTGACAGCAACTGGCATCGTAAAAACAAACCAGTGGATGGAGCCAGAAGTAGAAGACCATTTGTCCATTGTGCAGTGGTTATGGCAGCACTGATGGATTATTGAGCAAATGCTGACCAAGTGAAGGCGGGATCCGTTTTTTGTGGGTTATTGTTCTGACGTTTTAGACGGAGGCCAAATTAATCAGTGATGTCAACACAAATTTACAGCTGACACCCTCTACTCTGTCGGGGGGGGGCTCTACTTGTATAATCGTTTAATAGAACAGGTTCTGTAGACGACGTCTATGTGGAATCAGCTGACTACAGTGCAAAAGGAGTGGTGCTTCTTCTTGGCGCTAACATCGTCCTGTAAGGCTGAGTTAATACTTGAGTTATTTGGTTGGTTTTGGCCCTGTGACTGCCCTAATAGTGAAGTGTGCAGTGTGATTCTAATAGCGACGCCTGTTATCTGCATGTCATACGGACTGACAGTATTATTTCACTACCCCAGCATACTCCCTATGCGTGTTACTGCAAGGCACAGTGTTCTACACCTATATAAAGGCTCTCAGCAGCCAGGAAACAGCAGTTTTTTAATCGTGATTAGCATCGAAAATATTTGGATCAGCGCAAATTTTTTCGGAAAATTCGTCTAAATGGCCGAATCGAATTTTAAAGAAATTCGCTTATCTCTAATTTCAGCACTGGCCATAACCCTTAGAAAATAGCATGTTATTTGGGGCAGTAAAATGAAGAACACATGGAGACAAAGGCACATTTGGTAATTCATGTATATTATGGAAACCTTCCTAGGACTACAAGTAAGTGATTACATCAGGGATCAGCAACCTTTGGCACTCCACCTGTTCTGAAACTACAACTCCTAGAATCCTCCTTTCACGTCTCCGGGAGTTACAATAGCAGCCAAGTAGGTGTGCATGCTGGGAGTTGTAGTTTCACAGCAGCTGGAGTGCCGAAGGTTGCTGATCCCTGGATTACATGGTTATTATAGAGGTGAGACAACCCCTTTAAGATGTTCAGGACAGAATGTTGAACAAGTAGACTGGATGATTACTCGTATGATATGTCTGCTTAACAAATATGTGATGGCGAATTATTACACTGGAGATTTACAGTGTATCCGGTTATTTATATATATATATATATATATATATATAGACTTCTCTTTGTCTGAAGCTGCTGATAACAGATAACAATAGCTTTCATGCAAATACATAGTAAGGCTACTTTCACACTAGCGTTCGGGGCTCCGCTTGTGAGTTCCGTTTGAAGGCTCTCACAAGCGGCCCCGAACGGATCCGTCCAGCCCTAATGCATTCTGAGTGGATGCGGATCCGCTCAGAATGCATCAGTCTGGCACCGTTTGTCCTCCGCTCCGCTCAGAAGGCGGACACCTGAACGCAGCTTGCAGCGTTCGGGTGTCCGCCTGGCCGTGCGGAGTCAAACGGATCCGTCCAGACTTACAATGTAAGTCAATGGGGACGATCCGTTTGAAGTTGTCACAGTATGGCTCAATTTTCAAACGGATCCGTCCCCCATTGACTTTCAATGTAAAGTCAAAACGGATCCGTTTGCATTATCATGAAAAAAAAAAAAAAAAATATATATATATATATATATATATATATTTTTTTTTTTTTTTCATGGTAATGCAAACGGATCCGTTCTGAACGGATCTAAGCGTTTGCATTATAGGTGCGGATCCGTCTGTGCAGATACCAGACGGATCCGCACCTAACGCAGGTGTGAAAGTAGCCTAAACCTAGCCATAATTAATAACAATAAGTAACATTCATATTCAATAGTGAATTATGTGATCTATATGGTGACGGTATATAGATGACGCGATGACGTAGGACTAGGACGTCACGCTCTCTGCTCCTCCTCTCGGGGCTCGGCTTCCTCCGCTCTCCCTGAGCGTTTCTGCGGTCTCCCTCTTCCTAGACCTGGGGAACCCGTTACGCAGTCCGATCCCCGCTGCTGGCTCACCTTTGCTTCCAAGCCTGCTCCCTCCTCTCCCTCTCCACCTACCCCACGCAAGTTGTGGACCTCCAGCCTCCTCCTCCCGAAGTTTGCTCCCTGCCTGGACTTTTTACCTGGACTCCGGCTTTGGTTCGCTCCGTGCGTTCCTCTTCTGCCGGTGCGGCGCTCCTTCTGTTGGATCCTAGCTGCGCCCTGCATCTGGACTGCCTGCGGTCTCCGCTGCTGCTTGGACTGGTTCTCTCTCCTCGCGGTCCTCGCGGTCTGCTCCGGCCGGGTCCACTGTCTCCGGCTCTATTCTCCTTTGGTGGGATCTGCTCCGGCTGTGTCTTGGGTCTCCGGCTCCACTTTTCTGTGGCGGGATCCTCGGCTGGCATCCCCAGAGTGGTTAGCTGGTCTTCCTGGTGGCTTCCCTCGGCCCCTGGCTCCTCTCCTGGCATCCATGATTTCCTGTCCCCCCTATGTGTTTTATGTGGTTGGTCTCTCTCTATGCTGGTCAGCTAAAAGAGTAACAATGTAATTAAAGCCAACCGAAGGTTACCAATGAACTTCCAATCCATATTCTATATGGAGCAGTATCAAGGGTGGATAAGGAGCTAAAGAGAAAAAATATATAAAAATAAATAAATAAAAAGGAGAGAAGAGAAAGGAAGAGGAAGGGATGGGAGGAAAAAGAGGAAAGAAAAGGGAAAAAAAGAAAGAAGGAAAAGGGGGAAAAAAAAAAAAGAAAAAGAAGAAAAAGCTGAAGAATAATTTTTTTTTATAATAAACGAGAAAGTAATAGAAGGAAAAGGGGAAAGGAGGAAGGAAAAAAAGAAAAGAAAGGAAAAGAGGGATAGAAAGATAAAAATAAAAAAAAGGGGGGAAGCACAGGCAAGGAAAAAGAGGCACACGGAATGGCTCCAAAAACTAGCAGGCGGTCGGCAGACCTCTCTGCCCAGAAACCTGCCACTAAACCCTTTTGAAGGGATAAAAATAGACCAATTCCTAAAGTCTTCAAGAGTTAATACCAGAGGTGGTCAAAAGGACATTAGCTCTAAAAGGATTGACAATAATGAGGTGATGGAAGTAGAACCACAAAAATCCTCTGGGTACCCCCAAGGGGAAGGGGGAACAGAGGGAGAAGATATGATTAAGGTCGATTCCACCTCGCTAAAAGAAATATTAATGGCAGTGAAACAGAATGGGGATTTAATACAAGGCATTACAACCCAACTCGGGTCAATCCAAGCTGAGGTGGGACTGATTAGAGACGATCTCTCTAAAATCCGGGATAGAGTTAATAATGTGGAGAGCTCTATGGTAATAATGCAGAATGAATCCCAAAAAATAAACACAGAGGTCTCCACCCTGAAGATAGATCTCAACCTTCTTAAAAGAAAGGTAGTGGACCTCGAAGATCGGTCACGAAGATACAATGTGAGAATATTGTATCGAGGGTGGTCACCAGGGGATGGGCTGCGCATACGTATCACTCGACCTTCTCTAGTCATTCTAGGGGAGTGACAGTTTTTATTCATGAAACAATTGAATTCTTTTGCGATGTGTCCTCTGTTGACCACCAGGGAAGATTTGTCTTCTTATACTGTAAGTTGGCCGGAAGGATGTGCATTCTGGCATTTGTTTATATTCCACCTCCACTCTCTGTTAACATTTATTGACAAATGGCCAGAATGCCCCACATTGATTATTGGGGATTTCAATTGTGTTATTAACCCGACAGTAGATAGGGTTGCTTTGGGTGTGGAGGGAGATGCCCCTGGTCAGGGATTGCCCCTGCTCAGGGATCCCCCCTGGCGCACTTCTGTTCCGAGGCCTGGTTTGAGGATGTCTGGGGAGGTCTGGGCCAAGGGAGAAGAGTCTTCTCATGTATTAGTAAATCAGGTAGATCTATGTCCAGAATAGACCACGCATTGATTAATAAAAAATATGTACGACATGTAACACGAATGAGGTACGAGACTAGGTCACTCTCGGATCATCTACCGATACTCCTTGAATTTTGCCCGGCCCAGGATAAACAAATAGGGAGGTCTCCCTTTAGATTAAATCCCTATTGGCTATAATTAATAAAGAATCAGGAAATAAAACAAAAGGAAATAAACCAATTTTGGCTAGCTAATTATGGGTCAGCAAAAATCCAAATGGTATGGGACACTTTTAAGGCCTATATGAGGGGTATAATGGTCAGTCATATTGCAAATCTGAGAAAGGAGTACGGGAAAAACGAGAAAAATTTAAAAGAACAAGCGTCCTCAGCTACACAATCCTTTTATATAAATAGGACAGAGGAAAATAGGGAAAATATGCAGAAGACTGCACAAGCATACTCCAACTTCTTGCTGGATAAGGCACAACAGAGCCTATTCTTCAAAGGGCAAAAATACTTTACTGAATCAGGCCGTCCAGGGAAACTCTTATCTAGGGTGATCTCCAGCCAGGAATCCCCAAAAAATATAGATAATATACGATTGCCCCATGGGAGGATTGTTAGGGGACACGACTCCATAGAGAAGGCCTTCCTTGATTACTTTTCAGACTCTATAGAGCCGATTGTAAGATCGCAGATGAATTGATGGACTTCTATCTTGATGGCATAGTCTTTCCTACTATCACTCTGGCGCAGAGGAAGGTACTTGAGGCCGATCTCTCTATCCAGGAGCTGGAAGGTGCAATTAAGTTATGTGCGGGTAACTCCACCTCCGGCTTAGACAGACTCCCATATGAATTCTATGTTAGATATAAAGAGGATGTTTTTCCTAGATTGTTGGAGGTCCTTGCTGAGTCGGTAGAGGAGGGGAACCTGCCGGAGGGGAACCTGCCGGGTTCAATGATGGCAGCAGTAATAATATTAATTCCAAAAAAAGGTAAGGACCCCATAGATATGGGATCCTATAGACCGATTTCGCTGTTGAACGCGGATATAAAGCTCCTGGCGAGGATTTTGGCCACAAGACTTTCCGGGGTAATCGCCTTCGTTGTCCACCTGGAGCAGAACGGTTTTATTCCAAACAAAGGTACACATCATAATCTTCACCGACTTTTTGCCAACATACAGGCCCCTGGTGGGTCTGCTCGCACCTTCCTGTCTCTAGATGCCTCTAAGGCCTTTGACAGGGTCGAGTGGCGGTTTCTGTGGAAGGTTCTGGTGTGGATGGGCTTTGGGGAGAGATTTATAAATATGATCAAAACACTCTACAGATCCCCCACAGCTAGTGCAGCATACGGGTAGGTTACCCGACACTGCTATATCATAACGTGTATCTTCCTTTAAGAGAGTTAGGCCTGTTGCAGGCAATCCTTATTCCAGCCAGCAGAGGGAGCCCCCAGTTCAGTATAAATAGGCTAGGGCCTAGCCTAGGAAGTTAGTTAGAAGCTTCTAGAGTCAGTTCTGTGAGATTCAGGACTCATCAAGGAGTGCAGAAACTGCACTACTGGTGTGGAGGATCATTCCCACCCAGTTTTCCAGGTTAATTAGACCTGAGGAACTCCAAAGATAGAGCCTGCCATCAGGAGGGAAGAAGACCTCTACCAAATCTTTGCTCAAGGGTTATCACCAGGATTTGGGTGTCTGGACCTTGAGGGTATTGCTGCATTTAGCATAGAGGGAATCCCTGATCCTAGGAGGCCTGCCTTGAAGTTAGTCTTCTTGTGACTGTAAGTAAAAGCCTGAACCACTGCTGTAACTTTATGGTAAAGTGTGGAATAATTCTGGAACTGTATTCACTGGCTGTTCATCCGACTACAAATTTATTCAGTAAAGTTAACCTGTTATATAACTATCCGGATTGCTCCATTATTCCTCCTATCACTACACGGTGTGTCACCGTTTAATTGGCACTGGCGTCACGACATTTATCAACTGCCTGTTCCAGTATTGACCAGGATTGAAGACAACAGTGAATCCCAGGTTAGTGGGTTGCCCTGCACTACGACTCCCCGCATACCTAAAGCTGCTCTACTGACCCCCTGGGATACTGCACTAGGCTGAGTCTTAACGGGAGCCTTACTCCTAGTATTGATCTAAATAGAGGTACCCGTCAGGGCTGCCCATTATCCCCACTCCTATTCGATATTTACATTGAGCCCCTGGCCTTGGCTATTAGGCAGGATGCCCAAATTAAAGGTTTTGGAATACTAGGAGAGGAAGATCGTATTTCTTTATACGCGGACGATGTCCTTTTCTTTGCAGATAATACAGAGACAACTGTCCCAAGAATTATCCATACTGTTAAACTATTTGGTGAGGTATCAGGCCTGGATATAAACTGGTCAAAGACTATTCTGATGCCAATAGACCCAGTGTCCCAAGAGGAATCCTCGATAACCTAGCTATATCTTGTTGATACCTTTCAATACTTGGGTATGACGATATCTCCCAAGGTTGAAGACTCGGTATATCTTAATCTGACCCCATTGATAACAAAAACGAGGGCAAAAATAGGGACTTGGCTGAGACTTCCCTTATCCAGTGCGGACCGAGTTTCACTGGTTAAAATTGTAATTTTACCCCAATTCCTCTATGTTCTTAGGAATTTACCTATCTGGATAGAGGATAAATATTTCAAACTAATGGAAAGAATAATCAATGATTTGATATGGGGAAGAAAACGTGTGAGACTCAAACTGGAATACCTTTATAAGCCCTTGGACCATGGGGGTTTAAATCTCCCATGCTTTAAAGGCTATTTCATTGCCGCCCAGTTATGGACGTGCAGTGAATGGCCAAATAGCACTTTTTTAAGCAGCCTAGTAAGAAGCTCTGCACATAGTAATATATTTACGCCTTTGGAATCTGGGTTATTGACTAATAGGGACCGGGGGCATAGAGGGACTATAAAACTACTAATGAAAATATGGGCTGTTACCAGACAATGGTTGGGGGTAAAGGGATCACTCACATTCACGCCTCTTTGGCACAATACTCACCTACAGATACTAGATGGTATAGCAAAGGATCAATTCTGGCAAAAGAATGGGATTCTCTTCCTGGCACAGGTTGTTAAAAACTGAGAAATTAAGTCGTTTGTGGAAATATCACATAGTGTAGAGAATCTGTCATGGTTTAGGTATTTTCAGCTCCGTTCTGCACTTTTTAGTTTGGATAACAAATTACTGTTAGAAATAGATCTTTCATCCCCATTAAATTAGAGGTTTGGGAAGACACCAGTAAGAATGAAGATTTCACATATATATAAATTGTTAATTAAGTCACGGTTTTCTGAGACACAATCACCAGGGCAAAAGGCCTGGGAGAGGGACTGCCCAAATATACAAAGTGTAGAGTGCGGGAGTATTTTTACTAATCCAGATGTACTTTCCCATAACTTCAATCACGTCCTAATACAGTTTAACATTTATCATATATTATATGTTACCCCTACCTGGTTAAACAAGTGTGGAATAAGAGATTCCTCTAACTGTCCTCGATGTGATACTGCTGGGGCGGATTACCTACATATGATCTGGGCATGCCCAGAACTCGGGGCATATTGGAGTGGTATTAATAAGTTACTTAGTTATAAACTAAAAACACGGATTCCTCTTGAGCCACAATTGTTTCTACTGAATGATCTCTCGACACTAACTAGTCATAAACCCCAAAAGATTCTACTAGGCAGAATACTACTATTGGCCAGGGTCCTGATCAGTCGGAGCTGGTTTGCACGTCAGGCCCCAGAAGTAAATAAATGGATAAATCTGGTTAATAAGGTGAAAAATTACGAACGGATTCTCTACAAGCAGAGGGGTGGATTAGAGAAATGGGTTAAGATATAGGACGGCTGGTAACTCTGATAGGACTGCATCAGGAATATATGTATTTATTTAATTTTATATGGTATTATTTTAGTTTTAATTTTATATATATATATATATATATATATATATATAAAATCCACAAATAACACAGCAGCACAGTCAGACCACTTGCCCTGGGTGCAACTCCTCACAGAGATCGGCTTCTCCTCCACGATATGTTTTCATCAAATAACGAGGCAGCACTTCCAGCTTTTGGTGATAAGGTGACGACCCCAAAACTTTATTCCCAGCAACGTTTCGGCCTACTCAATGAGGCCTTTGTCAAGCTATACAACAGTGCTTACTAATGGGTATATATACCCACAATCCATTACAAACTCAGTGCAATCAGTGAATACACCTGCTAACAATAGGGTCACATGATCCTCCAAACAGCTTCATCACATGACATTCTGTATACATAACACATTGGTGTCAAAACAATTTGCCATATACATGATCACTACAACAAATCATCAGTGTACATCGTGTAATCTATGTATAATACACCTGTACATTACATTTTACTATGTACAGACAGTGAACCTTACGTGCAACTTCTCATATTATTGCTACTACAGTGCACCCGTGATCTGTGCCTAAATGGTTAAAAATACTTTATCCATGATGCAGCTGCATCAGATTGAACTTTAAAAACCGATGGAACATACCGCCCATGGATCCGCCGAGTGAGCCAGCTCTGGCGTCCCTCCATCTGCCATGCGCATGCGCCGGGCCGGACGTCTCTCTACCTCCTCCCTGCGCGGCCGCGTCACCACGCACACTCCCTGGACCGCATCATCACCCAGTGGAACGCACCGTAGTCGCAGCAGCGGTGGGAGGAGGGAAAGGATATGCGACACGGTCACACTAGCATCGCGTCAAGGGGGCGTATCAGTGGCCATGGTAACAGAGGGTAAACTACCCAGTGCGGCTGGTGGGAGGGCGCATCTAGACGGCCACAGTATGCATAGCAGTCATGTCGACCTGCTTCATCCTGGTGTATGGGGGGGCCAGGGGGCAGCGACATCTAATATCAGGTTATCAACCGGACATATCAGTGGCGTCCCCCTTAAGACCGCCCCCAGCACCAAGAGGAAAAAGTGAAAAACAAGTGCTGCTCCAATGGGATAAACCCTTACCATCTACATACACTCTCATGGTATACCAAAAAATGTCATCTGGCTTACAGGTTTAAGGCCAATGACATAGCAATCAATATAACCTTCATGTAAGTATAAATCAGGTCAAAATAACTTAATATGCACAATGTGACTCGACCGATACACCCGCCACCTCTGCCAATTCTTCATACGATGGTCACTGTTTTGCCGGCGTACTCAGGGGGTCCATAAGCGGTTCCATCCAAATAATAGACAAAGGATCATTGAGCTTCTCCAAACGATCTCTAAAATAAGCAAAATCAGGTGTAAAAATTAATGAACATACAATAAGCTACAAATAGCACTGTTGTATATCCTCCCATCCAGACAGGACGATTCACACCCTCCATGCTTGGCGAGCAACTAACACATTCTCTATCCACATAATTCCCATCTACATTCTGCATTAAGGCCGTCGGGCTTAGGCTACTTTCACACTTGCGTTGTTCTTTTCCGGCATAGAGTTCCGTCACAGGGGCTCTATACCGGAAAAGAACTGATCAGGTATGTCCCCATGCATTCTGAATGGAGAGTAATCCGTTCAGTTTGCATCAGGATGTCTTCAGTTCAGTCGTTTTGACTGATCAGGCAAAAGAGAAAACCGTAGCATGCTACGGTTTTATCTCCGGCTAAAAAAACTGAAGACTTGCCTGAATGCCGGATCAGGCATTTTTTCCCATAGGAATGTATTAGTGCCGGATCCGGCATTCAGAATACCGGAATGCCGGATCCGTCCTTCCGGTATGCGCATGCGCAGACTGAAAAAAAGGTGAAAAAATAAATGCCGGATCCGTTTTTGCCGGATGACACCGGAAATTTCAATGCATTTTTTCGACTGATCAGGCATTTTTAAGACTGATCAGGATCCTGATCAGTCTTACTAATGCCATTAGTTAGCATACATTTTGCCTGATCCGGCAGGCAGTTCCGGCGACGGAACTGCTTGCCGGATCTCTCTGCCGCAAGTGTGAAAGTAGCCTTAAGTGTACGTAACTTGTATATCCACATGATCTCACGCTGCTTCAACAGTTTTTCCCTGTTACCTCCCCTTTTCAATGGAGGAATATGATCTATCACTCTAAACTTAAGATCTTTCTCTCTGTGTCCAGCTTCAACAAAGTGCTTGGGCACAGGGAGATCCCTTCGTTTTTGGCGGATAGAGTATCTGTGATAGTTCATTCTCGTCGTCACCTCACAGGTAGTTTCCCCAACATATAGAAGGTTGCAGGGACAGGATATAAGATAGATTACAAATGAGCTATCACATGTTAGGAAGTGTCGTATTTCAAACCACGTGTATGTATATATATTTATTTATTTATTTTTCTCTCCCCTCTTCTCTCCTCCCTTCTCCTTATTTCTTCCAAGGGGGGTTGGCGGGGCAGGGGTGCACGCATCCCACGCTGGGGGGGGGGGGATAAGGGGCTTAAGGGGGGGGGGAGATAGGAAAAAAAAGGGGTTGAAAAATTTATACTAATTTCCAATTGTATTTTGTGTATTGTTTTGCATAGTAATAAAGATGTTAGGTTAAAGGGGAAAAAAATAATAATAAAAAAAATTGTGAATTATGTGCATTTCTGTGTTAACCACATTGAAGATGTGCTTCTATTTTTGAGTCAGTGGTCCTTTAAGTGGGACATTCTAAACATGGTGCTGATGTCATAAAAGTCACATTGTGAGAATATTGTATTAGAACCTGGCTCGCTTAGTGTTCTGTACATTGCTTGACTTTACTCGTAGAGAGCAGCAGTGATATTGGTGTACGCATCAAGTGTATTTGAGTTTTTTGGAAGATGTGGGAGTTAGATTGTAGCTCAGATTCTGACCTCTCAAACTCATCTTCCATCTGTTATGGCACGAAGCCAAACTTACCATCTAAATACCGCCTAGGTGACAATTTTACTAAATACAGGGATATGGCGGCTCAGAGTGTGCTGGCCAGGCTGACCAGCAATCCACAACTGAGAAACCCTGAAAAATATCCACTATCTGGTTACAGTGGAAGAACAAAGGGTTGGAACATCACCCCGGAACCACCAAGATCGCCAAAAAAAGCTACAGCAAAAGAAGCCACCAAGAACATCATCCAAGGAGATCAGTATATGGCATCAGTGGCAGAGACCCAGGACTACCTCAAGAAAAAGACCATTGAGAAGAATTCTGTTCAGGCTCATCCATCAAAATCACTGCCAAATTCCCAGGTACAGCAGAACCAGTATAATGAGCCTCCTGCACCTGAGACAAAGAAAAGATCAACATTACCACCTATAGTACCATCATCAAGTCATCATGTAGTCCAAAACCAGAAGGCAACAAGCAAAGAAAATCTTTTGGCGGTTGCTGAGGCCCTGAGATTACTGGAAAATAAGGACTGGGAAAAGAAGATCAGAGGGATTGACACCATCATCTCACTGATATCCTTCCATCCTGAAACTGCTTGGCTAAGAATACAAGAACTGAGAATAGCAGTAATACAAGAAGTGACCAACTTAAGATCTGCAGTGTCTTTAGCTGCTATCAGGTGCCTAGACTTCATGTTCAGCAAATTGCAGGCAAACATGGACTGCAGCCTCCACCAGACTGTCAGGGTAATGTTGCACAAGGCTGGGGAATCAAACACCTTTATCCGCGAAGCAGTATGCAGCGCTTTATCATCAATGGTGGATAATGTAAGTCCAGGCCGTGCTCTAACAGCCCTGATAGAGGAAGGACTTAGCCACAAGAACAACACTGTGAGGTCCACCACCGTCAAACATCTGTCAGGTTTGGTGGACAGAATGGGCCCAGAGTTCTTCCTTTCTGGTAAAAAAGGTATCACAGATCGGGTAATGGCAGCTGTAGCCAAATCTGTTCAGGATAGGTGTCCAGAAGCCAGGATGTATGGCAGGGAAATCCTGTGCAGTCTAGTTCCACACCCTAGACTGGGCACAATGCTGGCTAAGTATGTGCCCCCTAAAGACTTACCAGCCATAAAGCTCCTGCTGTTCAAACTGATTACTGATTCATGACCCAAGAAAAAGTTATCAGAGTTTGCGGGACATAATACATGTATAAACGGAGGAGTGATGTGACCTACTGTATCCTGTGTTATAGCCCAAAAAAGACTGATGCAGCCGGTGGATCTAACTGACAAGGTATGGGGGAATTTGCTGTATGTGTCTAATGCTGTTCTACATGCATTTATATATATATACCTTAATAGTATTTGTAGGAGCGTTCATGTGGGAAAAGCCAGAAATCCACTCGTATAATTTTTTTAACTCCTTCAGGATGCAGCCAATTTTGGATATTATGGGGGTAATTTTTAAGAAATATACTTTTTGGCAAATTTAAGGTGCAGATATTCCCTGCTCACTCCACTTTGCAGAGGTGGCGCCAGTTCATGGCGTGGAAAATGGTCTTAGAGCCGGCGGAACCATACAAGGGCATGTTTTTGAGCTACAAGTTAAACTTTTTAATAACACCATTTAAAGATGTTGTACATGATTTTTAATTTTTTTTCATTTGCCCCCAGCCAGCAGCACCTGTGGAGAAATCCATACTCACCTCCTCCCTGCAGCTTAGTTCCAACTCTGAGGATCCTGGGCTCTCTTCACTGGACTTCCATTCCCCTTCTCTAAACTTCCACACATCATTTTTATAGGTATGATTTTTTGCAACATAAAAAGTTTTGATCTCTGTTTTTTGCCTTGTTTTAGGAAGGCGAGGTAACAAAAAAACATCAATTCTAGTATAGGATATATTTTTTCGGGTGTTCACCACACAGGGCCGATCCTACACGGGGTGCAGTGGGTGCCCCGCACCCCAGCGCTGTCACCCGAAAGGCGCCGAGCGCAGGGCCGGACTGGCCTGCCGGGATAGCGGGAAATTTCCCGGTGGGCCGGCAAGCCTGAGTGCCGCAAGGCCGCGGCCCTGGTGACAAGTGGGGGCGGCCGCGGCCGGCGGCAGGGCAGAGCAGGAGATGAGCGCCTCCATTGCGGAAGCGCTCATCTCCATAGTCATCTGTATTGCCGTCCTCAGGACGGCAATACAGATGCCTGTGCTGCGGCAGAGGAGGGAGAGGTGTGTCCCCTCCTGTTCCTCTGATAGGCTGCCGGCTTAGTGCTGGCAGCCTATCAGAGGCCGGTGCAGGCGGCGCGATGACGTCATCGCGTCGCCTGAGCCGTATAGCGAGGGACACAGACGGAAGAGGCGGCCTGCATCGCATCGCATTGCTGGAGGTAAGTATAAGTGTATTATTTTTTTATATAGGTACAATACTGGGCTGGCACATGATAAGGGGGGCTACTGGGCTGGCACATAAGGGGGGCTACTGGGCTGGCACATAAGGGGGGACTACTGGGCTGGGCTGGCACATGATAAGGGGGGCTACTGGGCTGGCACATGATAAGGGGGGACTACTGGGCTGGCACATGATAAGGGGGGCTACTGGGCTGGCACATAAGGGGGGCTACTGGGCTGGCACATAAGGGGGGACTACTGGGCTGGGCTGGCACATGATAAGGGGGGCTACTGGGCTGGCACATGATAAGGGGGGACTACTGGGCTGGCACATGATAAGGGGGGACTACTGGGCTGGCACATGATAAGGGGGGACTACTGGGCTGGCACATGATAAGGGGGGCTACTGGCACATGATATGGGGGGCTACTGGCACATGATATGGGGGCACTCTGGCTACTGGCACATGATATGGGGGCACTCTGGCTACTGGCACATGATAATGGGGGGGATCTGGCTACTGGCACATGATATGGGGGGGGCTCTGGCTACTGGCACATGATAAGGGGGGGGGCTCTGGCTACTGGCACATGATATGGGGGGCTACTGGCACATGATAAGGGGGGCTACTGGCACATGATAAGGGGGCTACTGGCACATGATAAGGGGGTCTACTGGCACATGATAAGGGGGGCTACTGGCACATAGGGGGGCTACTGGCACATAAGGGGGGCTACTGGCACATGATATGGGGGGCTCTGGCTACTGGCACATGATATGGGGGGGCTCTGGCTACTGGCACATGACATTTATTTTGACTTGTCAAAGCCGTTGACTAAGTTATTGTCAAAGCAAATTGGTGGGGCTGAAGTTGGGGGCTGAAGTTGTTGCCATAGAAACATTGTAAAGGGGAGGAGTTAGTAAGATAACCACGCCCATGTGGGGGCGCCAGAAATATTTCTGCACCCAGGCGCCTGTGACCCTAGGATCGGCCCTGTCACCACACATGATGTAACCTGCTCCTCTTTCCACAGGTCAAGAAGTATTGAAGCAGGTCTTAATCCAACAAGACTCTTTCAGATTCCCTGAAGGATATCACTGACGAGTGAGCCCTATATCTGCTCTTCACTGGCCCTGGGTCAGATTCACCAGCTGGTGGCATGCTTCATGTTGTTATATGAGACAAACAAGTCCTCTCGTTCATCTCTACTAACTCTCCTAACTCTCTGGACTATATTTTTGAAGGACACAGTGTAATACAGCTCTATGATTAGACTTTCAACACTCATACCAAGAACCATCTATCTTTGTACAACATCTCAGTCCCTGTTTTATCACTGATCTCCACCAAGCAGTGCACCTTTATACTAACAGGGCAACTTTTTCATATACAACCTTATAAATGTTATTTACTAGACAGTACAGAGAATACTGTTGTGTCTTTCATTTGTCTGTAATGTTTTTTACTTTATGGTTTCAATAAATATGTTATGGTGGGGTCAGGGGCGGATTAAGTGCATGATAGGCACGGGGCTGTCTACCCAACCTGGGCCCGTCCCTCCATTTTAGTTTAGTTTTTTTTTTGTATGAAGGGGCTGCGGTGCTTCATGAGCGCCACAGTCTCTTCCTAGGCCATATGACATCTTCAGACAAAAAAAAATACCCCAAATTGGGTCCTAAACTGAAAAATTTGGTCGCCAAATTTAAAATACATATAATTATAATAAAAAAGACATGGAGGAGAATACAGCACCACATACCTCTTACATCCAGTGACATCTCCTCTCATGTAGACCTTCTCTTTCCACTGCCCCATATAGTAGTTTGCCACCACAAAGCAATTTCCCCACACTGTCCCCACATAGCAATTTCCCCACACTGTCCCCACATAGCAATTTCCCCACACTGTCCCCACATAGCAATTTCCCCACACTGTCCCTACATAGCAATTTCCCCACACTGCCCCCACACAATAGTTTTCCCCACACTGCCCCCACATAGCAATTTCCCCACACTGCCCCCACACAATAGTTTCCCCCACACTGCCCCCACATAGTAATTTGTCCCCACATAGCAATTTCCCCAAACTGTCCCCACATAGCAATTTCCGCACACTGTCCCCACATAGAAATTTCCCCACACTGTCCCCACATAGCAATTTCCCCCACACAATAGTTTCCCCTACACTGCCCCCACATAGTAATTTGTCCCCACATAGCAATTTTCCCACACTGTCCCCACATAGCAATTTTCCCCACACTGTCCCCACATAGCAATTACCCCACTCTGTCCCCACATGGCAATTTCCCCCCCACAATAGTTTCCCCCACACTGCCCCCACATAGTAATTTGCCCCCACATAGTAATTTCCCCACACTGTCCCCACATAGTAATTTCCCCACACTGCCCCCACATAGTAATTTCCCCACACTGCCCCCACATAGTAATTTGCCCCCACACTGCCCCCACATAGTAATTTGCCCCCACACTGCCCCATATAGTAATTTGCCCCCACATAGTAGTCCCTCCTATAATAATTTGCCCCCACACTGCCCCCACATAGTAATTTGCCCCACACTGCCCCATATAGTAATTTGCCCCCACATAGTAGTCCCTCCCATAATAATTTGCCCCCACATAGTAGTCCCTCCCATAATAATTTGGCCCCACGCAGCCCCATATAGTAATTTGCCACTACATAGTAGTCCCTCTCATAATAATTTGCCCCCAGACTGCCCCCACATAGTAATTTGCCCCCAAACTGCCCTATTTAGTAATTTGCCCCCACATAGTAGTCCATCCCATAATAATTTGCCCCCACATAGTATTCGCTCCCATAATAATTTGGCCCCATACAACCCCCACATTCCCCCCCATGTACTCGATGTCTCTTCCCTAATATGTCCTCCTGTGTGTCCCCCCCCCCCCACATGTCCCCCAAAGTAGGCACATGAAATAAAAAAAATGAAAAATGAAAAGCTAAATACTCACCTATGTCCAGGGCCAGGCGCTTGCTCGCAGAGGAAGGCGGGATGAGGCAGGCGTGCACACGTCACAGTGCTGCGTCCCGGCACAGGCGCGTGATGACGTCATCACGCACGCCTGCGTCGGGATTTCACTACCGCATAGGCCTCAGGCCTACTAGGCCTGAAGCCTATGGCGGTTATCGGTGATGGGACAGGGAGCTATGCGCTCCCGTGCCCCGCCGCAGTATGTGGGCGTTCGGGTCGGCGTTGGGCCCGGGGCTGCCGACCCGAACGTCCCTATTGTAATCCGCCACTGGGTGGGGTGGAGTGAGGTCGAGGCCATAGGCCCTGTCACAAAGGTCAATGACACCAGTTTTCTGGAGTAGCTGAAATCTCCACTAGATGACGCAATAATTTCTGACAAGGCTTGCCGCTTCTCACCACAAATTAAGTGCATCCACAGGGGATATCAAACACTGGCATAACATGCAGTCTTTAATAAATTCCCCCCTAAGTCTTAAAATACCCCATTTTAGTAGAGCTGCCTTTCTCCTGACTATACTGCTCAGAGGACATTTCTACATCATAATTCTGTCAAAGTTGCTGTAAAACTGTGACAAAATAGCAATATACCAATTTACTCTTATTTCAATAATTTTATCGTATACGTGATGCTCTGGAACATATAATATTCCAAACCATTATTCTCTGTCTGTATCACACTTACATGCCACCTATTAGGCAAATATCAGTGATCAGCCTAGGAGCCTTTGTTAGGCCTCTAATTTCCATCCTAACCCATCAGCACCCTGCAAGCAAGTCCTAGTGTTTGAAATGGGATACCAGAGGGAGCTCCTTTCTAATGTCCAAAACCTAAGATGGCTGAGGTATTGGGTTAAACTGCATTATGGTAAGAGCAGGACTATATAATACAGCCCTTTCCCCACTGCCAGTGTTGCCACCTGACTGGTAAACCACCAGCCTACAACTGAGGCAGGAGGCCAGTATTTTCCCATTGCCGCTTAGGAGTCTCTTCTCTGCTTTCTAGGAGCACCATGCATTCACTCTGGCTGACTCCATATATGCTGTCAGTGTTTTGCCAATGGGGGTATCCACAAGTATTCGGACAGTGCTTAGGGATGCCCATATATATTTAAAGGGGATATCCACCCCCTATAATTCCCCCCAAAATATCTGTGCACCTCATGCAGGTTATACTTACCACACACCCTGGCACCCGCGTAGCTCCTGATGCCTTCCTGGACGCTGCTGCATCTCCCCGTTGTATGGATCAAAACATCCGGCGACAGGAAGGGGGGCAGACAATAGCAGGCTGAGATAGGGATGCACCTCCAGAGCGTCACCCACAATGCTAGGGAGGCTCGTTCCCGTTGCAGCCAGCTATTGGCTGCCCCCCCCCCCCCCCACCACCACCACCACGTGGCATCGGATGTTTTGATCCACGCATCAGGGAGATGCAGCGATGGCTGTGCGGGCATCAGGAGCGACATGGATGCCAGGGAGCGGGGTAAGCATAACCTGTATGAGGTGCCCGGAGATTTTGGATAACCCCTTTAACTTTTATTCTGTCTCCTTAACTTTCATTAAATTGGTTCTGCTGGGTCTTGAACCCAGGACCTTATTTTTGTAAAGACCTCAGTAGTATTCTTCCTATGTATAACATACTGGTATCTACATATATATTTTTTATATGCCAGGACATTGTATGGTTGTTTTTCTTTTAGAAGGAGATCTTCGTATAACAACATATTCACACTACTGGAATCTGGGCAATTGATTAATGTCCAACAGGAGTACAGAGAGGCTAAAAAGTTACTATCTAAGTCATGGGACACGACTAGAAGATGGCTGGGAATAAAAGGATCTCTCCAGTGTACTCCTCTCTGGCATAATTTCCAATTACAAGCCTTAGAAAAATTAGCCAAGGACCAGTTTTGGCCAAAAAATAATATTTTATATGTTACACAGGTAGTGAAGAATGGAGAGATACTTCCGTTCTCGATGCTAGCACAAAGGGAGGCTATGGGTAACTTGTCCTGGTTCAGATATTTTCAGCTACGTTCGGCACTATGTAGTGTAAATGATAAATCACTTTTGGAGATAGATATGTAACGGACCGGGTTCCTACCAGGGGTCCCTTAAAGTGAAAGGATCCCTGGCCTGTCGTGACGGCACTTGCTTTGCAGTGGGCAGTTGACAGCGTCTGGGTTATCCCTTGCCCCTTAGGAGGTTTCTACAAAATATGTCCCTCTTATAGAGCAAGTAAACGTGACGCCAGCTGCGGTTAAGCAGCGGAAGCACAAGGCTCCCTTTTGTAGATGGTGATGCTGGTACCCAGGGTAGGATTGCCAGAGTGGTGCAGGGTGGCCTACAATCTCTGCAGATGTTGTTTACATGTGTCACGGTGTTCCTACCTGGATATCCTTGGATCCCTGACGTGGTGTGGTCCGAGGTAGTGCAAAAGGGGCAGTAGAACTTGGATGGTGAATAAGTAGAATAAATGGAGTCCAGACTTTGTAGTAACGTTGAACACAGCTTTACTTGGCATAAATGGTAATCCAAACAATCCACAAACAGTATCTTGGTCATCAGCAGGTATTGGCTTAGGCTACTTTCACACTCGCGTTGATGCAGATCCATCTTGTATCTGCACAGACGGATCCACACCAATAATGCAAACTCTTGTATCCATTCATAACGGATTTGTTTGCATTATTAATTTAAAAAAAAAGTCTAAGTCAAAACGGATCTGTGTTGACTTACATTGAAAGTCAATGGGGGACGGTTGGCCCTAGTAATACCCTAGGGACCTACAATGGCCTAAGTGACCTGACCACGGATCCCCGTGACCAGTCACAAGCAGGAACCTCACCCTGGAATTAGTGCGCCCTAGAAAGCCCTCGCCTACCTGATCCCTACACGCATGTTTCGCTGAAAGGATGAGTAAAAAGCTCATCAGGGGAAACACGGGAGCTTGGGCTGAAGCTGTGCAGGGTACACTGACGATAATGTCAGATGTGTGCTCTGCACAGAGGCAAAGTGTGACCACGATCCTGATGTGGATACAAGTGGGCAGACTAGCTATAGGGTAATAGGGGGAAAACTGATACAAAGCCCCTCTCCTACTAACAGACTCTTGGTGCTTGGGCTGATGTAGCCTGAGGTAGCGCAAAAGACCGCTACCTTTTAAAGAAGAAGCCGGCCTCAGAGCGAGGCTTGGCTGAGACACTCCTACCTCACTCAGACAATGCGGTGCACGCCTGCGCATGCGCGAAAAGATGGATCACAAGAAGAGAAGGGGAGGTCACTGGGCGGACACATGTGATGAAGATGACGTCACCGCGTCCAATCTCGTTTGTTCACACGAGATGACGCGACAGTTGCCAGGCAATCAGGACGCTGTTTCCAGGCACTGTCGGACAGCGCAGCTCCTGATATGCAGCTGTGCTTTTTATATATATGGCATTAATGACAATAAGGGAAGTAATAGAATCATGAATATGTTGGCGGTATACGAACACATATGACAAGGGAGAGGGGGGGTAGAATAGAGTAACAATCAAAGAGGGGGGGGAATGCAGAGAGAGGGAACGGGAGAGGACAAAGGCAGAGAAGTAGATATATAGATTACAAAGCTAAAAATGAAGTATACAGGATTATGAAGTATACACATAAATACAGGCTACCTAGATGAAACAGCTATAATTGAGCTGCTCATTAAGGCCCGTAGGTGAGACTGTGCCTAGTGTGTAAATCCAGCGGGACTCTCTCTGGAGTAACACACGATCCCAGTCTCCACCACGGATTGAACGCCCAACCTTTTCGATTCCCATTGTCTTTAAGCAGCTTGGGTTACCCTGATGACAGTCATGGACATGCCTGGACACTACTGTGTCCCTCTTGTTGGCAATGTCGCCGAGATGCTCACCCAGACGCCTGCGCAATTCACGTCTGGTCTTTCCTACGTATTCTAAATTGCAATCACAGGTAATCTTGTAAATTACGCCCTGCGTTTTGCAATTAATGAAGTCCTTGATGGGAAATGTTCTTTTCAAGTTGGAGCTAAAGAAAGTTTTACCTGACTGGACAATACTACAGACTACACAGCCACTACACCTGAAACAGCCTGTGGGCCTACGATCAAGCCAGGTGCCCTGTCTGGGCATAGGTGTAAAGTGGCTGTGCACGAGGAGATCCTTCCGATTGCTACCCCTTCTGAAAGTTATCTGGGGATAGTCATGTATGACTTCCTTGATATCCGGATCCATCATTAAGATGGGCCAGTGCTTACCGGGGATCCCTCGCATTCTATCAGCACAGCCATCAAAGGTGGCTAGCAGTCGGATCTTCTGGTCCTGAATTGTTCTCACCCTGGGCACCAGAAGATCCGAGCGGGCCGTGTCGGCCGCCCTGTGGTAGGCCTGCCTGAGTACATTGTCTGGGTACCCCCTGTTGAGGAACCTAGTCCTCAGATCGTTCGCCCTCTTCCTAAATTCTGGTCCCTCGGAGCAGTTACGCCTAAGGCGTAGGTATTGGCCACAAGGAATACCCCTCTTGAGGGGGGTAGGGTGACTACTGCTCCAATGAAGGACCGAATTAGTAGAAGTGGGCTTTCTGAAGATAGTGGTTGAAAGTTCATCAATACCTTTTCTAAAGATGGAAATATCGAGGAAAGAGAGGCTGTTTGGATCAGATTCATGTGTGAATCTCAGTCCTATGTCATTACAATTCAGTTTATCGACAAAGTCAGAGAATGATGATTTGGAACCGTTCCAAATGATGAAGATGTCTTCGATGTAACGGGCCCACAGTCCTATAAGCCCGGTACTCGACGACATCTCCTCAAAGAAGACACTAGTTGCCTCCCACCAGCCTAGAAGCAGGTTAGCGTAGGCCGGTGCACAAGAACAGCCCATCGCCGTGCCCCTGAGCTGGTGGTAAAGCTTTGTCCCAAAATAAAAAAAGTTGTGTGTCAACAGATACTCAAGGAGTCTCAACACAAAATCATTGTGCTGAGAAAATTGACAGCCCCTCATACTGAGGAAGTGACCTGCTGCCTTAAGACCAGCTGTATGGGGAATGGACGAATATAGCGCCTCTACGTCAATACTGCCCAAGATGGCCTGGGGTTCAATACTGACACCATCAAGTCTTTTGAGTAAGTCCATAGTGTCCCTGACATATGATGGCAGGGACACTACGAAGGGCATTAGGACCTTGTCAATGTACACACCCAGATTCTGACTAATTCAACCAACCCCCGAAACGATAGGCCTCCCTTTCAGGGGAGTTGTCCCCTTATGGACCTTCGGCAGGCTGTAAAACGTGGCATTTACTGGGTGTTTTGGATACAGGAAGTCCAATTCCTCTGCAGAAATTAGCTTTTTAGTTTTAGCATCCTGAAGGATGTCCCTGAGTTCTAATAGGTATGAGTCTGTTGGGTTAGATGACAGGACTTCATAGCTATTTTTATCCCGAAGGATCTGTTCACACATATCCTTGTAGTCGGCCGTATCCAAGATCACCGTGTTGCCCCCTTTGTCCAAGGGCTTCACGGTGATCGAGGAGTCGCTTTTAAGAGCAGTAATGGCGTCCCATTCTTCCCTGGTACAATTATTGCACAGGGGAAGTGGTGCTACTTGTTTAAGGTCTGCTGTCACAAGTTGGAGGAAAATGTCCAAGCACGATACGTCACTGGAGGGGGGCATCTTAGTGCTTTTATTCCTTAGGGTCGTGAACGGACCCAGACCAGTTAGGCCACCGTCTGATTCCTCCAAACTGTGCAGCAGCCTGACATCAGATAAAATGCTTAAAGGGATCCCAAGTTCCTGACACTGCCGCTCATCCTTATGTTTAAAAAATTTGCGCCACCTCAGTTTCCTGATGAATAGGTGCAAATCTTTGGTCCAGATAAAGGCGTCAAAGCGGCGTGTAGGAACAAAAGATAGACCTTTGCTAAGGACAGCCATTTCAGTACTACTAAGTGTTCTCTGGGATAAATGTATTACTTCGGGGCCTGTTGGTCCCGTGTCCTCGATCTGTTTCTCAGCGGATATGAGATAGCCTGGTCTAAAAAACTCTGGGGTTGTCCTCTACCTCTACCTCCTCTTCCCCTACCCCTTCTATACGGATTTTTCCTCCTAGTTGATGTGCTTGCTTGCTCGCGTTCACTATCTGAGAGGTCGGTCTCAGTGGTAGACAATTCAGAGGCCACCTCCCTGATAGTGACTTTATCTTTGAGAACAGAATATGCCTTATTCTCTTTGAATTCAGCAAGATCTTTAGTAAACTGCCGATGCTTCCGTTCCCTGAGGTAGAATTGATATTTCTCTATGGAAGCCTGCAGCTGCTTTTCTTTATTATTGAAGTCGGGGTCCTGGGTGAAGGTTTTGGTGACTTCAATCTGTGCTTTTAATCTCTCCCCAAGACTCTCAAGATTAATCTTCTCCTCCTCCAGCAATAGGGCCATAAATTGAAGGGAGCTGGCAATGGCTAATTGTTCCCAACGGTTACCAAAACCGGGGCTCCTCTGTCTATTGACAGGGGTGAGTGAAATCCTTAAGCCCCTGGGAACAATGCCATGTTTTATATAATTATCGAGGCTCTGCACCTCCCACCAGCTTGATAGATGTTCTTTATATAATTTATTTAACTCCTTAAACGCAGTTTTGAAGGAGGGAATAAACTTCTTTTGCACATGGGATTTGTCCGAAAAACCTCCCTCGCCTCATCAAACCATGTGTCCGTATTAAGGCCAACAGTCAAGAAACCTGCCATGCCAGGGGAAATCAATGAATAATAACAAACTGGATAATTATTGGAGACCACCTGAGTCAAACAGAAAATGTAGAGTAAGTGGTCAATTATTAAAACTTAACATTTAATATGATATACTTAGAAAATAAGTCCCACGATAATTAGATACATTACATAGACAAAAGGAAGCAACGCGGCGGTTCACCACACAGGTAATAGTGGTGCTAACAACCAAAACACATTAAAGAAGCAAGAGGTGCTCGGCGGCACCAGAAATTAACCAGGTGGTCCTACCGCTCTGATGAAATGCTCCTTGGTACAACTGATGCCTAGCCGGTGTTAATGGATGAACACACCGTTGCTAAAGGCAGTTGTAAGACGCAGGGTTGTGAATGCTAGGCTAGTTGGCCCTAGTAATACCCTAGGGACCTACAATGGCCTAAGTGACCTGACCACGGATCCCCGTGACCAGTCACAAGCAGGAACCTCACCCTGGAATTAGTGCGCCCTAGAAAGTCCTCGCCTACCTGATCCCTACACGCATGTTTCGCTGAAAGGATGAGTGAAAAGCTCACCAGGGGAAACACGGGAGCTTGGGCTGAAGCTGTGCAGGATACACTGACGATAATGTCAGATGTGTGCTCTGCACAGAGGCAAAGTGTGACCACGATCCTGATGTGGATACAAGTGGGCAGACTAGCTATAGGGTAATAGGGGGAAAACTGATACAAAGCCCCTCTCCTACTAACAGACTCTTGGCGCTTGGGCTGATGTAGCCTGAGGTAGCGCAAAAGACCGCTACCTTTTAACCACCTCCGGACCGCCTAACGCAGATTCGCGTTCCGGAGGTGGCAGCCCTGCGCAGAGTCACGCATATACGCGTCATCTCGCGAGACGCGAGATTTCCTGTGAACGCGCGCTCACAGGAACGGAAGGTAAGAGAGTTGATCTCCAGCCTGCCAGCGGCGATCGTTCGCTGGCAGGCTGGAGATGTGTTTTTTTTAACCCCTAACAGGTATATTAGACGCTGTTTTGATAACAGCGTCTAATATACCTGCTACCTGGTCCTCTGGTGGTCCCCTTTGTTTGTATCGACCACCAGAGGACACAGGTAGCTTAGTAATATGTTGCACCAAGCACCACTACACTACCCCCCCCCCCCCTGTCACTTATTAACCCCTTATTCCCCCTTGATCACCCCTGATCACCCCATATAGACTCCCTGATCACCCCCCTGTCATTGATTACCCCCCTGTCATTGATCACCCCCCTGTAAAGCTCCATTGAGACGTCCGCATGATTTTTACGGATCCACTGATAGATGGATCGGATCCGCAAAACGCATACGGACGTCTGAATGGAGCCTTACAGGAGCGTGATCAATGACTGTGGTGATCACCCCATATAGACTCCCTGATCACCCCCCTGTCATTGATTACCCCCCTGTCATTGATCAACCCCCTGTAAAGCTCCATTCAGATGTCCGCATGATTTTTACGGATCCACTGATAGATGGATCGGATCCGCAAAACGCATACGGACGTCTGAATGGAGCCTTACAGGGGCATGATCAATGACTGTGGTGATCACCCCATATAGACTCCCTGATCACCCCCCTGTCATTGATTACCCCCCTGTCATTGATCAACCCCCTGTAAAGCTCCATTCAGATGTCCGCATGATTTTTACGGATCCACTGATAGATGGATCGGATCCGCAAAACGCATACGGACGTCTGAATGGAGCCTTACAGGGGCGTGATCAATGACTGTGGTGATCACCCCATATAGACTCCCTGATCACCCCCCTGTCATTGATTACCCCCCTGTCATTGATCAACCCCATGTAAAGCTCCATTCAGACGTCCGCATGATTTTTACGGATCCACTGATAGATGGATCGGATCCGCAAAAGGCATACAGACGTCTGAATGGAGCCTTACAGGGGTGTGATCAATGACTGTGGGGATCACCCCATATAGACTCCCTGATCACCCCCCTGTCATTGATTACACCCCTGTCATTGATCAACCCCCTGTAAAGCTCCATTCAGACGTCCGCATGATTTTTACGGATCCACTGATAGATGGATCGGATCCGCAAAACACATACAGGCGTCTCCCTGGAGCCTTCCAGGGGGGGTGATCACCCCATATAGACTCCCTGATCACCCCCCTGTCATTGATCACCCCCCCCTGTCATTGATCACCCCCCTGTCAGGCTGCATTCAGATGTCCGTATGATTTTTACGGATCCACGGATACATGGATCGGATCCGCAAAACACATACGGACATCTGAATGGAGCCTTACAGGGGGGTGATCAATGACAGGGGGGTGATCACCCCATATAGACTCTCTGATCACCCCCCTGTCATTGATCACCCCCCCCTGTCATTGATCACCCCCCTGTCATTGATCACCCCCCTGTCATTGATCACCCCTCTGTAAGGCTCCATTCAGACATTTTTTTGGCCCAAGTTAGTGGAATTATTATTTTTTTTTCTTACAAAGTCTCATATTCCACTAACTTGTGTCAAAAAATAAAATCTCACATGAACTCACCATACCCCTCACGGAATCCAAATGCGTAAAAATTTTTTGACATTTACATTCCAGACTTCTTCTCATGCTTTAGGGCCCCTAGAATGCCAGGGCAGTATAAATACCCCACATGTGACCCCATTTTGGAAAGAAGACACCCCCAGGTATTCCGTGAGGGGCATATTGAGTCCATGAAAGATTGAAATTTTTGTCCCAAGTTAGCGGAAAGGGAGACTTTGTGAGAAAAAAATAAAAAATATCAATTTACGCTAACTTGTGCCAAAAAAAAATAATTTCTATGAACTCGCCATGCCCCTCATTGAATACCTTGGGGTGTCTTCTTTCCAAAATGGGGTCACATGTGGGGTATTTATACTGCCCTGGCATTCTAGGGGCCCCAAAGCGTGAGAAGAAGTCTGGTATCCAAATGTCTAAAAATGCCCTCCTAAAAGGAATTTGGGCACCTTTGCGCATCTAGGCTGCAAAAAAGTGTCACACATCTGGTATCGCCGTACTCAGGAGAAGTTGGGGAATGTGTTTTGGGGTGTCATTTTACATATACCCATGCTGGGTGAGAGAAATATCTTGGTCAAATGCCAACTTTGTATAAAAAAATGGGAAAAGTTGTCTTTTGCCGAGATATTTCTCACACCCAGCATGGGTAAATGTAAAATGACACCCCAAAACACATTTCACAACTTCTCCTGAATACGGCGATACCACATGTGTGACACTTTTTTGCAGCCGAGGTGGGCAAAGGGGCCCATATTCCAAAGAGCACCTTTAGGATTTCACAGGTCATTTACCTACTTACCACACATTAGGGCCCCTGGAAAATGCCAGGGCAGTATAACTACCCCACAAGTGACCCCATTTTGGAAAGAAGACACCCCAAGGTATTCCGTGAGGGGCATGGCGAGTTCCTAGAATTTTTTATTTTTTGTCACAAGTTAGTGGAAAATTAGGATTTTTTTTTTTTTTTTTCTTACAAAGTCTCATATTCCACTAACTTGTGACAAAAAATAAAAACTTCCATGAACTCACTATGCCCATCAGCGAATACCTTGGGGTGTCTTCTTTCCAAAATGGGGTCACTTGTGGGATAGTTATACTGCCCTGGCATTCTAGGGGCCCAAATGTGTGGTAAGGAGTTTGAAATCAAATTCTGTAAAAAATGACCAGTGAAATCCGAAAGGTGCTCTTTGGAATATGGGCCCCTTTGCCCACCTAGGCTGCAAAAAAGTGTCACACATGTGGTATCTCCGTATTCAGGAGAAGTTGGGGAATGTGTTTTGGGGTGTCATTTTACATATACTCATGCTGGGTGAGAGAAATATCTTGGCAAAAGACAACTTTTACCATTTTTTTTATACAAAGTTGTCTTTTGCCAAGATATTTCTCTCACCCAGCATGGGTATATGTAAAATGACACCCCAAAACACATTCCCCAACTTCTCCTCAGTACGGCGATACCACATGTGTGACACTTTTTTGCAGCCTAGGTGGGCAAAGGGGCCCACATTCCAAAGAGCACCTTTCGGATTTCACCGGCCATTTTTTACAGAATTTGATTTCAAACTCCTTACCACACATTTGGGCCCCTAGAATGCCAGGGCAGTATAACTACCCCACAAGTGACCCCATTTTGGAAAGAAGACATCCCAAGGTATTCGCTGATGGGTATAGTGAGTTCATGGAAGCTTTTATTTTTTGTCACAAGTTAGTGGAATATGAGACTTTGTAAGAAAAAAAAAAAAAATCATCATTTTCCGCTAACTTCTGACAAAAATAAAAAGTTCTATAAACTCACTATGCCCATCAGCGAATACCTTAGGGTGTCTACTTTCCGAAATGGGGTCAGTTGTGGGGTGTTTGTACTGTCTGGCCATTGTAGAACCTCAGGAAACATGACAGGTGCTCAGAAAGTCAGAGCTGCTTCAAAAAGCGGAAATTCACATTTTTGTACCATAGTTTGTAAACGCTATAACTTTTACCCAAACCATTTTTTTTTTTACCCAAACATTTTTTTTTTTATCAAAGACATGTAGAACAATAAATTTAGAGCAAAATTTATATATGGATCTCGTTTTTTTTGCAAAATTTTACAACTGAAAGTGAAAAATGTCATTTTTTTGCTAAAAAATCGTTAAATTTCGATTAATAACAAAAAAAGTAAAAATGTCAGCAGCAATCAAATACCACTAAATGAAAGCTCTATTAGTGAGAAGAAAAGGAGGTAAAATTCATTTGGGTGGTAAGTTGCATGACCGAGCAATAAATGGTGAAAGTAGTGTAGGTCAGAAGTGTAAAAAGTGTCCTGGTCTTTCAGGGTGTTTAAGCACTGGGGGCTGAGGTGGTTAAAGAAGAAACCGGCCTCAGAGCGAGGCTTGGCTGGGACACTCCTACTTCACTCAGACAATGCGGTGCACGCCTGCGCATGTGCGAAAAGACGGATCACAAGAAGAGAAGGGGAAGTCACTGGGCGGACGCATGTGATGAAGATGATGTCACCGCATCCAATCTCGTTTGTTCACATGAGATGACGCGACAGTTGCCAGGCAATCGGGACGCTGTTTCCAGGCACTGTCGGACAGCGCAGCTCCTGATATGCAGCTGTGCTTATTATATACACTCACCTAAAGAATTATTAGGAACACCATACTAATACGGTGTTGGACCCCCTTTTGCCTTCAGAACTGCCTTAATTCTACGTGGCATTGATTCAACAAGGTGCTGATAGCATTCTTTAGAAATGTTGGCCCATATTGATAGGATAGCATCTTGCAGTTGATGGAGATTTGAGGGATGCACATCCTGGGCACGAAGCTCCCGTTCCACCACATCCCAAAGATGCTCTATTGGGTTTAGATCTGGTGACTGTGGGGGCCATTTTAGTACAGTGAACTCATTGTCATGTTCAAGAAACCAATTTGAAATGATTCGAGCTTTGTGACATGGTGCATTATCCTGCTGGAAGTAGCCATCAGAGGATGGATACATGTTCTCATTCTGTTTACGCCAAATTCGGACTCTACCATTTGAATGTGTCAACAGAAATCGAGACTGATGACCAGGCAACATTTTTCCAGTCTTCAACAGTCCAATTTTGGTGAGCTCGTGCAAATTGTAGCCTCTTTTTCCTATTTGTAGTGGAGATGAGTGGTACCCAGAGGGGTCTTCTGCTGTTGTAGCCCATCCGCCTCAAGGTTGTGCGTGTTGTGGCTTCACAAATGCTTTGCTGCATACCTCGGTTGTAACGAGTGGTTATTTCAGTCAACGTTGCTCTTCTATCAGCTTGAATCAGTCAGCCCATTCTCCTCTGACCTCTAGCATCCACAAGGCATTTTTGCCCACAGGACTGCCGCATACTGGATGTTTTTCCCTTTTCACACCATTCTTTGTAAACCCTAGAAATGGTTGTGCGTGAAAATCCCAGTAACTGAGCAGATTGTGAAATACTCAGACCGGCCCGTCTGGCACCAACAACCATGCCACGCTCAAAATTACTTAAATCACCTTTCTTTCCCATTCTGACATTCAGTTTGGAGTTCAGGAGATTGTCTTGACCAGGACCACCCCCCTAAATGCATTGAAGCAACTGCCATGTGATTGGTTGACTAGATAATTGCATTAATGAGAAATAGAACAGGTGTTCCTAATAATATTTTAGGTCAGTGTATATGGCATTAATGGCAATAAGGGAAGTAATAGAATCATGAATATGTTGGCGGTATACGAACACATATGACAAGGGAGAGAGGGGGTAGAATAGAGTAACAATCAAAGAGGGGGGGGAATGCAGAGAGAGGGAACGGGAGAGGACAAAGGCAGAGAAGTAGATATATAGATTAGAAAGCTAAAAATGAAGTATACAGGATTATGAAGTATACACATAAATACAGGCTACCTAGATGAAACAGCTATAATTGAGCTGCTCATTAAGGCCCGTAGGTGAGACTGTGCCTAGTGTGTAAATCGAGCGGGACTCTCTCTGGAGTAACACACGATTCCAGTCTCCACCACGGATTGAACGCCCAACCTTTTCGATTCCCATTGCCTTTAAGCAGCTTGGGTTACCCTGATGACAGTCATGGACATGCCTGGACACTACTGTGTCCCTCTTGTTGGCAATGTCGCCGAGATGCTCACCCAGACGCCTGCGCAATTCACGTCTGGTCTTTCCCACGTATTCTAAATTGCAATCACAGGTAATCTTGTAAATTACGCCCTGCGTTTTGCAATTAATGAAGTCCTTGATGGGAAATGTTCTTTTCAAGTTGGAGCTAAAGAAAGTTTTACCTGACTGGACAATACTACAGGCTACACAGCCACTACACCTGAAACAGCCTGTGGGCCTACGATCAAGCTAGGTGCCCTGTCTGGGCATAGGTGTAAAGTGGCTGTGCACGAGGAGATCCTGTATGACTTCCTTGATATCCGGATCCATCATTAAGATGGGCCAGTGCTTACCGAGGATCCCTCGCATTCTATCAGCACAGCCATCAAAGGTGGCTAGCAGTCGGATCTTCTGGTCCTCAATTGTTCTCACCCTGGGCACCAGAAGATCCGATCGGGCCGTGTCGGCCGCCCTGTGGTAGGCCTGCCTGAGTACATTGTCTGGGTACCCCCTGTTGAGGAACCTAGTCCTCAGATCGTTCGCCCTCTTCCTAAATTCTGGTCCCTCGGAGCAGTTACGCCTAAGGCGTAGGTATTGGCCACAAGGAATACCCCTCTTGAGGGGGGTAAGGTGACTACTGCTCCAATGAAGGACCGAATTAGTAGAAGTGGGCTTTCTGAAGATAGTGGTTGAAAGTTCATCAATACCTTTTCTAAAGATGGAAATATCGAGGAAAGAGAGGCTGTTTGGATCAGATTCATGTGTGAATCTCAGTCCTATGTCGTTACAATTAAGTTTATCAACAAAGTCAGAGAATGATGATTTGGAACCGTTCCAAATGATGAAGATGTCGTCGATGTAACGGGCCCACAGTCCTATAGGCCCGATACTCGACGACATCTCCTCAGAGAAGACACTAGTTGCCTCCCACCAGCCCAGGAGCAGGTTAGCGTAGGCCGGTGCACAAGAACAGCCCATCGCCGTGCCCCTGATCTGGTGGTAAAGCTTTGTCCCAAAATAAAAAAAGTTGTGTGTCAACAAATGCTCAAGGAGTCTCAACACAAAATCATTGTGCTGAGAAAATTGACAGCTCCTCATACTGAGGAAGTGACCTACTGCCTTAAGACCAGCTGTATGGGGAATGGACGACTATAGCGCCTCTACGTCAATACTGCCCAAGATGGCCTGGGGTTCAATACTGACACCATCAAGTCTTTTGAGTAAGTCCATAGTGTCCCTGACAATTTTCTCAGCACAATGATTTTGTGTTGAGACTCCTTGAGTATCTGTTGACACACAACTTTTTTTATTTTGGGACAAAGCTTTACCACCAGCTCAGGGGCACGGCGATGGGCTGTTCTTGTGCACTGGCCTACGCTAACCTGCTCCTGAGCTGGTGGGAGGCAACTAGTGTCTTCTCTGAGGAGATGTCGTCGAGTACCGGGCCTATAGGACTGTGGGCCCGTTACATCGGCGACATCTTCATCATTTGGAACGGTTCCAAATCATCATTCTCTGACTTTGTCGATAAACTAAATTGTAACGACATAGGACTGAAATTCACACATGAATCTGATCCAAACAGCCTCTCTTTCCTCGATATTTCCATCTTTAGAAAAGGTATTGATGAACTTTCAACCACTATCTTCAGAAAGCCCACTTCTACCAATTCGGTCCTTCATTGGAGCAGTAGTCACCTTACCCCCCTCAAGAGGGGTATTCCTTGTGGCCAATACCTACGCCTTAGGCGTAACTGCTCCGAGGGACCAGAATTTAGGAAGAGGGCGAACGATCTGAGGACTAGGTTCCTCAACAGGGGGTACCCAGACAATGTACTATGGCAGGCCTACCACAGGGCGGCCGACACGGCCCGCTCGGATCTTCTGGTGCCCAGGGTGAGAACAATTGAGGACCAGAAGATCCGACTGCTAGCCACCTTTGATGGCTGTGCTGATAGAATGCGAGGGATCCTCGGTAAGCACTGGCCCATCTTAATGATGGATCCGGATATCAAGGAAGTCATACATGACTACCCCCAGATAACTTTCAGAAGGGGTAGCAATCTTAAGGATCTCCTCGTGCACAGCCACTTTACACCTATGCCCAGACAGGGCACCTGGCTTGATCGTAGGCCCACAGGCTGTTTCAGGTGTAGTGGCTGTGTAGCCTGTAGTATTGTCCAGTCAGGTAAAACTTTCTTTAGCTCCAACTTGAAAAGAACATTTCCCATCAAGGACTTCATTAATTGCAAAACGCAGGGCATAATTTACAAGATTACCTGTGATTGCAATTTAGAATACGTGGGAAAGACCAGACGTGAATTGCGCAGGCGTCTGGGTGAGCATCTCGGCGACATTGCCAACAAGAGGGACACAGTAGTGTCCAGGCATGTCCATGACTGTCATCAAATTCCCCCCCCCTCTTTGATTGTTACTCTATTCTACCCCCTCTCTCCCTTATCATATGTGTTCGTATACCGCCAACATATTCATGATTCTATTACTTCCCTTATTGCCATTAATGCCATATATATAAAAAGCACAGCTGCATATCAGGAGCTGCGCTGTCCGACAGTGCCTGGAAACAGCCTCCCGATTGCTTGGCAACTGTCGCGTCATCTCGTGTGAACAAACGAGATTGGACGCTGTGACGTCATCTTCATCACATGCGTCCGCCCAGTGACCTCCCCTTCTCTTCTTGTGATCCGTCTTTTCGCGCAGGCGTGCACCGCATTGTCTGAGTGAAGTAGGAGTGTCCCAGCCAAGCCTCGCTCTGAGGCCGGCTTCTTCTTTAAAAGGTAGCGGTCTTTTGCGCTACCTCAGGCTACATCAGCCCAAGCGCCAAGAGTCTGTTAGTAGGAGAGGGGCTTTGTATCAGTTTTCCCCCTATTACCCTATAGCTAGTCTGCCCACTTGTATCCACATCAGAATCGTGGTCACACTTTGCCTCTGTGCAGAGCACACATCTGACATTATCGTCAGTGTATCCTGCACAGCTTCAGCCCAAGCTCCCGTGTTTCCCCTGATAAGCTTTTTACTCATCCTTTCAGCGAAACATGCGTGTAGGGATCAGGTAGGCGAGGGCTTTCTAGGGCGCACTAATTCCAGGGTGAGGTTCCTGCTTATGACTGGTCACGGGGATCCGTGATCAGGTCACTTAGGCCATTGTAGGTCCCTAGGGTATTACTAGGGCCAACTAGCCTAGCATCCACAACCCTGCGTCTTACAACTGCCTTTAGCAACGGTGTGTTCATCCATTAACACCGGCTAGGCATCAGTTGTACCAAGGAGCATTTCATCAGAGCGGTAGGACCACCTGGTTATTTTCTGGTGCCGCCGAGCACCTCTTGCTTCTTTAATGTGTTTTGGTTGTTAGCACCACTATTACCTGTGTGGTGAACCGCTGCGTTGCTTCCTTTTGTCTATGTATTGTATCTAATTATCGTGGGACTTATTTTCTAAGTATATCATATTAAATGTTAAGTTTTAATAATTGACAACTTACTCTACATTTTCTGTTTGACTCAGGTGGTCTCCAATAATTATCCAGTTTGTTATTATTCAATGGGGGACGGATCCGTTTTCAATTGCAACATATTGTGTCAGTGAAAAACTGATCTGTCCCCATTGACTTACTTTGTAAGTCAAGACGGATCCGTTTGGCTCCGCATAGTCAGACGGTCACCAAAACACTGCAAGCTGCATTTTAGTGACCGTCTAAAAAACGCAACGCAGACCAAACGCAGACAAATTGATGCATTCTGGTGGGTACTATGGGGAAAGGGGGAGAGGAGTACTATGGGGTCATCTACGGGGGGCACTAAGAAGGGGTATTTTATACTTGCAAATTATGGGGACACTGAGGGCATCTTGTGGGGCACTATATATGTGGCAAGAGGAGCACTATGGGGGCATATACTGGGGCACTATATAGGGGTATTTTATACTGGCACATTATGGATGCACTATGGGGACATTAGCTCAACTGGGGGCATTTCAAGGGGGTATTTTTTGCACTGTCATATTATAAGGAGAATTCTTTTTTACTGGGGGGGGCATTATGTTGGGCTTTAGTACTCCCGCATGGTATGACCCCCTAGTAGCAGCACCAGCCTCTCCCTGCTCTGCTATCCCTCTGCCCCTTCTCCAAATCCTTTTTATAAAATCTTTCTCATTCGTTGAAGTGGTGTCCGAGATCCCCAAGGGCCAAGCCAAGTAATTGTAAGTTTTCATGTGAAATATGTTTGTTATACACATATAGCCTACACTGTGCCACACAATATACAGTATACCTCTACACTGTGTAGTCTGTTCTATAAGCACCATTGTTTAGTGGCGGCGGACAGAAAATAATCTGGAAGTGCCCCTCGCGAGACCAGGCTCTGGATCCGCCACTGAAGCAAGCACCGCCTAACAGCAGCCTGAGGAGCGCACTCACGTCGGGTTCCTGGCGGCCACCTCTGCCATGCCCGGGCAGCGGGTGACATTCTCTGGACTTGTTTGCACAGCTCTCCTGCAAAGTTTTTTTTCTCCACCCACAAAAGGGAAGAGGATGAGGTGGTTCAGACAAACTGACACGGTTTGAGCCTCTTCAGCCGCCATCCTTGAGGTTGTTGGTTCTCTGGCGGTTTTCGTAGTCTTATCTGCTGGCGCCTTATCTGCTGGCTACTGCACTGCAGAGATGTGTTTGTGAGCTCCGGGGTAAGTTGTGTGCGCATCTCTGTGTTCTCCTATGTTTCTCGTTGCACTCACTGAACTGCTTTACGTCTCATAGCAAGTCCGTAGTTCAGCCTCTTGAAACTACAGCACCGAGCATACTGTCAGGAGAGGGTTGGAGTAGTAGTAGTGACTTCTTGTAAGTTGTTTTGTGCTGGTCTGCTGCTGTCTATTGATATGTGAGTGGCAAGCTGATGATGGGGGTCATAGTACCAACGCACTTCCCAAGAAGTCCTTCTCTTATGAGACATGCAGAGGGTGCAGTCTAACTGTGACTGCACACACCTGAAGCTGTTCTATAGACCAAGCCTGTGGTCCTCATTACAGGCAGTTTTTGGGAACTTTGGGAAGTAACTGCCTGCTCCTCTGAGGAGGTGAGAGCTGCATTTACATGTAGTGATCCTTTCCTCTGTATGGGGATAATTTTCTAGTACCATGTCTGTGATCATTTTTTCCCATACAGATCCATTGTTTCTGGACAGCACCTCCCTGGAGAATTCTTATATACAGGATTCGTAGGATTTGAGATTCAAAAGATTCAATATATTCGAGAACTTTTTCGGATTCGGATTCGGAAAAAAATGGATTCGTCCCACCTCTAAATGTTATATTTTGCTATTTTGCATAGATTGTATGTTACGCCCGTATGCCTTAATAAATGCAGCTTAAGAGATAGTTCTAAGTGTTCAAGGTGTGACTTACCTGAAGCTGATCACCTACATATGCTTTGGTCCTGCCCAGAACTTAAACAATATTGGTCTGCGATTCATAACTTTGTTACCCATAAATTGAAACTCTCGATTCCATTTATGGTTGAATGCTGGATATTGAGTGATCTTTCTAAGGTAAATTGCCATAAATATAAAAAGATTCTTTTGAGTAGAATACTGCTCTTGGCCAGACTCTTGATTACTCGAGTCTGGTTCTCACGGAATGTTCCAAATCTAATCGCATGGATAAATTTGGTCAATAGAGTTAAAAACTATGAAAATATTCTATATAAGCAAAGAAACAGTCAGGAAAAATGGTTTAAGATATGGGAGGCTTGGAGGTTCTAAACTTCCTCACCTCCATTTCTATCTTTTAACTCTCCATTGTTTTTTTTGTTTTTTTCCCATCTTCTTCCGTAGCCTTCTTTTCTATCCTCTCTCGTCTTTATTAGTGTGATAGAGGGATTTTAGACGCATCGCAAGGGTAGGGAGGGGTGGGCAATGGGTGGTTAAGGGGAAGTTAAAATAATATTAATTCTGAATTGCAATTTTGTATGAAGAAGAAAAAAAGAAAACGGTTTGTATATGTTTTATTCTAATAAAGATCTTTTTTTTTTTTAAATGCTGTATACAATTAACGAATTGGAAAAAAAATGCTGTGTTCACTATACAGTAAAACTGACATTGTGCCCTTATTTCTCAAGGACAGTACGATCACAATGATACCACATTTATATGATTTTTCCAATATTTTTTTTTACACTGTATAAATGGTCCAGAGCGGGCACCATCTTTAAAGAGACGGCATCCACCGTACATGTGTGGCGTATATTATCAAGAGGATAAAGATAATCACTAATCGCAGTGTATGAATGTCACAGAATTAACCCTTTCTATCCCAGGCCAGTTTTCACCTTCCTGCCCAGGCCATTTTTTGAAAATCCGACATGTCACTTTATGTGGTAATAACTTTGGAACACTTTTACTTATCTAAGCCATTCTGAGAATGTTTTCTAGTGATACATTGTACTTCACGGCAATGCGAAATTTGAGTCAATATATTTTTCCTTTATTTTTCCTTTATTTATAAAAACAAAAATTAAAAATTTCTCTACTTTTAAGACAGATAGTAATGCCTCATAAAATAGTTATCAGTCAACATATCCCATATGTCTGCTTTATATTGGCATCATTTTGCAAATGTCATTTAATTTTTTTAGGATGTTAGAAGGCTTAAAAGTTTAGAAGCCATTTTTTACATTTTTAACAAAATTTCCCAAACCATTTTTTTAAGCACCAATTCAGTTATATAAGTGATTTTGAGGGGCTTACATAATGGAAACCACCCATAAATGACCCCATTTTAGAAAATACACCCCTCTAATTATTCAAAACTGATATTACAAACTTTGTTAACCTTTTAAGTATTCCATAAGGATTAAAGGAAAATGTAGGCGAAATTTCATCATTTCATTTTTTATGCAGATTTTTCATGTTAATCAATTTTTTCTTGCAACACAGCAAATGTCAACAGAAAACCTCAATATACATTACTCTGATTCTGCAGTTTACAGAAATACCCCATATGTGGTGGTAAACTGCTCTATGGGCACGTGGCAGTGGTCAGAAGGAAAGGAGCACCATGTGGATTTTGGAGGCATATTTTGCTAGAATGGTTTTTGGGCACCATTTTGGATTTGAAGAGACCCTGACATACCCCTGCAGTGGAAACCCTCAAAAAGTGACCCCATTTTGGAAACTACACCCTCCAAAGAATATATTAAGGGGGGTACTGAGCACTTTGACCCCTTAAGCATTTTACGGAATTTTAAAACACTTGGCTATGAAAATGAAAAGTTTCATTTCTTCCAATAAAATGTTGCTTTCGCTCCAAATTTTTCATTTTCACAAGGGGTAACAGGAGACAAAGCACTCAAAATGTATTACTCATTTTCTCCAGAATATGGCAACACTCCATATGTGGGGGTAAACAGCTGTGGGACACATGGCAGGACTCAGAACGGAAAGAGCGCCATATGGCTTTTGCAGCGCAGATTTTGATGGATTGTTTTATGGTCGACACTGGTTTTTATTTTTTGAGTAAGTGATTGTCTTATGTGGGGGCTCATTTTTTGAGGGACGAGGGGACCTTTTTATTGTTACCATTTTAGGGTACATAAGACTTTTTGATCGCTTGGTATTACACTTTTTGTGAGGCAAGTGACATCGTTTTATATTTTTTTTTTTTACAGTATTCACCTGAGGGGGCATATAATGGGATATTTTTATAGTGCAGATTGTTACTGACGCGGCGATACCCAATATGTCTATTATTTTTATTTTTGTTAATTTCTACACAGTAAATGCATTTTTGAACAGAATGAAATCTTGTTTTTTGTGTTGCCATTTTCTGACTGCCCTATTTTTTTTATTTTTCTGGCTATTGTCTTATGTAGAGTCTCATTTTTTGCGGGATGAAATGATAGTTTGATTGGTACGAGTTTGGGGTACATAAGAATTTTTGATCGCTTGGTATTACACTTTTTGTGAGGCAAGGTGACAAAAAATTGCTGTTTTGGCATAGTTTTAAAAAACATTTTTTACAGCATTCACCTGAGGGGGCATCTCATGTGATATTTTTATAGAGCTGGTTGTTACGGACGTGACGATACCTAATATATCTATCATTTTTATTTTTGTTAAGTTTTACACAGTAAATGCTTTTTTGAACTGAATTAAATCTCGTTTTTGTGTTGCCATTTTCTGAGAGCCATATAATTTTATTTATTTTTTGGGTGATTGTCTTAGGTAGGGTCTTATTTTTTGCAGGATAATTGGTACCATTTTGGGATAAATACGCCTTTTTGATTGCTTGGTATTAGGCCCCTATCACACGGGCGAGTATTCTGCGCGGATGCGATGCGTGAGGTGAACGCATTGATCCCGCACTGAATACCGACCCATTAATTTCTATGGGGCTGTTCAGATGAGCGGTAATTTTCACGCATCACTTATGCGTTGCGTGGAAATCGCAGCATGCTCTATATTCTGCGTTTTTCACGCAACGCAGGCCCCATAGAAGTAAATGGGGTTGCGTGAAAATCGCAAGCATCCGCAAGCAAGTGCGGATGCAGTGCGATTTTCACACACGGTTGCTAGGAGACGATTGGGATGGAGAACCGATCATTATTATTTTCCCTTATAACATGGTTATAAGGGAAAATAATAGCATTCTGAATACAGAATGCAAAGTAAAATAGGGCTGGATGGGTTAAAAAAAAAAAAAAAAATATTTAACTGACCTTAGTCCACTTGATCGCGTAGCCGGCATCTCCTTCTGTCTCCTTTGTTGAATAGGACCTGTGGTGAGCATTAAATACAGTTACAGGACATTTGATGACGTCAATCCGGTCATCACATGGTACGTCATATGATCTTTTACCATGGTGATGGATCATGTGATGACCGGAGTGACATCATCAAAGGTCCTGTAACTGTATTTAATGCTCACCACAGGTCCTTTTCAACAAAGGAGACAGAAGGAGATGCCGGGCCGCGATCAAGTGGACTATGGTGAGTTAAATTATTATTTATTTATTTTTTAACCACTCCAGCGCTGTTTTACTATGCATTCTGTATTCAGAATGCTATTATTTTCCTTTATAACCATGTTATAAGGGAAAATAATACAATCTACAGAACACCGATCCCAAGCCCGAACTTCTGTGAAGAAGTTCGGGTTTGGGTACCAAACATGCGCGATTTTTCTCACGCGAGTGCAAAATGCATTACAATGTTTTGCACTCGTGCGGAAAAATCGCGGGTGTTCCCGCAACGCACCCGCACATTTTCCCGCACGCCCGTGTGAAACCAGCCTTATACTTTTTGTGAGGGAAGGTGACCAAAAATGGCTGTTTTTATTATGCAAAACTTTACTTTAACCCTTTTACAACCTGAGTTTTTTTTTTTTGCGTTTTTTTTTTTTCGCTCCCTGCCTTTCCAGAGCCATAACTTTATTTGTCTGTTCACATAGCCATATGAGGGCTTGTTTTTGCAGGACAAGTGTTACTTTCCAATGCCACCCTTTAATATTGCATATGATGTAGTGAAAAGCAGGAAATAAATTTCAAATAGGGTGAAATTGCAAAAAAAAAGCAATTCCACCACAGTTTTATTTTATTATTTTTTTTACGACGTTCAATATGCGATAAAACTGGCCAGTTGCTTTTTCTCTACAGGTCAGTACGAATCTGGCGATACCTTATATGTATAGTTTTTCTTGCATTTTGATAGTGATAAAAAAATTAAAAAGTGGGAAAAAAATCTGTTTTATTTTTTTGTCGCCATATTTTGACCCCTATAACTTTTTTGTAATTATGTTTTTCACTGATCCATTGTTCCGTATCTGTTTTTTTTTTCTCTGATTTAAGTCCTCTTCCGTTCCGTTATTGCACAAAACATATCCGTATGGTTTCTGTATTTGATCAGTTTTTTGCGGATCGTATACAGAAACAGTAACTTATTAATCACCAAACACATGAGCTGTATGGGGGGATAATTTTTTTGCAGGGCGATCTGAACTTTTCATTGATACTATTCTGGGGTGTGTATGACTTTTTGATCACTTTTGAATTCATTTTTTGTAGAAAATGAAGCGACCAACAACGGCGAATCGTCCATTTGGACGCTTTTTTCCGTTTTGCTGTTTGTTGAATGGGGAACATATTTTTATATATTTATACTTATGAGCGTTTTTGCACATCGTGATTTGTATTTTTTTTCATTCTTTTTGTTCTTTTATTTTTATTTTGGGAAAAGGTGGGTGATTTGAATTTTTATGGTTTTTTTTATTTATTTTTTTAACACTTTTTTATAGTTCCCATAGAGCAGGGTTCCCCAACTCCAGCCCTCAGGGCCCACTTGCCGGTCAGGATTTAGGAGTATCCCACAGAATGAATACCTGTGGTAAATCCTGATGGATGGACACTAATTATATCAGCTGCCCAATAGTAAGGAAATCCTAAAAACATGACTGGTAGGTGGGCCCTGAGGACTGAAGTTGAGGACCACTGCCATAGAGAACTATAACAATGAATCATCTGATTGCTATTATCATAGACTCCAATGCACTAGCATTGGAATCTATGATGATTTTATTAGTTTCATATGGAGCCCTATTAAAGGCAAGGGCTCCATAGGAAATACTATGCAGCAGCCTCCTGTCATTCACAAAGACAGGGGCTGCTGCACACAAGCTCCGGCTCCTCCGATCTCCACACGGGGGAGCCGAATCACCACCGAAAGCGCGCGTTTTTCAGCGCGCTTAGATGCTGTGCTCAGGATTGAACACGGTATCTGAGGGGTTAAATGTCCGCTATCGGCATTACTACCGGTTGCGGACATGAGCCGCGGGTGTCTGCTATAGGAAGCAGGCGGCCACCGCTGCGCTCAGGAGCAGACGCCATCTTTAAAGACCCGGCAAGTACCGTACTATTACGGCGCTGGGGATGAAGCGGTTAACTTTTTTTTTTTACTTTTCTTCCACAACTTTTGGGGGTCTGATTCCCTGTACAATGCATTACAATACTTCTGTATTGATATGCATTGGCTGTAAGTGTATTACACACTATAAGGGCTCATGCACACGACCGTTGTTGTTTTGCGGTCCGTTTTTCACTGATCCGTTGTTCCGTATCAGTTTTTTTTTTTCTCTGATTTAAGTCCTCTTCCGTTCCGTTATTGCACAAAACATATCCGTATGGTTTCTGTATTTGATCAGTTTTTTGCGGATCGTATACAGAAACAGTAACTTATTAATCACCAAACACATGAGCAATATGGGCTGGGCATAGCATTTCTACAGTATGGATCTTCAAAATACGGATGAAATAGGGATGACATATTTAGGTGTTCCGTGTGCGTTCCATATTTTTTGCGTACCCATTGACTTGAATGGGGTCTCGGACCATGATTTGCGGACAAAAATATGACATGCACTACTTTTCTGCGGAACGGCCATGCGGACAAATGGAAATGGAATGCACACGAAGTACCTTCTGTATTTTCTACAGCCCCATTGAAGTGAATGGTTCTGCATACGGTCCGCAAAAAAAACGGAACGGAAGCGGAAATTTTAAAAAATACGTTCGTGTGCATGATCACTAACACACTTACAGCCATGCGGATAAACGGCCCCATTGAAGTGAATGGTTCCACATACGGTCCACAAAAGAAAACGGAACGGAAGCGGAAAGAAAATACGTTTGTGTGCATGAGCCCTAACACACTTACAGCCTTCCTGCCTGTAAGATCCAGGGGGCTGGATCTCACAGGCTTTTACATGGAAGGCAGCCCCAATGCCTATGGAAGGCATCGGGCTGCATTACTGCCATCGGGTCCAAGTCACAGCAGTGCGGGGACTGCACCGCAGTTTAGGTAAAAAAATCAATGAACTTGGGTCAATAATGGCATCTGAGAATGTAGATTTAGTGGCTGTTACGGAGACATGGTTTAATGAAAGAAATGACTGGGACATAACCATACCAGGGTACTCTTTATACAGAAGAGACAGAGAAGGCAAGAAAGGAGGAGGAGTGGCCCTGTATGTGAAAGATAGCATTAAATCTAACCTAATACAAGTTGGTGAGGCCAACATAGAGTCAGTTTGGGTTACGTTGCAGTTTGCTAACCATGCAGTAACTCGTGTAGGTGTGATATATAGACCACCTGGTCAAGTTAAAGAACTAGATGATCTACTAGTTGAAGAAATAGCTAAAATGACAATGAAAGGAGAAGTTATCATTATGGGAGATTTCAATCTTCCAGATATAAACTGGAAAACCAAAATAGCAAGTTCTACCAGGAGTACAGATATTCTAAATTCCCTACTGGGGTTATCTCTACAACAAGTGGCTGAGGAGCCAACCCGGAGGGAGGCCATTTTGGATTTGGTATTCACAAATGGGGATTCGGTATATGATGTCATTGTAGGCGAAACCTTGGGATCTAGTGATCACCAGTCAGTGTGGTTTAATATAAGAACTGTGAAAGAGTCCCACCACACAAAAACAAAAGTTTTAGATTTTAGAAAAACAGACTTTTCAAAAATGAAATTAGTCATAAATGAGTCCTTATCAGACTGGAACGGATTACATGGAGTCCAGGAGAAATGGGACTACTTAAAAGGTGCATTATTGAAGGCAACAGAAAATTGCATTAGACTTGTCAGTAAAAGCAAAAAAAGGAAGAGACCACTGTGGTACTCAGCAGAAGTGGCCCAAATCATTAAAAATAAAAAGCTAGCATTTTGTCATTATAAAAAAAAACAGAGCAATGAAGATAAGGAAATCTACAAGATTAGGCAGTGAGAGGCCAAGCAAGTTATAAGAACTTCTAAAGCGCAGGCAGAAGAAAAACTAGCTCCGTCTATGAAAAAAGGGGATAAGACATTCTTCAGATATATAAATGAAAAAAGGAAATTAAAACAAGGAATAACTAAATTAAAAACAAAGGACGGAAGGTATGTAGAAGAGAATAAAGGGCTAGCCGACTGCCTTAATGAATACTTCTGTTCAGTTTTTACAAAAGAAAAAGGAGAAGGACCTCCACTAGAAAGGATGACTAATAAATCATTTGATGCATGTATCTTTACAGAGGAAGATGTTCTAAGTTTGCTGTCTAAGGTAAAGACAAATAAGTCACAGGGGCCTGAGGAGATACACCCAAAATTATTAAAAGAGCTTAGTGGTGAGCTGGCAAAACCGTTAACAGATTTATTTAACCAATCATTAGTAACAGAAGTCGTCCCGGAAGATTGGAAATTAGCAAATGTCGTGCCCATTCACAAGAAAGGTAGTAGGGAGGAATCGAGCAACTATAGACCAGTGAGTCTGACATCAATAGTAGGCAAATTAATGGAAACCCTATTAAAGGATAGGATTGTGGAACATCTAAAATCCCATGGATTGCAAGATGAAAAACAACATGGGTTTACTTCAGGGAGATCATGTCAAACAAATCTGGGTGACTAAAATAATAGACGGTGGAGGTGCAGTAGACATCGCATATCTAGATTTTAGTAAGGCTTTTGACACTGTCCCACATAGAAGACTTATCAATAAACTGCAGTCATTGAGCATGGACTCCCATATTGTTGAGTGGATTAGGCAGTGGCTGAGTGACAGACAACAGAGGGTTGTAGTCAATGGAGAACATTCAAAACAAGGTCATGTTACCAGTGGCGTTCCACAGGGATCTGTACTGGGACCAATTTTATTTAACCACCTCAGCCCCCAGTGCTTAAACACCCTGAAAGACCAGGCCACTTTTTACACTTCTGACCTACACTACTTTCACCGTTTATTGCTCGGTCATGCAACTTACCACCCAAATGAATTTTACCTCCTTTTCTTCTCACTAATAGAGCTTTCATTTGGTGGTATTTCATTGCTGCTGACATTTTTACTTTTTTTGTTATTAATCGAAATTTAACGATTTTTTGGCAAAAAAATGACATTTTTCACTTTCAGTTGTAAAATTTTGCAAAAAAACCGAGATCCATATATAAATTTTGCTCTAAATTTATTGTTCTACATGTCTTTGATAAAAAAAAAATGTTTGGGTAAAAAAAAAATGGTTTGGGTAAAAGTTATAGCGTTTACAAACTATGGTACAAAAATGTGAATTTCCGCTTTTTGAAGCAGCTCTGACTTTCTGAGCACCTGTCATGTTTCCTGAGGTTCTACAATGCCCAGACAGTACAAACACCCCATTTCGGAAAGTACACACCCTAAGGTATTCGCTGATGGGCATAGTGAGTTCATAGAACTTTTTATTTTTTGTCACAAGTTAGCGGAAAATGATGATTTTTTATTTTTTTTATTTTTTTCTTACAAAGTCTCATATTCCACTAACTTGTGACAAAAAATAAAAAGTTCTATGAACTCACTATGCCCATCACGAAATACCTTGGGGTATCTTCATTCCAAAATGGGGTCACTTGTGGGGTAGTTATACTGCCCTGGCATTCTAGGGGCCCAAATGTGTGGTAAGGAGTTTGAAATCAAATTCTGTAAAAAATGACCAGTGAAATCCGAAAGGTGCTCTTTGGAATATGGGCCCCTTTGCCCACCTAGGCTGCAAAAAAGTGTCACACATCTGGTATCTCTGTATTCAGGAGAAGTTGAGGAATGTGTTTTGGGGTGTCTTTTTACATATACCCATGCTGGGTGAGAGAAATATCTTGGCAAAAGACAACTTTTCCCATTTTTTTATACAAAGTTGGCATTTGACCAAGATATTTCTCTCACCCAGCATGGGTATATGTAAAAAGACACCCCAAAACACATTCCTCAACTTCTCCTGAATACAGAGATACCAGATGTGTGACACTTTTTTGCAGCCTAGGTGGGCAAAGGGGCCCATATTCCAAAGAGCACCTTTCGGATTTCACTGGTCATTTTTTACAGAATTTGATTTCAAACTCCTTACCACACATTTGGGCCGCTAGAATGCCAGGGCAGTATAACTACCCCACAAGTGACCCCATTTTGGAAAGAAGAGACCCCAAGGTATTCGCTGACGGGCCTAGTGAGTTCATGGAAGTTTTTATTTTTTGTCACAAGTTAGTGGAATATGAGACTTTGTATGAAAAAAAAAAAAAAAGAAATCACATGTGTGACACTTTTTTGCAGCCTAGGTGGGCAAAGGGGCCCAAATTCCTTTTAGGAGGGCATTTTTAGACATTTGGATACCAGACTTCTTCTCACGCTTTGGGGCCCCTAAAATGCCAGGGCAGTATAAATACCCCACATGTGACCCCATTTTGGAAAGAAGACACCCCAAGGTATTCAATGAGAGGCATGGCGAGTTCATAGAAAAAAAAAAATTTGGCACAAGTTAGCGGAAATTGATTTTTTTGATTTTTTTCTCACAAAGTCTCCCTTTCCGCTAACTTGGGACAAAAATTTCAATCTTTCATGGACTCAATATGCCCCTCAGCGAATACCTTGGGGTGTCTTCTTTCCAAAATGGTGTTATTTGTGGGGTGTTTGTACTGCCCTGGCATTTGAGGGTCTCCGCAATCATTACATGTATGCCCAGCATTAGGAGTTTCTGCTATTCTCCTTATATTGAGCATACGGGTAATGAGATTTTTTTTTTCCGTTCAGCCTCTGGGCTGAAAGAAAAAAATGAACGGCACAGATTTCTTCATTTGCATCGATCAATGTGGATGAAAAAATCTCTGCCAAAAAAAGAAAAAGGAGGGGAAAGGCGTCTGCCAGGACATAGGAGCTCCGCCCAACATCCATACCCACTTAGCTCGTATGCCCTGGCAAACCAGATTTCTCCATTCACATCAATCGATGTGGATGAATAAATCATTGCCGGGATTTTTTTTTTTATATATACAAAGTGTTTGCCAAAGTATATGAACACCGCCACCTCCTCAGCTCATATGCCTCGGCAAACGTATCTTTTACTGCAGAGGAGAAATCTCGTCTTGCAGCGCCGCATACACCGACTTGCGTATAATCTGACAGCAGCACAATGCTTCTGTCCGAATGCACATCAGTGCTGCAGCTAGTCGATCGGTTGGTCCACCTGGAAGGTAAAAAAAAAAAAAAAAACAGGCCGCAACACAATAATTTTATTAACTTTGGAAGAGAACATCTAAACTTTAACTTTTTGAACTGAACATTAACCTTTTTGCTTACTGGTGTTTTTTTTTGTTTTTTGTTTTTTTTTACCTTTATAGAAACAAACCTCTCCTTCCCCATGGGACAATGTGCAAAGCGCAAATCGCCCAAAGATGTGGCGAAGTGCGTTATGCACTTTATCCCAGGTGAAAGGAGAGGTTTGCAGCAGCTGTGAGTGAATGGGCCCTAATAGCCCTGTGTGCCTGTCCTGGTGAGATGTGATCCCTATGCTAGGTGCACCTGTGTGTGGTACTTCCGGAAACACTCTCCATAGCATAGGGCAGGGTGGTCAGGACAGTCAGGACAGAAATAGCGGGTGTCACACCTTATTCCACTCCTGCTACAGACACGACATTTTTTTCGGGGTGGCGGTTGGGTTGAGGTACCAGCAACGACACTGGGGAAATGTCGCTCGTGTAGACGGCTAACTACACTGGTGGATGGGGCCACGGAACCTCCTGGATAAATGAGGTTCTCGATGATCTCTTCCTGGAATTTGAGGAAGGATCCTGTTCTCCCAGCCTTACTGTAGAGAACAAAACTATTATAGGCAGCCAATTGAATTAAATATACAGACACCTTCTTATACCAGCGTCTGGTTCTGCGGGAAACTAAATAGGGAGTCAACATCTGGTCATTGAAGTCCACCCCTCCCATGAGCGCATTATAGTCGTGGACTGAGAGGGGCTTTTCAATGACACGGGTTGCCCTTTCAATTTGGATTGTCGTGTCTGCGTGAATGGAGGAGAGCATGTAAACGTCACGCTTGTCTCTCCATTTCACCGCGAGCAGTTCTTCGTTACACAAGGCAGCCCTCTCCCCCCTTGCAAGACGGGTGGTTACAAGCCGTTGGGGGAAGCCCACGCGACTAGTTCGCGCGGTGCCACAGGCGCAAATCCGTTCTAGAAACAAATGCCTAAAGAGGGCCACACTTGTGTAAAAATTGTCCACATAAAGATGGTACCCCTTGCCGAATAAGGGTGACACCAAGTCCCAGACTGTCTTCCCACTGCTCCCCAGGTAGTCAGGGCAACCGACCGGCTCCAGGGTCTGATCTTTTCCCTCATAGATCCGAAATTTGTGGGTATAGCCTGTGGCCCTTTCACAGAGCTTATACAATTTGACCCCATACCGGGCACGCTTGCTTGGGATGTATTGTTTGAAGCCAAGGCGCCCGGTAAAATGTATTAGGGACTCGTCTACGCAGATGTTTTGCTCGGGGGTATACAAATCTGCAAATTTCTGGTTGAAATGGTCTATGAGGGGCCGAATTTTGTGGAGCCGGTCAAAAGCTGGGTGGCCTCTGGGACGGGAGGTGGTGTTGTCGCTAAAATGCAGGAAACGCAGGATGGTCTCAAATCGTGTCCTGGACATAGCAGCAGAGAACATGGGCATGTGATGAATTGGGTTCGTGGACCAATATGACCGCAATTCATGCTTTTTAGTTAGACCCATGTTGAGGAGAAGGCCCAGAAAAATTTTAAGTTCGGAAACTTGGACTGGTTTCCACCGGAAAGACTGGGCATAAGAGCTTCCCGGGTTGGCGGATATAAATTGTGTGGCATACCGGTTTGTCTCTGCCACGACTAAGTCCAAGAGCTCCGCAGTCAAGAACAGCTCAAAAAATCCCAGGGCCGAACCGATTTGAGCCGTCTCAACCCGAACTCCAGACTGGGCGGTGAAAGGGGGAACTACAGGTGCGGCTGAAGTTGGTGACTGCCAATCAGGGTTTGCCAGCACCTCAGGGATTCTAGGGGCTCTACGGGCCTGTCTGCGCGGTGGCTGCGACGGGGTAACTACTGCACGTGCCACCGTACCAGCTTCAACTGCCCTCCTGGTGCTCGCCACGTCACCATGTTGTACGGCAGTGCTGGTACTACGTCCAGGAAGGGCTGCGCTGCTGGTGTATGCCTCACCACGTGATCCGGCAGCGACAGCCCCACTCTGCTGCTCTTGAAACGGATCCTGCACAACCTGTGGTCTAGCGACACGGGGCCGGGTACGCCTGGTGCTGCCAGGGACCTCCACCTCCTCGTCCGAACTTTGGGTCAGAGAGCCACTGCTTTCCACAGGTTCATATTCTGACCCGCTAGATTCGTCAGATGAGGGTTCCCATTCCTCATCCGACTGGGTCAGAATCCTGTAGGCCTCTTCAGAAGAATACCCCCTGTTTGACATTTTGGACTACTAAATTTAGGGGTATTCCCTGAGACTACCCAAGAAAAAAAGCAAGCCTGTCTTACAAAGGGGAGGCTAGCGAAGTACCGGAGGCCGCTGCGGTTGATAAAAAATATCAAAACCGATTTTTTTTATCGCCGCAGTGCGTGTAAAGTGAATGTGCAGTGATCAAAAAACAATTTTTTTTTTGTCACTGCGGTGGGGCGGGCGTGGGTGAACGCCCGTGTGGGCGACCGATCAGGCCTGATCGGGCAAACACTGCGTTTTGGGTGGAGGGCGAACTAAAGTGACACTAATACTATTATAGATCTGACCGTGATCAGTTTTGATCACTTACAGATACTATAAAAGTACAAATGCTGATTAGCGATACGCTAATCAGCGAATAAGTGACTGCGGTGCGGTGGGCTGGGCGCTAACTGACGCTAAACTACCTAACCAAGGGGCCTAAACTATCCTAAAACCTAACAGCCAATACTAGTGAAAAAAAAAAGTGACAGTTTACACTGATCACTTTTTGTCTTTCACTAAGTGATTGACAGGGGGCGATCAAGGGGTTAATTAGGATGATGGGGGTGATGGAGGGTGATCTGGGGCTAAGGTGTAGTGTTGGTGGGTACTCACAGTGATCTCTGCTCCTCTGCTGGATCCAACCGACGAAAAGGACCAGCAGAGGAGCAGAGAAGCCATATAACAGATCATATTTACTAATATGATCTGTTATCTGGCTTCTGATTTGATTTTTTGAAAATCGCCAGCCTGCCAGCCAATGATCGTGGCTGGCAGGCTGGTGACGAAATACTTCTTTAACTTTTGCCGGCCCGCGATGCGCATGCGCGGGCCGGCAATGCACGAAATGTCGCGTCTCGCGAGAGGACGCACCGGCGCGTCCACCCAGAACAACAGGACCGCCGCAAAGACGCAATCCTGCGTACGGCGGTCCTGAGGAGGTTAATATCTTCATAAGTGATATTGCAAAAGGCCTCGATGGGAAGGTGTGTCTTTTTGCTGATGACACAAAGATATGTAACAGGGTTGATGTTCCTGGAGGGAAACGCCAAATGGAAAAGGATTTAGGAAAACTAGAAGAATGGTCAGAACTCTGGCAACTGAAATTTAATGTGGATAAGTGCAAGATAATGCACCTAGGGCGTAAAAACCCAAGGGCAGAATATAGAATATTTGACACCATCCTGACCTCAGTATCTGAGGAAAGGGATTTAGGAGTAATTATTTCAGAAGACTTAAAGGTGGGAAGACAATGTAATAGGGCAGCACGAAATGCCAGCAGAATGCTTGGATGTATAGGGAGAGGTATAAGCAGTAGAAAGAGTGAAGTGCTTATGCCGCTGTACAGAACACTGGTGAGACCTCACTTGGAGTATTGTGCGCAGTACTGGAGGCCATATCTCCAGAAGGATATAGATACTCTAGAGAGAGTTCAGAGAAGAGCTACTAAACTAGTACATGGATTGCAGGATAAAACTTACCAGGAAAGGTTAAAGGACCTTAACATGTATAGCTTGGAAGAAAGAAGAGACAGAGGGGATATGATAGAAACTTTTAAATACATAAAGGGAATCAACTCGGTAAAGGAGGAGAGCATATTTAAAAGAAGAAAAACTACCACAAGAGGACACAGTTTTAAATTAGAGGGGCAAAGGTTTAAAAGTAATATAAGGAAGTATTACTTTACTGAGAGAGAAGTGGATGCATGGAATAGCCTTCCTGCAGAAGTGGTAGCTGCAAATACAGTGAAGGGGTTTAAGCGTGCATGGGATAGGCATATGGCTATCCTTCATATAAGATAGGGCCAGGGGCTATCCATAGTATTCAGATATATTGGGCAGACTAGATGGGCCAAATGGTTCTTATCTGCCGACACATTCTATGTTTCTATGTTTCTCAACACACCCAGCGGTCAGCACTGACCGTGGAACAGAGAGGGTTAATGCGCCGGCATCTGTGTTTTTACCGATGCCGAGGCATACAGCAGGGGTCTGGCTAACAGGAACAGCCGGTCCCCTGCAGTTGTTCGGGCGGGCGCAGCTCCTGCACCCACCCAATCAGCGCGCCATAGTACTACCATAGTACTGGTTGGGAAATCACTTCCTGCAGCGCCGTACTATTATGGCGCTGGTCAGGAAGGGCTTAACGACTCCTCTGGTAAAACTTAACTTCTATTCAAAATAATAAGAAACTTATTCAGACCCCTAATAACTCGACTTATAGGAATATCCGAAAAAAACATGCCAATTCCATCTTCAAGTGGGTCATCCTCTGCACTTTGATTGACAGGGTCATGATGTTTTCACTGCCTGCCCGATGAGGACACATATGAACATGGAATCCAACACAGATGCCTTCAGCTGCCAAGTGCACATGTAACAGGTTAGCCAGTTTCATAGGTACAAATCTGCTGACAGATGCGTTTTAACTCATTGTATAAATACAAATTTATATTTTTGTACCTAATGGTGGTTTATATATTCCCCAAGAGAACTTATAGAGGTTATGTTATGTAAAGGTTTTTTCTTGGTTATACAGGGGAACATCTGTTATATAGGTTTTTCACACATAACTATCTACCGCTATTTCAGCATGTGCATGTAGTTGTGTTTCCGCTATATATCCTAGTATATAAATCTTTGGGTCTCTGGCCAGGTGGCCAGAGTATACCCTATTAATGACTCCCAGGACCTCCAACCAAAATGTATCCTACCTTAAAGGGGTATTCCCTTCACATATATTGCTAGGATATGCCCCCATTGTCTGATAGGTGCATGTCCCACCTCTGGGACCTGCACTTACAAGGAGAACAGAGCAGGGAGAGCTGTGGCTGGAGGACCCCACTGCTCCCATACAAGTGAATGGGAGCGCACCGCGTGTGTGCGGCCCCTGCTTCCATTCTTTTCTATGGGTCAGACGGAAATAGCCGAGCCAGCACGCAGCTATTTTCTGTGGCCTTAATTAAATAAATAGAGGGCGGCTACGCATGCGCAGTGCGCTGTCTATTCATTTTCCCGCTCCATTCTTGTTGTAGGTGCGGATCCCAGAGGTGGGACCCACACCTATCAGATAATGGGGGCATATCCTAGCGATATGCCCCCATTGTATGTGATGGTAAAACCTCTTTAAACAAGCTCAGGGCATGTGTAATGTCCCGGAGTGCCATTACCACTCCTTGGCACCTTGCTACCATTTCCTATAGGCTAATATAAAGTGTCATCTAATGCAGTAGTGTATTTATCTTGACCGTGCATATTTATGCATGCAAAACTGTTATGTTCATGAGATTGCCTCACCTACCACTAGGTGGCAGAAACACTTGGCAGTGCTAGTTCCAGGAAATGGACTGGATTGTCCATTCTCTCTCTCCCTCTAGGAGTTTAGGTAGTGACTAGGTCAGTCTACCCTACCCCCACGTGGGGAGAAATTGTGTGAGATTTGTCTGACTTAACCCCTTCTAGAAGAAGGCAGCATACCTGGTCCCTGTTGGACAGGTTCTATTCGTTCTACACCAGCCTTATCACTGGAGGTTGTGCAACATCCAAGCTGAAGCTAGAGCTTGAGGTACTCCAAAGCCAGGACAAGAAGTTCCTAGGATTATCTACAGAAAGAAACTGACTACTGACATAGCTGAGCTGAGAGAGCTACAGAGGAGATACAGCAGAGAGGAGTGTGTTGCAGAGAGTAATATTTGTCTGCCATTTGCCTGCTAAAACCTATTGAGGACCAAGATAAAGTCTGGAAACTGTATGGAATACCGTTTATGCCAAGTAAAAGCAACTGTTTACCAAGTCTGGACTCAACTTTGTTCTACACCATCCAAGTTCACCTACTCCTTTTTGCACTGCTTCAGACCACATCATGTCCGGGATCCACAAGTTTCCAGGTAGGAACACTGTGACACGTGTATATAACATCTACACAGACTGTAGGCCACCCTGCACCACTCTGGCAATCCTACCCTGGATACCAACATTACCATCTACAAAAGGGAGCCTTGTGCTTCTGCTGCTTAACCGCAGCTGGCGTCACGTTTACTTGCTCTATAAGAGGGACATATTTCGTAGAAACCTCCTAAGGGGCAAGGGATACCCCAGACGCTGCCTAGTGGGTCCGCTGCACATGTGTATATGGTCAGCAGATTCTGAAGGACACACCTGGCAGCATGAATGCCAGTTTTTGTTGCACATGTTTGGCATATTTTCATTAGTAAATTCCCCCTTGTGTGCATCCAGCCTAAATGTCTGTACCCTAGAATGTGTCTCTAATTTTTTCATTCTGTATCAATATTCCCGATATTTCTTTCTATGTGTTTAATTAAAAAAAATATGATTGCACCATAAACTATGATTAGGTTTTGTCCTTGCCCTGAATTGTGGCTCCCCAAGTAGCGTACCTTTAGGCTTCATTCACACGTCCGCAATTCTGTTCTGCATTTTGCGGAACGGAATTGTGGACCCGTTCATTTCTATGGGGCCGCACAATGTGCTGCCTGGATCCGGAATTGCGGATCCGCAATTCCGTTCCCGAAAAAAATAGAACATGTCCTATTCTTGTCCGCAATTGCGGACAAGAATAGGCATTTTCTATTAAGTGACGGCGATGTGCGGTCCGCAAAATGCGGAACGCACATCGCCAATGTCCGTGTTTTGCAGATCCACAGATCTGTGGATACGCAAAACACACACGGACGTGTGAATGGACCCTTAAAGGAGGCAGACCACTCCACTGCTAAGGGGCCCAAAGCTGAACTCCTTTTCCCGGCAAGAAATTATTACATTTTCATGCAGCCACCACTAGAGGCAGCCCCATTTGAGCTTCCATTCCAGTGAATGGTAACTGTAAATTCCTGTGCTCTGAGCTCCCCATATGATAGACAGTTACATATATCAGGCTATAGGTATGGTGTATACTTCAGGAGAAATTAAGCATTAAATGAAGCATTTTTATTTTAGTGTCACATCATACTTATTTCCTTTAGTTTGTGGCTGAAAGGGGTTGTCTCGCCTCGCTCTTTACAGGCTTCCTTGCTGCACAGAGGGCTTGTTGGGGATGGAATTGAAATGTGAGATTGAAGACAGAGTGAGCAAGGCAAGGGGGATGCAATCCCTGCCCTTGCTTGTGCATGTGGCGCTCCTTGAGGCTGCTAGTATAGTAGAATCATCAGGAGCCTCAAGGATCTTCTAGTAAAGCTCAGATGAGGTGGCAGGGCCTAGGAGTGACTGCACAAGGCCAAGAGTATGTGCGCATTCGCTCCTGTGGAACGCCTGCACAGCCACGAATGATAACATTACAGCTAGAGATGAGCGAATCGAAGCTGACGAAGTCGAATTTGTTCCGAATTTCAGGAAAAATTTGATACTGAACGAATGCGAATTTCCTCGCGCTTCGTGGTAATGATTTACAATTTTTCCTAACATGGCGGCTACAATGGCAGCTAAAATGGCTGCTACATGTGTGGGGACATAGGGCAAGGAACTCTGGGAAGGCGGGATGACCCATAATGCCATGCATGCAGACAATCAGCAGCCAGAGCGGTGATGTCACAGTCCTATAAATAAAGGTGGCCATCTTAGAGTCTGCCATTCACCATCGTACTTTGTTCCGGGACAGAGGTGTATGCAGGCGCTAGGGAGAGTGAAAGAAAATCTAATTGTTAAAAGGAAAAAAGCGATTTACTAGTGCAGGGAAAGGATAGTGAGAGAAATCATTTCACAGGCAGGGAGAGACGTGTGCAGATACTAGGGAGAGTCATAGAAAAATCCTCATTGTGAAAAAAAGCAATTTACAAGTGCAAGGAAGCATTAGGCCTCATGCACACGACCGTTGTTGGGTTCCGTGTCCGTTGTTCCGTTTCACGTGATTTTCTGCAGACCCATTGACTTTCAATGGGTCCGTTGAAAACTCGGATAATGCACCATTTGTCATCACCGTCCGTGATCTGTGTTTCCAGTCCGTGAAAAAAATATGACCTGTCCTATTTTTTTCACGGACAACGGTTCGCGGACCCATTCAAGTCAATGGGTACGTGAAAAAACACGGAGGCACACAAGATTGTCATCCGCGTCCGTGATCCGTGTCAGTTTTTTTCCTATCATTTTCAAGGCAAACTTGACTTAGATTTTGTTTTCACTTTTCATGTCTGGTGATCCTCCAAATATCAAGGAAGACACACGGGAAAAAAAACAGAAACGGATCACGGAACAACGGAACCCCGTTTTGCGTACCGTGAAAAAATACTGTCGTGTGCATGAGGCCTTACTTGGAGAACCAGATAGTCTCATAATACAGCTCTGTCATTCCAGCAATTAGTTATTGTGGTGCAAGTGCTATGTTCAAAAGCCTTTAGTAGCTTTTATCTGTGAAAAAATATAAATATATACGCAGGTCACTTTTGTTGTTATTTGCGCTAAAAGCGTTTCTTGCCATATTTCACTCCAATACGAGAAAAATAGACGCAGTTCACATTTGGTGTTATTTGCGCTAAAAGCTTTTATTGTCATATTTATAGAGAAAAAAGAGAAAAATAGACAATTTTCACATTTGGTGTTATTTGCACTGAAAATGTTTATTGTCATATTTCACTACAATACGAGAAAAATAGACGCAGTTCACATTTGATGTTATTTGCGCTAAAAGCGTTTATTCCTATATTTCTAGAGAAAAATAGACTAAGTTCAAATTTGCTGCTGCCATCTCCACACTATGTCAACTTGCCAGTCTGTGGTCTCACTCTGCTGCCATCTCCACACTATGTCACCTTGCCACTCTATGGTATCCTCCTGATGCTGCTGCGGCTGCTACTGCCATCTCCACACTATGTCAAATTGCCACTGTGTGGTCTCCTCATGCTGCTGCCATCTCCACACTATGTCACCATGCCACTCTGTGGGCTCCTGCTGCTGCTGCCATCTGCACACTATGTAACCTTGCCACTCTGTGGTCTCCCCATGCTGCTGCCATATGCACACTATGTCACCTTGCCACTCGCTGGCCTCATCATACTGCTTCTATCTACAGACTCTGTCATTTTGCCACTCGGTGGCCTCCTCATACTGCTTCCACCTCCAAACCCTGTTATTGGGCCACTCTGTGGTCTCCTCATGTGGTCTCGACTATGTCATAGGTCCACTCTGTGGACTTCTCATGCTGCTCCCACCCTCCACACTTCATGACTGGGCCACTATTTTGCCTTTTGGCCTGCTGACATCATCATTTGTTTAACATTTCTTCTGATCTGTCAGAAGGAAGGAAAAATGAGATGCACAACGGATCCTGTCTGTGTAGCAGCTGTAAAGCCTGTATGGTGCCATCAGAATTGGCTTATGATTTGGTAGCCAAAAGCAGGTAGTGGGTACAAAACACAGAAGACATGCAAATATTCCATTCACGTATCATCTCTGTTTTGGATCCACTCCTGTTTGTTTGTTTTTTGGGGCTTTAGCTGTCACAGTCGTTACCTCTGGCTGTGACCTTCTGTCTATGCTCTCGCTGCAGCTCCGTTCCTGTGTGTTGCTTGTGGTTCATTAAGGGTTAACTCTGCTGTGTTCCTATCTGGAGTTAATCCTCTCTGTCTGCTCCACGGGTGTGGCCTCTCTGCTGCACCCATGGAACCTGTATATAAAGCCTCCTGCACACGAACGTATTTTTTTGCGGTCCGCAAAAACGGGTCCCGTTTTTCTGTGATCCGTGACCGTTTTTTCGTCCGTGGGTCTTCCTTGATTTTTGGAGGATCCACGGACATGAAAAAAAAGTCGTTTTGGTGTCCGCCTGGCCGTGCGGAGCCAAACGGATCCGTCCTGAATTACAATGCAAGTCAATAGGGACGGATCCGTTTGACGTTGACACAATATGGTGCAATTTCAAAAGGATCCGTCCCCCATTGACTTTCAATGTAAAGTCAGGAGTTAATATACCATCAGATCGGAGTTTTCTCCAATCCGATGGTATATTTTAATTTGAAGCGTCCCGATCACCATGGGAACGCCTCTGTTAGAATATACCGTCGGATTTGAGTTACATAGTGAAACTCAAATCCGACAGTATATTCTAACACAGAGGCGTTCCCATGGTGATGGGGACGCTTCAGGTTAGAATATACTAAAAGAACTGTGTACATGACTGCCCCCTGCTGCCTGGCAGGTGCTGCCAGGCAGCAGGGGGCAGCCCCCCCCTGTAGTTAACACATTGGTGGCCAGTGTGGCCGGCCCCCCCTCCCTCCCCTGTAGCTAACTCATTGGTGGCCAGTGCGGCCGGCCCCCCCTCCCCTGTAGTTAATTCATTGGTGGCCAGTGTGGCCGGCCCCCCTCCCTCCCCTGTAGTTAACTCATTGGTGGCCAGTGGGCCCCCCCTCCCTTGTAGTTAACTCATTGGTGGCCAGTGGGCCCCCCCCTCCCCTGTAGTTAACTTATTGGTGGCCAGTGTGGCCGGTCCCCCTCCCTCCCATGTAGTTAACTCGTCGGTGGCCAGTGGGCCCCCCTCCCCCTCCTAATTAAAATCTCCCCCCTATCATTGGTGGCAGCGGAGTGTACCGATCGGAGTCCCAGTTTAATCGCTGGGGCTCCGATCGGTAACCATGGCAACCAGGACGCTACTGCAGTCCCGGTTGCCATGGTTACTTAGCAATTTGTAGAACCATTATACTTACCTGCGAGCTGCGATGGTCTGCGTCCGGTCGGGAGCTCCTCCTACTGGTAAGTGACAGGTCCGGCCGGGAGCTCCTCCTACTGGTAAGTGACATGACCTGTCACTTACCAGTAGGAGGAGCTCCCGGCCGGACCTGTCACTTACCAGTAGGAGGAGCTCCCGACCAGACGCAGACCATCGCAGCTCGCAGGTAAGTATAATGGTTCTACAAATTGCTAAGTAACCATGGCAACAGGGACTGCAGTAGCGTCCTGGTTGCCATGGTTACCGATCGGAGCCCCAGCGATTAAACTGGGACTCCGATCGGTACACTGGGCTGCCACCAATGATAGGGGGGAGATTTTAATTAGGAGGGGGAGGGAGGGGAGAAGGCCCACTGGCCACCAACGAGTTAACTACAGGGGAGGCAGGGGGGGCCCACTGGCCACCAACGAGTTAACTACAGGGGAGGGAGGGGGGCCGGCCGCACTGGCCACCAATGAGTTAACTACAGGGGAGGGGGGGCCCACTGGCCACCAATGAGTTAACTACAGGGGAGGGGGGGGGCCCACTGGCCACCAATGAGTTAACTACAGGGGAGGGGGGGCCCACTGGCCACCAATGAGTTAACCACAGGGGAGGGGGGGCCCGGCCGCACTGGCCACCAATGTGTTAACTACAGGGGGGGGCTGCCCCCTGCTGCCTGGCAGCACCTTCCAGGCAGCAGGGGGCAGTCATGTACACAGTTCTGTTAGTATAGACTAACCTGAAGCGTCCCCATCACCATGGGAACGCCTCTGTGTTAGAATATACTGTCGGTTCTGAGTTTTCACGAAGTGAAAACTCAGCTTTGAAAAAGCTTTTATGCAGACGGATCTTCGGATCCGTCTGTATAAAAACTAACCTACGGCCACGGATCACGGACACGGATGCCAATCTTGTGTGCATCCGTGTTCTTTCACGGACCCATTGACTTGAATGGGTCCGTGAACCGTTGGCCGTGAAAAAAATAGGACAGGTCCTATTTTTTTCACGGCCAGGAAACACGGATCACGGATGCGGCTGCAAAACGGTGCATTTTCCGATTTTTCCACGGACCCATTGAAAGTCAATGGGTCCGTGAAAAATAACGGAAAACGGCACAACGGCCACGGGTGCACACAACGGTCGTGTGCAGGAGGCCTGAGGCTGAGGTTTCCTCAGTTCTGTGTCAGCTCTCCTGGTGTGTGTTGTCTTGTCCTGCTCCTTGTTTGTACTCACTCTCCCATGCTGCTGACCCATGGGATCCGTGTCTGTCTGTGCTCTGTGGGTTTCCTACTTGTTCATTCCCGTCCTCTTTCCTGTCTTTCTGTTATCTGTTCTGCCAGTTATGTTTTAGTTACCTTGTGTGTATTCAGATGTCTCTGTTCAGCAAGCCCTTGCTGCAGCGCGCCTAGCTGCAGAGTGCTATGGGCAAGGCCACGCAGTATACCACTAGTGGAGCTAGTCCTTCTCTGCTCATTGCCACTCCTGTTTCCTTGTGTGAACTCCTGCTTCTGTTTTTAGTTGCCTGCTTGTATTTGCCTGTTTATGTTATATGTCTCTGCTCAGCAAGCCCTTGCTGCAGCATGCCTTGCTGCAGAGTGCTATGGGCAAGGCCACGCAGTATACCACTGGTGGAGCTAGTCCTTCTCTGCTCATTGCCACTCCTGTTCCCTTGCGTAAACTCCTGCTTGTATTTTTAGTTGCCTGTTTGTTATGTTTGCCTATGTACCGTCGGTACCTTCTGGTACCTGTTGTCCATTCGTTCACTGTCTAGTTCACGCTCTGGAGTGGACCCTGGCAACTTCCTGCTGCAAAGCCTAACCCTACCATCTGGGGCCCTAGTGAATACCAGGAGTTGCTTAGTCACGCCCCTCTGGAGTATTACTAGACAGTGGCGCAGTGGGGGTTTTCTCCCACTGTGCTGACGGTACATAGAGCTCATGTTTTGTCTGTGCTGCCTTCCCTGGTTTTTGTTTGTGCAATAAACTCTTGTGTGTCTGTACCTGATTTCCATTTGTTTATTGCTTGACGACGCAGAGGTCTGTCGCTGGATCTCCAACTCGTGACATTAGCAATACTGATGGATTACTGACTAAATGCTGACTGAGTGAAGGCGGATGCTCCACAGACAGGGTCTGTTTTTTGGGGGTTATTGTTGTGACGGATCAAAGAAAGGACAAAATAATCAGTGACATCAACACAAATTACTGCTGACTCTATCAGGTTGGCTCTACTTGTATAAGCGTCTAATAGAACAAGTTCTGTAGACATCTATGTGGAATCAGCTGACGACAGTGTAAAAGGAGTGCGCTCTTTCACGCTATAGTAGGATCTTGGGCCTCTGCACGATTCTTTATACCTGGCGCTAACGTTATTTGGTCAGTTTTGGCCCCATGAGGTGCGCAGTGATTCTAAGAGTGACATCTGTCACCTTCGTGTCATACTGACTCACAGTGTTGTTTCACTACCACAGCAGACTCCCTATGTGTATTTCTGCAAGGCACAGTGTTCTACACCACTATAAAGGCTCTCTGCAGCCAGGAAACCGCAGTTTTTTAACGAGATTCGCCACAAATAAATTCAGATCGAATCGATTCTTTTTGGAAAATTCGGCGAACTGACCGAATCTAATTTTTGAGAAATTCGCTCATCTGTAGTTATCAGTATTAGATCAGTGAGGCCCAATACCCAGTACCCTATCAATCAGCTGATGTTGACAGCAACTGGCATCGTAAAAACAAACCAGTGGATGGAGCCAGAAGTAGAAGACCATTTGTCCATTGTGCAGTGGTTATGGCAAAACTGATGGATTATTGAGCAAATGCTGACCGAGTGAAGGTGGGATCCGTTTTTGTGGGTTATTGTTCTGACATTTTAGAGGGGGGCCAAATTAATCAGTGATGTCAACACAAACTTACTGCTGACACCCTCTCTACTCTGTCGGGGGGGGCTCTACAGCAGTGTGATTCTAATAGCGACGCCTGTCATCTGCATGTCATATGGACTGACAGTATTATTTCACTACCCCAGCACACTCCCTATCCGTGTTCCTGCAAGGTACAGTGTTCTACACCCATATAAAGGCTCTCAGCAGCCAGGAAACAGCAGTTTTTTTATCGCGATTCGCCGCGAATATATTCGGATCAGCACAAATTTTTTCTTAAAATTCATTGAACTCGCCGAATCGAATTTTAAAGAAATTCGCTCATCTTTAATTTCAGCACTGGCCATAACCCTTAGAAAAGAGCGTGTTATTTGGGGCAATAAAATGAAGAATACACGGAGACAGAGGCACATTTGGTAATTCATGTACATTATGGAAACCTTCCTAGGACTACAAGTAAGTGATTACATCAGGATCAGCAACCTTTGGCACTCCAGCTGTTCTGAAACTACAACTCCTAGAATCCTCCTTTCACGTCTATGGGAGTAACAATAGCAGCCAAGTAAGTGTGCATGCTGGGAGTTGTAGTTTCACAGCAGCTGGAGTGCCGAAGGTTGCTGATCCCTGGATTACATGGTTATTATAGAGATGAGACAACCCCTTTAAGATGTTCCGGACAGAATGTTGAGCAAGTAGACTGGATGATTACTCGTATGATAAGTCTGCTTAACAAATATGGCGAATTATTACACTGGAGATTTACAGTGTATCCGGTCATTTATATATATATATGAAGGACACAGTGTAATACAGCTCTATGATTAGACTTTCAACACTCATACCAAGAACCATCCATCTTTGTACAACATCTCAGTCCCTGTTTTATCACTGATCTCCACCAAGCAGTGCACCTTTATACTAACAGGGCAACTTTTTCATATCCCCCCTATAAATGTTATTTACTAGACAGTACAGAGAATACTGTTGTGTCTTTCATTTGTCTGTAATGTATTTTACTTTATTGTTTCAGTAAATATGTTATGGTGGGGTGGAGTGAGGTCGAGGCCATAGGCCCTGTCACAAAGGTCAATGACACCAGTTTTCTTGAGTAGCTGAAATCTCCACCAGATGACCCAATAATTTCTGACAAGGCTTGCCGCTTCTCACCACAAATTAAGCGCATCCACAGGGGATATCAAACACTGGCATAACATGCAGTCTTTAATAAATTCCCCCCTAAGGCCGAGTTCACACGAACGTGTGTGACCCGTGCCTGTGCTGCGGCCTGCAAATAGCGAGCCGCAATGCACGATCGCCGGCCGTAGGTCAGCCGCATCGGATCGCGGACCCATTCACTTTAATGGGTCCGCAATCCGCCCATTCCACTAAAAGATAGGACATGTTCTATCTTTTTGCGGAACGGAAGTACGGGACGTAACCCCACGGAAGCACTCCGTAGTGCTTCCGAGGGGTCCCGTCCCGTGCGGGCGTTCCACAATTCCGGATTTGCGGACCCATTGAAGTGAATGGGTCCGCATCCGTGATGCGGAATGCACACGGAACTGTGGCCGTGTATTGCGGCCCGCGATTTGCGGGCCGCAATACGGCCACGGATCACACACGTTCGTGTGAACTCGGCCTTAGTATTAAAATACCCCATATTATAAGTAGAGCTGCCTTTCTCCTGACTATACTGCTCAGAGGACATTTCTACATCACAATTCTGTCAAAGTTGCTGTAAAACTGTGACAAAATAGCAATATACAAATGTACTCTTATTTCAATAATTTTATCGAATACGTGATATAATATTCCAAACCATTATTCTCTGTCTGTATCACACTTACATGCCACCTATTAGGCAAATATCAGTGATCAGCCTAGGAGCCTTTGTTAGGCCTCTAATTTCCATCCTAACCCATCAGCACCCTGCAAGCAAGTCCTGGTGTTTAAGATGGGATACCAGAGGGAGCTCCTTTCTAATGTCCAAAACCTAAGATGGCTGAGGTATTGGGTTAAACTGCATTGTGGTAAGAGCAGGACTATATAATACAGCCCTTTCCCCACTGCCAGGGTTGCCACCTGACTTGTAAACCACCAGCCTACAACTGAGGCAGGAGGCCAGTATTTTCCCATTGCCGCTTAGGAGTCTCTTCTCTGCTTTCTAGGAGCACCATGCATTCACTCTGGCTGACTCCATATATGCTGTCAGTGTTTTGCCAATGAGGGGGTATCCACAAGCATTCAGACAGTGCTTAGGGATGCCCCTATATATTTAAAGGGGATATCCACCCCCTATAATGCCCCCAAAAATGTCTGTGCACCTCATACAGGTTATACTTACCACACACCCTGGCACCCGCGTAGCTCCTGATGCCTTCCTGGACGCTGCTGCATCTCCCAGTTGCATGGATCAAAACATCCGGCGACAGGAATGGGGGCAGACAATAGCAGGCTGAGATAGGGATGCACCTCCAGAGCGTCACCCACAATGCTAGGGAGGCTCGTTCCTGTTGCAGCCTGCTATTGGCTGACACACACACCACCACGTGGCATCGGATGTTTTGATCCACGCATCAGGAAGATGCAGCGGTGGCTGTGCGGGCATCAGGAGCGACATGGATGCCAGGGAGCTGGCTAAGCATAACCTGTATGAGGTGCCCGGAGGTTTTTGGATAACCCCTTTAACTTTTATTATGTCTCCTTAACTTTCATTAAATTGGTTCTGCTGGGTCTTGAACCCAGGACCTTTTTTTGTAAAGACCTCAGTAGTATTCTTCCCATGTATAACATACTGGTATCTACAGATATATTTTTTATATGCCAGGACATTGTATGGTTGTTTTTCTTTTAGAAGGAGATCTTCGTATAACAACATATTCACACTATTGGAATCTGGGCAATTGATTAATGTCCAACAGGAGTACAGAGAGGCTAAAAAGTTACTATCTAAGTCATGGGACACTATTAGAAGATGGCTGGGAATAAAAGGATCTCTCCAGTGTACTCCTCTCTGGCATAATTTCCAATTACAAGCCTTAGAAAAATTAGCCAAGGACCAGTTTTGGCAAAAAAATAATATTTTAGATGTTACACAGGTAGTGAAGAATGGAGAGATACTTCCGTTCTTGATGCTAAAACAAAGGGAGACTATGGGTAACTTGTCCTGGTTCAGATATTTTCAGCTACGTTCGGCACTATGTAGTGTAAAGGATAAATCACTTTTGGAGATAGATATGTAATGGACCGGGTTCCTACCAGGGGTCCTTAAAAAAGGGAAAGAACCCCTGGCCTGTTGTGACGCCACTTGCTTTGCAGTGGGCGGTTGACAGCGTCTGGGGTATCCCTTGCCCCTTAGGAGGTTTCTACGAAATATGTCCCTCTTATAGAGCAAGTAAACGTGACTCCAGCTGTGGTTAAGTGAGGCCGGACGGAACAGAACAGTTCAGGGGAGGCCGGCATGAGTGGTTTTGTGAGGCGAGGGCTAGGGTAGGTTAGGGGTTAACAAGGAGACGTGCGGAGGGGAGGGGTTGAGAAGGGGCGGAGAGTTGAGTTATTAAATAGGAAGTGAGGCGGGATAGCGGGCACCATTTTAGGAGCAGGAGACGGCATCTGAGCAGGAGACGGCATCTGCAGCATTGCATACTGCCATGGCTGAAGCAGTGGAGGCGATGCTGCGGCGATTGAGGGAAGCGGCGGACTCCAGGGGTCCCGGGTGGCTGGAGCAGCAGGTGACTGCCCTGTTAGGGGGGGCGGAGGGGGGTACCTCTAGCCCCACTCCATTAGCAAGACGGCCGCGGCGTGCCTAAGTCCTGATTTACCCCCCCGGGTCCGGCGCCGTGTCAGGAGCCCCTCAGGGGACCCTTCACGCTGGGGGGCTTTAAAGGGTTTCTGTCACCCCACTAAAGTGATTATTTTTTTTTGGGCTAGTTAAATTAGTTATATAGCGATATATTAAAATATAATAGTGTTCCTTACTTTGATCCAGCAGTTTAGTCAAAAAACAAAGTTTTATCATATGCAAATTCGGTCTCTACCAGCAAGTAGGGCGGCTACTTGCTGGTAGCTGCTGCAGAAATCCGCCCCCTCCTCTTGTTGATTGACAGGGCCAGCCGGGATCTCCTCCTCCGGCCAGCCCTGTCGGCATTTCAAAAATCGCGCGCCCGTGTTGAATCTGCGCAGGAGCTCTGAGATGAGAAGGCTCGTCTCCTCAGAACTCCCTCAGTGCGCCTGCGCCGATGACATCATCGAAATAGAAGACTAAACTGCTGGATCAAAGTAAGGAACACTATTATATTTTAATATATCGCTATATAACAAATTTAACTAGCCCAAAAAAAAAATATCACTTTAGTGGGGTGACAGAAACCCTTTAAGCATTACCTCTCCTGTGTCCGGCGGGACCCAGCGGTGGCAGGGGGGACATCTTCCCAGCCCACGGCAGCGAGGGAGTCAGAACTGGGTTCTGCGGGATCCCCTTCCGTCCGTGGTAGGAGAAGACCTGCTCTGCGTGGGAGTAGCGGCAGCAGGAGAGATGACAGCGGGGCTGCGCGGGCAGGCAGCAGGGTCCGGCACAGGCCCTCACAGGATGTGCCCCTAGCAGTGGCATACGAGGCTGTGCCTGGCGGTGCCAGGTGCGGGCACAGTCCTCGCCCTGATCAGCATCTTTCAGAGTCCGGTTTCCAGGGCAGGCCTCTTGGGAGTGAAGACGTGTTGGTGGAGCGTCACGAGGTTGCGCATGTTGGCGGAAGGGACGTGCGCAGGCCTTTTTCGGAGGACGGACAGCTTGCGGCTGGTTCTGACGGCTTAGAGTTGAGGGAGCTTTCCAGAGTCTTGTTCAACGCGCCCAGCAGCGCTGCAGCTGGGATGCCGCTGGCGTCCGAAGCAAGTGACCATCTGAGGACCATAGCAGATACAGAAGTGTAACATCCCAGAGTGGGGTTACTATATGCTTTTACCCCGCTACAATCTGCTAAGAGCATTAATATTGTCATCTGATGTGATTCCCTCATGTCATTCACTACTGTGCAGTTGAAACCATTTTAAATGTTATATTTTCCTTTGTAATGTTTCAGGTCTACCAGCAGGTGACGGCATCGTTGGTAGGCATAGTTTTAATGTTATGGCCATTCAGAATGGAACATTCCAGTTCTGTTCTGTTCCCCCCTGGAGTTTCCCACGCCCTGCGGCAAGGGAGGGAAAAACCAGTTAGATCCAGTGTATTCCAGCTCTCCCTGCAAGGGGAAGGCTGTGCTGGTAGGAGCTCCCAGAAACAGGGATCCTAACCTAGGATCCAGCCTCGGCTGAGGCCAAGGATCACTCTTCCCAGCCTGAGTCTTCTACCTCAGCTGGTGACAAAGCACGCAGCAGCTCCAAATCTACAGACCTCCAGGACGAAATATACCGTGCGAGCAGAACTGTGAGTACTTATCCAGAGACCAGGAGAAGCCAAATACCTCCTCAGCTAGTCAGGCCCACACCAAGCAGAAGACAGACAGAACAGAACATAGATACCTGCCAGATTTACTAGGCATATCAATAGAAGCAGAATATATATTGATTCCTGCCACATATTGCCAATACCTGCTGGGACCCAAGACCTATGCTGTAACTCCGATGGATTAAAGCTGCAACCAGTGAAGACAAGTTGGATTACATCACCAGTCTGGCTCTCATTCCTTACTACCAAAGTTCCTTAGTTACTCCTACTAACAACACTCAATTTATTGCAAGTGAGCCAGGATATAGGAGTCCAGCCGTACCAAGGTAGGAGACACCGTTGACATTACACAGAGACATTATTCCCCCTCTGGCATTCCTCACCTGGTACGTGAGTTATAACATCTTAAAGGGCTCTGTTACAGTACCTGCGCAAGCTGCAATTGGCGTCACGAACTACTAATAGACTTATATGCATCTATCCTGACTCACTGCATCATTGGCCACCGTACCAGTGTCCTGCTCATTGCAGAAGCCGTGCGTCAGGAATCAGGACCTTCGGCTACTGGGTTCACATCGCCCGGGCAGCTAGGTGAGACATCATTGGGATCGTTGCTATCTTTACTTCAAGGGTCAGGCAGTTCGGGGGGGGAGCAATAGTTCTATTATTGGTGGTTTGGGAGGCTTGCTGTGTGGCTTAGCCGGGATCAGTCCGGATGGGGGTGGGGGTGGGTACGGCCCCCTTACAAGCATGGGGATTGGGGACTGGGGGTTGTAATGTGCCTACAACCACTAGCGCAGGAATGGCGGAGTCAGTGTCTGTACAGACGCAGGCGGGGGGGGGGGGGGGGGGGGGGAAGAGGATAGGCCCAGGTTAGATGATGCTGCAAAAGGGGAAGTGTATGTGTGTTTTGAGGGTCCCCTAGGAGCGCATTTGAAGCCTGAGGTGCGAGAAAAGATTGGGAGGGGAGAGTATATAGAAATTTTCTCACTACTTCCACTGGAGCGTTTTAATCTAGATGTAGTAAAGAAGAATGGGGTTAGGAAAGAGGAGGATGACAATCATCGTTTTTGGCTTATCCCGAGGACATTTGGTAATTGGCTGCAGGCCTTTGCTATTCTGGCAAGTGTGATTGGGGAGAAGTCTCCCGATTGCTGTTCTGCCCTTTTTTGTTACTTGGACGCTATTGGGGAAGCCTATCGGGTGTACGGGGGTTCGGGGTGGTTACGGTATGATGAACAATTCCTTCAAAGAAAAGCGGTCCGTCCTACCATGAGATGGGACCATAAAGATATTGCTTTATGGATGAGGGTTAGGGCACCAGGTAGGACAGGTCAGTCCTTTCGGAGTGAGTCAGGGGGGGCCCCCCAGTCTACGGGGACAGCCCCAGCTGGAAAGGGCTTCTGCTTCCTTTTTAATCAGGGAGGTTGCAAATTTGGACAAAAATGTAAATTTAGGCATGAATGTTCAGTGTGTGGCGGTGGCCACGGGGCCAACGTGTTTTAGAGGAGGTAGACAAAGAGAGGGTGATGGTTTTGCAAAAGGGGCAGACTCCAGTGCGAGTGGAAAGGATGGCGGGTTATCTAAATAGATATCCTAACCAGAAATTAGCAGAATTTTTACGTTTGGGTTTTGAGTTCGGTTTTCATATCCCTTCTCATCCGTTACCGGTGGTGGAGACGCGGAGAAATTTGCGCTCGGCATTGGAATTACCGGGCATCGTGTCAGAGAAATTAGCTAAGGAGGTTTCTTTGGGTAGGATGGATGGTCCGGTTGTTACGCCGCCCATGAGTAATTTGCGTATATCCCCTCTGGGTTTGGTCCCCAAAAAGGAGCCAAATAAATTTAGGCTTATACATCATCTATCCTTCCCTAGGGGCGCGTCGGTCAACGAAGGTATAGACCCCGAGCTTTGTTCCGTGGTTTATGCTTCCTTTGACACGGCTGTTGAGTGGGTGAGTGAAGAGGGGATTTTTGCTCTTGGAAAATGGAGATTTATGTATATCTCCGTTTTCCATCCCTTCTATTCTATTCCTAGCATGTTGCCCTTGTTTCCCATACAACCCGATTATTCTGTGTATAATTACACCTCTTCCAGTTCTTCATATACCCCAGGAGCAACACACAACCCTCGCAGATACTTATATATAAAAATAGTTTACTGATAACATAGAGATGACAATGCAATGGACACTATACATAGAGATACGGTTAACACAATACATAGAGGACACCACCACACACAGCCACCTCCATTCCTGCGCACCCTGGATGCTAAGCAAATGTGGCTAATAATGTGTATGTATATAGAAACAGTAACTTATTAACCACTTCAGCCCCCCTAGCCTAAACACCCTTAATGACCAGACCACTTTTTACAATTCTGCACTACACTACTTTCACGGTTTATTGCTCGGTCATACAACTTACCACCTAAATTAATTTTACCAGCGTTTCTTCTCACTAATATAGCTTTCATTTAGTGGTATTCCATTGCTGCTGACATTTTTACTTTTTTTGTTATTAATTGAAATTGACCGAAATGCTGATGGGCATAGTGAGTTCATAGAAGTTTTTATTTTTTGTCACAAGTTAGCGGAAAATGATGGGGTTTTTTTTGTTTTTATTTTCCTTACAAAGTCTCATATTCCACTAACTTGTGACAAAAAATAAAAACTTCCATGAACTCACTATGCCCATCACGAAATACCTAGGGGTGTATTCTTTCCAAAATGGGGTCACTTGTGGGGTATTTATACTGCCCTGGCATTTTAGGGGACCTAAAGCGTGAGAAGAAGTCTGGAATCCAAATGCCTAAAAAATTCCCTGTGAAATCCTAAAGGTGCTCTTTAGAATTTGGGCCCCTTTGGGCACCTAGGCTGCAAAAAAGTGTCACACATGTGGTATCACCGTACTCAGAAGAAGTAGGGCAATGTGTTTTGGGGTGTATTTTTACTTATACCCATGCTGGGTGAGAGAAATATCTCTCTAAAAGTCAACTTTTCCCATTTTTTTATACAAAGTTGTCATTTTAGAGAAATATTTCTCTCACCCAGCATGGGTATATGTAAAAAGACACCCCAAAACACATTGCCCAATTTCTCCTGAGTACGGTGATACCACATGTGTGACACTTTTTTGCAGCCTAGGTGCGCAAAGGGGCCCAAATTCCAATGAGTACCTTTTAGGAGGGCATTTTTAGGCATTTGGATTCCAGACTTCTTCTCACGCTTTAGGGCCCCTAAAATGCCAGGGCAGTATAAATATCCCACAAGTGACCCCATTTTGTAAAGAAGACACCCCAAGATATTCCGTGAGGGGCATGGCGAGTTCATAGAAGTTTTTTTTTTTTTGCACAAGTTAGCGGAAATAGATTTTTTTTCGTTTTTTCTCACAAAGTCTCCCTTTCCGCTAACTTGTGACAAAAAGTTTAATCTTTCATGGACTCAATATGCCCCTCAGAAAATACCTTGGGGTGTCTACTTTCCGAAATGGGGTCATTTGTGGGGTGTGTTTACTGTTATGGCATTTTGGGGGGGGGGGGGGCTAAATTGTGAGCAACCCTGTAAAGCCTAAAGGTACTCGTTGGACTTTCGGCCCCTTTACGCACCTAGGCTGCAAAAAAGTGTCACACATGTGGTATCGCCGTACTCAGGAGAAGTAGGGAAATGTGTTTTGGGGTGTATTTTTATATATTCTCATGCTGGGTGAGAGGAATATCTCTGTAAATTGACAACTTTGTATTAAAAAATTTAAAAAGTTGTCATTTATAGAGATATTTCTCACACACAGTATGGGTATATGTAAAAATACACCCCAAAACACATTGCCCTACTTCTTCTGAGTACGGCGATACCATATGTGTGGCACTTTTTTGCAGCCTAGGTGCGCAAAGGGGCCCAAATTCCAATGAGAATCTTTACGATTTCACAGGGCATTTTTTAGGCATTTGGATTCCAGACTTCTTCTCACGCTTTAGGTCCCCTAAAATGCCAGGGCAGTATAAATACTCCACAAGTGACCCCATTTTGGAAAGAAGACACCCCAAGGTATTCTGTGAGGGGCATGGCGAGTTCCTAGAATATTTTTTTTTTGGCACAAGTTAGCGGAAAATGATTTTTATTTTATTTATTTTTTTCTCTTACAAAGTCTCATATTCCACTAACTTGTGACAAAAAATAAAATTTTACATGAACTTGCCATGCCCCTCACGAAATACCTTGGGGTGTCTTCTTTCCAAAATGGGGTCACATGTGGGGTATTTATACTGCCCTGGCATTTTAGGGGCCCTAAAGCGTGAGAAGAAGTCTGGAATCTAAATGTCTAAAAAAATTTACGCATTTGGATTCCGTTAAGGGTATGGTGAGTTCATGTGAGATTTTATTTTTTGTCACAAGTTAGTGGAATATGGGACTTTGTAAGAGAAAAAAAAAATAAAAAATAATAATTTTCCGCTAACTATTTACAGATCACTGGCACAGCTATGGGGACGATCTGTGCGCCTAGCTTTGCAAATTTATTTTTAGGGTGGTGGGAGGATAATCACCAATTCACAAATCACATATTATACTGGGGTCGTTTCATAGACAACATTTTAATTTTATGGGACAGCACCAGCACACATTTTCTTGAGTTTGTCAAGGAACTTAATATTAATTCACTAGGCCTTAAGTTTACCGCTGAAATAGATAAGAGAACTATTAATTTCCTAGACCTTACGATTTCCCTGGAGGAAGATGGCAGCGTGAAAACCACCATTTATAGGAAACCTACCTCTACAAACAGCCTACTATACTGGCAAAGTCATCACCCTACTACCCTCAAAAAAGGAATTCCAATCGGGCAATACCTTCGGGCGAAACGAAATTGCTCTACGATTGAAAGTTTTGAGGAAGAGTGTAGACTATTGTATGATAGGTTCCTGTCAAGAGGATATCCAAAAAATACTTTGCATTATGCATACAATCGAGCCAAAAAAAGCAACAGAACCACTCTACTTCTCGATAATAAACAACTGGAAAATCAAAATGAGAAAGTAGTACGATGCATAGGCAACTATGATGGGCAACACAAAAATATACGTGATATTTTGTAACGACACTGGCATATACTACTCTCTGATACAGAATTAAAAGAAATCATTACCCCTAGACCAGCTGTTACATACAGGAGAGGGCAAAATATAAAAGAAAAATTAGTGCATAGTCACTTTACTCAGGGTAAAAAACAAGATAAGTCTACCTGGCTTCGGACGGTGGGATCATACCCATGTGGCGACTGTAGTTTCTGCGGAAGAATAATACCAAAAAAAGAATTCCTAAATCCAGCTGATAATAAAATATATCAGATCAAAGAATATATAAACTGTAAATCTATGGGAGTAGTGTATGCCATACAATGTGGTTGTCCGAAGATATACATGGGTAAGACCACATAAGAACTGAGGAGGCGCATTTCTAAACATCTTAGTACCATAAACACTATGAGTGACACACCTCTCTCAAGACATATGCAAAATAAGCATGATGGGAACATTCAGAGCCTAAAAGTATGGGGCATCCAAAGACTGAAGTTAGGCCCAAGGATGGGCAACCTGGATAAGAGGCTGCAACAGGAGGAAACCCGGTGGATATATCGCCTGGGCAGCCTAGCCCACCAAGGTCTAAATGAGGGCTTCACATACGCCTCATTTCTTTAAGAGAGATTCCTATAAACTTTCAAAATAATAAAGCAAAACAATCACAGAACTATACGATGATTGATTATACAGGGAGTGCAGAATTATTAGGCAAGTTGTATTTTTGAGGATTAATTTTATTATTGAACAACAACCATGTTCTCAATGAACCCAAAAAACTCATTAATATCAAAGCTGAATATTTTTGGAAGTAGTTTTTAGTTTGTTTTTAGTCTTAGCTATTTTAGGGGGATATCTGTGTGTGCAGGTGACTATTACTGTGCATAATTATTAGGCAACTTAACAAAAAACAAATATATACCCATTTCAATTATTTATTTTTACCAGTGAAACCAATATAACATCTCAACATTCACAAATATACATTTCTGACATTCAAAAACAAAACAAAAACAAATCAGTGACCAATATAGCCACCTTTCTTTGCAAGGACACTCAAAAGCCTGCCATCCATGGATTCTGTCAGTGTTTTGATCTGTTCACCATCAACATTGCGTGCAGCAGCAACCACAGCCTCCCAGACACTGTTCAGAGAGGTGTACTGTTTTCCCTCCTTGTAAATCTCACATTTGATGATGGACCACAGGTTCTCAATGGGGTTCAGATCAGGTGAACAAGGAGGCCATGTCATTAGATTTTCTTCTTTTATACCCTTTCTTGCCAGCCGCGCTGTGGAGTACTTGGACGCGTGTGATGGAGCATTGTCCTGCATGAAAATCATGTTTTTCTTGAAGGATGCAGACTTCTTCCTGTACCACTGCTTGAAGAAGGTGTCCTCCAGAAACTGGCAGTAGGACTGGGAGTTGAGCTTGACTCCATCCTCAACCCGAAAAGGCCCCACAAGCTCATCTTTGATGATACCAGCCCAAACCAGTACTCCACCTCCACCTTGCTGGCGTCTGAGTCGGACTGGAGCTCTCTGCCCTTTACCAATCCAGCCACGGGCCCATCCATCTGGCCCATCAAGACTCACTCTCATTTCATCAGTCCATAAAACCTTAGAAAAATCAGTCTTGAGATATTTCTTGGCCCAGTCTTGACGTTTCAGCTTGTGTGTCTTGTTCAGTGGTGGTCGTCTTTCAGCCTTTCTTACCTTGGCCATGTCTGTGAGTATTGCACACCTTGTGCTTTTGGGCACTCCAGTGATGTTGCAGCTCTGAAATATGGCCAAACTGGTGGCAAGTGGCATCTTGGCAGCTGCACGCTTGACTTTTCTCAGTTCATGGGCAGTTATTTTGCGCCTTGGTTTTTCCACACGCTTCTTGCGACCCTGTTGACTATTTTGAATGAAACGCTTGATTGTTCGATGATCACGCTTCAGAAGCTTTGCAATTTTAAGAGTGCTGCATCCCTCTGCAAGATATCTCACTATTTTTGACTTTTCTGAGCCTGTCAAGTCCTTCTTTTGACCCATTTTGCCAAAGGAAAGGAAGTTGCCTAATAATTATGCACACCTGATATAGGGTGTTGATGTCATTAGACCACACCCCTTCTCATTACAGAGATGCACATCACCTAATATGCTTAATTGGTAGTAGGCTTTCGAGCCTATACAGCTTGGAGTAAGACAACATGCATAAAGAGGATGATGTGGTCAAAATACTCATTTGCCTAATAATTCTGCACGCAGTGTAGGGCGGAAACCAGTTCTGGAAAAACGTGCAATGTGACCAAGAAAATATGTATCTCAATAGTGTAAGAAAAACCAGAGAATATGAGAGGGTACCCTTTAATAAATCATAAAATAAAAAAATAATCTACTGCATAAAATTATATTAGAGGAAAAATACATACATACCTGGTGGACTGCCGGGTGGTGCAGTGGTAATGGGGACCTCCTCAGTACCTGATAAACATATAAGAGAACATGCACTAATGTTGAGCAGCAGACATAGGTCATTATCCATAATAAGTATGAAATAGGAATAGCAGAAAGAAGGGCACAAGGCAATTTTCAACATCCATCTCCATTATGGTCTCGATACTGTAGGCAATAGAGAAACAAATAGGTAGAACCTAGAGGTATATAAAGCAGGTGGGCACATATCAGGAGGGCTAAAAATCTAGGTATCCCCTCCTAATGCTGAGGATAATATCTAAAGGAGGGATCCTTATAAATAATAAAACAAATTAAAAATAAAGTGGCACCCTACTTTAACAGTAAGCTCATTGGTCCATGTAGCTGGCTAATATCAAATACGTGAATCTAATATCTAATACATTTGCTTTAACAGCAAGTGCACTGGTCCTTGTGGCTGGCGAACAAAACAGTGAAGCAGTACCTGTACTGGGAGTGATGAAGTCTGAGAGGTATCTGAGGTCCCAAATATATATAAGAGAGGATAACTCCATCAAGACCATTGAGTAAACAATTAAAGGTCTGATACCAACTATCCGATATGTCTAAGTACTCTGACATGCGCAGCAGAAATTATAGTATATTCCTCGGCGATGAAGTCCTAGCGCACGCGCAATAGAGGATCGCATCAGCCGATTCTATCACTGTGAGCAGGCGCAGTATATACCACAGTGTTGGCACGAGAAAAACACCAAGTCTCGTGACATGCGCACGGATGAGAAGCACCCGGTTGGCGCAGAAATACCTACGTCATCAGATGCATACACTGGGGGTGGCGATGACCAATCCGGAGGGCGAGTGGACGCATGCGCAAATGCGTGAGGTAAGTGAAATCAGTTTAGACATGCGCAGTAGGAGAGATAGTTCCGACCGGCACTAAGTCTGAGCGCAAGTAGAGACGGCGCAGCTAAATAGATATACAGTCATTGGCTAACAGATAAGTGGGAGGAACTACTGACCAAGCCCCCCCTCCCCTGACAACATGATATGGATTGGCCGAAACTCCTGCCCAACAGTAAAAGAGATACACATTGGTCAGCGCCCCTGTGACACACGCAGGGAGGTTTTAAAAGCCTGGTCCCGCCCCCAACACACTTCACTGCCCATACCCCTGAAGACGCCAAGTGCTTGGCGAAACATGTCGGGGGGCAGAGAGTGATATTTTAGCCAGCCAGGTTATGCTAGTGCGGTTATACTAATAAAGCAGCAAGTGAACACTAGGAGAGCATCCGACACTATTGGGTAGCGCACTGTGCAATAAACAGTGCACATCAAACCAAGCACGGCAGGAGCCGTGTGGAGAGAGTGGAGATAGCTAAGCAGCCACAAGTAGTGGAAGCCCCCAGTGGTTCTACAACAACATGTAGAGCACAATGATTAACAAAACATATATGGCTGATAATTTTAAATCACGTTAGTTCTAAGTTAGTAATTTTAAGGATAAGCATTAAACGTTAAATTTTAGTAAGTAATAACACGTGTTAACCTAGAGACAGCTACTGGTCTCACTGACCAATTGTAAATAATCACATTAATATGTCTCAACACGTGTTAGTGGGTCAAATGTAAATAGAGCAATTAGAACATATAACTGCACAGCTGAATGTCAAATTATTTTTTTTGCCACTAATACACAGCAAAAATGGGCTTTAGAACATATAACTGCACTGCTGAACGGCAAATAGGCCCTTACTTTTTTCCACTGATACACTCCACAAAAGGCTTTAGAACATATAACTGCACCGCTGAACAGCAAATATATATTTTTTTGCCACTAATACACACCAAAAAGGGTTGTAATTTTCTCAATTCACCACACAACGAATAATAAGCCCTTTTCCCACTCATACAAGTCAAAAAATGCTTTAGAACATATAACTTCACCACCTGTTAACAGCACTTGCACCCCAATAACAACAACGGTTTGCTGGAATTACAGAGCTGTATAATGGCAAACAGTGCAGCAAGATGTAATAGGATTGATCCTATTACCCAGGCTAGAACCTCCCCTATTGAACCCTGTTCTTCTTCAATACTGTGTAATAATTCCACCCTATCCTTTCCCTACACTTCTAATGCTCTTTCCCTGAACTACTATTGAGAAAAATATAAGTTTTCAAGTCTTTCCTAGCTTTGTCCCTAGCACCTGCTAACGTCTCTCCCTGCACTAAGTACACTGGAAAATGGCTGAATCCAAGATGGCTGAGGCTATTTATAGGTCTGTGACATCACAGGGCTGGCTGGCTGCTGATTGGCTGCATGCATGGCATTGTGGGTGACCGCTTGTTTCCAGAGTTCCTTGCTTCATGTCCTAACACGTGCAGCAGCCATTTTAGGATTCGTTACTACGAAGCGTCAGGAAATTCGAATTCGGTGCAAATTAAATTTTTCATGAAAATCGGATCGAATTCCACTTCGTCAACTTTGATTCACTCATCTCTAGTCACAGAGCCAGGTGGGAGAGGAGATGACTTGTGACATCATCTTTTGTTAGTGGTAGCAGCAGCTGAAAAAGGATAACTACTGAACCTCAGTGGTCCGTATGAAACCTGTTTTAAGGATTATTAATTAATATAGATAGTGAAATGGAAACAATTGTCAAAAGTTTAAAAAAATTTGTTTAATAAAAACTGGATTTAAACAATATTTTTCTGATGAAATGCTCCCTTTAAATACGTTATTTTCCTTTTTAAAAAGTTTCCACATTTTTATGTTAAACATACTTTTTAACAGTTGTGGTTTTTTTTCTAAAATTTCCTGTAATTATTTATGTAAAAAGATAATCCTGAAATGTTGCACTGACACTGAGCCACATAATCAGCAGTAATCTCATTATCATCACAAGCAGGATTATAATTAAAGGTAACACAAAGAAAAAACACAACGCAGCAGCACTCTGCAGACACAAAAAAGTACAATAATGCCATAGTTATAGAAAATATTCTGGTGCTAATGCTAAGCTTATTTTTATAAATTTGAGATTCTTGGCAAATACATATTATACAATATTATTCATGCCTGTCTGCCAGCGTCAAGGTGATCTCTATAAGATGAGAACCTAACAATAAATTCTACCTACTATAATACTGGCTCTATACCATAAAATACAGGGAATGCAGGTTCCACATGCATGCTGGGTCCACTCTGCCTTTTACCACTTTTGGTGCCATAATGGCCTCCATTAAATCCAGGGAATTAAAGGTAACACCTCTATAAAGGTAATACAACATCACTCCATTGACATTAGTTGATGGTCACAGTTAATGGGTCATCTCTAGAACCAGTTTCCAGGGTTCATATGACAGCTGTAAAGCATATATAACTGCTGTTAACAGAGCAGAGTAGTAGCTCAGGCAAAATTACTATTCCATAATCATACACTAAGATAAAAATTACAAGGTGCAATAAAAAAAATTAAAAAAATTAATACAAAGGAAAAATCTTTCAATATCTGGTTGTAATTAAAAAAAAAAAAAACCTTAAAGGGAACCTGTCATTAACTTTATGCTGACCTCAATGAGGGCAGCATAAAATAGTGACAGAAATGCTGATTTCAGCGATGTGTCACTCATGAGCTAAAAGTAAGTGGTTGCTGAGAACCAGCATTATAATCATTGTAGACTAGGCCTTAAAAAGAGTCAAATCTACTTGAGAAGAGTCAAATCTACTTGAGAAGAGTCATGGTTATTTATAATCTCCTGCTCTCTCACCCATCTGCTGATGATTGGCAGTTCTCTCCTAGACTGAAAGGGAGAAAACTAGATAGAAGGCTGAAAATGATCAGCAGGAGAGCAGGAATTTATGAAAAACCATGACACTTCTCAGGTGGCCGGGACTCTATTCCAGGCGCAGACTGCAATGATTGTGACGTTGGCTCTTGGCAACCACTTACTTTTAACTTTTAAATGACAGACCGCTGAAATCATTGTTAGTACGGACAGCGTAAAGTTGATGACAGGTTCCCTTTAAGCTACCTATCACATTGGTTAACCTATTGATGGTTTTATACATTTAATGGCTCAAGTTGGCAATAATATTTAGAATTTACCCACTTTTTCTCTTTTATTTTCATTTAAAATGCTCTAAATACCCAAAAGATCTAAAATGTGGTGACTATCTATATTGATGTACACAGTAATATTTGGCTGGATGCTGTATTTGTCTGGATTCTGTATGACAGTTTTTGTCTGAACACTTTATGCATTATTTGTCTGGATGTTGGATATCCCCACTATTATTATTTGGTGGATCTGGTGGAAATAACAGCCCTACACTAGTTTCCGCAATGCTTTTTTTCAACATTATTTTTTATTCATTTACACTTAACAAACACTTTCGGTTTTGCTCCCATTTTGCATGAGCTGAACTCAAAGATCTGAAACATTTTCTACATACACAAAAGACCCATTACCCTCAAATATTGTTCACAAATCTGCCTAAATCTGTGTTAGTGAGCACTTCTCCTTTGCCGAGATAATCCATCCCACCTCACAGGTGTGGCATATCAAGGTGCTGATTAGACAGCATGAATATTGCACAGGTGTGCCTTAGACTGCCCACAATAAAAGGTCACTCTGAAATGTGCACAGTTTTGCCTTACTGGGGTGGGGTCAGAAAACCAGTCAGTATCTGGTGTGGCCACCATTTGCCTCACGCAGTGCAACACATCTCCGTCGCATAGACTTGATCAGGTTGTTGATTGTGGCCTGTGGAATGTTGGTCCACTCCTCTTCAATAGCTGTGCAAAATTGGAACACGCTGTCGTATACTCCGATCCAGAGCATCCCAAACATGCTCAATGGGTGACATGTCCAGTGAGTATGCTGGCCATGCAAGAACTGGGATGTTTTCAGCTTCCAGGAATTGTGTACAGATCCTTGCAATATGGGGCCGTGCATTATCATGCTGCAACATGAGGCGATGGTCGTGGATGAATGGCACAACAATGGGCCTCAGGATCTCGTCACGGTATCTCTGTGCATTCAAAATGCCATCAATAAAATGCACCTATGTTCGTTGCTCATAACATACGCCTACCCATATCATAACCCCACTGCCACCATGGGCCACTCGATCCACAACGTGGACGTCAGCAAACCGCTTACCCACACAACGCCACACACGCTGTCTGCCATCTGCCCTGAACAATGAAAACCGGGACTCATCCGTGAACAGAACGCCTCTCCAACATACCAGATGCCATCGAATGTGAGCATTTGCCCACTCAAGTCGGTTACGACGACAAACTGCAGTCATGTCCAGACTCCGATGAGGACAACGAGCATGCAGATGAGCTTCCCTGAGATGGTTTCTGACAGTTTGTGCAGAAATTCTTTGGTTATCCAAACTGATTGTTTCTGCAGCTGTCTGGGTGGCTCGTCTCAGACAATCATGGAGGTGAACATGCTGGATGTGGAGGTCCTGGGCTGGTGTGGTTACACGTGGACTGCGGTTGTGAGGCCGTTTGGATGTACTGCCAAATTCTCTGAAACGCCTTTGGAGACTGCTTATAGTAGGGAAATAAACATTCATTGCACAGGCAACAGTTCTGGTAGACATTCCTGCAGTCAGCATGCCAATTGCACGCTCCCTCAAATGTTGCGACATCTGTGGCATTGTGCTGTGTGATCAAACTGCACATTTCAGAGTGACCTTTTATTGTGGGCAGTCTAAGGCACACCTGTGCAATATTCATGCTGTGTAATCAGCACCTTGATATGCAACACCTGTGAGGTGGGATGGATTATCTTGGCAAAGGAGAAGTGCTCACTAACACAGATTTAGACAGATTTGTGAACAATATTTGAAAGTAATGGGTCTTTTGTGTAAATAGAAAATGTTTCAGATCTTTGAGTTCAGCTCATGCAAAATGGGAGCAAAACCAAAAGTGTTGCGTTTATATTTTTATTCAGTGTAGAATAAACATACATCAAGTGATTTCCACAATTATTGACAAGATTGTGGCGTGCAGTGTCGCACTATAATGCATTGGTCCCCTACAAAAGGGTTTCTATGTGCACATTCAATGTGTATGCTGCAAAAAGGGTTAACAATATATTTTGCCATGTATTATTGCATTGTCATGTAAAAATCAGTAAGGAGTTAGTAGGTCTTGTCACTCTCCCCATACAGAGTGGTTAGGCCGGAGTGTGAGGCAGTCTAGCTGAGATAGTGAAGTGGAAGGAGTCAAGACACAGCCCTGGACAGTGAACCAGCCAGTAAAAAACCTTTAACACTATCTAAAATGGAGAAGAGAGAAAGGATATATTTGAGGAGCATGCCAGTGTTCACAGGAGGTGTGAGAAGAAGCTCTGTGGAGATAACTTGCCTAGAAAGAAGCTTATAGACTCCACAGCAGACATTATTTAGGGGATTTAAGTCTTATGGTGCCTGGACCTAATTTAGAAGCATACTATGGGAGTTCCTAAGATCCACAACCCGCTGAGGATATTGTGGAAAGTGCAGAACTTAGTCTGATCCTGGGTTCTGCCATGTGGTTCCATGGTGAGAAGTGTTGCACCCCTATTTCTGGATTCTTAGGCTTGAGAAAAAAGTGCAGTGTGAGGAAAATTGCTTCAGAGAAAGAACTAGACCTGTCAACTACTACTATAACTGTGACCTGTAAAACTTTGGAGTATTTCATATTGTGCAATAATTGCCTGTCCATGCATGTTGAGAACTGTGACTTATGTATCTGAATGTAATTCTTTAGTAAAGATTAGAACCATTATGCTGTTAAACTGACCTTATTATTATTTACTGCATCGCTGCACTGTACCAACATCATCTTTAGCTGCCCTGCCTTAAACATCAGAATTCATCATCAGCAAGTTCACCAGGGCCGGCCTTTGGGGTGTGCGAGCTGTGCGGCCGCACAGGGCGCCATGGCAACAGGGGCAACAGCGCCTGAAGCCTATGAGGCAGTAGAGCGAGCGTAGTGTCTAGAATGTAGTTGATCCTAGGAGGTATGATGTCAGGGAAAGAGGCGGAGTCTCGTCATCCAGGGGGTGGGGCCTAACGATGTGCAGGAGATTCTACAGAGCAGGAGCAAAGTCTGCAGGTAAGTATGTGGAGGAGAATAGTGACTGTTATTTTTACTTGGGGGGCTTTTTGCAGGGGCTGAAGGGAGAAGGAATCATCTTTGTACTGGAGACTGTATGTTAGAGGGGTCTGAAGAGAGGGTAGTTGGGGTGATATTATTTACATGGGACTGTATGCTGGAGAGGCTGAAGGCAAGGGGGTGATATTATTTTACATAGGGCTGTATGCTGGAGGGGCTAAGGCAGGGAAGTGATGTGTCTTACATGGGACTGTATGCTGGAGGGGTGTTGTATCTTACATGGGACTGTATGCTGGAGGAGCTGAAGGCAGGGAGAGTGATATATTTTACATTGGACTGTATGCTGGAGGGGCTGAAGGCAGGGGGAGTGATGTATTTTACATAGGACTGTATGCTGGAGGGGCTGAAGGCAGGATGAGTGATTCATTTTACATGGGACTGTGCAAGAAGGACTGGAAGGCAGGGGTGTGATGTATCTTACATGGGACTGTATGCTGGAGGGGCTGAAGGCAGGGGGAGTGATGTATTTTACATAGGACTGTATGCTGGAGGGGCTGAAGGCAGGATGAGTGATTCATTTTACATGGGACTGTGCAAGAAGGACTGGAAGGCAGGGGTGTGATGTATCTTACATGGGACTGTATGCTGGAGGGGCTGAAGGCAGGCGGCAAAGAGAGGGAGTGTGATATTATTTACATAGGACTGTATGTTGGAGGGGATGAAGGTGGGGAGTGATGTATTTTACATGAGACTATATGCTGAAGGGGCTGAAGGCAGGAGAGTGATCTACCTTACATGGGACTGTATGCTGGAGGAGCTGAAGGCAGGGAAGTAATGTGTCTTACATGGGACTGTATGCTAGAGGGGCTGAAGGCAGGGGGAAGGTTGTATCTTACATGGGACTGTATGCTGGAGGGGCTGGGGGGGGGGGCATAATTATTACTATAATACTACAGAGGGGGCCATTATAATATTAATAATAATAATAATACAGAGGAGGAAATAATAATAATAATAATATAGAGGGGCCAGTATATATTATAATTATACAGAGGGCATAGTATATATTATAATTATACAGAGGGCATTATACTTATGGGCACTACGGGGGAGGGGAGGTCTGTTATCTGAGGATAATAGTAAAGTGAGAAATCCCCAAAATTTTCTGTGAAACTCTACAGAGATGAGACGCGGCTGAAAGAAGTTATCATGACGGTCCTATCTCCGAATGAAGATGCTGAGGAAAGTGTACATCACAGGAGATGTCACTGGATGTAACAGGTATGGTGCGGTACTCTTTTTTTTTTTTTTTTTTTACCAAATATCTTTCTTTAAATGGGGCCTGGCGGCAGGGGACTGGATAAGGATAAGGGTGACAGACACTGGGTATGATTAAGGGGGCAGAGGACTGGATAAGGTGGGTGACACCGTGACAGTCACTGGGTATGATTAAGGGGGGCAGCGGACTGGGTAAGGGTGACACTGGGTATGATTAAGAAGGGCAGGGGACTGGGTAAAGGTGACAGGGTATGATTAAGGGGGGCAGGGGACTGGCTATGGGTGACACTGGGTATGATTAAGGCCCTTAATCATACCCAGTGTCACCCAGAGCCAGTCCACTGCCCCCCTTAATCATACCATGTCACCTTTGCCCAGTCTCCTGCCCCCTCAATTAGACCCTGCCCCCCTTAATCATACCCAGTGTCACCCATAGCGAGTCCCCTGCCCCCCTTAATCATACCCTTTCACCTTTACCCAGTCCCCTGCCCCCCTTAATCATACCCAGTGTCAACTAAAGCCAGTCCCCTGCCCCTTTGTCATACCCAGTGTCACCCTTATCCAGTGCCCTTCCCCCTTAATCATACCCAGTGTCTGTCACCCTTAATTTAAGGGGGGCAGGGTCTAAATAAGGGGGCAGGGGACTGGGTAAGGGCTCTTTCACACCTGCGTTATTGTCTTCCGGCATAGAGTTCCGTCGTCGGGGCTCTATGCCGGAAGAATCCTGATCAGGATTATCCTAATGCATTCTGAATGGAGAGTAATCCGTTCAGGATGCATCAGGATGTCTTCAGTTCCGGTACGGAACGTTTGTTGGCCGGAGAAAATACCGCAGCATGCTGCGCTTTTTGCTCCGGCCAAAAATCCGGAACACTTGCCGCAAGGCCGGATCCGGAATTAATGCCCATTGGAAGGCATTGATCCGGATCCGGCCTTAAGCTAAACGTCGTTTCGGCGCATTGCCGGAGCCGACATTTAGCTTTTTCAGAGTGGTTACCATGGCTGCCGGGACGCTAAAGTCCTGACAGCCATGGTAAGTGGAGCGGGGAGCGGGGGAGCAGTGTACTTACCGTCCGTGCGGCTCCCCGGGCGCTCCAGAGTGACGTCAGGGCGCCCCAAGCGCATGGATCACGTGATCGCATGGATCACGTCATCCATGCGCATGGGGCGCTCTGACGTCATTCTGGAGCGCCCCGGGAGCCGCACGGACTGTAAGTATACCGCTCCCCCGCTCCCCGCTCCTACTATGGCAACCAGGACTTTAATAGCGTCCTGGGTGCCATAGTAACACTGAAAGCATTTGGAAGACGGTTCCGTCTTCAAATGCTTTCAGTACACTTGCGTTTTTCCGGATCCGGAGTGTAATTCCGGCAAGTGGAGTACACGCCGGATCCGGACAACGCAAGTGTGAAAGAGGCCTAAGGGTGACACTGGGTATGATTAAGAAGGGCAGGGGACTGGGTAAAGGTGACAGGGTATGATTAAGGGGGGCAGGGGACTGGCTATGGGTGACACTGGGTATGATTGTACTTGTTTGCACTTACACTTAAATTATCTGTAATTAAAGAAAACTGTTTGTTACAAAGATTGTTTTCCTCTTTGTGTATGTTTAGGTGAATGGGGGGGCGCCACAAGATTAGCTCGCACAGGGCGCCTGAACACCTAAGGCCAGCCCTGAGTTCACCCCTAACCACCATCAGCCAGTAGAAACCCAGAAACAGGATGTGTCCCAAAATGAGTAAAAGGTGAACCCTTCCTATCACTGCATGGCACAGGAAGCATCCAAACTGGGAGTACAACTACTCCCATCCTCCACACTGTCCCTGCAGCCTCATTGCACAAGTATTGAAGGAACCCGGAACACTCCCCCATGCAGAACATTTCCTGTTCTTTAATACTTTTGGGTTGGGATTAGTAGACTGCCCTCTTCAATACATCTGGTAACCCTTCTTTTGCCATCTGCTTTTCTTCCTTTTCCACATCATCTAATATCAATGAGAATATGTAATCAGGAACATCCAGCTCCTCCTCTCTCTGCTGACTTTTCTAGGACATGGAGACTTTAAACAATTATTTGGAAGAAATAAATCCAGCAAGAGATGAGGGTGGTCATCATTAACCTCTTCAGGACACATGACCTACCGGTACGGCATGTTGTCCTGGTACTTAAGGACACATGACGTACCGGTACGTCATGTATAGTTCCAATCACCGGCAGGCGGTGATCGGAACCCGGTGCCTGCTCAAATCATTGAGCAGGCACCTTGGCTAGATGCGCCGGGGGGTCCTGTGATCCCCCCATGTCGGCGATCGCAGAAAACCACAGACCTGCAGTTTTCTGCGTTTCTGGGTAATTTGGGTCTCTGAGGACCTGATAACCCGGAACAGGATGGTGATCGGTGGTGTGATTTTACCCCACCAATCACCATCCTGCGATCCTGAGAGGTGACGGTGACATCACCTCTCAGGATCGCCTCTGATTGGTAGGTGGGCGGGCGGCGGGAGATTCAAATGTTGCCAGCGCTCCTCTCCTCCTCCTTTTGTGTCCCAGAGCGGAGGAGAGAGGAGTGCTGCCTGCACGTCGGTGGGATCTGAGCCAGCATCACCCCATCTGTTCCCCTAGCACCCATTCTTGCCCCCCAGGACCCGATCTGTGCCCCAGCACCCTCCATCTGATCAGCAGGTAATTAGGGAAAGTCTAGGGAAAGGTTGGGCTAGGCAGGGATAATAAAGGGAAAGTTAGTGTGAAAAAAAGTTTTATTGCATCACCCTAAGTAGGGTGTTTGAGGTCCACAGCACAGCTGTGTGACCCTAGACCCCCCAGGGGTGCTGCTGCTTGCCCCCCTCCCCCCCCCCCCCTAACTTTTTTGGGGCACAGTCAGTTTTTTTTTGTGCGTACACTGACTGTGGCCGACACTCTTAGCGTCCGGCCACTGTTAGCGCATCGCACACCCCACCGCTGATCAACTTCGGACGGTTGATCAGTGGCTTTTAATTTCTTTTTAACTTTTTTTTCATATTTTTTGCCCTTTTTTTAGTTAGTCTTTTCTTGTTTTTCTGTTAGTTTTAGGGATAAGTCCGCGAACACCCGTGCCCCCACACACACGCACACCAAATAAAGATTTACACGCACGCACATACACACGCAGACATACACTCCCCTATGGCCCGCCGGATATTCTCGGCCGAGGAGGCATACGCCCAGCTTGTCTCCGAGTCCGAGAGTCCCAGTGAGGACGAGGATGACCCCACTTTCCTGTTGTCATCCGCGTCCTCCTCATCATCTAGCGATGATGATGAGCCCCCAAGGCGGCGGAGACGCCGCCAGTCGGAGCAAGGGGACCGCCATGTTAGGGACCCTGTGGCCCACCCTAGTACGAGCAGCTCTGGGGCTCATACTAGTTTTCCGGCCCACCAGTTAAATCCACCAGAGCCCCCTGCCGGTGAACTTGTCTGGTGTACCCCAGAGCGATTTGAGCCCGTGATTCCTGATTTTGTAGGCCAACCAGGAATCCAGATTTCCACAGTGGGCTTCACTGAATATGACTTTTTTAGTCATTTTTTCAGTGACCAACTGGTAAATCTAATGGTGAAGCAGACGAACCTGTACGCCCAACAGTTCGTTGCTCAACACACGGGCTCCTTTTTGGCTAGGCCCGGTGGCTGGACGCCGGTCAGTGCAGCCGAGATGAGGACATTTTGGGGCCTCGTGCTGCATATGGGCCTAGTCAAGAAACCTAGTGTCAGGCATTACTGGAGTGGGGACGTCCTCTACCAGACCCCAATTTACAGTACGGCCATGACACGCTCCCGGTTTGAGGCCATCCGGAAATGCCTGCATTATTCAGATAATGCAGCCTGTCCACCCCCCTCCCCCTCCCCCCGAGGTGATCCTGCCTATGACCCCCTGTACAAAATCAGGCCGGTCATTGATCACTTTGGGGCCAAATTTTTATAGGCCTATGTACCTGGAAGGGAGGTCGCGGTTGATGAGTCTCTCATTGCATTCAAGGGGAGACTCATTTTCCGCCAGTATGCTCCCTCAAAGCGGGCGATGTATGGCGTGAAGCTGTACAAACTTTGTGAGAGTACCTCAGGGTACACTTACAAGTTTCGTGTGTACGAGGAGCGAGATTCCCGTATTCAACCCCCAGAATGTCCCCCCCACTCTGGGTGTTAGCGGGAAAGTTGTGTGGGACCTTATGCACCCACTGCTAGATAAGGGTTACCACCTGTACGTGGATAACTTTTATACTAGTATCCCCTTGTTTCAGTCCCTCGCCGCCAGATCCACGCCCGCTTGTGGGACCGTGCGGAAAAATCAACGCGGCCTCCCTGCCCACCCCCTCCAGGTACCTATCCCCAGGGGTGAGACCCGTGCCCTTACCACTAGAAACCTGTTGCTGGTCAGATATAAGAACAAGAGGGATGTCCTTGTACTGTCCACAATTCATGGTAACGGCATCACCCCTGTCCCTGTGCGAGGTACCGTGGCAACGGTCTTCAACCCCGATTGTATCGTCGACTACAATCGGAATATGGAAGAAGTTGATCTCTCTGATCAAGTCCTCAAGCCATATAATGCCATGCGCAAAACCCGGGCATGGTACAAAAAAGTTGCGGTCTACTTGGTGCAGGTTGCCATGTACAACTCTTTTGTGCTGTCCCGGAGCGCTGGCAACACAGGGATATTCCTTCAGTTCTATGAGGCAGTCCTCAAGGCCCTGATCTTTTTGGACCGGGAAAGAGCAGGCCGGAGTACCTCGGGAACTGGAGGCGGCCGGATCGTCCCTGGCCAACACTTTCCAGGTGTGGTCCCCCATACTGGAAAGAAGGGACGAACCCAAAAAAGGTGCAGAGTGTGTCACAGGAGGGGGATACGGAAGGACACTACTACTCAATGTGACACGTGCCCCGATCATCCGGGCCTCTGCATTATTGGTTGCTTCAGGGAGTACCACACTTCCATGGAGTACTAAATTTATATCCCAATGTAGCCACTGACAATCGGATAAAAAAACTATGGTTCTCAGACTAAAAAACTAAAATAATTTAAAAAAGTATACAAATTAGGTATCTCCGCGTCGGTAATAATCTCCTCTATAAAAATACCCCATGACCTAACCCCCCAGATTAACACGGTCCAAAAAAAAAAAAAAAAAAAACTGTGCAAAAAAAGATTTTTTTTTTGTCACCTTACATAACAAAAAGTTTAATAGCAAGCGATCAAAAAGTCATATAGCCCCCAAAATAGTGCCAATAAAACCGTCCTCTCATCCTGCAAAAAATGTGCCCCTACATAAGATAATCGGCTAAAAAACAGCAACAAAAAATGACTCTTAGACTTTAGAGATACAAATAAAAAAAAAATTGTATCAAAAAGGATAATATAGTCTAAAACCTAAATAATTGTAAAAAAAAGTAGACTTATTAGGTATCGCCGCGTCCGAAAGAATCTCTTCTATAAAAATACCCCATGACCTAACCCCCCAGATTAACACAGTCCAAAAAAAAAAAAACGGTACAAAAAAAGAATTTTTTTTGTCACCTTACATAACAAAAAGTTTAATAGAAAGCGATCAAAAAGTCATATAGCCCCCAAAATAGTGCCAATAAAACCGTCCTCTCATCCCGCAAAAAATGAGCCCCTACATAAGATAATCGGCTAAAAAAACACACAAAAAAATGACTCTTAGACTTTAGAGATACAAAAAAAAAATTTTGTATCAAAAAGGATAATATAGTCTAAAACCTAAATAACTGTAAAAAAAAGTAGACTTATTAGGTATCGTCGCGTCCGTAAGAATCTCCTCTATAAAAATACCCCATGACATAACCCCCCAGATTAACACGGTCACATTTGTGGTCATAAACTGCTGTATCACTAAAAGGCAGGGCGCAAAAGGAAAGGACCGTCATGGTTTCTGGAATGCCGATTTTGATGGCCTTTTTTATTGACACCATGTCCCTTTTGAAGCCCCCCGATGCACCCCTAGTGTAAAAACTCCCTAAAAGTTACCCCATCTAAGAAACTACACCCCTCAAGGTATTCAAAACTGATTTTACTAACTTTATTAAGGGCTCTTTCACACCTGCGTTATTGTCTTCCGGCATAGAGTTCCGTCGTCGGGGCTCTATGCCGGAAGAATCCTGATCAGGATTATCCTAATGCATTCTGAATGGAGAGTAATCCGTTCAGGATGCATCAGGATGTCTTCAGTTCCGGTACGGAACGTTTGTTGGCCGGAGAAAATACCGCAGCATGCTGCGCTTTTTGCTCCGGCCAAAAATCCGGAACACTTGCCGCAAGGCCGGATCCGGAATTAATGCCCATTGGAAGGCATTGATCCGGATCCGGCCTTAAGCTAAACGTCGTTTCGGCGCATTGCCGGAGCCGACATTTAGCTTTTTCAGAGTGGTTACCATGGCTGCCGGGACGCTAAAGTCCTGACAGCCATGGTAAGTGTAGTGGGGAGCGGGGGAGCAGTGTACTTACCGTCCGTGCGGCTCCCCGGGCGCTCCAGAGTGACGTCAGGGCGCCCCAAGCGCATGGATCACGTGATCCATGTGATCACGTCATCCATGCGCATGGGGCGCTCTGACGTCATTCTGGAGCGCCCCGGGAGCCGCACGGACTGTAAGTATACTGCTCCCCCGCTCCCCGCTCCTACTATGGCAACCAGGACTTTAATAGCGTCCTGGGTGCCATAGTAACACTGAAAGCATTTGGAAGACGGTTCCGTCTTCAAATGCTTTCAGTACACTTGCGTTTTTCCGGATCCGGCAGGCACCTCCGGCAACGGAAGTGCATGCCGGATCCCAACAACGCAAGTGTGAAAGAGGCCTTACCCTTCATGTGTTTCTCAACAGTTAATGGGAAATGGAGATGAAATTTCAGAACTTCAATTTTTGGTAACCTTGCCTCACAAAAATATAATATAGAGCAACCAAAAATCATATGTACCCTAAAAATAGTCCCAACAAAACCGCCACCTTATCCCGTAGTTTCCAAAATGGGGTCACTTTTAGGGAGTTTCTACTCTAGGGGTGCATCAGGGGGTTGAAACAGGACACGGTGTAAATAAACCGGTCCATAAAAATCAGCCATCCAAAAACGACACGGTGCTCCTTTCCCTCTACGCCCCGCCGTGTGGCCGTACAGTAGTGTACGACCACATATGGGGTGTTTCTGTAAACGGCAGAGTCAGGGCAATAAAGATACAGTCTTGTTTGGCTATTAACCCTTACTTTGTTAGTGGAAAAAATGGGTAAAAATGGAAAATTTGGCAAAAAAATTAAATTCTCAAATTTCATCCCCATTTGCCAATAACTCTTGTGCAACACCTAAAGGGTTAACAACGTTTGTAAAATCAGTTTTGAATACCTTGAGGGGTGTAGTTTCTTAGATGGTGTCACTTTTATGGAGTTTCTACTCCAGGGGTGCATCAGGGGGGTTGAAACAGGACACAGTGTAAATAAACTGGTCCATAAAAATCAGCCCTCCAAAAACCACACGGCGCTCCTTTCCCTCTACACCCCGCCGTGTAGTGTACGACCACATATGGGGTGTTTCTACTCTAGGGGTGCATCAGGGGGGCTTCAAATAGGACATGGTGTAAATAATCCAGTCCAGCAAAATCTGCCTTCCAAAAACCATATGGCGCACCTTTCCCTCTACGCCCTACTGTGTGGCCGAACAGTAGTGTACGACCACATATGGGGTGTTTCTGTAAACGGCAGAGTCAGGGCAATAAAGATACAGTCTTGTTTGGCTGTTAACCCTTGCTTTGTTACTGGAAAAAATGGGTTAAAATGGAAAATTTGCCCAAAAATTTAAATTCTGAAATTTTATCTCCATTTGCCTTTAACTCTTGTGGGACACCTAAAGGGTTAACAATGTTTGTAAAATCAGTTTTGAATACCTTGAGGGGTTTAGTTTCTAGAATGGGGTCATTTTTGGGTGGTTTATATTATGTAAGCCTCGCAAAGTGACTTCAGACCTGAACTGGTCACAAAAAATTGGGTTTTTGAAACTTTCTGAAAGATTTGCTTCTAAACTTCTAAGCCTTGTGACATCCCCAAAAAATAAAATATCATTCCCAAAATGATCCAAACATGAAGTAGGCATATGGGGAATGTAAAGTAATAACTATTTTTGGAGGTATTACTATGTATTATAGAAGTAGAGAAATTAAAACTTGCAATTTTTTAAGAATTTTTGATAAATTTGGTATTTTTTTATTTAAAAAAATGTTGTTGTTTTTTACTTCATTTTACCAGTGTCATGAAGTACAATATGTGACGAAAAAACTATCTCAGAATAGTTTGGATAAGTCAAAGCGTTTTAAAGTTATCACCACTTAAAGTGACACTGGTCAGATTTGCAAAAAATGGCCTGGTCCTTAAGGTGAAATAAGGCTGTGTCCCAAAGGGGTTAAGACCTATGTGCATATTAAAAAACATTTTAAAATAGGAATCCAAAGATGACTTTGCTACCGGATGATCCAAATCTCAATTTGCTTAAGACTATTTGCCACATCTCTCCCTATGCTTAGCTCACAGAACAATGATGGAGACTGCACGGGATGAGGGTTTTATATGGCTGTGTCATCACAGGGGATGGCTATCTGCACATTGGCTGGCTGCACAGCATTATGGGTGATCTCGCGTTCCTGGGTTTCTTACTTTCCCTTTGTAGCACGTGCAGCTGCAATTTTAGAAGAAAAAAAACGATTCGTTACCCCGAAGCGCGAGTTAATTCGGATTCGTTGTGAATTGAAGTTTTCCTAAACTTTGGACCAAATTCCGCTTTGAATGGTTTGCTTCGCTCAACACCAATTATAATCCTCTACACACTACACAGAGGATAGAGGAGGGCATGTTCTGTTTTTTCAATTGTCCATCTGAAGTAAACCTTCTCGCCCTTCCAACATTTCAATTAAGATTTCACAAAGCTGTAAAACAATCTTCAAGATTCCCTTAAAGTAAAATTATACTAAGAATAATTACTGTACAATTATGTTATTTTTATCTCTACCGCCTACACTTTATTATGACAAATATCCCATTACCTGACACAAAAAAGTAACCTATTAACTACATGTGAGAAAGATGGTTTAGTGCAGGCTTGTATATAAAGAAGTGCTTGTTGCTGATCTTTTTATTTTGCTTAGGCCTCATGCACACGACTGTGCTGTTTTTTGCGGTCCGCAAACAGCGGATCCGCAAAAATTTGCGGAAGGGCGGCCCATTGTAGAAATGCCTATTCTTGTCCGCAAAACATGTCCTATTCTTGTCCGCAAAACGGACAAGAATAGGATATGCTATATTTTTTTTGCGGGGCCACGGAACGGTGCAACGGATGCGGACAGCACACAGAGTGCTGTCCGCATCTTTTGCAGCCCCATTGAAGTGAATGGGTCCACACCCGAGCCGCAAAAACTGCGGCTAGGATGCGGACCAGAACTACGGTCGTGTGCATGAGGACTTATAGATATTTTTAAATGTGGAGTCAACATGAAAATCTGTTGTATATCAGAGCAGGTCCTCAGGGAGTCAGGGTCTCGTGTGTGTGTGTGTGTGTGTAGTAGAGCTATATGTGTGTAACTGAACTGTATGTGTATAACAGAGCTGTATGTGTGGAAGTGAACTTTATGTGTGTAACTAAACTGTATATGTGTAGAAGAGCAGTATGTGTGTAGAAGAGCTGCATGTGTGTAGTGTGGCTGTGTGTCGCAGAGCTGTATGTGTGTAACTGAACTGTATGTGTGTAGCAGAGCTGTATGTATGCAACTAAACTGTGCAGGTAGCAGAGCTGTATGTATGTATGTAACACCCCAGAGTGGTGTTACCACTTCGGCACCCTGCTACTGTCTTTAATGGTCTAATATCATGTCATCTTACATACTTATTTCCAGGTCTCTCAAAACTGTGCATTCCTAATAATGTTGTGTAACTGTTCATGTAATGTGCCTGGTTCACCAGCAGGTGGCAGCAAACATGGCAGAGCTATAGTTAGATAGAATGGAACTCATCATTCTATTCTCCCTCCCTTTGGTCAGAAGTGGGCCGGTCCTGCTTGCTACCAGAAGGATTTGGGGCAGTTCTAGTTTGTTCTGGTTGAGATTCCATGTTGGAGCTGCCAGGATTCTGACCTATTCCTTGGCTGAAGATAAGTCCGACTAAAAAGTGAAGTGCAGCCTACAGAAGAAGCCAAGTTATCCAGTCAGCTTGTCAGTATAGCAGAGTGAGAGAAGGATAGAGCAGAGGTGAGTTTGCCTGCCAGTTTAATGCTAAACCCTGCTGGAACTAAGACAAAGCCTGTAAACGTTTATTCAAAGTAAAGGTGCCAATGAACTTCATCTCAAGGTCTGGACTCAAGTTATTCTTTCCAATCCTTCAATTATTCCCCCTATTTATTGCATCGGAGCCAAAGCCTGGGGTCCAGCCGTATCCAGGTAGGAGCACCGTGACACATAAAGAAACAGATAGGCTGTACTATACCACTCGGCATTCATACACCTGGGTCGCGACATATAGACGACCCTGGGGCGCTGCCGCATGTTGTATGTATAAAAGTGCTTTGTGTATAGCAGAGCTGTATCTGCGTGTAGTCGAGCTGTATGTGTGTATAGCAGAGCTGTATCTGTCTGTAGCAGAGCTTTATGTGTGTATGGCAGTGCTGTGTCTGTATAGTAGGGCTATGTGTGTTCCAGAACTGTGTGTCGCAAACAAATACTCATAATAATTTAGCAGAACAAGAAGCATGGCCGGATACAACAGAGCAATGGAGACGCAGTTATTTGGATAGGTACATTTAATGAAGTGACAGATTAAGGATTACAGGAGCTGACCAAAACTATTTCCAGGTCTCTCAAAACTGTGCATTTCTTCCTACACCCTATGGCTACTGACCTTGACCCCTCCACTTCCGTAAAACACCAGTAAACCAGATTACCATCAAAGACGACCCAGAAAGTATTTTTTTCTGATTTTCTGGGGTGCATCTTATAAAGAGAAAAATATGGTAGATATACTTGTGTGGTCGCTGCCACAACTCAGTGCCATAGCTATAGAGGTTGCAGCCATCACAGTTGCAACCATCCCCTAAGCCAGGGGCCAACCCCTTGCCAGTAGTGCACTGCTAATTACTGTATATTTCACTTTATAAGGGCTCTTTCACACTTGCGTTATTGTCTTCCGGCATAGAGTTCCGTCGTCGGGGCTCTATGCCGGAAGAATCCTGATCAGGATTATCCTAATGCATTCTGAATGGAGAGAAATCCGTTCAGGATGCATCAGGATGTCTTCAGTTCCGGAACGGAACGTTTGTTGGCCGGAGAAAATACCGCAGCATGCTGCGCTTTTTGCTCCGGCCAAAAATCCGGAACACTTGCCGCAAGGCCGGATCCGGAATTAATGTCCATTGGAAGGCATTGATCCGGATCCGGCCTTAAGCTAAACGTCGTTTCGGCGCATTGCCGGAGCCGAAATTTAGCTTTTTCTGAATGGTTACCATGGCTGCCGGGACGCTAAAGTCCTGACAGCCATGGTAAAGTGTAGCGGGGAGCGGGGGAGCAGCATACTTACCGTCCGTGCGGCTCCCCGGGCGCTCCAGAGTGACGTCAGGGCGCCCCAAGCGCATGGATCACGTGATCGCATGGATCACGTCATCCATGCGCATGGGGCGCTCTGACGTCATTCTGGAGCGCCTCGGGAGCCGCACGGACTGTAAGTATACCGCTCCCCTGCTCCCCGCTCCTACTATGGCAACCAGGACTTTAATAGCGTCCTGGGTGCCATAGTAACACTGAAAGCATTTGGAAGACGGTACACTTGCGTTTTTCCGGATCCGGCGGGCACCTCCGGCAACGGAAGTGCATGCCGGATCCCAACAACGCAAGTGTGAAAGAGGCCTAAGATGCAGTGAAATGGAGAGCAGAGGCGGAGCAGAAAAGGTAAGTTTATTTATTTTGAGTCTGATCTCAGTCTGAGCATCTGACATGGGGGTTTGAGCATCTGACATGGAGGTTTGAGCATCTGATATGGCAGTCTAAGGATCTGATATGGGGGTCTGAGGATCTGATAAGGGGGTCTGAAGATCTGATATGGGGGTTTCGGGATCTGATATGGGGGTCTGAGCATCTGATATAAGGGTCTGAGCATCTGATATGGAGGCCTGAGCATTAGTGATGAGCGAGCACCACAGTATTCGGGTGTTCGGCCCGAACACATTGCTATATTCGTATGCTCGGCTGAGTACACAAGTATAACGGAAGTCAATGGGAGACAACCAGGCACCCCCTGCTCGGAAGAAAAGAGGGTGTCTGGTTCATAAAAATAGGTTAGAAATTGATGGAAACCCTATCAAAATGGTTTGGAAACAGCATTAAGAGGATAGCTGGATGCATCTTAGACTCCTATTATGTGCAACATACAATAGACAACCACACAAAGGCTGTATGCCAAAAGCCAGGTATGTGCAAGCCATCAATCTATCCATGAGACTGATGACAGGCTTAGTCAGCATACCTTACAATGGCACTATGAGATATTCCAAACCAGCTCTCATCTGACTGAAAACCAGTAAACCTCAAAGTTATTTTGCATCTGTTGGATGGCTTGGGTGGACCTACACACCTAGATCAATATCATTAGGACGACAAAAAGTTTTCCGATTGTCCTAACATAATATTCAATAACCTTTCTATACAGTTTTGTCATGTAAAAACGAATTTGCATAAACATGGTCATATGGTAAAAGACTTGCAAATGAGCAGAATCTGCCTTGTTTTTCAGCTGTCATAAGACTATGAAAACCAATAGATGGCGCTATTGAGTTATGAACAGTGCCCTCTATTGGTTTCACAGTCTTATGACAAGACAAATATTCTTGTCAGAAGACAATGAAACCAATAGAGGGCGCTATTGAGTTATGAACAGTGCCCTCTATTGGTTTCACAGTCTTATGACAAGACAAATATTCTTGTCAGAAGACTATGAAAACAATAGAGGGTGCTGTTCATAACTCAATAGTGCCATCTATTGGTTTCATAGTCTTCTGACAAGAATATTAGACTGAGTCTTATGACAAGCTTATTAGTGTAGCCTTTCACAATAAGAATATTCGCGATCTACACTAGGATGATATCTGACACTGGAAAAGCTGGGTAATTATTCAGTGATAAAATCTGACACTGGGAAAGATGGGTAATAACTCGCAATCTACACTGAGTTATTACCCAGCAATTTCTAACCTTTTTTTATGAACCAGACACCCTCTTCTCTTCCAAGCAGGGGGTGCCTGGTTGTCTCCCATTGACTTCCATTGTATTCAATTGTATTAGAGCACCCGAATTATTCGGCCGAGCACTCGGATCTGCCAAGCATAGCAATGCTCGAGCCGAACAGCAGTTCAGCTGAGCATACTCGCTCATCACTACTGAGCATCTGATATAGGGATCTGAGCATCTGATAAGGGGGTTTGAGGATCTGATATGGGGGTCTGAGGATCTGATAAGGGGGTCTGAGGATCTGATAAGGGGGTCTGAGGTTCTGATATGAGGGTCTGATCTGATATGGGGGGCTGAGGATATAATATGAGGGTCTGATCTGATATGGGGGTCTAAGGATCTGATAAGGGGGTCTGAGGATCTGATATGAGGGTCTGATATAATATGGGGGGGCTGAGGATCAGATATGAGGGTCTGAAGATCTGATATGGAGGTTTGATTTAAGGATCTGATATGACGGTTTGATTTGAGGACCTGATATGGAAGTTTGATTTGAGGTCTGATATGGGAGTCTGATCCCAAAGGAAAGGGGGGATTTTTTGTATTGTAACACATTATAGGGGTATGTTTGTACTGGTGCACGTTATAAGGGGGCACACATTGTAAGGATAATTAGTGCTACTGGGGGACCCAGGGGGAACATGATTACTAGTATGGGCAATATGGGGGCATAATTACTTTGGGGCACAATAGGGACATTATTACTATTAGGGGCAGTGTTAACACTAAGTGCACTCTGCCAGATAATTATTTCCATTGGTAGGATTTGTGGAGCACTGTTACTGTGGGGGGCACCCTGGCACAGTATCAGCTTAGCACAATTATTTTCGAGGGACATTATGTTTACACTATTATTGTCAGAAATTATATTTCCTGGGTGCAGTTATTTTCATTTGTTGGTTTGTTATTGCTTTATAATTATTTGTCATATGCTTGTCAAACTGTGCAGAGAGAAGAGATGGCTGAAAGAAGTCATCATGGCGGTTTGGTCTGAATGGAGAAGATGAGGAAAGAGAATGTCTACATCAGAGAAGACATCACTGGATGTAAAAAGTATGTGCACTGTATTCTCCTGTATGTAGCTCTGTATGTAATGATTTCCAAATATGTCTTTAAGGGCTCATGCACACGAACGTATTTTCTTTCCGCTTCCGTTCAGGTTTTTTTTGCGAACTGTATGCGGAACCATTCACTTCAATGGGGCTGTAGAAAATACAGAAGTTACTCCATGTGCATTCTGTTTCTGTTTGTCCGCATGGCTGTTCCACAAAAAAGTTGTGTATGTCCTATTATTGTCCGCAAATCACGGTCCAAGGCCCCATTCAAGTCAATGGGTCCGCAAAAAATATGGAACGCACACAGAACACATCCGTATGTCATCCGTATTTCATCCGTATTTTGCGGATCCATACTGTAGAAATGCTATGCCCAGTCCATATTACTCATGTGTTTGGTGATTAATAAGTTACCTTCTGTATACGATCTGCAAAAAAAGGATCAAATACGGAAACCATAAGGATATGTTTTGTGCAATAACGGAACGGAAGAGGACTTAAATCATAGAAAAAAAACCTCAGATACGGAACAATGTATCAGTGAAAAAAACGGACTGCACAACAACGATCGTGTGCATGAGCCCTAACAGTAGGGCTGGAGGAAAAGGGTTAGGTTGAGAATTTGGCATTGGGAGGGGGGCGCCATTTACATTTTTTCCTCTAACAGCAGAAGGGCTAGGTGCACCCCTTCCTCCTGCCACAAAACACTGAGGGAAGAGGGGGGGCAGGCACATTCTTTGCCTTGGGCCTCTGCTGTCTGTGTCCACCCCTGAAATGGGTGCTTATTCATTTGTTGGGTAATTGCCTGCACATGTACATAAGGCAGGTATCAGGAAGGAGCATTCATGCGAACATTAATAGGCCCAATAATCTGCACATGCAAATGGGCCCTTTGACTACGTTATATACACTTCCTGTCCAAAATAAAAGTCGCCACCTGGATTTAACTGAGCAAATAGTTATGAGCCTCCTATTGGATAATTACTGCATGGGCGATTATCTTTCAGCTGGCAATAAGTTATTTAACCCCAACTGGTGCAATGAGTTGCTTCTCATTTCTTAAACAACCATGTCGAAAGACACATCTTGTGGTCGTGGAAAAGATGTTAGTCTGTTTGAGAAGGGTCAAATCATTGGCATGCATCAAGCACAAAAAAACATCTAAGGAGATTGCAGAAACTACTAAAATTGGGTTAAGAACTGTCCAATGCATTATTATAAACTGGAAGGATAGTGGGGACCCATCGTATTTGAGGAAGAAATTTGGCATGAAAAAAATCCTGAATGATCGTGATCGGCGATCACTTAAACGTTTGGTGAAATCAAATCGAAGAAAAACAACAGTAGAACTCAGGGCTATGTTTAATAGTGAAAGTAAGAGCATTTCCACATGCACAATGCGAAGGGAACTCAAGGGATTGGGACTGAACAGCTGTGTAGCCGTAAGAAAACCACTAATCAGTGAGGCAAACCAGAAAAAAGGCTTCAATTTGCTAGGGAGCATAAAGATTAGACTCTGGAGCAATGGAAGAAGGTCATGTGGTCTGATGAGTCAAGATTTACCCTGTTCCAGAGTGATGGGTGCATCAGGGTAAGAAGAGAGGCAGATGAAGTGATGCACCCAGTAGCGCCTACTGTACAAGCCTGTGGGGGCAGTGCTATGATCTGGGGTTGCTGCAGTTGGTCAGGTCTAGGTTCAGCAACAGTATGTGCTCCAAGAATGAGGTCAGCTGACTACCTGAACATACTGAATGACCAGGTTATTCCATCAATGGATTTTTTCTTCCCTGATGGCACGGGCATATTCCAAGATGACAATGGCAGGATTCATTTGGCTCAAATTGTGAAAGAGTGGTTCAGGGAGCATGAGACATCATTTTCACACATGGATTGGAGTCCAGACCTTAACCCCATTGAGAATCTCGGAATCTGAGCACTAGAGACAAAATGTTACACATGGAGGCCTTTCTACCCCATATATGTTTATATTATTTTATGCAAAACCATATCTTACATTTTTTTCAGCTATTACTTAATGTGCTACGTTCTCAAGCATTTTACTTCTGTCACTTACTGATGAAACCAGATCTACTTACTGTAATTACACCCTTGTTCTAGTCTTCCTTACAATACATTTTAGTGACATAAAGTACAAATGGTAGTATGACTAATGCAATATTAGCTGTTATTAAGAGCAAGATATGTGAATACAGGGGCCCAACTTATGTTTCCACAGATCATTTTGGATCCTGCATCATGTAGACATGTGTTGCAAGATGCAAAAGAGTCGTGCAACACAAAAATATGTGCGACTTATCTGCAACTTGTTGCACAACTAATTTAGAGGTCTTTTTGTTGTGAAAACACAGCCAAGACGCTGGCAAGTCGCATGTCACACATGACTTAGATTAAAGTCAAAGGAGTAAAAGTTGCGTGTGAACTGCGACGTGCGACACAAATTCTGACAAGTCTGGATCTTTCCAACCATGCCACATTGCAACACAATTGACGAACATCACGTAAAATGGTGCAACTTTTTTGTTGCGTCACACATGTCGCCATGTAGCCAAACCCTAAGGCCCCTTTCACATTGGCGAGTTTTCCGCGCGGGTGCAATGCGTGAGGTGAACGCATTGCACCAGCACTGAATCCGGACCCATTCATTTCTATGGGGCTGTGCACATTAACGGTGATTTTCACGCATCACTTGTGTGTTGCGTGAAAATCGCAAGCTCTATTTTGTGCGTTTTTCATGCAACGCAGGCCCCATAGAAGTGAATGGGGCTGCGTGAAAATCGCAAGCATCCGCAAGCAAGTGCGGATGCGGTGCGATTTTCATGCACGGTTGCTACTTGACGATCGGGATGGGGACCCGATCATTATTATTTTCCCTTATAACATGGTTTTAAGGGAAAATAATAGCATTCTTAATACAGAATGCATAGTACAATAGGGCTGGAGGGGTTAAAAAAAATATATAATAATTTAACTCACCTCATCCACTTGTTCTCGCAGCCCGGCTTGTCTTCTGTCTTCATCTTTGCTGTGCAGTAAAGGACCTGTGGTGACGTCACTGCACTCATCACATGGTCCATCACATGATCCATCACCATGGTTAGTTTCCAATAAACACTAAATTGTTAGTTTCCAATAAACACCACCAGGTCTCCACTGTGTAAAACAATAGGCACACGGCGGCTATAGCGCCGGCTCAGGGGATGCTATCTTTAAAGGAATTAAATGGGCACTATTGTTTCAACAGACTTTGCATAAATCAATAGTACAAATTTATATAAAAGACCGTTTTTTTTAATATATATATATATTGTGACACAGTGATGGGCAGATGGGCTGATTTCCAGCCAGGTGAGGTCAAATACAAGACCGGAGTTTAAGTGCCGATCCAGGTTTTGGCAGCACTTGGCTGTCCTTAAAGAGGACCTTTCACCGATTCTTACCCTATGAACTAAGTATACAGACATGTGGAGCGGCGCCCGGGGATCTCACTGCACTTACTATTATCCCCGGGCGCCGCTCCGTTCTCCTGCTATGTCCTCCGGTATCTCCGTTCCCTAAGTTATGGTAGGCGGAGTCTGCCCTAGCGCTGGCCAATCGCATTGCAGAGCTCACAGCCTGGGAGAAAATAACCTCCAAGGCTGTGAGCTCTGCGCTGCGATTGGCCAGCGCTAGGGCAGACTCCGCCTACCATAACTTAGGGACTGGTATCTCCGCCTACTATAACTTAGTGAGCGGAGATACCGGAGGGCATAGCAGGAGAACGGAGCGGCGCCCGGGGATAATAGTAAGTGCAGTGAGATCCCCGGGCGCCGCTCTACATATCTACATATCTGTATAGTTAGTTCATAGGGTAAGAATCGGTGAAAGGTCCTCTTTAAATAGGCAGCTGGGCTCAGCAGAGATGTCTCTGTTTTCGGGATCTGAGGCTTTGTGCTGGAGGGCTGAGAGCCACACGCTGGGGAAACAGGCCCCCTAAAGCCTGCTGTGGAAAACTGGAGGCAGAACTGCCAGCAAGGTGACTTGTGTTATATGAACTTTCCATTGTGTGTGAATTAACACCAAGACTGTTTTATGCAATTGCCTCAAGTGTGCATTAACACAGACGTTTGGAGTAAAGAACTTGTATTTTGCCTCTGTACTGCGCACGCTTACCCTATCTACCAGAGCGAAACCCCCCGAAAAATGTGAATCTCTTTGCTTTTAAGACAGATAGTGATGCCTCATAAAATATTTATTAATTAACATTCCCCATATGTCTACTTTATGTTGGCATCATTTTAGTAATGTAATTAAATTTTTTTAGGACGCTAGAAGGTTTAGAATTTTAGATGCAATTTTTGAAATTTTTAAGAAACTTTCCCAAGTCAACTTTTTTTAACCCCTTAAGGACTCAGCCCTATTTCACCTTAAGGACTTGGCCATTTTTTGCAAATCTGACCAGTGTCACTTTAAGTGCTGATAACTTTAAAACTCTTTGACTTACCCAGGCTGTTCTGAGATTGTTTTTTCGTCACATATTGTACTTCATGACACTGCTAAAATTGGGTCAAAAAAGTTAATTTTTTTGCATAAAAAAATACCAGATTTACCAAAAATTTAGAAAAATTTGCAAATTTCAAAGTTTCAGTTTCTCTACTTCTGTAATACATAGTAATACCCCCAAAAATTGTGATCACTTTACATTCCCCATATGTCTACTTCATGTTTGTAGCATTTTGGGAATGATATTTTATTTTTTGGGGATGTTACAAGGCTTAGAAGTTTAGAAGCAAATCTTGAAACTTTTCAGAAATTTACAAAAACCCAATTTTTAGGGACCACTACAGGTCTGAAGTCACTTTGCGAGGCTTACATAATAGAAACCGCCCAAAAATGACCCCATTCTTTAAACTACACCCCTCAAGGTATTCAAAACTGATTTTACAAACTTTGTTAACCCTTTAGGTGTTGCACAAGAGTTATTGGCAAATGGGGATGAAATTTGAGAATTTCATTTTTTTGCCTAATTTTCCATTTTAACCCATTTTTTCCACTAACAAAGCAACACTGTACGGCCACACAGCAGGGCGTAGAGTGAAAGGTGCACCGTATGGTTTTTGGAAGCCAGATTTTGCTGGACTGGTTTTTTGACACCATGTCCCATTTGATGCCCCACTGATGCACCCCTAGAGTAGAAACTCCATAAAAGTGACCCCATCTAAGAAGCTACATCCCTCAAGGTATTCAAAACTGATTTTACAAACTTTGTTAACCCTTTAGGTGTTGCACAAGATTTAATGGAAAATAGAGATACAATTTCAAAATTTCACTTTTTTGGCAGATTTTCCATTTTAATATTTTTTTTCCAGTTACAAAGCAAGGGTTAACAGCCAAACAAAACTCATTATTTATGGCCCTGATTCTGTAGTTTACAGAAACACCCCATATGTGGCCGTAAACTGCTGTACGGCCACACAGCAGGGCGTAGAGTGAAAGGTGCGCCGTATGGTTTTTGGAAGCCAGATTTTGCTGGACTGGTTTTTTGACACCATGTCCCATTTGAAGCCCCCCTGATGCACCCCTAGAGTAGAAACTCCATAAAAGTGACCCCATCTAAGAAACTACACCCCTCAAGGTATTCAAAACTGATTTTACAAACTTTGTTAACCCGTACGGACCGCGGTATGGAAAGGGTTAAACGGCTGACATCTGCACAGATGTCAGACGTTTATACCAGGGTGTCAGCAATGTGCTGACACTCTGGTATACCCACTGTACACCAACGAATTTTCAAGAGGAGGCGGGCGGCCACAACTCTGCCCACAACTCCCCCCCCTGCACCACCCGCCGGCAAAAAATCATGCAGGGGTGCAGGGGGGGTGCAAAATCTTTATTTTAGGAACACTAAAGTTTCTGATCCCCGCGATCAGAAACTGCAGAAATCGCAGCAAACCGCAGGTCTGAATTGACCTGCGGTTTGCGGCGATCGCCGATAGGGGGGGTCACATGACCCCCCCTGGCGTTGTGACAGGATGCCGGCTGAATGATTTCAGCTGGCATCCCGTTCCCATTAACCCCTGCGGCGCCGGAATCTTTATTTAAAGTTAGGATGTACCGGTACGCCCTGAGTCCTTAAGGACTCGGGAAATAGGGCGTACCGGTACGCCCTGCGTCCTTAAGGGGTTAAGGACCAGTTCAGTTCTGAAGTTACTTTGTGGGGCTTATATAATAGATCCAACCCATAAATGACCCATTTTAGAAATGACACCTCTCAAACTATTCAAAACTGGTTTTATAAATGTTGTTAACCCTTTAGGTATTCCACAGGAATTAAACAAAAATAGAGGTGAAATTTTAAAATGTCACTTTGTTTTGCAGATTTTAGGTTTTAATAATTTTTTTCCTGGAACACATCAAGGGTTAACAACAAAACAAACCTCAATATTTATTACCTTGATTCTGCAGTTTGCAGAAACACCCCATATGTGGTTGTATACCGCTGTTTGGACACACGACAGGGCACAGAAAGCAAGGAGCGCCATATGGTTTATGGAGGGCAGATTTTTGCTGGAATGGTCTTTGGGCACCATGTTGCATTTGAAGAGGCCCTGAGGTAACCCCACAGTGAAAACCCCCAAAAAGTGACCACATTTTTTAAACTACACCACCCAAGGAATTTTTCTGCGGTGTAGCGAGCACTTCACGCAACAGGTGCTTGATAGAATTTTTAATACTTCGCTGTGAAAATGAAAAAATACTTTTTTTTTATACAAGAAAATGGTGCATTAGGCCCAAACTTTCTTTTTTACAAAAGATAACAGGAAAATATCCCCCCCCCCCCCAATTTGCTACCCACTTTCTCCTGAATACATTAACATCCCAATTGTGGTCATAAACTGTTATTTGGGGATACACTCGGGCTCAGAAGGGAAGGAGCGGTCTGGTATCTGGTTTTTCTAACATAGAATTTTCTGTCATGGTTTTTAAGAGCAATAACTTTTTTTATTTTTCGTTGAATGAGCTGCGTGAGGGCTTATTTTTTGCGAGACAAGTTGTATTTTTTATTGGCACCATTTTGGGGTACATTTGGCTTTCTGGTTGCTTTTTAGCTAATTTTTGGGAGGTGAAGTCACAACAAAAGCTATTTGGTGTCATTTTTCAATTTTTTTTATACCGTTCACTTGATGGAGTAGATCATGTGATATTATTATAGATCCGGTCATTATGGATGCAACAATACCAAGTATGACTATTTTTTTTTTTACTTTTATGTTTTATACAATAAAAACATTTTTAGAAAAAAAAGAATGTTTTTGTGTTGCGATTTTCTTAGAGCCATATGTTTTTATTTTTCCTGCTATAGTCTTGTGTGATGGCTTGTTTTTTGCGGGACGAGGTGATTTTTTTATTGCTACCATTTTGGAATACATACGACTTTTTGATTGATTGATATTATGTTTTCTGTGAGGTGAGGTGAGAAAACTGTTTTTTTTTTACACCGTTCACTTGATAGGGTAGATCATGTGATATTTTTGTAGAGCCAATTGTTACGGACGTGGCAATACTAAATAAGTCAATTTTATATTTATTTTTTAACATTTTACACAATAAGAGCATTTATAGAAAAAAAAATCATGTTTGTGTTGCGATTTTCATAGAGCCATATTTTTTTATTTTTCTGGCTATGGTCTTGTGTGGGGGCTCATTTTTTTGTGGGATGAAGTGACTTTTTATTGCTACCATTTTGGGGTACATATGACTTTTCAATTAATCAACATTATGTTTTTTGGGAGGTGAGCTAAAAAATCTATTTTGGCACAATGTTTATTTATATTTATTTTTTTACAGCGTTCACCTGAAGGGGTAGATCATATTATATTATTATAGAGCCAGTCGTTGTAGAAGTGGTGATATCAAATATGTCTATTTAAATTTTTTTCTTTGATTTTTTAAAAACGAATTTGGGGGGAATTTGGGGGGAATTTTTTTTTATGTGAAACACTATTTTTTTACATTTTTTATTTTACACTTTGTGTCCCCCCATAAGGTCATACAAGACCTCTGAGAGACATTTTACTTCATTTTTTTAACTATTGATTTCTCCTGTAACTGGGGCTGACATAGTAGTCCCAGTTACAGGGAAAATAAACCCCCCAGAGAGGCTGTACAGCATAGTACAGCACTGTACAGCCTCAGTGCAGGGCTGATCGAGGTCTATGGAAGACCCGACAGCTCCTGCACTCACCCGGCCCGGCGATCACATGACCACCGGGCAGGGACAGGAAGCGGCATAGCGCATCCTGATCTGTATACACAGCGTTCTGGCAGGCAGGGACACCCAGGAACGGTCCCTGCCTTCTCTCTGGGGTGCCCTGCTGTCACTGACAGCGGGCCCCCCCCCCCCACTTGGTAGCTGCACGATTAGCGTACAGCTGCGATCTCTGAATGGCCGTTTCAGAACGTCCATTCAGAGATAAACCGACCGCCCAAGGACGTTTATAGTCAATGGGCGGTCAGGAAGTGGTTAAAGACTATGTACACCTTTGGTGGCGATTTATTTTTATTATTGCATTGTTCTCATTTTGAGCTACAAATATTTTTTTAATTGGTCTTTAAAAATGATGAGCTGTTCTTCCTGCACAGCTTTGAGTTTATCTACTAGCATGATCTGTATTTTCTCTCTGCTTCTTCAGGCAGGGAGCTGACAGGCTCCTTATTACTGATAAGAATGTGGCTTAAATAAGTGTTTATGACCTTTTAGTAATTTTGAGATAAGTGTTATTAGATGACCGACACAACGTGAAAGTCTAAGTGCCATTCACACAACTAGAAAAAACTGTTAACCATTTGTGACAGAATGGCTCAATATTTTTAATAAAGACCAATTGAAAAAAAAATTTTTAGCCCAAAATGAGTAAAATGTAATCATAATTTAAAATTGTCTGTGAAGGTGTACATAGCCTTTAAGATCTACAGTACATTTGGGTATCATAATGATGAAGTGAAGTTTTAGCGTTTGAGTTCCTAATACAAATCCCTGACTGCTTTGCTGTTCATTCATGTACTTGTAGTACAGAAACCCAAAAGGTTGGGGGAGACAGAGTAAAAGAGGGCAGCAGCCAGTAGGTGAAAGTTTTGACAGGGAGCAACATCCAGCAAACAAGAATTACTGAGATGAGGATGCGATATTAATTAAACGGGTAATACAATATTGCTAGGATATGCCACAAATGTCAGGTTAATTGGGAAGGAGGAGTAATAGAATTCGGCAGAGAAGCAGTGCCAAGAGACATATTTGACCTCATTGATCATAATGAAATGTACATTATAGTTTTACAGTCCTAGATAGATATAATAGATGCAGCTGGGTCTTTTATGATGTTCTATAGCGAAAAAACATTACTCATTTTACTTGAAACCTCCCTATTTGGTGTCTCATTGTACAAAAAGAGTGGGTATCCCAATTAATACTGAAAATTCTGGTTTGAGCTTGGGAACAAATATAATTACTGATAAAGTGGATGTGATATATTGCTTAATGTACAAATTTAGGCCATTGCTTTGGCACTTCAGAAAAGGAATAGAGTTAACTGGATAAAACAGCAAATGAAAGGGAATTCCCAAGGCTATAATAGGGTAACTTCACTGGCTCAGAGTCAAAGAAGAGGAAAAATAAACTCCCACTCATTATTTTAGTCTTCATGTCCTCTATACTGAGTTCTCTGTAGGATAAAAAGAGGTTCCTTTTGCTGGCTTACTGCCAATCCTGGCACTCAGAGCATCTTTAGGAGGTCAGAATAAGAGAAGCATCAGCAATTATGGGAGACAGAATTCAGTGCAAACTCTGCGTGAAGAGCAAGCAAGCACATTGAACATGTAATTTAAACTGCAGGCACTGAATCCAGTCATGATTAACCCATTTCTGTAGCGCTCAGGAGACTGGAAAATTTGACTATGAGCAAAGTGCTCCAAACAATGGCACCATTCGTACAGTGACACAGTGGTTCACTGCTAAAGGGTTAATCCTATAATGCACTATGGTACACTGTTAAAGCTATCAAATAGTTCATTGCTAAAATTGTCAAAACGTTTACTGTGATGATCAGTTGTGCAAATGGTTGAAATGGCTTATCTATGCGCTATGCTTATCTATGCGCTAGTGATAGTTGACGGGTTGTTGGCTGGCCCCACTTTTAACTGCCTAGCGAGTTCTAGGTAAGGCCCCTTTTACACGGGCGAGTATTCCGCTCGGATGCGATGCGTGAGTTGAACGCATTGCACCCGCACTGAATACCGACCCATTCATTTCTATGGGGCTGTTCACATGAGCGGTGATTTTCACGCATCACTTGTGCGTTGCGTGAAAATTGCAGCATGCTCTATATTCAGCGTTTTTCACGCAACGCATGCCTCATAGAAGTGAATGGGGCTGCGTGAAAATCGCAAGCATCCGCAAGCAAGTGCGGATGCGGTGCGAATTTTCACGCACGGTTGCTAGGAGACGATCGGGATGGAGACCCGATCATTATTATTTTCCCTTATAACATGGTTATAAGGGAAAATAATAGCATCCTGAATACAGAATGCATAGTAAAATAGCGCTGGAGGGGTTAAATTTTTTTTTTAAAATTTAACTCACCTTAATCCACTTGATCGCGCAGCCCGACTTCTCGTCTGTCTCCTTTGTTGAACAGGACCTGTGGTGAGCATTCATTCCAGGAACAGGACCTGTGGTGACGTCACTCCGGTCATCACATGATCCATCACATGATCTTTTACCATGGTGATGGGTCATGTGATGGATCATGTGATGACCGGAGTGACGTCACCACAGGTCCTGGAATTTATGCTCACCACAGGTCCTGTTCAGCAAAGAAGGAGACAGACGAGAAGCCAGGCAGCGCCAGCAAGTGGATTAAGGTGAGTTAAATTATTTTTTTTAACCCCTCCAGCGCTATTTTACTATGCATTCTGTATTCAGAATGCTATTATTTTCCCTTATAACCATGTTATAAGGGAAAATAATACAATCTACAGAACACCGATCCCAAGCCCGAACTTCTGTGAAGAAGTTCGGGTTTGGGTACCTGCAGCGTACTCAAGTTGTGTGTAGTAGGTGTTTCTGGGTGATGTAGTGCAATATACACTAACCTGGTACAGCTGACTCTCTGCAAGGGCAGGTATAGGTAGGAAAATGTTCGTGACGCCAGTGCCAAGTAAACGGTGGCACGCCGTTTGCGGATGCAGGAATAAATTGAGGAAACGTAGTCTTAAACAGAACTCAAACTTTAGTAGGTTTTCCAAGCAGAGACAATAAAGGAAAAGCAGTTCCTCAGCATACAGTCGATTTTGCAATTCGGTCGATGCAGGCAATTCAGTACAGCAGGGTAATTACAGAGTGTTGAACACAGGACTTGCAGCAAAGGAGCTTGCACTCTAACTCTGTCTGATCCTGGAATGTAGCAATTCTTCACCAAGGCCCATTAACCTAGTTCTGGCGTTATATCCTTGGCTATGGCTTAAATAAGTACCTCCTCTGTCTTTCTTAGTACCTCTGACTCTTCTGATCTTTACCTCTGTCTCTCTCAGCTTCTGAACGGTTCCTCAGGCTCTTAGTCTAAGATATTCCTGCTTCTGCATATGGGAATTCAGGAGGGAATCTTCTCCTGAACAGCAGGCTTCAGGCCTGGACTTGTCTCAGACATTGTCTAATCTCCAACTGTAGATTACAGACACTAGACTCCGTCTGTCTTGCACTTCCCTGACTGGGCTTTATATAAACTAGGGCTCCCTAGCTCCCTCTATGGACTAGAAGTAGGAATGACACCCCTAGCAGGCCTGTACGTGCAAGTTTCAGTGACAGGGAAATACACACATTACATTACATTTTATAAAACTGGCATACAACAACTTCCCCATAATTAGGAGGGACGACAGCACACCAAGTGACACTTTGGTAGTGACGGGTATTACAGTTCCCGTACACTACATACCCCACTGCTTTAAGCTGAGTACGACCTCGTACTCCATCATGGGTCGCCCAACTGGAATCTCTACCTGAAATAGAAAATAGAGACAAGCAGGCATACATACATGTAATTCACCTGCATTTACATTTACATCAGGTCCAATTGGCAAAAGTGAAGGGTAGTGACAAGGGGCGTCGTTCTCTTCTCTCAGGATAGTGAATGGAACGGGGGCGCTGACCTGGCACAGCGTAACATTATAACCAGGATAGTCCATGACAATGAATAAGTCCATGATAAAACAGTAGAAAACAGTATAAAAGTTCTTGGAGGCTCAAATAACAAACATGAGTCCGTACCCAGGTTATTTCTCATTAAATCACAGAGGCTCTCATGCGGTGGAGTCCATCTCTGGGCACATTACTTTTAAAAGAATAAGAATCTCAGAGGCTCAGGTACTTTTGAGTCTGTCTCCGGGCACGGTTCCTTAGTATGAAGTTGCACAATAACGGACAGCAAGAAAAGTACTGTAAAACCCCTGATCAACCTGAAGAGGGGGTGAAGGGTAAAAGGTGCAACAAAGGAACAGGCACAACTTGGTGTGGGGTAACAAAAGCAGGCAGGAGATCCTGGAAACAAGCCTGGCCTTGCTGACTTTGTGATTTCAGTGGTCAACACCTACCACTGAGCCGTGGACAAACTGGCAGCCGCAACAAAGGACCAGCAACATAGGACTCCTGTCCTGGAAGGGTTAACATGAAACTTCAAAAGAAATAAATCAAAGGCCTAGCAGGCTGATCACAGTGGCATATTGTAATCACTTGACTCCGCTGGCAAGTACCGTCTGTAGTAGTCCTCTACAGGAGGATGGGCCCACATAACAGTGTCAGGGGGCAGCTGTAGAGTAAAGGGGCCCCTAATAGGTATTGGCCCCATAGGCCTAGGGGTGAACCCTCTGATGGACCGTGCCGGCCCTGGCATGATCACTGCAGGGTGTGACGTGCTTGGCACCGCCGCAGCAAGCGGTCCGGTGCTCTGGGTGCAGCAGTTTACGGCAATCGCGGGTCCGGTCTGGGGCACTGACGGAGCGGTGGCAACAGAAGGCGGTCGGCGGGTGGTGACAGGCACCCTTACCTCATCCTTCCTCGGCGGTGTCTGGATCCTGGCGGTGTATGTCTTGCGCAACTCCCGCAACTTCTCCTCCAGCCGGACGATCTGCTCACCGATGCTGTCTGTGTCGGAGTCGCTGTCCTCTGCTGGCGCCGCCGGCGCAGGTACAGTCACCGATGACGCGGACTCGGCCTCTGTAGGTTCTGGCGATGCGTCTGGTCTCCGTCCCATCCGGATGTTCTGGAAGGTAGCACTAAGTCCTTTCAACTGCTCCAGCTCAGATATTGTCTTCTCCCGACGAGGCAGCTCGGGGGAAGGGTAAGGGCTCACCCATTTTTCCAACACGGTTGGCTGCCAGAAGACGTTCGGCCCAATGAAGGAGCTCCGCTCCTGAAAGGCGTGATGGGCCGGCTCTGGAGAGCGTTCCGGTTCTCGCTCGCAGCCAGAGTAGTCTTCTCTTTCTTCTGCCTCCCAGTCCTCAGGGTTTCGCTTGGGACGGGTCACAGCAGTCGCATAAGGGCCTCGCAGGCCCTCGGCAGGGGTGTACTCCACTTCCTCTCCCTCGCGGAGGCTGTGCTGGTACGAAGGGAGGTAGTCTCTTTTGACAGACCTTCGATTAACATAGAGGTCTCTGCCAGTTAGATAGTCCTGAATAAACCCGTAGCCACGGGGTTTGTCAAACGATAGCACCACTCCCTTTCTCCTTTCCAGGCGGGGTTGGGTGTGCGTATGCTTCTCATGTATAGTCTTGGTTAGTTCCTCATAGACGATTTTAGTCCTTGTGTTCCGCTTGATAGCGGCCTCTCGGATCTCCGCCATCAGGGAAGACCATTTAAAAGATGGCTGGAAAAAGTCCATCCACGAGCCATAGTAGGACTCGGGTTCTTTCTCCCTTGGGCGGCAGGCGGGTTGCTCCGGTCCCGGAGCGTAGGCCGGTGGAGCCTCCTCTGGCTCTACACCAACATTAGACATCTGTGTAATTTCAGGTGCGGACATTGCAGCAACGCTCTGTTCACAATCCAACATGCTCGATCCTTCTGAGGAGAGCGATAGGGTCGCGTCAATTAGAGTAGCCAGCTCCTCCCATTGCATTGGGGAGCCGCCCCCCAGGTATTCCAGTATATGGAAGGCGGTGTCCATGCTGGCAGACATGCAAATGTCCAGATAAGCCGTGGCGCCTGCCCTTGACCTTCTTCCCGCTTTTTCCTCAGAAAGGCGCCAATTTTTCCCGCCTTTTCGGGATGAAGGTGACGCAGCAGTAAATTCAGCAAGCTCAGCGGCCATCTTAGGTACAAACGCTGTCTATTCACTGACAGCAAGCAGGAATGTTTAAAGTCCACAAAACCACACTCCAATGCGGCTATTTTCTTCCTCTGGGTAGCGCAACACTGCACAGCGCTTTTTAGAGGTTTTTGGTACACTTTGGGTATGATTTTCAGTCCACAAAGTCCACTTGAATAAAACAGGGAAATTGTCACTTTGGTCACAGGGCAACTGTATAAGGCACAAAGTTCACGCTTCTTGCACTAGAAAGCGTGCGTATCCTGTTCGTGACGCCAAAAGAGAAGTGCAGCGTACTCAAGTTGTGTGTAGTAGGTGTTTCTGGGTGATGTAGTGCAATATACACTAACCTGGTACAGCTGACTCTCTGCAAGGGCAGGTATAGGTAGGAAAATGTTCGTGACGCCAGTGCCAAGTAAACGGTGGCACGCCGTTTGCGGATGCAGGAATAAATTGAGGAAACGTAGTCTTAAACAGAACTCAAACTTTAGTAGGTTTTCCAAGCAGAGACAATAAAGGAAAAGCAGTTCCTCAGCATACAGTCGATTTTGCAATTCGGTCGATGCAGGCAATTCAGTACAGCAGGGTAATTACAGAGTGTTGAACACAGGACTTGCAGCAAAGGAGCTTGCACTCTAACTCTGTCTGATCCTGGAATGTAGCAATTCTTCACCAAGGCCCATTAACCTAGTTCTGGCTTTATATCCTTGGCTATGGCTTAAATAAGTACCTCCTCTGTCTTTCTTAGTACCTCTGACTCTTCTGATCTTTACCTCTGTCTCTCTCAGCTTCTGAACGGTTCCTCAGGCTCTTAGTCTAAGATATTCCTGCTTCTGCATATGGGAATTCAGGAGGGAATCTTCTCCTGAACAGCAGGCTTCAGGCCTGGACTTGTCTCAGACATTGTCTAATCTCCAACTGTAGATTACAGACACTAGACTCCGTCTGTCTTGCACTTCCCTGACTGGGCTTTATATAAACTAGGGCTCCCTAGCTCCCTCTATGGACTAGAAGTAGGAATGACACCCCTAGCAGGCCTGTACGTGCAAGTTTCAGTGACAGGGAAATACACACATTACATTACATTTTATAAAACTGGCATACAACAACTTCCCCATAATTAGGAGGGACGACAGCACACCAAGTGACACTTTGGTAGTGACGGGTATTACAGTTCCCGTACACTACATACCAAACATGCGCGATTTTTCTCACGCGAGTGCAAAACGCATTACAATGTTTTGCACTCGCGCGGAAAAATTGCGGGTGTTCCCGTAACGCACCCGCACATTTTCCCGCAACGCCCGTCTGAAAGAGGCCTAAGTAAGCGAAGACAGAAGACATGCATGTAGTTGCTGGCGTGTAAGCCTACAAAGCTGAATCTAAAGCAGGAGAAAAAAAATTCTCCAGGGAAACAACATCCCTGTTTCATTTTAAGCTGCCAGAAAAGCAGATATGTTAAGAACCAACCCAACTGAGGGAGACCAGAACAGACTTTTTACAGAAGGTTGAGGTCTAATTAAAAGAGGCAGTTCTTGGACAAAAAAGACAGTAAAGGTAATGCATGCATACAGCTGTAGACTTTTACTGCGGATGATTTGGGTTATATTGCTTCTGGTACTGCACACACCACACTACTGAGACGAGCTATCCATTCTAGGACTGCACCACATAGTTGGGTATTGCAGAGAGATATTCAGAAAAATTGCACACCTTTGGTCATTTAGGAAGATTTCTGTATCTATAGAAAGAGACCTAGGGAGGATCACCATGGTAGCCACCACCTCTACACAGCCTATGAAAAGTCTACCCTGTAATAGGCCTGAAAACTGTGCTTATGACCTAAATTTGCACTTTGCCACCTATCATCTTTAGTAAAGAGACTATAATCTGTTGTAACCAAGCTAGCCAGGTCTTTACCTCTTTGCACCTGTTACCACTTGCTCTGTTCCCCTGCCTTGCACCCCGCTGCTCATCTAACACCAAGGGTGCCCCAGCGACCAATAGGCAGGAGACCCCAAAATTCAGGGTGTGCTCCAAGGGGAAGAAGGGCTCCTCCACTCCCATCATTGCACTTACATCCTAGGGGAGTGCTGGAGTAGGGAATAGTAACTGTGAGGACTACAACCACCCCCATTTCCACATCCACCATCCGATCCTCCTCACCCACTCCCTCCCATGCAGGCTGGCATGCCACATTAGTAGAAATATATATTCAGTCAATATTAAATCTATTTTACAGATTAAGGCGTCATGCACGGAATCGTGTGCTGGCTGGGCCCGTGCTGTGGACCGCAAACCATGGTCCGCAATGCACGGGATCCACAATCCACATTCACCGGTCCACACCGCACCAAACCTTCCAGATTGCAGAACCATTCATAAGTTTCCTCTGGCCTTGTCTCTGACTCTCTTGCTGTCCATTGCATTTCCCTGCAGTGCCCTGTCTAGCAACCACATTAACATTAATACCATGGGCACCCCCGAACTGCCATGAGGCAAGGAGCCCACAACTACAGAAACACAGGATGGCCTTCCATCACTGCACAAACCCGGAGTAATGGCCTGAGGAAGTACCCTGTGACACATCATCATCAGGGTCAGGGTCACTACCACTCTCATCCTCTGCTCCGGCTCCTCAGGGGCTTGCTGCACATGGTCTGGGAATCTGACTGGGAAAGTTCATACCTCTTTGTGGGGTTTAAGGGTGAAGAACTGCTCTGTAGTAAGGAAATGTACATCATCCTTCATATTCCATGTGCTGTGGTGTACTTTCTATGGAGGCAGATCAAACGACTGCTATGGGGCCCAACTCCTTATTCTGTTCCCAAGATGAAAACATTGTATTTTCACACAGCTACCACTAGAGGGAGGTCAAAGGATTTTTATCGTTTCTATGTCAGTGAAGGATAACTGTATATATTCCTATACACTGAGCTCCCTCTAGTGGTGTCTTCAGACAGGTTTTGAACGCATTGTATGAGGGAAGCTACAGACACAGAGTTATATGGGGGAGATTTATCAATGTATTTATCTGGTGTAAATGCATTGAGAAATATGGTGTATAGAATGAGCACCATATTTATGAAGCACCTATTCCACTTTTTTTTCCAGTACATAAGTTGGGTAAGGCTACTTTCACACTAGCGTTTTTTTCTGGATCCGGCAGGGTTCAGCAAAAACGCTTCCATTACTTATAATACAACCATCTGTCAATGGGGGACGGATCAGTTTTCTATTGTGGCAGATTGTGGCAGAGAAAACGGATCCGTCCCCATTGACTTGCATTGTGGGTCATGACGGATCCGTCTTACTCCACATCCCAGGACGGAACGCAAACCGCAGCATGCTGCAATTTGCTATCCGGTATAAGAACGGAACGGAATGCATTGTGGAGCATTCCGTTCTGTTCAGTTACGTTTTGTCCCCATTGACAAAGGAGCACCATGTGGTTTTTGGAGGGCAGATTTCACTTCATTTCAGATTTTTAAGTTGCCATGCCACATTTGAAGACCCCCTGATGCACCCCTAGAGTAGAAACTCCCAAAAAGTGACCCTATTTTGGAAACTACGGGATAAGGTGGCAGTTTTGTTGGCACTATTTTAGGGTACAGATGAATTTGGTTGCTCTATAATACACTTTTTGTGAGGTAGGGTAACAAAAAATAGTTGTTTTGGCACTGTTTTTATTTTTAGTTTTTTACAATATTCATCTGACAGGTTAGATCATGTGCTATTTTTATAGAGCAGGTTGTTACGGATGCAACAATACCATATATGACTTCTTTTTTTGGTTGTTTGTTTCAGTTTTACATAATAAAGCATTTTTGAAAAAAGTTTTTGGTGTCTCCATATTCTGAAAGCCATATTTTTTTTTATTTTTTGGGCGACTGTCTTATGTAGGGGCTCATTTTTTTCTGTATGAGAAGATGGTTTGATTGGTACTATTTTAGGGTGCATATAACTTTTTGATCGCTTGGTATTACACTTTTTGTGATGTAAGGTGACAAAAATGGCATTTTTACACCGTTTCTATATTATAATTTTTTACAGTGTTCACCTAAGGGGTTAGATCATGTGATATTTTCATACAGGAGGTTGTTACGGACGTGGCAATACCCAACATGTATAGTTTTTTATAATTTTTACTTTTAACACAATAAAAGCATTTTTTTTAAAAATAAATCATGTTTTATTGTCTCCATATTCTGAGAGCCATATTTTTTTTTATTTTTTGCCAGATTGTTTTATGTAGGGTCTAATTTTTTGTGGGATGAGGTGACGGTTTGATTGGTACTATTTTGGGGGGCATAAAGCTTTTTGATCGCTTGGTGTTATACTTTTTATGATGTAAAGTGACAAAAAAATTATTGTTTTAGCACAGTTTTTATTTAATTTTTCTACAGTGTTCAGGTGAGGGGGTGGATCATGTGATATTTTTATAGAGCCGGTCGTTACGGACACGGCAATACGCAATATATCTGGTTTTATTTTGGGAATATTTTTTTTTTACTTGAAACGTAACTTTTTTTTTACTTTTTTTTTTGTCCCGCTCTGGGGCCTGATCCGCTCTGCAATATATTACAATACAACCTGTATTGTAATAAATTGCATGTCAGCTTATATGCTGACAGCCTGCCTGTGAGACCCAGCCTAAGGCCTATTGCACACGACCGTATGGATTTTTCAGTGTTTTGCGGTCCTATTTTCACGGATCTGTTGTTCCGTTTTTTGTTTCCGTTGTGTTTCCGTTTCTGTTCCGTTTTTCCGTTCCGTTTTTCCGTATGGCATATACAGTATACAGTAATTACATTGATAAAATTGGGCTGGGTATAACATTTTCAATAGATGGTTCAGCAAAAAACAGAACGGAAACGGAAGACATACGGATGCATTTCCGTATGTGTTCCGTTTCTTTTGCGGACCCATTGACTTGAATGGAGACACGGAACGTGATTTGAGGGCAATAATAGGACATGTTCTATGTTAAAACGGAACGGAAAAACGGAAATACGGAAATGGAATGCATACGGAGTACATTCCGTTTTTTTTGCGGAACCATTGAAATGAATGGTTCCGTATACGGACCGTATACGGAATGCAAAAAACGGCCAGTAAACGGGGAAAAAAAAACGGCCGTGTGCAGGAGGCCTAAGGGCTGGATCTCACAGGCTTCCATAAAAGGCAAGCCCCGATGCCTATGGAAGGCATCGGGATGCCTTCTCTGCCATAGGGTCCCTCCGCAAACCCTCTGCATGACCGCGGCATCTGTGCCGGTGTATGCAGCAGGGGCCCAGCTGTCAGTGACTGCCAGTCTGTGCCGCTGATTGGGCAGGCACAGCTCCTGTACCCTCCCGATCAGCCCGTCGTACATATACAGCGCTGGTCCTTAAGTGAGGTGGGGCGTCCTTAAGGGGTTATAGATATGCTTCTATGGACAGAGTAGTGCATAGTGTCCAATCTTAGGTCTAGTCAAAAGTCAAACCATTTGGTTAGCACAGAAATTCCACAACCATTGTCCATTAACATACACTGACAAGCTAAAGGGTAACCATGTTTTGAACTTTTCACTTTACGGCTCCATATCTCACTATCCACTACAGCTTCGAACATTAGACTACCATCATTTTATAGACAATCATCTTGACTATCTCATACTTAAATTGGACTTGCAACTATTTAGCATATGATTAGTTATGCAGATTCTTGTCATGTAACTACATTGTTACTGTTTTGATCCTAAAATTCTAAATTTTTATTTTTATTATTTTGTAAATCTACCTTTGGCTTTCAACACTACCTGAATCCTTCTGGTAATGCTTCTGATCAGATTCAAGCATGTCTTGACTTAAATCTGTTCCCAGGTCTCTTCTACACATTCCCAATATCGGTGCATACTGGTCGACTCACTTGGGTACGAATTTTCTTCAACTGCTTGATTGGATTGAGGTCTGGGGACTGTGGGGGCCAATCCAGCACATTTGTAGCTGGCCAGCTAAGACCTGTCCTAGGTTGCTAATATAGCTTATATGTTTAAAACCTTTATGACAAATAAATAATAGTGTGCAGGTTTCCAACCTCTCTCCCAGCTGTTGTCCCAAAGTCAGGAGTAGGTCCGTTCTCCTGTATAAATCAATATGTTTTATATTGCCAATAACCTTAATACAGTTCCTATGTTTGTGTGTTAAAGACAAAACCAGAGTTATTTACAGCGACTTCATGTTTGGATGTCATATAACTGTTATATATTGTGTTCACAGAAGCAGAAAAGATAATATGCCTTTAAGATTCATTATATGGATGTGAGGTAAGCTCAATGACACAACAGAAACAACAGAAAGCATAGAGTTAATCTGTTGTTGCTGGGCAGGAGTCTAGACCAATCACAGCCAGCCTCACACACAGCAGAAGTTTTGACCAATTACAGCCAGCCTCACACACAGCTTGTGTGGGAAATTCACCTAGCAGGAGCTGCTGGAATCATTATTCACCAGAGAGAGAAGCTGAACAGACATTCACTCCACTAAGAGCTGTGTTATTATGGAAGTAGAGAGGCCAAAATAGGTATTTAAAACACTTATATAATGTTCCTACTGTTAATATAGTAATTAAAACTGTATACTGAACCAGTTATATGTGTGTTTACTTACAGCTCCATCAATTGCAAACCACAAATTCAATTGCAAACTACATAGTTCACAATCCAAATTCAAATTCCATATTGCAATCCAAATTGCATACAACCATACCAGATCATACTCAACCAATCTGCAAATAGTTACAGCTAACTGCATACTGCAAATTGCAACCAAAATCAGCAAGTGAACAATTAGACCTCAGCTATACCTCTTAGAGAGATCATAAAGTGCTTAAATAACTTAAAGTGAGAGATACTGAGAGAAATATATCCACCATTTTATGTTGAATGACAAGATTGAACAGTTGAACCACCATCTGATGCATACCGCCATTTTGTGATATCTTTTCAACACGTGTTATGTACATGGACTATCTGCTGCGGAGGCGGCAGTATTATATATGAAGAATAGTTGAAGTTAATAAAGAAGGTATTTCAAGCATTTGGTGTGCTCTTTAAACCTACTGTATCCATAGAATGGCGCAAGAGGAATTACAGAGTAATAGACAGTTAGACTAAAAGTCAGAGCTATCAAAATTCTTCTAATGCCACAGCGCAAAAGGCACTTCATAGTGCTGCGCCTGCCATAGTGAACTACCCTCAGAGGGCGAAGCGATAGCGCTCCTCAACTTGCACAGTAAAGAGCGCATTAGAGCAGCGGAGTGCCTGCATATACCACCGCGCAGCAACTGTTCCCTGAGTGAGCAAGGAAAGACACCTCAGCCGAGATACCATAGAGTAGAGATGGCCTTGCAGTTCGCCTGGTGGTCATTTAGCGGCGAACTTTACTCGTTCACGGTTCACTGAACGGGCGAACATATGGTGATGTCCGCCGGCGCCATATTCTTTTACATTATGAAGAACTTTGACCCATGACACATCCATCAGGTGGTAAAGGACAGCCAATTGAGACGTTTCAGCACATGGACATACCCCCTACCTTATAAATAAACCTGATCTGGCCGCCATTTTACTTTCAGTCTTTTGCAAGTGTAGGGAGAGGTTGCTGTGTGGAGCAGGGACAGACTGTTAGGGACACCAAACGCTAGCTAATAGGGCCGCAAAAGTCCTTTTAAGGACTGGTATAGGTGTGCTATCGATAGGTGTGACTTACTGAGGGGTGTAATATACTTATAATATACTTTTTAACATAGAAAGTATATTATAGTGCAATTGTATTGTGCAGCAGTTGTGTGCGGTTCTGCTGCGATACTGCAGCTACACAAAGTGCCAAACGCTATTGGAACAAATAATGTCTACTGGTGTGATATACCAGTTGTCTCCCAAAAAAACTGATTGAAGCAGGGGTGTGATATACCAATAATATACTTTCTATATAGTGCATTTGGGAAGTGTAGCATTGGATTACGGTTTTGTTGCATTACCTCAGCTACAAATAGTGACAAACGACATTGGAACAAATAATTTCTACTGCTGTGATATACCAGTTGCCCCACAAAAAACTGATTGAAGCAGGGGTGTTATATACCAATAATATACTTTCTATATAGTGCATTTAGGTAGTGCAGCATTTGTTTGCAGTTTTGCTGCCATACCTCAGCTCACAGAGTGACAAACGTTATTGGAACAAATAATTTCTACTGGTGTGATATACCAGTTGCCCCACAAAAAAAACAGATTGAAGCAGGGTTGTTATATACCAATAATATATTTTCTATATAGTGCATTTGGGTAGTTCAGCATTTGTTTGTGGTTTTGCTGCGTTACCTCAGCTACAGATAGTGACAAACGCCATTGGAACAAATAATTTCTACTGGTGTGATATACCAGTTGCCCCCCCCCCCCCACAAAAACCTGATTGAAGCAGGTGTGTGATATACCTTCTTCCAAAAATACTGCTCTTCTATAGGGACTTTTGTCACAGGGTCATTTTGAAAATGACAGGCAGAGGAGGAGGCAGGCCGTTCCGCAGGGGTGGTAGGGGTCGGGTGCACCAGGCTGGAGCCTAAATCGGAAGTTGCAGAAGGTGCGTGCAATTACGTCAAAGGACGCACCAGACTTGGTTGAGTGGCTCACTCAGCCTTTCGCTTCTGCACCCTCCTCATCCTCTCTTTCTGCACCTTCTTCACTCTCTGCTGTGTGCACCCCCAAAAACACCACCACCACCATATCCCCTCCGCTCGAGTCAGAGGAATTATTTTCCCATCCATTATAAGACCTTACCGATGCGCAGCCATTTTTGGCATCAGATCAGGAAGAGGAGGTATCAACGGTCACCACCCAGCAGTCTGACGACAGTACCCAGATGAGCCCAAGGAGGGTGGTCCCCGCTGTTGCTGCCTACTCCGAGATCTCTAATGTCAGTGGTGGTGAAGGGGACGATGATGATGTCATGTCTATGGACGTCACGTGTGTGCCCACAAGAGAGGAAGAGGAGGGGAGTTCAAAGGGAGAGACGGAGCAGCAGATAGGGAGGAGAAGCAAGCAGAACTTACAGTGCACAGGAGGCAAAAAGCAGACTGCTAATGTATCTGGAATGAGCAATCCACCATGCACAGTCACATCTGGCGCTCCCAGGACGCCGGCACATGGCTCTGCAGTGTGAGCTTTTTTTTTAACGTGTCCGCTGCCGACAATAGTGTTGCCATCTGCAGCCTGTGCTGTCAACGCATAAGTCACGGTAAGCCAACACTCACCTAGGGAAAACCGCCTTAAGAAGGCACCTGGCCTCCCATCACTGAGCCCAGTGGGAGCAACACCGTCAGAACCCACAAAGACACACTCCTGAAGCTCCAAGTCCTGCCTCTTCTCCTTACCCTTCTCCTCTCTCCTCCCATTTTTCCTCCACTCCACCTTCCACCGTGCCGTCGTTGCGTTCATCTGGCAAAAGGCAGGCTTCCGTGGCCCAAAAAAGATGATGGCGCCGAATAACCCAACGGCTGGCCGCGGGCTTGTCGGAACTGCTAGCCCGCCATCTACTGCCATATAAATTGGTGGACTCGGAGGCCTTTAGAAAATCTGTGGACATTGGCACACCGCAATAAAAGGTACTTCTCCCAGAAGGGCATGCCAGAGCTATATGGCCACATTCAGCGGCAAGTGAATGTATCTCTGGCACACAGTGTTGGTGCCAAGATACATCTGACCACAGACAGGTACATAACTTTTACTGCCCACTGGGTGAACCTTCTGACGGCCATCAAGCATGCAACCTGTGGCACCCGTGTGGATTTGGTGTTACCGCTAGTGATGAGCGGGAGGTGCCATATTAGATTTCGACAAAATTAGTGAATATTCGCTAGAATATTCGTCTCGTATTCGTCAAAATCGAATATTCGTCATTATTCTAGTTATTGCGATTAATATGCGATTTAAATAATCGCGTATTGCGATTTTAACTTAAGGTAACTTTCTTATTGGTTTGATATCTAGAATTAGCGAAGAAGACGAATATGACGAATGTATTTGTCATATTCCTCAAAACAAAGATAACAAAGTATTCTCCATCTTCGTTTTAGCTCCATATTCATCAACTTCGCTAATTCTAGCAATCAAATAGGAAAGTTGACGATAGAGACAGCTGTGTTTAATTCGCTATGCGATTATATTACTTTTTTTTTTTTAATAGTATTATAATTATTCTATTTATTAAAAAAACAAGCTAAGTAATATAATCGCATAGCGAATTCAAAACAGCTGTCTCTAGTCAACTTTCCTATTTGATTGCATAGAATTAGCGAAGTTGACGAATATGGAGCTAAAACGAAGATGGAGAATACTTTGTTATCTTAGTTTTGAGGAATATGACGAATACATTCGTCATATTTGTTATCTTCACTAATTCTACCAAGCCAACCATAGTAAACCAGCTCTAAGTTGAAATCACAATGTGATTAATATAACTTGAAGTAATCGCATTGCGATTTCAACTTCGACCTGGTTTACTATGGTTGACTTGGTAGAATTAGCGAATATGACGAATGTATTCGTCATATTCCTCAAAACGAAGATAACAAAGTATTCTCCATCTTCGTTTTAGCTCCATATTCGTCAACTTCGCTAATTCTATGCAATCAAATAGGAAAGTTGACTAGAGACAGCTTTTTAATTCGCTATGCGCTATGCGATAATATTACTTAGCTTTTTTTTAAATAAATTGAATAATTATAATACTTGATCATTATTATAATTATTCTATTTATTTTAAAAAAAGCAAAGTAATATAATCGGATAGCGAATTAAACACAGCTGTCTCTATAGTCAACTTTCCTATTTTATTGCTAGAATTAGCGAAGTTGACGAATATGGAGCTAAAACGAAGATGGAGAATACTTTGTTATCTTCGTTTTGAGGAATATGACGAATACATTCGTCATATTCGCTAATTCTACCAAGCCAACCATAGTAAACCAGGTCTAAGTTGAAATCGCAATGCGATTACCTTAAGTTATATTAATCGCATTGCGATTTCAACTTAATTCTTACATCCGACAGTACATTCTAGTATGGCGGCGTTCCCATGGTGATGGGGACGCTCCATGAGCACGGAAGTCGGCAGAAGCGGCAACGGGCACTGACTGGAGCAGCCAGGAATCTTCAGGACAGGTAAGAACTACTTTTGGGAAGTGGGAAAGAAAAAAATATAACAATAATAATAAAAAAAAAAAAAGAATATTCGAAATAGCAAATTTATAGCGCTATATTCGAAATATTCGCGAATTAGCTAAGTGCCGATATTCGCTAAAGAAATTCGCTATTCGAATATTCACGCTCAACACTAGTTACCGCCATGGATTGCATGCCGGCCTGCCTCTTTTTCTGCTCCTCCTACTCCATCCTCCGTCTCCTCCTCGGCTGACTCCTCCTTTTCCACTGCTACCGCCTCTTCCGCTGCGCCCCCCCAAGCTCCCCAGAACCTATTCGATGTGCCAGGTGAGACGTTGCCAATCTCTGGCCATTTTACAAGATCTTACACGGCCATGGCTTGCCTTGCTGACGTTCAGCGGCAACACCACCTGCCCATCAGACGTCTGATTTGTAACTGCCCGACGCGATGGAACTCGACCTTGTATATGCTTGATAGGCTGCTTCAGCAGAAACTTGCAGTTAACGACTACCTGTACAAACTCTGCAGCAGGACATGTTCTGGGAGCTTGTTTTTTTTTCACCGCGCCAGTGGCTGCTCATGCGCGACGCATGCAGACTTCTGCGGCCATTTGATGAGATCACAAAACTGGTCAGTCGAAGCCAGGCCACCATCAGTGACATCGTACCTTACGCCTTCTTTCTGGAGCGTGCATTGTATCGTGTCATTGATCCAGCCGTCGAGGAGCAGGAGCAGGAAGATGAGGAAGTCGCAATGCTGGATGAATTCCCAGGGGGGGCTACTCCATCTGAGACAAGTCAACAAGAGTCTGAAGAGGAGTCAGAGGAGGATGGTCCCGGTTGGAGGGGGAGCAAGAAGAGCATGCTTTAAAAGTTTCTGGGATCCCTGGTGTTGTCCGTGGCTGGAGGGAGGAGACAGAGGATGACATTATCCTGCACGATGAGCAGGAGCCATGCCACTCCACCGCTTTCAGTTTAGTGCAAATGGGGGCCTTCATGCTCCAGTGTTTAAGAGGGACCCCCGTATAAAAGCATAACGGGCAAGGACCAGTACTGGGTGGCAACATAATTAGACCCCTGGTACAAATACAAAATGGCGGCCATGTTACCACCATCACAGAGGGCTGTCAGAATGCAGCACTTCCAGGCCTTGCTTCGAGAAATGGTGCATTCTGCTTTTGCGGGTGCTAGCAGAAGAATTTCCACTCACAGAGAAACAGTTGCGGGTACCAATCCAACAGCGCATGCAAGAAGAGGGCGGTTTGAAGATGTGTTGGTCACTTCAGATATGAGATCATTCTTGCAGCCAACCTATCGACAGCCGCCCTCCGGATCCAGCCTCACAGAACGCCTAGACCGACAGGTGTCCGACTACATCGGGTTAACGGCTGATGTGGACACTCTGAGAAGCGAGGAACCCCTTGACTACTGGGTGTGCAGGCTTGACCTGTGGCCAGAGCTGGCACAATATGCCATGGAACTGTTGGCTTGTCCTTCGTCCAGTGTCCTGTCCGAAAGGACGTTCAGCGCAGCAGGGGGGATTGTGACCGATAAGCTCACTCGCCTAGCTCACCACAATGTGGACTACCTCATGGATCTCGGAGGAATTCAACACCTGTGACGACCACGTTTAATTGAATTTTCTCATGCCAGCCCACAAATATCCGCCATCACACAGAACAAATATTGGTCCCTGTCTTAGGTAAATACAGCGGCATAAAAGGCCTTTTCTGTCTGTTGAATGCCTAATATTTTGGGCCTCGGAGGAATTCAACACCTGTGACGACCATGTGTTTCAACTAATATCATTTGGGGTTTATTCAAGAGGGGGGATTTCATTAGCAATGTTTTTAATCCTATATTATATTTTTATTTCTTTTAAACATATGTATTTGACCTATATTTGTTCTGGCCTTCAGTAAAATTGATATCCATTGACCATCTAATAGACCTCTAGCCACATACTTACTTGTTCTTTTATGTACGCTAAATGCATAATTTTTGGGGCCTGTAGTACACTGACCTGCTCGAAAATTTATATCCAATGACTGTGTAATCTACCTTCAGCCACTTACTTGTTCTTTTATGTACGCTGAATGCATAATTTTTGGGGCCTGTAATACCTCCAGCCAGATACTTACTTGTTCTTTTAGGTACGGTGAATGAATAATTGTTGCGGTCTCGAAGGAATTCAACACCAGTGATGACCATGTGTTATCGAATTTCAACTATTTCAACTATTATCATTAGGGTTTTTTTCAAGAGGGGGGGTTTCGTTACCCATGTTTTCAATCCAATTTTATATTTTTTGTTCTTTTAAACATAGGTATTTGACCTGTATTTGTACTGGCCTGCAGTAAAATTGATATCCATTGACCGTGTAATATACCTCTGACCACATAATCCCTTGATCTTTTCTGTCCGGCGAATGCCTAATGTTTGGGGCCCGTAGTCCAGGGGGCTACAGTAAGATTTTTATCCATTGACCGCATAATGTACCTCGAGCCACATAATCAGAATTTCTTTTATGTCAGGTGAATGCCTAATTTTTAAGGCCTGTACTCCCGTGGCCTAAAATAAAAAATTTCTAGGCTCCAACAGGGCACATTTCAGAGAATTTCCCTTTAAGACACATAAAAATGTCCCCTGATTAAGATACATATTTTTTGTTGGAATTTTTGTCCCCCTCTAGTATGTTACTGTCCATTTTGTGGGACTATTTGTACACTTCTACTAAGTATTTGGTGGCTGCAAATATGAGCTGAAGGTTTTTCAGGTTCGCCTGCCATTAAAGTGAATAGGGCCCGCCACGAACTTGAGCTTTGCGAACATTTGATCGCGTTCGTGCGATCGCGTTCGCGAACAGTCCTGGCCGATCACTAGTAGAAAACACAGAAGACATGCAAATATTCCATTCACGTGTCATCTTTGATTTAGATCCACTCTGTTTTTTTTTGCCTTTAGCAATACTGATGGATTATTGTGCAAATGCTGACCAAGTGAAGGCATAAGCTCCACAGACAGGATCCGTTTTTTCTGGGTATTTGTTCTGACGGATCAGAGAATTGGGAAAATTAATCAATGACGTCAACACAAACTTACTGCTGACACCCTCTCCACTCTGTCTGGGGGCTGTACTTGTATAAGTGTTTAATAGAACAGGTTCTGTAGACATCTATGTGGAATCAGCTGAAAAGGGTGTAAAAGGAGTGCGCTTCTTCTTGGCGCTAAGTTGACCTGAGTTGATACTTGAGTTATTTGGTCAGTTTTGGCCCCATGACCGCCCAAATGTGAAGTATGCAGTGATTCTAAGAGAGACGCCTGTCATCTGCATGTCAAACGGACTCACAGTATTATTTCACTACCAAAGCAGACTCCCTATGCGTGTTACTGCAAGGCATAGTGTTCTACACCACTATAAAGGCTCTCAGCAGCCAGGAAATAGCCTTTTTTAAACGCAATTTGCCGCGAATAAATTCGGATCGAAGCGAATTTTTCCGAAAAATTCGGCGAACCGGACAAATCTAATTTTTTTTAAATTCGCTCATCTCTAGTCCCAACGACCCAAATTAATAGATCATTCTAGACTCATACCTCGACATCTTAGAGATAAAGTCCCCTCCTCTCCAATCCTTCTTCACTGATTGGATTGCTGCATATTTCAAACCTGATGGATTAATGGCATGATGTGTCTTAAAGGGCTTCTGTCACCCCACTAAACAGTTTTTTTTTTTTTTTGTTACTTATAATGCCTATAATGCGATTTATCCATACATACTGTAATTAATCATTTTCGTTCAGCAGATTCTGTTAAAAACGTACTTTTAAAATATGCAATTTACCTTGCTACCAGCAAGTAGGGCGGCTACTTGCTGGTAGCAGCCGCATCCTCCTATCCTAAAGACGCCCCATCCACATGTTGATTGACAGGGCCAGCGGATGGAATCTCTCTCTGCTGGCCCTGTTTGCATTCAAAATCTGGCGCCTGCCCCGTACCTGTCTTCAGTCGGCGCAGGCGCACTGAGAGGAGGACGCTCGCTCGGCCGCTCCATCCTCAATGCGCCTGCGCCGATGACATCACATCTGCACCCGGCGCAGGCGCATTGAGGAAGGAGCGACCGAGCGAGCGTCCTCCTCTCAGTGCGCCTGCGCCGACTAAAGACAGGTACGGCGCAGGCGCCATATTTTGAATGCAGACAGGGCCAGCAGAGAAAGATCCCGTCCGCTGGCCCTGTCAATCAGCATGCGGAGGGGGTGTCATTAGGATAGGAGGATGCGGCTGCTACCAGCAAGTAGCCGCCCTACTTGCTGGTAGCAAGGTAATTTGCATATTTTAAAAGTACGTTTTTAACAGAATCTGCTGAACTAAAATGATTAATTACAGTATGTATGCATAAATCGCAGTATAGAGATTATAAGTAACCAAAAAAAATATATATAATGTTTAGTGGGGTGACAGAAGCCCTTTAAAGTGATATGATAAAGTGTGTTTCTCATATCCTTTCTTAATATTATTAATATGTTCTGACACTCTAGTTTTAAACATTCTTCCTGTGCGGCCTATGTACTGTTTAGCACATGGACATTCTAGGATATATATGACTGCCTCACTATTACATGATAATATTTCCTTAATTTCCCATTCCAATGTGTTTGTTCTAGACGTTATTTTAGTCGTCTTCCTATCAAACCCAGTGGCCTTGCAATTGCTACATGCGCCACATCTGTAGAATCTCTTTAAATTTACCCATGGTGTGATTATAGATTTTTCTTTCTGTTTTCTTATAGTTGGAGCTACTTGTTGTCCTAGATTTGGAGCTTTTGTATATACTATAGGTGTTTTTTTGTTGGAAGAATTGCTGCCAGGCTTTTATCCTCTTGCAATAGATGCCAGTACTTATTTATAATGGCTGATATTTTTTTATATTCCACCTTGAAAGGCAATACTAATTTAGATGACTCCCCTATTCCATCACTTATTTTTTCTTTTGTCTAAAAAAATGTTTGTCTGTCTAATTTTCTTTCTTTATTTAAAGGGAGTCTTTCACGCAGATTCACCCTATTAACCTAATGACAGTGTTATGTCCACGGCATCCCCCCTATTAAACTTGCTAGCATCGTTGTGCAGAAAAACACTTTTAATCCGTATGCAAATGAGGCTGTGAAGGTGCCCAGGGGCAGCGTTACAACGGGCGGTGCCCAGGCCTCTGGGTCATTTTCATAACTCTGCTCTAACCTCCCTCCTCCCGTCCGTAATCCCGCGCATGCGCCGATGAACGCGATAACGCACGGCAAACTGCGATGCCCCGGCCCGACTGTGCTCATTCAATGCGCACGGTCCGATATCGCGTTCATTGGCGCATGCGCGGGATTACGGACGGGAGGAGGGAGGTTAGAGCAGAGACTAAGGGCAGGCAGACGAGGCGGAGGGTGAGTGGCTTCATATGAAAATGACCCAGAGGCCTGGGCACCGCCCGTTGTAACGCCGCCCCTGGGCACCTTCACAGCCTCATTTGCATACGGATTAAAAGTGTTTTTCTGCACAACGATGCTAGCAAGGAACAAACGGTAAGCATAGTTTTAATAGGGGGGATGCAGTGGACATAACACTGTCATTAGGTTAATAGGGTGAATCTGCGTGAAAGACTCCCTTTAAAGGGGTTTTCCAGGCTTTTAATATTGATGACCTATCCTCAGGATAGGTAATCAATATCAGATCGGCGGGGGTCCGACACCCAGCACCCCCTCCGATCAACTGTTTGAAGAGGAGGCGCGCGCCGTGCCAGCGCTGCCTCCTTTTACTGTTTACCATGTAATTACACCTAACCGTCCCATTAATTTCAATGGGACGGATTGTTCCCATACACTTGTATAGCAGCGATTGGTCCCATTGAAATGAATGGGACGGTTAGGTGTAATTACACCTGCTCACCGCTGCAGAGGCGACGGCAAGAAGGTAAACAGTGAAGAGGAGGCAGCGCTGGCACGGCGCGCGCCTCCTCTTCAAACAGTTGATCGTGAGGATAGGTCATCAATATTAAAAGCCCAGAGAACCCCTTTAATGATTCATCTAATAGGGATGGTGTATATTGTTTCTCAAGGAGCAGAATTTTCATAGATTCTGCCTCTATCTTAAATTCATCATCTCGTGTAGTGATGAGTGGCAGGGGCTATATTCGAATTTGCAATATTTCACGAATATTTGGGCGAATATTCGTCATATATTCGTGAATTCGAGATTATTTTCTTGATTGCGAAAAATCGGCAATGTAATATTTGCGTAATGCGCGCAAAATAGAGGCGTGGGTCACTTTTACTATTTTTTCCAAGCTGCTAGAAGTTTCCTGAGACTGGATAAAATGGTTGGCACAGCAGAACATTAATAATGGCTTTATATGCAGTTAGAGTGCTCCAATATATTCGCGATTGCGCTAATCGGCACTAATGATGCATATATTGCATGTATGTATGGACAGCAGAATCTATCACACTACCTAACACCCTGCACTGCAACAGCTACACTATATCAGGATATAACCTACCATGACTATCTCCCACTAACTATCTGTATTATATAAATATAAGCTAACTATCTATCTATCTAATGTAGTGTGGAAAGCACAGAGAACAGCAATGACACTGCTGTCTCTCTCTCAGAACTTTAAAGAAAACTGTAGAAAATGGCTGTTGGGGAGGTTCTTATATAGTAAGGGGTAGGCAACTTTCCTATTGGTTGCTAGGGATGTTGCTAAGCTCAGACAAAGACATTGCAGCCTTTTCATTGGCCCACAAGCAAGAAGGGAGGTTACTGATGAAAAAAACCTAGAATATTCGAAATTACGAATATATATCACTATATTCTAAATAGTTGTGAATTCTCGAAGTGCCGATATTCGCAATTAATATTCGCGATTCGAATATTCACGCCCAACACTAATCTCGTGTACAATTCCTCTTAAGGCGACGAAATTGGTTGAATGGTATGTTCAACAGCCAACGGGGTAGGTGACAACTGGTGTTCAATATAAAACAGTTTTTTGCTACCGATTTATGGTGAGTACTGCATATGAATTTTGATTCCCTGACCTCTATAATGAGATCAAGGAATTGCACTGATTGCATGCTGACATTTAATACAAACCTTAAGTTAAGTTGAATGTCGTTTACACCTTCTATGAATCCCATTAACTTTGCATATGAATCTTTCCAAATTTAAACAATGTCATCAATATACCATCGCCAGAGCAACAGACTCGACCCCAGCCTAGGTGTTAGTACGTCCTGTTCCCATGCCGCCATAAATAGGTTGGCATAACTGGAGGCGATTCTGGTGCCCATGGCGGTAACGGTCTTCTCTACATAATATTTGGGCCTAAAATAAAAATAATTATGTGTGAGAACATATTTAAAGAGGACCTTTCACTAGATAAAAAAATCTAAACTAAGTATACAGACATGGAGAGCGACGCCCAGGGATAATAGTAAGTGCAGGGGGATCCCTGGGTGCCGCTCTCCATGTCTGTATACTTAGTTTAGATTTTTTAATCTAGTGAAAGGTCCTCTTTAATACCATCCAATATAAATTGTACTTGTTCTGTTTTTAAATCTTTTTTTTGGGGGGTTATTATTTTTGATACTGCCTGTATACCCTGTTCATGTTTGATACAGGTATATAATGAGCTAACATCTAGTGTTGCCATAACCCAGCCAGGTTGATATGTCAAATATCTTTACTACCATTGTGGTGTCTTTTAAATAGGATGGAATGTCCTTTACATATGGCTGCAGGAGATGATCCAAATACTGCGATAGATTGGACGTTAGCGAACCTATCCCAGAGACTATTGGTCTTCCTGTCGGGTTTATTGGGTTCTTATGCACCTTTGGGATACAACAGAATATTGGCAATTTGTCACAGCCAGACAGCTGTTGGACTGATTGCTGCCCTTTAAGTTCCTCCCCAGAATGCAGTAGTGTGCGGCTTATACAACTTCCTGGAGTGTGTGTGCATGCTGTTCCTAGTTCTCAGTCCACAGTCCCCAGTCGTCTGCAAGATAAGTGCTGTTTATGTATTTATGATTTTCTGTTTTCTGGATCCAGGTGACCCTGACTCCCTCCGTGTCTGTGTAGGGAGCCGGTGGTCGTATCCCCTCACTATTGTAGGGTCTTCAGGTGTAAGATAGTCGAGGTACGTGGATATGCGCCCATCCACCTTTGGGGTGGTCGCATAGGCTGAGCAATAAGGGAGAGCGGCAGGTCTCATGCAGGGGTCTCCCTTTTGTTCCTTAGTTGTGGATCCAGTGAGTCATTGTTTATATTATATTGTCTTGTTTCCTGTACACCATCCGTGACACAATTTTTTTGGAGTGCTCAGTATAAAATTGATGAGTCTGGTGCTCTGGCGACAGTATATCGATGACATTGTGTTAATTTGGAAAGACTCATATGAAAAGTTAATGGGATTAATAGAAGGTTTAAACGACAATCAGCATAACTTAAGGTTTGTATCAAATGTCAGCATGCAATCAGTACAATTCCCTGATCTCAATATAGAGGTCAGAGAATCAAAATTCATATGCAGTACTCACCAGATATCGGTAGCAAAAAACTGTTTTATATTGAACACCAGTTGTCACCTACACCGTTGGCTGTTGAGCATACCATTCAGCCAATTTTGTCGCCTTAAGCGGAATTGTACACGAGATGATCAATTTGAGATAGAGGCAGAAAATTCAGCTCCTTGAGAAACAATATCCACCACCCCTATTAGATGAATCATTAAATAAAGTAAAAAAATTAGACAGACAAACATTTTTTCAGACAAAAGATAAAATATGTGATGGAATAGGGGAGTCATCTAAATTAGTATTGCCTTTTTATGTGGAATATAAAAAAATATCAGCCATTATAAATAGGTACTGGCATCTATTACAAGAGGATAAAAGCTTGGCAGCAATTCTTCCAAAGAAAAAACTATAGTATATACAAAAGCACCAAATCTAGGACTACAGGTAGCTCCAACTATAAGAAAACAGAAAGAAAAATCTATAATCACACCATGGGTAAATTTAAAGGGATTCTACAGATGTGGCGCATGTAGCAATTGCAAGGCCACTGGGTTTGATAGGAAGACGACTAAAATAACGTCTAGAACAAACACATTGGAATGGGAAATTAAGGAAACATGTAATAGTGAGGCAGTCATATATATCCTAGAATGTCAATGTGCTAAACAGTACATAGGCCGCACAGGAAGAATGTTTGAAGCTAGAGTGTCAGAACATACACTGCTCAGAAAAATAAAGGGAACACAAAAATAACACATCCCAGATCTGAATTTATTAAATATTCTTCTGAAATACTTTGTTTTTTACATAGTTGAATGTGCTGACAACAAAATCACACAAAAATAAAAAAATGGAAATCAAATTTTTCAACCCATGGAGGTCTGGATTTGGAGTCACACTCAAAATTAAAGTGGAAAAACACACTACAGGCTGATCCAACTTTGATGTAATGTCCTTAAAACAAGTCAAAATGAGGCTCAGTAGTGTGTGTGGCCTCCACGTGCCTGTATGACCTCCCTACAACGCCTGTGCATGCTCCTGATGAGGTGGCGGACGGTCTCCTGAGGGATCTCCTCCCAGACCTGGACTAAAGCATCTGCCAACTCCTGGACAGTCTGTGGTTCAACGTGACGTTGGTGGATAGAGCGAGACATGATGTCCCAGATGTGCTCAATTGGATTCAGGTCTGGGGAACGGGCGGGCCAGTCCATATCATCAATGCCTTCGTCTTGCAGGAACTGCTGACACACTCCAGCCACATGAGGTCTAGCATTGTCTTGCATTAGGAGGAACCCAGGGCCAACCGCACCAGCATATGGTCTCACAAGGGGTCTGAGGATCTCATCTCGGTACCTAATGGCAGTCAGGCTACCTCTGGCGAGCACATGGACGGCTGTGCGGCCCTCCAAAGAAATGCCACCCCACACCATTACTGACCCAATGCCAAACCGGTCATGCTGGAGGATGTTGCAGGCAGCAGAACGTTCTCCAAGGCATCTCCAGACTCGGTCAAGTCTGTCACATGTGCTTAGTGTGAACCTGTTTTCATCTGTGAAGAGCACAGGGTGCCAGTGGCGAATTTGCCAATCTTGGTGTTCTCTGGCAAATGCCAAACGTCCTGCACGGTGTTGGGCTGTAAGCACAACCCCCACCTGTGGACGTCGGGCCCTCATATCACCCTCATGGAGTCTGTTTCTGACCGTTTGAGCAGACACATGCACATTTGTGGCCTGCTGGAGGTAATTTTGCAAGGCTCTGGCAGTGCTCCTCCTGTTCCTCCTTGAACAAAGGCGGAGGTAGCGGTCCTGCTGCTGGGTTGTTGCCCTCCTACGGCCTCCTCCACATCTCCTGATGTACTGGCCTGTCTCCTGGTAGCGCCTCCGTGCTCTGGACACTACGCTGACAGACACAGCAAACCTTCTTGCCACAGCTCGCATTGATGTGCCATCCTGGATAAGCTGCACTACCTGAGCCACTTGTGTGGGTTGTAGACTCCGTCTCATGCTACCACTAGAGTGAAAGCACCGCCAGCATTCAAAAGTGACCAAAACATCAGCCAGGAAGCATAGGAACTGAGAAGTGGTCTGTGATCACCACCAGCAGAACCACTCCTTTATTGGGGGTGTCTTGCTAATTGCCTATAATTTTCACCTGTTGTCTATCCCATTTGCACAACAGCATGTGAAATTGATTGCCACTCAGTGTTGCTTCCTAAGTGGACAGTTTGATTTCACAGAAGTGTGATTGACTTGGAGTTCATTGTGTTGTTTAAGTGTTCCCTTTATTTTTTTGAGCAGTGTATTAATAATATTAAGAAAGGATATGAGAAACACACTTTATCATATCACTTTAAGACACGTCATGCCAGTAATCCATCAGGTTTGAAATATGCAGCGATCCAATCAGTGAAGAAGGATTGGAGAGGAGGGGACTTTATCTCTAAGATGTCGAGGTATGAGTCTAGAATGATCTATGAATTTGGGTTGTTGGCACCTTTGGGACTCAATTCAGAATTGGCCATTTTTGGCTTTCTATGAACACATGTCGATGCCAGGCTGTTTTCCAGCGCATCGACATGACCTGTTTCCTCCCACTGGCTCCAAAACATCTACAGTATGAATATATATATATATTATTTTAAAAGTATCAAACTTTTTTTTTTGTTATATTATATATTCATATATGACTATTTACTATATCTTTATACATGGTTATTTGTGAAGATGTTTTACCATTATATAGCAATGAAATAATAGAGAAAGGCATTAAGAGTAAGTATAGATATCGTAATATGTGAATAGTAGATTAGAGATGAGCGAATCGAAGCTGACAAAGTGGAATTCCTTACGAATTTCAGGAAAAATTATATTCGCACCGAATGCAAATTTCCTTGCGCTTCGTACTAACGAATCAAATTTTTCCTAAAATGGCTGCTGCACGTGTGCGGACATGGGGCAAGGAACTCTGGCGGGATCACCCATACTGACATGCATGCAGCCAATCAGCAGCCAGCCAGCCCTGTGATGTCACAGCCGTATAAATACGGCAGCCACCCTAGATTCACCAGCGAACTGAGTGCAGGGAGAGACGTCTGCAGGCACTAGGGACAGTGATAGAAAAATTGTCATTGTGCTAAAAAAAAAAAAACATTTACAAGTGCAGGGAAAGATTATTCAAGGTGTAGGGAAAGGATAGGGAAGAATCATTCCACTGCATTTATGTTGAACAGGGTTCAGTCGGGGAGGTGACAGCCTGGTTAATAGAAATAATCAGATTACACCTTGCTGCACTGACTGGCGATACAAATTGCCATTATACAGCTCTGTAATTCCAGCAAACCGTTCCTATTAGGGTGCAAGTGCTGTTTGATACAGGCATTAACAGGGTTCATAACAAGGAAATATTTCTACATTTTATTTGTCCTTGTGCAGTGCAGTTATATGTTCTAAAGCATTTTTTGGCTTTTATTAGTGGGGAAAAAAGGGCTTATTAGCCGTTGTGTATTGAAGTGCGAAAATGACAGCCATTTTTGTCGTGTATTAGTGGCAAAAGGAAAAATATATTTGCCGCTCAGCGGTGCACTTATCTGTTTTACAGACCTTTTTTGCATGTATTAGTGGAAAAAGGAAAAATATCTTTGCCGCTCAGTGTCGCAGTTATCTGTTTTAACCACCTCAGCTCCCCTAGCTTAAACCCCCTTAATGACCAGACCACTTTTTACAATTCTGCACTACACTACTTTCACGGTTTATTGCTCGGTCATACAACTTACCACCCAAATTAATTTTACCTCCTTTTCTTATCACTAATAGAGCTTTCATTTGGTGGTATTTCATTGCTGCTGACATTTTTACTTTTTTTAATATTAATCAAAATTGACCGAAATTTTGCAAAAAAATGACATTTTTCACTTTCTGTTGTAAAATTTTTCAAATAAAACTACATTCCTATATAAATTTTTCTCTCAGTTTATTGTTCTACATGTCTTTGATAAAAAAAAAATGCAATATGTGTATATTTATTGGTTTGGGTAAAAGTTATAGCGTTTACAAACTATGGTGCAAAAAAAATTATTTACGCACTTTGACTTTCTGAGCTCCTGTCATGTTTCCTGAGGTTCTACAATGCCCAGACAGTAGAAACACCCCACAAATGACCCCATTTCGGAAAGTAGACACCCTAAGGTATTCGCTGATGGGCATAGGGAGTTCATGGAAGTTTTAATTTTTTGTCACAAGTTAGCGGAAAATGATATTTATTTTATTTATTTATTTCTTTCTTGCAAAGTCTCATATTCCACTAACTTGTGACAAAAAATAAAATTTTACATGAACTCGCCATGCCCCTCACGAAATACCTTGGGGTGTCTTCTTTCCAAAATGGGGTCACTTGTGGGGTATTCATACTGCCCTGGTATTTTAGGGGCCCTAAAGTGTGAGAAGTAGTTTGGAATCCAAATGCGTAAAAAAATGCCCTGTGAAATCCTAAAAGTACTCATTGGAATTTGGGCCCCTTTGCGCACCTAGGTTGCAAAAAAGTGGCACACATGTGGTATCGCCGTACTCAGGAAAAGTAGGGCAATGTGTTTTGGGGTGTATTATTACAAATACCCATGCTGGGTGAGATAAATATCTCTGTAAATGACAACTTTTCCCATTTTTTTATACAAAGTTGTCAATTTACAGAGATATTTCTCTCACCCAGCATGGGTATATGTAAAAAGACACCCCAGAACACATTGCCCTACTTCTCCTGAGTACGGCGATACCGCATGTGTGACACTTTTTTGCAGCCAAGATGCGCAAAGGGGCCGAAAGTCCAACGAGTACCTTTTAGGAGGGCATTTTTAGGCATTTGGATTCCAGACTTCTTCTCACGCTTTAGGGCCCCTAAAATGCCAGGGCAGTATAAATACCCCACATGTGACCCCATTTTGGAAAGAAGACACCCCAAGGTATTCCGTGAGGGGCATGGCGAGTTCATAGAAGATTTTTTTTTTTTGGCACAAGTTAGCTGAAATTGATATATTTTTTTTTTTCTCACAAAGTCTCCCTTTCTGCTAACTTGTGACAAAAAGTTCAATCTTTCATGGACTCAATATGCCCCTCAGCGAATACCTGGGGGGGTCTTCTTTCCAAAATTGGTTTGTACTGCCCTGGCATTTGAGGGTCTCCGCAATCATTACATGTATGGCCAGCATTAGGAGTTTCTGCTATTTTCCTTAGGCCTCATGCACACGACCGTTGTTTGGGTCCGCATCCGAGCCGCCGTTTTGGCAGCTCGGATGCAGACCCATTCATTTCAATGGGGCCGCAAAAGATGCGGACAGCACTCCGTGTGCTGTCCGCATCCGTGGCTCCGTTCCACGGCCCTGCTAAAAAAATATAACGTCCTATTCTTGTCCGCGCTTACGTCATCGTGGGTCCAGCAGTAAACATAATGAAGACGCTGATGACAACACACCAGCAGAATTTGCCTTTACCATCTATGCACAATTAAATCAAGCAGCTTCAGTAAGTTGAAAACATTCATGTGTTTTTATCTGCTCCATCTGCATTCGATCTCCACAGCACACAAGACATGACAGGAGAGCCTCTGCCTCTGGAGTTCAAGTCCAGTTTCTTAAGATCAGGAGTTCCATCAGAATTGTGAGTAACATTTTTGCTCCCTGTGCAAAGCCTTAACAAAAGGACTCCGTAGGCATACACATCAGAGGAAGCTGAAGCCACATGTTGCTTATTGGGGTACATGTTTCTCGTTTTGAAGGAAGCTGGGAAGGTTCAGCCTGAACTTCCAGCTGGGAGACAGGGCCATAGCAAAGACCTTCTGGGGTTTCACATAGGCCACAGGCAGGGAAGTCGGTGGTCTGGTGTTCCTCCCATCTCTCATGTAGAAAAAACCGCAGCACTCTCCTGTCTTCAATTCAGTGGAATTTATTTCACCAGCAAAAAATGTGACGTTTCGACAGTAAAGGTCTTTCTCAAGCCTTTACGGTCAAAACGTCGCATTTTTTGCTGGTGAAATAAATTCCACTGAATTTAAGACAGGAGAGTGCTGCGGCTTTTTCTACATGACGCATCCAAGGGGGAACTTCTGACTGGCTCCCAACACGGCTGGCACCACCACAAGACAAGACTTTAATTTTTCGTTGTGCTGCTATACGCATTTTTTCCTCCCATCTCTCAGGTGGAGTAGGCAACCCTGGAATGAGTGGCTCCGGCTCTGGATGAGGTCGTTCTCGGAAGCGGATCACACCATCTGCCGACTCTTGCAGACAGCGCACTTTTCTTATTGGGTCATCCGGCCATACTTCCGGTGCTGACAACAGGACCAGAGGTTTCTCAAGGCAGAGTAACGCTACAGAAAATGCACCCTGAAGGGACTACATGGGGGTGTATTCTACGGTGTCCCCCTTATATAGGTTGTGGCGGGCATGAGGAAGGTAACGGCGCTTCACAGAATGCCTGTTAACATACAGCTCCTGCCCGGTCTTGTCATCTTGGATGAAGCCAGACCCCCTCTCAAACGAGAACCACACCACATTCCCGGCCCTCCTCTCAAAAATTGGGTCCCTGGGCTGGGGTCTATCCCATACCCTGACTGCCCAGTCCTCAATAGCTTTCCGATATTGCCATATATTTCCCCCATGGGCCAAAATCTCTCTAGGGACCATGGGATTTAGTCCTTCAAAAGAGCCATGCTTCCTGGGCTGCGGAGTGGTGACTCCAGCTGCCTCTGCTGCGTCAGCCAGCACGGGGAATTCCACTTCTTTACCTTTCAGGGGCCGCTGCACTTGAGAGACTCGTATCTCTTCGGGTGCTGCCTCCATCTCGGGCACTTCATCACTCCAACACATGCCCCAGTTTGGCTGACGAGGATACTCCATCTTGTTTTTTTATCTGGCTAGCACAAACTGGTGATGAAGGAGGGGCTTCAAGGGAGGAGCTTCCACTTCCTCTCCTTGCACCGTAATATTTCTCCCTTATATATCGCAATTGTAACTTGAGGAGTTTTCCTTCTTTCTATATCTTTCTAGACTTTGTCGACGCTCTAGCACTCAGGTACTGGATATAATAAATTCTTATTTGTAATTAGCAATCCACAGGGCGGTCTCCCTAACGGCAGGAAAAATCCTCTGCTCCATTATTTGTAAGGATGTCTTCATTTACTCTGATCCACAATGCCCATAGAGGCATGTGGTAAAGGATAATTTTGCGCATTAATCATCCAGCTGTGTCCAGGTACTTTTAGGTTCTTCCTGGTCACTGGTGCTTGTGAAGTCCATTGACTAATTTAGCTCTAACCTCCACTAGACTTTCTCTATATCCATATGTAGACTCACTGGTCAGTGCTGTGCTGCTGTAATAGTGTTCTCTATACTCCCTTAGCCTGGCCAGGGCCAAGGAACTAAAATAGCAGCTACATTGTGGACTGCTCTGATTAACATACACACTGACGTGACACCCCCTCCCCCCAGCTATATATATAAGTGGTGCCAGCACCACCTAGGGGCGAATAAAGGTAAATGACACTGCCAGCCAGTTAAAGGGAATTACATCATGATACCACAATACATTTGATATGACATGTAGCAAGAGTTTAAAGTGCCCACATATAGCACATAGTGGGACACTGCATCAAGATGAATCAGGTGTGGATCAGCACACACACCAATGCCTTATGCATCAGACTAGATCATCCATGGTGCCTTACCAACACTTTGACAAAAGAGATCGGTTTCTTCTGACTACCTACCTCAGCTACTATTCTGATGCTGTCAGCCGCCTGATGCCACACATCTGTTGCTCTTTCTTTCACCCACCATCTTCAGCGGGTACTGATATTGCCACCTACCTCCACAGTATGTCACCATTCAACTCTGTGGCTTCCAGATGCTGATGCCACCTCCAGACTATGTCATCTTGCCACTCTGTGGCCTCCTGATGCTGCCTCCACTTCCACACTGTCATTGTGCCACTCTGTGGTCTCGTCCTGCTGCTGCCACCTCTACACTCTGTCATTTTTCCACTCTGTGGCCTCCTAATGCTGCCGCCACCTCCACACTCTGTCATTCTGCCACTCTGTGATCTCCTTATGCTGCTGCCACCAACACACTCTGTCATTGTTCCACTCTGTGGTCTCCTTATGCTGCTGTCACCTCCAGACTCTGTCATTGGGCCACTCAGTGGTCTGCTCATGCTGCCGACACCTTCAGACTCTGTCATTGTGCCTCTCTGTGGTCTCCTCATGCTGCTGCCACCTCCACACTATGTCACTTTGCCACTCCGTGGCCTCCTGATGCTGCCTCCACCTCCACACTGTCATTGAGCCACTCTGTGGCCTCCTGATGCTGCCACCACCTCCACACTCTGTCATTGTGCCACTTTGTGACCTCCTCCTGATGCTGCTGCCACCTCCACACTGTCATTGTGCCACTCTGTGGCCTCCTCATGCTGCTTACACCTCAACACTATGTCATAGGGCCACTCTGTGGACTTCTCATGCTGTTCCCACCCTCCTCACTTCATGACTGGGCCACTATTTTGACTTTTGGCCTGGCTGACATCATCATTTATTTGACCCTTCTTGTGACCTGTCAGAAGGAAGGAAAAATGAGACGCACAACGGATCCTGTCTGTGTAGCGGCTGTAAGGCCTGTATGGTCCCATCAGAATTGGCTTATGATTTGGTAGCCAAGAGCAGGAGTGGGTACAAAACACAGAAGACATGCAAATATTCCATTCACATGTCATCTAAGTTTTGGATCCACTCCTGTTTTATTTGGCATTAGCAATACTGATGGATTACTGACCAAATGCTGACCGAGTAAAGGCGGATGCTCCACAGACAGGATCAGTTTTTTGGGGGTTATTGTTCTGACGGATGAGAAGAAGGGCAAAATAATCAATGAAGTCAACACAAACTTACTGCTGACACCCTCTCCACTCTGTCGGGGGGTTCTACTTGTATACTCGTTTAATAGAAAAGGGTGTGTAGACATCTATGTGGAATCAGCTGATGACAGTGTAAAAGGAGTGCGCTTCTTCTTGGCGCTAACATTGACCTGTAAGGCTGAGTTCATACGTGAGTTATTTGGTCAGTTTTGGTCCCGTGACTGCCCAAATAAGTGAAATGTGCAGTGATTCTAAGTGCAACGCCTGTCATCTGTATGTCATACGGACTCAGTATTATTCCACTACCAAAGCAGACTCCCTATGCGTGTTACTGCAAGGCACAGTGTTCTACACCACTATAAAGGCTCTCTGCAGCCAGGAAATAGTATTTTTTTTAACAAAATTCGACGCAAATTCATTCGGATTAAACCGAATTTTCCCCAAAAAATTGGCGAATCACATTTTTGAAAAATTCATGCTTAATGCTGTGAGAGAAGGATTTATGATTTTATGAATATATAATGAGAATATTCTGTAGTACACATTTCTGTCCACTAGATGGCTGCAAACCATATGTATGAGAAGGTCAATGAGGGAGGGGGAAGAGGGGATTCTGAAACCACTCCTATCAGGTTAAGGAGCCAATAGCCTCTTCTTAAGGAACACCCCTTTTGTGATGTCATGTCTGCTATTTAAGTGAATGTACTGTGAATAAAAGGCTCTCTCGCCTGCTCTCTTCTACCATGGCTCAAAGAGGATGAGAAGATGCTTTCATGAAACCACCTAGTGTCTGGTCTCATTATAAAGCAGTATGCTGTACACATACTTATTCTTCTAATTGATTTGGCACCACACAAAGAAGAAGAAGAGTCGCATGAATTGCGACGACAAAATGGCGCCAACGTGGGGCAGACAGCTTGCGTAACTTCCGATTCAAACGCCACGAGAGCGACTTAAACGGAACCATCAGACGAGATCAAATGCCGGCAAGGTAAGAAAGCTTTATTTCTTACAAATCTCCTCTGTAACTTCCGCTTTTGTGGGTTCTCAAGAGTTGAATTGGTGTTATCGCGATATAAGGGTTCAAATTATAGCTGATCTGTCTGTTAGAAAGAACCTATTGAAATATTCCTTCTTTGTGTGGTAGAACGTGCTGAAACTAAACGGAAATTGTTAGACAGCTGAGCCGGATATCCTGTGACGTAGAATTAGTTCCCAGTCAAGGTTCTGACGAGAACCTTGGGAAAAGGGTTAATACCAATTGCCATAGGCAATTGGAAGTTATTAAGATTTTGTATCCCGGTGAATTGACTAGGGGTCTTCACTTTGAGAGATTGTGGGGTCAATACTATTATATAATTTGAGCTGTGTGCAACTGCGCTTGAGTTAGTGGGTTCGGTGGCGATTACTTATAGTAATCGGATTCCGTTTGATCTTTGTGCAACTACGCTTAAGTTTGCGGGTTTGATAAGTAGCAATTGTTAGAGCTTTGTGCAACTACAATAATGGGAAATTCTAATGTTGCAGGACAGAGTAAAGAGATATTAACGGCGACTCAGTTGATGCGAGAAAAGAAAGGAAAAGTTTCAGTTAGAAAATAAAAGTTGAAAGCATTCTGTCATACTAAGTAGCAGCGATTTCCAGTATTATCCGTAAATATGCAGTTTTGTGTAAAAGTTCCCCCTAGATGTTGCAAATGCAGTAGGAGATAGATTAAATTAAAGTTGTGGAAAAGTGTAGAGGGAAAGTTGAAAGTAATTGAGAAGAATGGACAATACTGCTATAGTAAAATGGAGGATTTGGATGTGGTAAGGGAACAAAGAGAGTTGGCCATGCGGCATTCCCTTCCCCCCACCACATGTGTTGTAACTAAGTAATCCTGGGTCTTGTGGTCCATCAAAGACTACCTATTGCTTTTTCTGTCAGCCACTCCTCTACACCAGGTGCTAGAATGTGCTAATCAGCACCACCCACTGTGCCTTCTACTCTTTCCTTAGGCCTTATGGGGTGTGAGTGTGTGTGCAAGTAACATGTTGTGTGTTTGTGGATCTCAAAGACTTTACACAATCCTATCAGTTTCCAACATTGGATTATATCCAGTGATGTCTGAAAATAACCCTTCCCAATTGTATGTCCCATCAGTTACCTGCAGTAATTATGCCCCTATGATGCCTACTAGAAATATTCCAGGCCAGTCTACTCAATCTAGATTGCACTCATTCTAAGTCCTTATTCAGGTATGAGTGAAAGTGTAGGGATATCTGCATCATTATATGATGTATGACATATACTATACCCAGTAGTAACATCAATTTTGCCATGATGAATAGAATTCCCAATTCAGAGGACTTACTTATGCTGCTTTATAGAAAATTAGTTAAAATATGGAGAGTTTTCTCATATTATTTATGAGATTTGGAAAATTGAGTCCAATGTAGAGCTGGGGATTTAATGCATAGTGAAGATCAGTGAGTCTGTGATGAAGTGTTTAGATCATCGGTCAGTCACATTGTCCTCAGGACAGAGAGTGTGGAGAAAGTTTTCACTAGACTCCAGAAAAGTTGGGTGGATTTGGATTTTTGAGATTACTTTAGCTATGCATGAGAAAATCCTAAGTGCTGCCTTTGTGGATGGTCTTGAGAATCATCTAGAAAGGTCTAGTGTTGGCTAGGCTTGAGAGAAGTTAATTTTGTCCCTATTTTGTCATATTGTAAAAGTTAAATCGAACAAAGACCTAAGGCGGGGGTGGCTGCCAATCAGTCCTCCCCACAAGGGGGGGGAGGAAGACTTTGTATGTACTTGCCCACTTCCTCGCCTGTGGGAGGAAGACAAATGTTCAGCCCCTTCAAATGAAAAACACCCTTAGGAAATTAACAACCCAGAATCAAATACTGGATCCCTATTATTTATATAATCCTTGGGATCTAATTCCATTGCTTCATAGCAAACATGTTCCATGATCTCTCATGGCTAAGGATAGTATCACATGTGTAGGAGCATCAAGTTATGCAATTCCTACTCCTCTCACCAATTAATCACCGTCTTAAGGGTGTGCAAAATTAGATCCGATTACTCTGCTGCATCTGGAAGGGGGGAGGCTGGGAGTAGTAAATACAAATACTTTTTCCCACCTCTGTAAATAAAAATAAAAAGTGCTTTCTGGGAGTAGAAAATATAAAAATATAAAAATTCAAATTTAATATCTCCAATTAATAACCACATTTTTGAGTTTCTGGTAGATCATTTCAGGTTCCTGGAAGATGGATCATTTCGGACAGGATATGCTGTTCCTACTTAATCTGATGTTGTCAAGAAAGAACCACTCCGTCCAGCAATGGTAGTGCAGGAGACAGAGCTGAAGACACTCCCTGAGGTTGGTAAGATGGCTGAGGGTAAGACTGCTAACATCCAGGTATGCCTTCGGTATCACTCATTATTATGGTCTAATCTAGTGAAGCAGAGATTTTGTTGGATCCATGGGTAAGCCCATCAATAATGAATGCTGAGTGTATGAAAGATGTTTGATGCCCTGATACTGCCTGAGAAGGTATAGGTTACATTATTACCTGAAGTCTATGCTAAGTGGAAATCTGTGTGATAAAGGATGGCTTAAGGCCAGTGGACTTCCAAAAAGTTTGCCTTTTTCAGATACAGGTTACAGAGGCTGAAAGGAAACATCAAAGGATAAAGGTAGAAGTGATAATAGGACTCTGGAGAGTTGGTAATAAACTCTTCCTTCAGAGGGCACTCTACCTAAAGAGGATGGATTTAGAACATGGGCAAATCGAGAGAGAGAAGGTGTGATTGGGTTCTGTGGTGGACGGCTCCTGGGTTCAGCAATGCTGCCACTAGGTGAATGCTGTAATAATGATGGGAGAACTATGGGAGTTCCAGGAAGGCATATGCCAAGGTCATCTTACCCGTTTCAGAGACTGCGGATTGACTACATTCAGAACAAAGGTGGAACAGTGTGAATATGTCTGTGTCTATATTGATCTCTTTCCAGGATATTCGGAGATTTGGCCTGTAGCGAAGGCTACAGCTAAAAGATACTGACTGAGGTGAGAGTACCTATCCCTGGGGTTTTTCTTCCTCCGATATACATCTAACCGGAAGATAGGCCTAAGTCCTTATGAAGTACTCTTTGGGAATGCTCCTGGATTAGGTGTCTATTTCCCCAATAGTTCCAGATGCAGCATAGTAGTTTTCCAAAATTATGTTGTCTGTTGCACAATTTATTGTCTAATGTGTATTTCCAAGTTTTAGTTGTTTCCTAGAATCCAGACTGTATAGAAGCGATTCATTCTTCACAATCAGGAGATTGGATAGTGGTGAAACAAGAGACGTGTGGAAAGTCCTAGAGCTACGGTTCAGATCTACATCAAGTCCTGATAACCGCCGCCACTGCTGTCGAATTGCAAGGAGAAACTGATCGTATTGCAATCAAGTGCCAGGACTATAAGAGCCATAATGTTGTTTCATGCCTTATTGTTTGTTCCATATTGTACAAAGGGAAAATCACAGTCAAATCAAATTCCAACGGTGTTATATTATCAAGATGAGTCAGGAACAACTAAGTTGACTTTTGCAGTATAGTGGACTGTAAGACAGATGACAGATAGGACACTTGGTTTTGGTCTGATAAGTACATCTGTGTGACGGGGACTGACCCAGTCTATGGTAATTGTATTTAAATATGACCAGACCAACTGTGGATATTGGAAATTAACAAGAATGGAGTACTAATCTGAAGTGTTGTGAATATATACCCGTGGAAACTACCTCTAGAGTCAGTAAAGGTGAAGGTTTGTCCCAAAGAATGACTATCCTGAAGGGAACCCCACCAAACAGTTGTAAACATGATGAATGTAATCCTCTGTTCCTGTCCATTAGAAATCCTATACAACAGGATTTGGGGATATATGTGTTAGGAGCATGTGTAAGTGACCAAGATCCCCTAGGCAAATTTAGAATGTTGGTAAGGGAGAAATCTCAAAGTTCAGTTGCTTCTGTGGCTCCTACATCCTTACCTATAATTGGCATTAAATATTTGGCCAAATTTAAAATATAATGACAAACTGACCTTAGAGACAGGATTTATACAGGAAAGCCCTTTGGTGTTTTCCCTCCAGGATATTGTTCTTACATAATTCAGCTGAAGATGACAAGTAGTGACTCTAACGTTTACTCTGACAGTTGGTTTATCAACCAAAATTATCAAAACGCAGATATCTGGTGATTGTGTGGAGATTTGAAACTCCGACCCAGGATGCAGGTAGAATGAGGTGGCCAATGTACCCTGATCAAGTCCTGATCGGGTACTGATGCCATTTGTTCTATTCTCACCTCCTGAGTAGGATCAAATCAGAAAACATTGTCTGGTCACGACTAAGGAGGTCACTGCCTACATCCTTTGACTCACGTTTATACATGGATACATGGATGCCATAGGAGTCTGTAGTAGAGTTTCTGATTAATTTAAAGCTAAAAAGTCAGATAGTTGCAGGATTCGAGACATTAATTCCCATGATTAGTAGTATAAAAAAAATAATAATAATAATTTTTTTGATTGGATTAACATATCTATTGTCATCAACAGAGATTTGTGAATTATATCTGTGATGCTGTGCAGAGAATGGTGGAACAACTGAGCTCTTTTCCAGTGATGACTCTACAGAACCGACTGGTCCTTGACAGCAGAAAAAGGAGGGGTCTACAGGAACTGCTGCATCTACATCCCGGACAACACTGCCCCTGATGGAAGGATCACCAAGGATCTGAAGAACCTGATGAAATTAATATCATGGCCAGAATAATGTTTTGGGAACTGGTTCAGTGACTACAATGTTATTAGAATTTGGTTTTAACAGGCTGTCATATAGTTCTACATTTTAGGAAAATTGTTTTTGAAAATGTATAATACATCCATGCCCACACTATGTATATGTGCTGTGCCCCTGTCAAAGACAAAGATTATTCCATCCTTAAGTAAATAAAACCTTGTTGATGGTTGCGGGGTAAATAGGACAAGGTGAAGGCAAACCCGAAAGGGAGTTGAGGGGACCTGGTGAAGCAATAAGGAAAGTCCAGCTCTTCGCTGTTTAGGGCGTTGGGAGAGTACCTCACTTTGCCTGTTCACCTCTGGTCTATTTCCCGCAAAAGGAGGGATTTGTGAGAGAAGGATTTATGATTTTATGAATATATAATGAGAATATTCTGTAGTACACATTTCTGTCCACTAGATGGCTGCAAACCATATGTATGAGAAGGTCAATGAGGGAGGGGGAAGAGGGGATTCTGAAACCACTCCTATCAGGTTAAGGAGCCAATAGCCTCTTCTTAAGGAACACCCCTTTTGTGATGTCATGTCTGCTATTTAAGTGAATGTACTGTGAATAAAAGGCTCTCTCGCCTGCTCTCTTCTACCATGGCTCAAAGAGGATGAGAGGATGCTTTCATGAAACCACCTAGTGTCTGGTCTCATTATAAAGCAGTATGCTGTACACATACTTATTCTTCTAATTGATTTGGCACCACACAAAGAAGAAGGAGAGTCGCATGAATTGCGACGACAATGCTCATCTCTATAAGAGCTAAATAGCTAATGTAGTCCGGTCCAAGTTTTTAATTACTACAATAGCCCAATATAGTCTGGTCTGGGTTTTTAAGGATCATACTGACTCAATATAAGGAGTGATTTGTCCCTCATTTTATTTCATATATCTGACCATTGAAGAAGAAACCAGTCAGGTTTCAAAACGCGTTTGGCAAAGAAATACAAAGGCAAGATGGCAGAAATATAAGGAAAACAAAGATCCTCTATGAAATAATAAAACATATGCCACGGAGCAAAGTTGGCGTCCCGATATCCCTAATCCGCATGCCCTAAAACTAAAGTGGCGGCACTAGCACGCGGACTAACTGTGAGATCCAGCGTTTTTGGAGAGGAACAGCCATACAGGAGAAAGCCACGTATGTACTAGTTATTATTCCCAGCATCAAATAAACCCACCAGAAGACGGGCAAGCAAGATAAATACTGTATCTGGCCCGAGTGCCCGAAGTATGCTGTATATGGAAAAGTAAAACAAAGTGGCTACAAGATTACATTGCATCAATACAAAACGATACATGATAGAGGAACATAATAATTGGTGACAGTTTATCTTTATTAGACCGCTACATATTAACAAAGGTTCCAAAAGTTGCGTGAGCTCCGCAATAGGAACCAAAAGAGGGACTGTGATTCCAATTGCTAATTTACACGCTATTAAGCGATATATATATTGTATATGTATTTTTTATTTCCTCTTTTAGATTGTACAATAGGTATTTTTATAATAAAATGGTATGTATGATATATAGAGCCGGCCATTGATTGAACATCAATATTTTGCCTGGAAGTCCACCTCTTGGCTTTGGAATGGATGGACGGACTTCATTTTGTATTCTTCCAACTGTCATGGCACTCATATGATGCACTTTGGCAATTTTCTTGGCCGAGATACTGCTGTCGATGAGCTAGATGATGCTGTTTCTCTTTTCTTGGAAAATCTTCTTCATGGTTGCTTCTGGATTTGAACCAGTGACCTTTCACTTGGGAATCAATCTAATTACACACTGAGCTATTAGGGAATGTGAGAACAGGTTGTAATTTGTATTATACAATAATAAAAAGATTGTTCCAACACCAGGAGCAAAACAGTAACAATGCATTTACATGACAAGAATCTGCATAACTAATCATATACTAAATAGTAGTGATGAGTGGCATAGGCAATATTCGTTTTCATGATATTTCTCAAATTTTTCGCATAATGATCTCCAGTCATTATTTTCATGATTGCGCAAATCAGCACTAATGATGCGCATATTTTTTGCGCAATACATGCAACTTCACATTTTATCAGGTCTGAGGAGATATTACTGATTGGTGCACTAAGTATTGTTGTAACATCATAGCACTATGTCTGTAGCATGTATGTATGGACAGCAGAGAAACAGTAATTCCTATCACACTACCTAACACCCTGCACTGGAAACTATCAGCTACACTATATCACTATCTAACCTGCACTGACTATCTCCCACTAACTATCTGTATTATATATGTGAGCTAACTATCTGATGTAATTGGATAAGGAACAGGATCCAGATAAAAGCACAGAGCACAGCAATGTCACTGCTCTCTCTCTCTCAGTACTGCAAAAAAAACTATAGAAAATGGCTGCTGGGGAGTTTCTTATATAGGATGTTGCTAAGCTCTGACAAAGATATTGCAGCCTTCTCATTGGCCCACAAGCAAGAAGGAGGGTACTGATGAAAAAAAAAATCTAGAATATTCACAATTACGAATATACACTCACCTAAAGAATTATTAGGAACACCTGTTCTATTTCTCATTAATGAGATTATCTAGTCAACCAATCACATGGCAGTTGCTTCAATGCATTTAGGGGGGTGGTCCTGGTCAAGACAATCTCCTGAACTCCAAACTGAATGTCAGAATGGGAAAGAAAGGTGGGCTACAACATCAGAAGACCCCACCGGGTACCACTCATCTCCGGTACAAATAGGAAAAAGAGGCTACAATTTGCACGAGCTCACCAAAATTGGACTGTTGAAGACTGGAAAAATGTTGCCTGGTCTGATGAGTCTCGATTTCTGTTGAGACATTCAAATGGTAGAGTCCGAATTTGGCGTAAACAGAATGAGAACATGTATCCATCATGCCTTGTTACCACTGTGCAGGCTGGTGGTGGTGGTGTAATGGTGTGGGGGATGTTTTCTGGGCACACTTTAGGCCCCTTAGTGTCAATTGGCCATCGTTTAAATGCCACGGGCTACCTGAGCATTGTTTCTGACCATGTCCATCCCTTCATGACCACCATGTACCCATCCTCTGATGGCTACTTACAGCAGGATAATGCACCATGTCACAAAGCTCGAATCATTTCAAATTGGTTTCTTGAACATGACAATGAGTTCACTGTACTAAAATGGCCCCCACAGTCACAAGATCTCAACCCAATAGAGCATCTTTGGGATGTGGTGGAACGGGAGCTTCGTGCCCTGGATGTGCATTCCTCAAATCTCCATCAACTGCAAGTTGCTATCCTATCAATATGGGCCAACATTTCTAAAGAATGCTATCAGCACCTTGTTGAATCAATGCCACGTAGAATTAAGGCAGTTCTGAAGGCAAAAGGGGGTCCAACACCGTATTAGAATGGTGTTCCTAATAATTCTTTAGGTGAGTGTATAGCGCTATATTCTACATCTTCGCAAATTCTCGATGTGCCTATATTCGTGATTAGAATATTCGCGATCAACACTACTAAATAGTTGCAAGTCCAATTTATGTATGAGATAGCCAAGATGATTGTCTATGAGATGATGGTAGTCTCACGTTCAAAGCTGTAGTTGGTGGTGAGATGTGGAGCCTGGAAGCCAAAAGTGCTAAACATTGTTACCCTTTTGCTCATCAGTGTATATTTTGTCTACTTAGGCCTTGCTCACACGTCAGTTATTTGATCAGTTATTTCCATCAGTTTTTGTGAGCTGAAACCAGGAGTGGAGGGTACACAGATATAAGGTATAATGAAAAGATCTGCAACTGTTCTGGCTTTGGATCATAGTAATTGACAGAAATAACTGATCAAATAAATGATGTGTGAACAAGGCCTGAGTAACAAAGTGCTCACTTAATGGCATGCCATACTTTGCCCACATAGAACCATAAAGTCCTCACACGGAAGCATAAATTGCTCATATGGTGCCGTCAGTGCCCAGATTGCTATAATTTGCCTGTACAATCCCACATTGTACAAAAACAGTGCCCTAAACCCCAAACAATGCACATCTTCCTGTGAAACTCGAAAAATTTGAATATTGTGCAAAGTTCATTTATTTCAGTAATGAAACTTAAAAGGTGAAACTAACATATGAGAGAGACTCATTACATGCAAAGCGAGATATTTCAAGCCTTTATTTGTTATAATTTGGATGATTATGGCTTCTAGCTTATGAAACACCAAAGTCTCAATTTTGAGGTGCCCTTTGCTCAAGGGGTATGGATTAATTAGCTGACCAGAGTGTGACACTTTGAGCCTAGAATATTGAACCTTTTCACAAAATTCTAATTTGAAGCTGCATTAATGCAATTCCTTTTAAGTTGCATTACAGAAATAAATGAACTTTTGCACGATATTCAAATTTTTTGAGTTTCACCTGTATAGTTCCTAGTGACAGTACTCCTATCACAGAGCAGTTTCTTATGTACCGTAACTCTCTTTTGTTCACCCTTTAAGAATGAACTCGCCTACACTGTAGTGTTCTACACTGCAGTGGAAAGTAAAGGTGGATTTACACGGGCAGATTATGAGGAAAAAAGTTTCCTGGAAACTTTCGATCCTGACAATCTGCCCTTCTAAAGTTGCAGCAGATCACTCGATGAACAAGCAAAATGCTCGTTCATCGGGTGATCCTGTCATTCATGCAGGCAATTAAATTATTGTTTCTGGGCAGCAGATCGTGAGGTCTAAACAGCGATCTGCTGCCCAGAATCAAAGCAATTATTGAGGAGGTGATCGCTGCTTGCAAATGCAGAGCTTCACCCCCACTGAGTGAGCAGCCGGCTATCGGGAAGAAATGCTTTGTTTCCAATAATCTGCTGCTCCTCAGCACGTGTAAATGCGCTTTTATACTGTTTTACCCTAGAAAAGGTTTGTGAATCCTGAATATTCTCTGAAATTCAGAGAACAAGATTCAGTAGAGCTACATTATGAGTAAGCACCTCCCTTTTCAGTCCAGTTATGTGACCTCAAGACTATACTTGCCAACTATCCCAGTACATGTGGGAGGCTCCTGAAAAATGGGAGCCACCCTAGAATAACGGAAGAGTTGACAAATCTGCCAGGTGCTGGGAAATCCTCCCAACATCTCCAGGAAAGCTGTTATGATTGTGTGTTGTACCAAAACTTGTTGTGCTAAAACACATACGGGGGATGGTGGGGCAGTAGTAGTAAAAGGGCAAGATCTACAGGGAAAGGGGGCGTGACTGATGGTTTGCGTCAGTAAAGGGGGCAGGGTATACTATAAATAAGGGCATGGCATGGGATATGGCTGCGAGCTGAAAAAATTCTGGTGGCATGCTGCCCATGCTGTAATTTCTCCACTCCCATATCAGGGCCTTCAAAAGGTGGCAAATATGCTCAAGACAATGTTATCTACTAACAACAACTCAATTCTAGAACCTTTACAATCCTTTCCTCTATGGAGTAGATCCTTTCTCATGTGACTATGCTGGAACCACAAAATCCAGCTCAGTCTGCATGCCAAACAGCAGGAGGAGCTGAGAAGATTCATATATATTTTTGTGGGAAAAGATTCAATAAAACTTGTAATTTCTCCATTTATATCTCTGCTCTTTCTGACTTTAGTTGTACATGGGATAGGTGTTATCAGTGATTGTTTGCATTCTCTGTGTAAGTGTGTATATGGAGATAGCTGTCAGTCACTGATAATACCTCTGAAATAGCAGAGATTTTAATTAATATGTCTGCAGATTACACTACATGTCGTGGTGATAAGTCCTCTTTAATTTAACCACCTCAGCCCCCAGTGCTTAAACACCCTGAAAGACCAGGCCACTTTTTACACTTCTGACCTACACTAATTTCACCGTTTATTGCTCGGTCATGCAACTTACCACCCAAATGAATTTTACCTCCTTTTCTTCTCACTAATAGAGCTTTCATTTGGTGGTATTTCATTGCTGCTGACATTTTTACTTTTTTTGTTATTAATCGAAATTTAACGATTTTTTTGCAAAAAAAATGACATTTTTCACTTTCAGTTGTAAAATTTTGCAAAAAAAACGAGATCCATATAGAAATTTTGCTCTAAATTTATAGTTCTACATGTCTTTGATAAAAAAAAAATGTTTGGGTAAAAAAAAAATGGTTTGGGTAAAAGTTATAGCGTTTACAAACTATGGTACAAAAATGTGAATTTCCGCTTTTTGAAGCAGCTCTGACTTTCTGAGCACCTGTCATGTTTCCTGAGGTTCTACAATGGCCAGACAGTACAAACACCCCACAAATGACCCCATTTCGGAAAGTACACACCCTAAGGTATTCGCTGATGGGCATAGTGAGTTCATAGAACTTTTTATTTTTTGTCACAAGTTAGCGGAAAATGATGATTTATTTATTTATTTATTTTTTTCTTACAAAGTCTCATATTCCACTAACTTGTGACAAAAAATAAAAACTTCTATGAACTCACTATGCCCATCACGAAATACCTTGGGGTCTCTTCTTTCCAAAATGGGGTCACTTGTGGGGTAGTTATACTGCCCTGGCATTTTAGGGGCCCAAATGTGTGGTAAGGAGTTTGAAATCAAATTCTGTAAAAAATGACCTGTGAAATCCGAAAGGTGCTCTTTGGAATATGGGCCCCTTTGCCCACCTAGGCTGCAAAAAAGTGTCACACATCTGGTATCTCCGTACTCAGGAGAAGGTGGGGAATGTGTTTTGGGGTGTCATTTTACATATACCCATGCTGGGTGAGAGAAATATCTTGGTCAAATGCCAACTTTGTATAAAAAAATGGGAAAAGTTGTCTTTTGCCAAGATATTTCTCTCACCCAGCATGGGTATATGTAAAATGACACCCCAAAACACATTCCCCACCTTCTCCTGAGTACGGCAATACCAGATGTGTGACACTTTTTTGCAGCCTAGGTGGGCAAAGGGGCCCATATTCCAAAGAGCACCTTTCGGATTTCACAGGTCATTTTTTACAGAATTTGATTTCAAACTCCTTACCACACATTTGGGCCCCTAGAATGCCAGGGCAGTATAACTACCCCACAAGTGACCCCATTTTGGAAAGAAGACACCCCAAGGTATTCCGTGAGGGGCCTGGCAAGTTCCTAGAATTTTTTATTTTTTGTCAGAAGTTAGTGGAAAATGATGATTTTTATTTTTTTTTTTTCATACAAAGTCTCATATTCCACTAACTTGTGACAAAAAATAAAAACTTCCATGAACTCACTATGCCCATCAGCGAATACCTTGGGGTCTCTTCTTTCCAAAATGGGGTCACTTGTGGGGTAGTTATACTGCCCTGGCATTCTAGGGGCCCAAATGTGTGGTAAGGAGTTTGAAATCAAATTCTGTAAAAAATGACCTGTGAAATCCGAAAGGTGCTCTTTGGAATATGGGCCCCTTTGCCCACCTAGGCTGCAAAAAAGTGTCACACATCTGGTATCTCCGTACTCAGGAGAAGGTGGGGAATGTGTTTTGGGGTGTCATTTTACATATACCCATGCTGGGTGAGATAAATATCTTGGTCAAATGCCAACTTTGTATAAAAAAATGGGAAAAGTTGTCTTTTGCCAAGATATTTCTCTCACCCAGCATGGGTATATGTAAAATGACACCCCAAAACACATTCCCCACCTTCTCCTGAGTACAGAGATACCAGATGTGTGACACTTATTTGCAGTCTAGGTGGGCAAAGGGGCCCATATTCCAAAGAGCACCTTTCGGATTTCACAGGTCATTTTTTACAGAATTTGATTTCAAACTCCTTACCACACATTTGGGCCCCTAGAATGCCAGGGCAGTATAACTACCCCACAAGTGACCCCATTTTGGAAAGAAGAGACCCCAAGGTATTCGCTGATGGGCATAGTGAGTTCATGGAAGTTTTTATTTTTTGTCACAAGTTAGTGGAATATGAGACTTTGTATGAAAAAAAAAAAAAAAATAAATCAGCATTTTCCACTAACTTGTGACAAAAAATAGAAAATTCTAGGAACTCGCCATGCCCCTCACGGAATACCTTGGGGTGTCTTCTTTCCAAAATGGGGTCACTTGTGGGGTAGTTATACTGCCCTGGCATTTTCCAGGGGCCCTAATGTGTGGTAAGTAGGTAAATGACCTGTGAAATCCTAAAGGTGCTCTTTGGAATGTGGGCCCCTTTGCCCACCTAGGCTGCAAAAAAGTGTCACACATGTGGTATCGCCGTATTCAGGAGAAGTTGGGGAATGTGTTTTGGGGTGTCATTTTACATATACCCTTGCTGGGTGAGAGAAATATCTTGGCAAAAGACAACTTTTCCCATTTGTTTATACAAAGTTGGCATTTGACCAAGATATTTCTCTCACCCAGCATGGGTATATGTAAAATGACACCCCAAAACACATTCCCCACCTTCTCCTGAGTACGGCGATACCAGATGTGTGACACTTTTTTGCAGCCTAGATGCGCAAAGGGGCCCAAATTCCTTTTAGGAGGGCATTTTTAGACATTTGGATACCAGACTTCTTCTCATGCTTTGGGGCCCCTAGAATGCCAGGGCAGTATAAATACCCCACATGTGACCCCATTTTGGAAAGAAGACACCCCAAGGTATTCAATGAGGGGCATGGCGAGTTCATAGAAATTTTTTTTTTTTGGCACAAGTTAGCGGAAATTGATATTTTTTATTTTTTTCTCACAAAGTCTCCCGTTCCGCTAACTTGGGACAAAAATTTCAATCTTTCATGGACTCAATATGCCCCTCACGGAATACCTGGGGGTGTCTTCTTTCCGAAATGGGGTCACATGTGGGGTATTTATACTGCCCTGGCATTCTAGGGGCCCTAAAGCGTGAGAAGAAGTCTGGAATATAAATGTCTAAAAAATTTTACGCATTTGGTTTCCGTGAGGGGTATGGTGAGTTCATGTGAGATTTTATTTTTTGACACAAGTTAGTGGAATATGAGACTTTGTAAGACAAAAAAAAAAAAATTCCGCTAACTTGGGCCAAAAAAATGTCTGAATGGAGCCTTACAGAGGGGTGATCAATGACAGGGGGGTGATCAATGACAGGGGGGTGATCAATGACAGGGGGGTGATCAATGACAGGGGGGTGATCAGGGAGTCTATATGGGGTGATAACCACAGTCATTGATCACGCCCGTGTAAGGCTTCATTCAGACGTCCGTATGCGTTTGCGGATCCGATCCATCTATCACTGGATCCGTAAAAATCATGCGGACGTCTGAATGGAGCTTTACAGGGGGGTAATCAATGACAGGGGGGTAATCAATGACAGGGGGGTGATCAGGGAGTCTATATGGGGTGATCACCACAGTCATTGATCATGCCCCTGTAAGGCTTCATTCAGACGTCCGTATGCGTTTTGCGGATCCGATCCATCTATCAGTGCATCCGTAAAAATCATGCGGACATCTGAATGGAGCTTTACAGGGGGGTAATCAATGACAGGGGGGTGATCACCACAGTCATTGATCATGCCCCTGTAAGGCTTCATTCAGACGTCCGGATGCGTTTTGCGGATCGGATCCATCTATCAGTGCATCCGTAAAAATCATGCGGACATCTGAATGGAGCTTTACAGGGGGGTAATCAATGACAGGGGGGTGATCACCACAGTCATTGATCATGCCCCTGTAAGGCTTTATTCAGATGTCCGGATGCGTTTTGCGGATCGGATCCATCTATCAGTGCATCCGTAAAAATCATGCGGACATCTGAATGGAGCTTTACAGGGGGGTGATCAGGGAGTCTATATGGGGTGATCACCACAGTCATTGATCATGCCCCTGTAAGGCTTCATTCAGACGTCCGGATGCGTTTTGCGGATCGGATCCATCTATCAGTGCATCCGTAAAAATCATGCGGACATCTGAATGGAGCTTTACAGGGGGGTGATCAGGGAGTCTATATGGGGTGATCACCACAGTCATTGATCATGCCCCTGTAAGGCTTCATTCAGACGTCCGGATGCGTTTTGCGGATCCGATCCATCTATTAGTGGATCTGTAAAAATCATGCGGACGTCTGAATGGAGCTTTACAGGGGGGTAATCAATGACAGGGGGGTAATCAATGACAGGGGGGTGATCAGGGAGTCTATATGGGGTGATCACCACAGTCATTGATCACGCCCCTGTAAGGCTTCATTCAGACGTCCGGATGCGTTTTGCGGATCCGATCCATCTATCAGTGGATCCGTAAAAATCATGCGGACATCTGAATGGAGCTTTACAGGGGGGTGATCAATGACAGGGGGGTAATCAATGACAGGGGGGTGATCAGGGAGTCTATATGGGGTGATCAGGGGTGATCAGGGGCTAATAAGGGGTTAATAAGTGACGGGGGGGGGGTGTAGTGTAGTGTAGTGGTGCTTGGTGCTACTTTACTGAGCTACCTGTGTCCTCTGGTGGTCGATCCAAACAAAGGGGACCACCAGAGGACCAGGTAGCAGGTATATTAGACGCTGTTATCAAAACAGCGTCTAATATACCTGTTAGGGGTTAAAAAAAACACATCTCCAGCCTGCCAGCGAACGATCGCCGCTGGCAGGCTGGAGATCAACTCTCTTACCTTCCGTTCCTGTGAGCGCGCGCGCCTGTGTGCGCGCGTTCACAGGAAATCTCGGCCATCGCGAGATGACGCGTATATGCTTGACTGTGCGCAGCGCTGCCACCTCCGGAACGCGATCCTGCGTTAGGCGGTCCGGAGGTGGTTAAAGAGAACTTTCCTTCTCTCCTGACATGTCTGATTTAGTGACTTGAGCTCCCCATGTGATAACAATTGTAGAACATTTATTCTTATGACTCTATATTGTGCCATTCCTTTATTATTTTCAATAGAAGTTTTGAATAAATTGCTATAAATTTGCAATGCAGTTCCAGATTGGTGTTACCAATTAGAGGGTCGTCGACAGTCTGAAATTGGTAGCACTGGTTGGATAGTGTCAAGGTGTGCAAGGACACATCCCCAACTGGCAACATCCATCTGGAACATTATTGAAAGCTGCTAGTAAATCCTTCATAACTTCTAGCAAGAATAATAAAGGAATGGCACATCATAGGATCATAAGAATGGATGCTCCAGAATTGGTATTACAAGAGGGATGCAAGTAGTTGCTAAAACATATATGTCAGGAGAGGTTACATGTCCTCTTTAAGTCTTTTAGTTGTGGTCTTGCAACTGAGATTGAAATTTGCACAAAAATGTTGCGGTTTTGCAGAAAACCAGATCCAGGTGTGCTCTCTGTCTCCCCTACATCCTCCGATTACAACTATAGCAGATTTGTAGAGATTGCTTTAAAAAGTTTGGTTTTGATTCATATTTGTGTTCTCTTTCCCATCCTCATCTACTGTTTTACTAAAACATCTTATAAAGTCTTTTTAGACACCAGTGTAGTTTGGATGGCTCAAATCTGTCCTACTTCGACACATATACTGAATGCTGGAATAGACTTTTTTCCCTCCTCAAAACTGGTGTGTACATCTTTCTTGCAGGCAAAGTTCTTTTTGTGCAGATATATCCTCATCATTAATTTATACAAGGTCTGGCAGAAGACACAAAACTGCAGTTGTCTCCTCTATATTTGGCTTGTGACTTGAGTACATCTCATTTTAAATGAGGAATTCCACTTTTAAACATTTATGATATAACAACAGGATCTGCCATAAATGTTAATGGTATCATGTGAATAAGGACCTGTGACCCATATTTATTTGCAGCAGCAGCTGCTTCCATTGAATTTAACGGAGAAGTGTCCTCGCCTGAGCCCGTTCTTGTCCATTGAGGTCTATAGAAGTTATGGTAAGAGTCAAACAAGACCCTCATTATTCTGAGAGGTGAGGGTCTTAAAAATGAGACGTGAACCTATCAGGCATTTATAAATATTTAAAATTGGAATACTCCTTCAAGACAATGGAAACTGCTGCTGACATGTACTTCAGAACGTAGGTCTAAAATGATGTCAAAATCCTTTATGAATTAATTTATCTTACAAAACAAGTATAAACCAGTTGCGGGAAAATGAATGGGGCCACTTGGAGCCTTACAAGCTTCTGTCAATGTTGGAATACAGAGTGAGTTGGCATGCTATTCTTGCTGGAACACCCTGCCAGATCACTGCCGCTAGTGTGAAGAAGGCCTTACGCTGTGGCTTTCCTCACACCATTGCTCCCTAGGGCTGTACAGTGAAAGGAGGAGACACCATCTCTTCCCCCGGGGAAGACAATGATGTTGGAGCTCCTGCCTGATGGTAGTCGGGTGTCACGGCTGTATGTGAGCAACTAGAGCATACACAGAAAATAGAGCCACTGACCGGACCCAAACTAGGGAGGATAAAGGGTGACCCCTGTCAGACCCTCAAAGCTTTCCCTACGCTGCTAAGCACATACCCGGATCCTAAAGGTGGAACGAGGCATGCCCGCGTACCTAGGACTGATGACCACTGTAACCCCTACAATAGTGGAAGGGGCACGGCCACCGGTGCCCTGCTCAGTATATGGAGGGAACCGTGGTCGCCTCGGATCCGGTCAGAAAACAAACAGATACACTACAATGTCTGCACACTTAGCTGAAGGGGCTGCAGCAGCAGAGAAGACGGATCCAAAGACAGGTGGTAATATCCGGAGTACTTGCAGCAGCAGAACACAGGTCCAGTGAAATGATAGCATTCAAGTGAAGATACTCAAGCAAGAGCTACAACTCAAATGAGAAATATAATCCACACTCTACAAAAGGAGGAGGGGTGATTTAAAGGCAGAGAAATCAAACATAGGAGAAACAGCTGAGAGGAAGGAAACAGAAAGTAATGACCTCATCCCAGGGGCGGAGAAACAGAGCAGTGAGAACTCCTCCAAGCTCAGGTAGTGACATCATCACAGGGGTGGAGAAACAGAGCTGTGAGAACGTCTCAGAGCTCTGGTAGTGACAGTACCCCCCCCCCCCCCCTCTACGGGTGGACTCCGGACACCCAGGACCCACCTTCTCAGGATGAGCCCTATGAAATGCCCTGATGAGGCGAGTGGCTTTAATATCCGACACCGGAACCCACATCCTCTCCTCAGGACCATAACCCTTCCAATGAACGAGGTACTGAAGAGAACCGCGGACAATGCGAGAGTCCACAATTCTGGAAACCTCAAACTCCAGATTGCCATCAACCAAAATCGGAGGAGGAGGCAAAGAGGAGGGTACCGTGGGCTGGACATATGGTTTTAAGAGAGATCTGTGAAATACATTATGTATCTTCCAAACCCGTGGAAGATCAAGACGGAAGGCAACAGTATTGATGACTGACAAGATTTTATAAGGCCCAATAAACTTGGGACCCAATTTCCAGGAGGGAACCTTCAGTTTAATATTTCTTGTAGACAACCACACCAGATCACCCACATTCAGGTCCGGACCAGGCACACGTCTCTTATCAGCCACACGCTTATACTTCTCACTCATCTTTCTAAGATTACTCTGAATCTTTTGCCAAATGGTAGACAAAGACGAGGAAAATCTCTCCTCCTCAGGTAAACCAGAAGGAGCCCCTCACGAGAATGTCCCAAACTGCGGATGGAACCCATATGCACCAAAGAATGGTGACTTATCAGAAGATTCCTGACGACGGTTGTTCAGAGCAAACTCAGCAAGAGGGAGAAATGAACACCAATCCTCCTGGTTCTCTGCCACAAAACAGCGCAAATATGTCTCCAGATTCTGATTGAGGCGCTCAGTCTGACCATTCGACTGCGGGTGAAAAGCAGAAGAGAAGGACAGCCGAACCCCCAGGCGAGAACAGAAAGCCTTCCAGAATCTGGACACAAACTGCGTGCCTCTATCGGAAACAATATCAGAGGGAATGCCATGCAATTTAACAATATGGTCGACAAAAGCTTGCGCCAACGTTTTAGCATTGGGTAAACCAGGGAAAGGTACGAAATGAGCCATCTTGCTAAAACGGTCCACCACCACCAGGATCACCGACTTCCCTGAGGAACGAGGAAGATCCGTGATAAAGTCCATGGACAGGTGTGTCCAAGGACGGGAAGGTATGGGTAACGGGAGAAGGGAACCTGAAGGCCGTGAACGAGGGACCTTAGCGCGAGCGCACGTCTCACAAGCAGCCACAAAACCCTCCACCGACTTACGAAGAGCCGGCCACCAAAATCTTAGAGCAATGAGATCTACCGTGGCTCTACTCCCGGGGTGACCAGCAAGAACAGTATCATGATGCTCCTTGAAGAGTTTGTGACGTAGCTCAGGAGGCACAAACAACTTCCCAGAAGGACAACGGGCAGGTGCCTCAGTCTGGGCAGCCTGGACCTCGGCCTCCAAATCAGAATATAGAGCAGAAACAACTACCCCCTCCGCCAAAATGGGACCCGGGTCCTCGGAGTTTCCTCCTCCCGGAAAACAGCGAGAGAGAGCATCAGCCTTCACATTTTTGATCCCAGGGCGGAATGTAACGACAAAATTGAATCTGGAGAAGAACAGAGACCATCTGGCCTGTCTCGGATTCATACGCCTGGCCGACTCCAAGTATGCCAGATTCTTATGGTCGGTAAAAACGGTGATAGGGTGCCTGGCCCCCTCCAACCAATGGCGCCATTCCTCGAAAGCCAACTTGATGGCCAACAACTCCCTATCTCCCACATCATAGTTTTTCTCTGCCGGGGAGAGTTTTTTTTAGAGAAAAAGGCACAGGGTCGCCATTTGGCAGGAGAAGGGCCCTGGGACAAAACCGCACCCACACCCACCTCGGAAGCATCCACCTCAACAATAAAAGGTAAGGAAACATCGGGATGCACCAAGACGGGAGCAGACGCAAAACTCTGTTTAATCTTAGAAAAAGCTGCAAGCGCCTCCTCCGACCAAGAGGAAAAATCCGCCCCCTTTTTTGTCATGTCAGTGAGGGGTTTGACAACAGAGGAATAATTCAAAATTAACTTTCTGTAATAGTTCGCAAAACCCAGAAAGCGCATCAATGCCTTCTGATTCTCAGGAAGCTCCCACTCAAGTACAGCACGGACCTTCTCCGGATCCATGCGAAAACCAGAAGCAGAGAGGAGAAAACCCAGAAATTGAATCTCTGATACCATAAAAACACATTTCTCCAGCTTGGCGTACAATTTATTCTCCCGCAGAATCTGCAGAACCTGAAAAAGATGATCCTGATGGGTCTGAACATCAGGGGAAAAAATCAAAATATCATCAAGATACACCAATACAAATTTCCCCATTAAATGGTAGAAAATACTGTTAACAAAATGCTGAAAGACGGCCGGAACATTCATCAGGCCGAAAGGCATAACGAGATTCTCGAAATGCCCATTAGGGGTATTAAAGGCCGTTTTCCATTCATCCCCCTCTCTGACCCTGACCAGGTTGTACGCGCCTCTCAAATCCAATTTGGAAAAAACCTTGGCCCCAACAATTTGGTTGAAGAGGTCCGGGATCAGAGGAAGGGGATAGGGATCGCGAATCGTGATACGGTTCAGCTCCCTAAAATCTAGGCAAGGTCTCAGAGAGCCATCTTTCTTTGTAACAAAAAGGTGATTTTGAGGGACGAATATGCCCCTTATCGAGACTCTCGGAGATATAGGTTCGCATTGTGATTCTTTCCGGTTGTGAGAGATTGTAGAGGCGTGCTTTTGGCAGCTTGGCGCCGGGAATGAGGTTAATGGGACAGTCAAACTCCCGGTGAGGAGGTAGCTCCTGAACACCGCTCTCGGAAAACACGTCCGAGAAATCAGAGAGAAATGATGGCACAGTTTTAGTAGACACCTCTGCAAAAGTCGCTGTGAGACAATTCTCTCTACAAAAGTCACTCCACTCATTTATTTGCCTTCCTTGCCAATCAATAGTGGGGTTATGTCTAGTGAGCCAGGGTAACCCCAAAACTAGAGGAGAAGGCAATCCGTTAAGGACAAAACAAGATATATCCTCCACATGAGTGTCACCCACAGCCAACCGGATATTGTGAACAATGCCCTTCAGAGATCTCTGTGAGAGTGGAGCAGAGTCAATAGCAAAAACAGGTATATCCTTTTCTAATGTACAAACCTGAAAACCATGCATGGCTACAAATTGAGTGTCAATAAGATTGACGGCCGCTCCACTATCGACAAAAATCTCACAAGAAATTACTTTGCTCTCTAGCGCCACCCTGGCAGACAGGAGAAAACGGGAACTGCAGGTCAGAGGAAAAGCATCAATTCCTACATCAACTTTGCCCAAAGTAGCAGATGAAGCAGAGTTTGATGACTTACCTTTTGAGGTTTTTCTCTTATTATCGCTCTTAGTACAGTTCAAGAATCTCCTAGACGGACAAACATTTGCCAAATGACCTATGCCCCCACAACAAAAACACACCATACTCTGAGGACTAAATCCTCTTTTATCAGGGGCAAGTCGACCTAGCTGCATGGACTCCTCCTCAGAGGGGACCGAGACAGGATGAGGCCCTTGCACACTGAATGAGTCCGCACCACTGCCCCTAGACTGACAATGGCTGGACAGAGAGGTCTCGTTTATTTCTCTTAGACGCCTGTCAAGGCGTACCGCCAATGACATGGCAGACTCTAAGGACGTTGGTCTCTCATGGAAAGCAAACGCATCTTTCAATCTCTCTGAGAGACCATGACAGAACTGACTCCGGAGTGCAGCATCATTCCAACCTGAATCAGCTGCCCATCTCCGAAATTCAGAACAATAAAGCTCCGCAGACAGTTTGTTCTGGCATAAAAAACGTAAGTTAGATTCGGCCAGCGCAACACGATCCGGGTCATCATATATCTGCCCCAGGGCCACAAAAAATCTTTCTACGGATCGAAGGGAGGGATCCCCTGATGGCAGCGAAAAAGCCCAAGTCTGAGCATTACCCCTGAGCAGGGAGATGGCAATCCTCACCCTCTGCTCTTCATTACCAGAGGAATGGGGACACAAGCAAAAATGGAGTTTGCATGCCTCTCTGAAGCGAACAAAATTCTCACTGCCCCCGGAGAACGTTTCCGGAAGTGAGACCTTTGGCTCGCAACAGACTCCATGGGCCGGAGCAGAGCCCAATGCTTGAAGCTGAGTCATAGATTGATGGAGATCCGCTACCTCCAAAGAAAGACCCTGCATGCGGTCAACCAGGCCAGAAAGCGGATCCATGTAAAAAAAGACGGTTTTGGTGGATTATAATGTCACGGCTGTATGTGAGCAACTAGAGCATACACAGAAAATATTGCCACTGACCGGACCCAAACTAGGGAGGATAAAGGGTGACCCCTGTCAGACCCTCAAAGCTTTCCCTACGCTGCTAAGCACATACCCGGATCCTAAAGGTGGAACGAGGCATGCCCACGTACCTAGGACTGATGACCACTGTAACCCCTACAATAGTGGAAGGGGCACGGCCACCGGTGCCCTGCTCAGTATATGGAGGGAACCGTGGTCGCCTCGGATCCGGTCAGAAAACAAACAGATACACTACAATGTCTGCACACTTAGCTGAACGGGCTGCAGCAGCAGAGAAGACGGATCCAAAGACAGGTGGTAATATCCGGAGTACTTGCAGCAGCAGAACACAGGTCCAGTGAAATGATAGCATACAAGTGAAGATACTCAAGCAAGAGCTACAACTCAAATGAGAAATATAATCCACACTCTACAAAAGGAGGAGGGGTGATTTAAAGGCAGAGAAATCAAACATAGGAGAAACAGCTGAGAGGAAGGAAACAGAAAGTAATGACCTCATCCCAGGGGCGGAGAAACAGAGCAGTGAGAACTCCTCCAAGCTCAGGTAGTGACATCATCACAGGGGTGGAGAAACAGAGCTGTGAGAACGTCTCAGAGCTCTGGTAGTGACATCGGGGTGCCCGTGATGTTGAATATGTGTATGGGTGCAAGGCATATGGTACAGGAGTCAGTAACCAGGTCAGAATAAATGTCTCTATTGTAGGGCAAAATGGGGATATAGTGCGTCCAAAGATAGCAAAAACACAGTTTATACAGTGCTCATTTCCCTAGATGGTTTGTATGGATTTAAGCAAGGATGAAAATTATTGAACTCCTTCCTCTGTTTCTCAAGTCTCTTCCTGCATAATGTACAGTATTAACATAGTAACATAGTAACATAGTACATAAGGCCGAAAAAAGACATTTGTCCATCCAGTTCGGCCTGTCATCCTGCAAGTTGATCCAGAGGAAGGCAAAAAAAAAACCTGTAAGGTAGAAGCCAATATTCCCCACTTTAGGGGAATAAAAAATTCCTTCCCGACTCCAATCAGGCAATCAGAATAACTCCCTGGATCAACGACCCCTCTCTAGTAGTTATAGCCTGTAATATTATTACGCTCCAGAAATACATCCAGGCCCCTCTTGAATTCCTTTATTGTACTCACCATCACCACCTCCTCAGGCAGAGAGCTCCATAGTTTCACTGCTCTTACCGTAAAGAATCCTCTTCTATCTTTGTGTACAAACCTTCTTTCCTCCAGACGCAGAGGATGTCCCCTTGTCACAGTCACAGTCCTGGGGATAAATAGATGATGGGAGAGATCTCTGTACTGACCCCTGATATATTTATACATAGTAATTAGATCTCCCCTCAGTCGTCTTTTTTCTAAAGTGAATAACCCTAATTTTGATAATCTTTCAGGGTACTGTAGTTGCCCCATTCCAGTTATTACTTTAGTTGCCCTCCTCTGGACCCTCTCCAGCTCTGCTATGTCTGCCTTGTTTACAGGAGCCCAGTACTGTACACAGTACTCCATGTGTGGTCTGACTAGCGATTTGTAAAGTGGCAGGACTATGTTCTTATCACGGGCATCTATGCCCCTTTTGATGCAACCCATTATCTTATTGGCCTTGGCAGCAGATGCCTGACACTGGTTTTTGCAGCTTAGTTTGCTGTTTATTAAAATTCCTAGGTCCTTTTCCATGTCAGTGTTACCGAGTCTTTTACCATTTAGTATGTACGGGTGACTTGCATTATTCCTTCCCATGTGCATAACTTTACATTTGTCAGTGTTAAACCTCATCTGCCACTTATCTGCCCAAGCCTCCAATCTATCCAGATCGCTCTGTAGCAGTATACTGTCCTCTTCTGTGTTAATTACTTTACACAGTTTAGTGTCATCTGTGAAAATTTATACTTTACTATGCAAGCCTTCTACAAGATCATTAATAAATATATTGAAGAGAATAGGGCCCAATACTGACCCCTGAGGTACCCCACTAGTGACAGTGACCCAATCTGAATGTGTACCGTTAATAACCACCCTCTGTTTTCTATCATTGAGCCAGTTACTTACCCACATACAGACGTTTTCTCCTAGTCCGAGCATTCTCATTTTATATACTAACCTTTTATGTGGTACAGTGTCAAATGCTTTGGAGAAGTCCAGATATACGACATCCATTGATTCACCGCTGTAAAGTCTAGAACTTACCTCCTCATAGAAACTGATTAAATTAGTTTGTTATGACCGATCCCTTATGAAGCCAGTTATCAGAAAAAGTAGTCATAGTAGTCTGGGTCAGATGGAGTAGAAAAGGAAATAAAATGTCTAAAATCAGAGATGATGTCTTTTGTGAGGCCCTTTGTTTAAAGTGGTTGTGCTGTATCAGTATATTGATGAACTATCCTCAGGGTAGATAATCAAAATCAGATCGAAGGGGTCCAACTCCCATCACCATCTCTAATCAGCTGGTTGAAGAGGCCATGGTGCTTGTGCGGGTGCTGTGTCTTCTTCAATGTTTACCTGCATGCTGTATCCTTTGCAGCAGTGGTGGAGTGTAATTACACCTTTCTCTTCCATTAACTTGAATGGGAGAGGAACATGCAATTACACTGCATCCCTGCTACAAGCTAGACGGTGTGTGGATAAACAATGAAGAGGACATCGCATTCCACGAGTGCCGCAGCCTCTCCAGCCAGCTGATATGGAAGGGGTGCCAGAAGTCGGACCCCCACAGATCTGATAACCTTTATTGAGCATAGATTATCAATATAATGATACGCATAATCACTTTCGGGCTTGTTCATACTTGCATTGGAGGCTCCTTCTGTAGCATCCATCGCAGAGTCCACCATGAAGCACACACAAATAAGTCCTCCATGCAGGATTTTTTTCTGGTAAAACAGTAGGCACCAGTTGTAATCAGTGGGATCGGTTGAGCTCCATTGGTTTCAGTTACGTGCCAGATGCACCACTTCTGTTATTTTCATTGTTCTGGGCCTATGTAGACATGGTATATAACATTATATGGTCACTCTGTGGTGGTATTAACATAATTATGCCCTTTATTTTCATGAGCATGTCCACAAATTGCAGCATGTCCATAAATTGCCTTGTGCTTTGTGGTAACGAATCGATTTTCCCTGAAATGGCGGTAAAAAAAAACATACTTACCTCACCCATTTGAGCGTGAAGAGGTTGCCAAGGCCATCTTGCTTTAAGATCCTGAGCGAAAACTTGTGTGCAGTGACTGCACCAGCCGACGTGATGATGTCATCACGCGACGCGCAAGATTTTGCGCAGAATCTTCAAGCAAAAGGGCCACTACGGCCTCTTTTTTTAAAATTTACAGTAAAATGCTTTATAGGGATCTGAGATGCCACGATCAGCAATGACCGCTGCATCTGAGGGGTTCAATGATGGGGGGCGGTGCAATCACTGTTCCCTGTCATTGCACCCACTATTTCCAAAGAACTGCGCTTTGTGACGAAGTAACTCATCACAAAGCTAATTTTTTTGTAAAATTCAGCGAAGCAGCCGATTCAAATTTTATGAACATCGTTCATCTCTATACACAGACACTGGCAGACATGATGAGGTGTTGCTGCAGGTAGTAATGCTGAATATAGTGTATATATTCTGCTACTCAATACACTACTATTCACCTGTTAGATACCTACTGAATGCCAGAGGTCACATGACTGACACCATGTTTGGTCCTATTCAGCTTTCCTACAGATCCATTAAACAGGACTTAAATAGTCTGCACCATTTGTTTGCTTTAGAGACAGCCTACCACATGGATATAGCAATGGCCTTTGCGCAAAACTTTAAATAAATGTATATTAGAAAACAGTTTAATGTCCTATTTTAAACAAATAAATGTAGTCATAAAAATCAACCATACACATAAGATGAACACTCATTTGGCCAACAGCTATCTCTTTTGATAATACCATACATTTGCCTTCTCGGCCAAGCATGCATATGTAGTGGATGGGGAGGGGAAGGCAATCTGGTAATAATCTGCAGGACTGCGAAGAGGTGTTCTCATGCAGTTACTAGAGACCTATAAACACTATAATATGCATTTTTCATGACGTCTAGTAAAATCTCAAGAGACTACATACAGTCATGTGAATCAGTCATTTTCATGTTCTTGGTTTTGTTCTTCCACCTACAACACTCTGCTCTTGTTCCCTGTCAAGCATATACCTCCTCGCCATGTCTTGGGCACTACACCTATTAGACTCCTAGCAGAATTGTTCCTCCCACTAAATTGCTGCGTTCTGTCACAATAAAGTGACATCATTCACATCAGCTGAGGAAGAATGAAATAAAAACCACTGATTCCTGAGATAATTCACATTTCTACAGACAAGGAAACTACTTGCTGGCTACCAGCCTACAGCCTATACTTCGTCAACCTGTGTCATTCACGAGATGGCAATAAACAATAGGATGCTGTATAGGGAATACAAAACCCTTTATTGTAACTGTATGAGATTACCTGAAGTGTTCCTTGTGCAGTCTCATACCCTCTACGATTACAATGTAGTCTTAAAGAATAATTTGTATGTGGCCAGGCATATCCATAATGGTGACAAGCACTTGAAGTGACCTCAGGATTCTATTACCGGACCTTCTGATATGAACTTAGTACAAAGTGTTTATATGTATAAATATTAGAAATGTAAAATTATTTTCTCTCTTTTCTGATTCACACAATGTTACAAGAATGGGGAGCAGAACCCCCATATCACAATTGCACTGGCACCAGCCAGTGGCGTACACACAATCCATGGGGCCCCTGTGCGAAACTGATCTATGGGGCCCGTTCCCCGTGGCCCCCCCCAACCTGCCTCCAAGCCCCCCCCCACTACCTCCCCTACTAGTGTTGTAACTATAGTGTAATGGGCCACAGTGCAAACATTTTTACAAAGAACCGGCAGATTTTCTTACTAAGGGCTCTTTCCGTGCGGGTAATCCGCTGCGTGACTGAGTGCCAAGCCCCATTCTGGACAGCAGAGACACGGAGCAGTAACATGATTGACTGTGATCTTTTTCTACAAAATCACGGTGACAACTTTATGTCTCTGTGATTTTGTAGTAAAAAGATCAAAGAGAGGCACAGAGCATTACCAATCATGTTAATGCTCCGTGTCTCTGCTGTCCGGAACGTGGCTTGGCTCTCTTTCACGCAGTGGATTACCCGCACGGGATCCGCTCGTGTTAAAGAGCCCTAAGCCCAATGCATGGCTACACTCACCCAGTCCTAATAAAATCTGGTCCTACCTCATCCAGGGTGTCGCTGGTATCGGCGTGATGTCCGCTGGATCCAGAACAAGGTCCCTGTGGTGAGAAAAAAAGAATAATCACATAAGGAAGGGATGGTGACTGCCCCTGTGAAATTACCAGCAGGGGGCGCTGTTCTGGCCTGTAAGACTGAGCCATGCCAATGTATAGCAGGGTAATCTAGGACATTTCCCCTAAGTGCAACCACACAGTACTAATGCCCACCTTTGTTCCTGTCACAGTAATTATACCCAGATATGTACCCCCTCATAGTAGTTATGCCAAATATGTGTCCCCTTACAGTAGTTATGCCCAGATATGTGCCCCCTCAGAGTGGTTATGCCAGATTATGTGCCCCCTCACAGTAGTAATGCCAGACTATGTGCCCCTCACCTAGTAACGCCAGATTATGTGCCCCTCACAGTAGTAATGCCAGATTATGTGCCCCTCACAGTAGTTATGGCAGATTATGTGCCCCTTCACAGTATTTATGCCCAGTTATGTGCCCCCTCAAAGTAGATATGCCCAGATATGTGCCCCCTCAGAGTGGTTATGCCAGATTATGTGTCCCCTCACAGTAGTAATTCCAGATTATGTGCCCCTTCACAGTATTTATGCCCGGTTATGTGCCCCCTCAAAGTAAATATGCCCAGATATGTGCCCCCTCAGAGTGGTTATGCCAGATTATGTGTCCCCTCACAGTAGTAATGCCAGATTATGTGCCCCTTCACAGTATTTATGCCCGGTTATGTGCCCCCTCAAAGTAAATATGCCCAGATATGTGTCCCCTCAGAGTGGTTAGGCCAGATTATGTGCCCCTCACATTAGATATGCCAGATTACATGCCCTGTCACATTAGTTATGCCTTCATGTGTGCCCCCTCATAGTTATGCCTTTATATGTGCCCCCCTTACAGTAGTTATGCCACATTAGGTGCCCCCTCAAATTAGTTATGGCAGATTAGGTGCCCCCCTCAAATTAGTTATGGCAGATTAGGTGCCCCTCAGTAGAGATGCCAACTTTTGTACCCCCTCACTCTAGTTGTGCCCATCAAACCCCCCTGCCCCCAGTCTGCAGCATTAGGAAAAGAAAATACACATACTTACCTTCTTCCCTGATGAGAGGAGGCAGATTGCCGGGCTTTCAGGTCTCCTCCCACAGCAACCAGCGTGATCTGGGGCCAGCAGGGGGAGCTCCTGAGCTCTGAAGATCAGTGAAGCAGGGAGCAGAGAGGTTTCCCTGCTTCACTATGGAAACGGAACTGCCCGGCCGGGTGTGTGTGAATGTGCGCTCTCCCCCCCCCCCTTCCTTGACCCTCCGGCCCCCCCACTCACCCCCATATTATACATGTAATGGAGGCATGGAGCGCTCTGATGGGGCCCGAAATTGCCACTGTACTTCACTAACCTGGGGTGTGGAGTCTTCACCCTTAACCCATTTGAGATAAGCTCTTTGCTCGCAGGCACTCTTTAAATTATGTCCCCCAAATACCTACAGGAAACAGCAGGTAAAGGCGTGATTCATAGAAAGCCAGAAGAAATAGCCAAACGTCAGATCTGCGGTGCTACCAGTAAACCAACTGGGGGAGAGACCATCGGTGCATACTCCCCTTCTGATAAGTAGAGAAGACGCATCAGCAATAGAGATGAGCAAAGTTTTGAAAAATTTGATTCAGCTGCTTTACAAAAAAAATTTGCTTTGTGACGAACTACTTTGTCACAAAACGCATTTCTTTGCAAGTAGCGGGCCCAATGATGGGGAATGGCGATTGCGTCGCCCCCCATCATATGCCGCGTTCATCGCTGATCGTGGCATCTGAGCATGATAGTGAGGGCTTTCAGGGGTGAATCCGTAAAAAAAAATAATAATAATACTCACCTTATCAATTTGAGTTCGAAGAGGCCTCTGCGGCCATCTTGATTAAAGACACTACGCGAAATCTTGCACAGTGCGTGAAGATGTCATCACGCTGGCCCATGTGGCGGCCTCTTAACGCTCAAAGGGATGAGGTGAGTATGTTGGTTTTTTTTTTACCGCCATTTCAGGGAAAATTGATTCATAAATGTCTCCATACTAAGTTCTTATAGTATGGCTGACTATGTGTATATACCCATTTTTTTGGGGTCTTCATCTTTGGCTACTTCTTCTTTACTACAGTAGTCAGTCATATCATTATTATGTCAATGGCTCCAAAACCTTGCTTTTTATTTTTAATTTCTTGCTTGTTTGTGATGCCCTTAGTGGTGCCAACAATTCTGTGGCCAATTAGCAATAAGGGAACTCAAATCAATGATCTGATGAGGAACAGTCTCTTATCTATTTACTAATGGGCAACACCTTTAGAAGATTTTTAAGATCGTGGTTATGGCATATGATGCTTCCCAGTGTGACTGATTACTCAGACAACAGCATTGACAGCACAATGAGCATCTCCATTTATTGAATCAGTCATCAGGATCAGGAACAAGAACCAAGCTGTGGTTGTGAAGACAAGTTTCCATAGTCCATACACTATGGATGATGCACTAGAGCTTATCCAGGATCACTGAGGTTTGGTATACTCCTCCCTGTGAAATTAAAGGGATGTTATACTGTTTACCCCTCCAACTGCTGATATAGGCAATTAAATACACCTGTACTGTTCACCTAAATGGGAACATTTAGGAGAAAATGAAGTATCGCACACTGTGTGATAAGTAAGTGCTAAATGTTCTGGGCTCTCAACCATAAATCCTTCCCAGTCTTGAGTAATGGTTCTAGTGATCCCCAGAATCATATACATCCAATGATGGAGTGGACTAGTGCTAGAGCCATCTCTCAAGACCAAATACCAGGGGTTGGAGAAGGTTTACAGTCGAGAGCCCAAGACACTTGAACGCTTACTGGACATCTAATTGGGTGAAAGTGGAGCTCTATCCCAGAGCCCTCTATCCCTTTATAGCCTCAGTGGCCCATGGGCCCACCCACCAATCCAAAACCATCATGAAAGAACTAATTGACAAAATATGGGTGGCCCCAGAAATCACCCCGGTCCTGGTAAGACATACCCAGTCTTGCCTCATTTGTGCCGAGTGCAACCCAAGCAGGACTTAACCCACGTCCACCAAGTGCCTTTCGAGAGCTCTGTACCCATCCCAAAGGATCCAAATTGACCACATCCAGATGCCAATGTGCCAAGGTTTCAATATGTGCTAGTAGTGATAGACTTGTTCTCTGGGTGGCCAGAAGACTACGCCGTCCGAAACCAGACAGCAACCACCACTGCTAAGAAACTAATGCAGGAAACTGTTTGTAGGTTTGGGGTACCTGAGGTCATTGAGAGTGATCAGGGCCCAGCATTCACTGCTAGTCTAACTCAAGAGGTCTGGAAGATGGTAGGGTCACACCTGGCGTTTCACACCCCTTACCGACCCCAAAGCAGTGGCAAAGTTGAAAGACTGGGTGTTGAACTAAAAAATGCTGAAGATGAACAGGGAGACAGGGCTTAATTGGGTTCAGTGCTTGCCTATAACACTCTTTTCAGTTAGGCACACACCAAGGCCCCCACACAAACTGACCCCATATGAAATCCTATTTTGGACAGGGCCAAGAATGGGACAGTATTTTACGCAGCAGCTACAAATGCATTATGAATCTGTTGCAAAATATGTGATAGCATTGAGCAAACAATTGTCTAACATACTGTCACACACACAAGTACTAGCGACAAGGGACAACTGGTCGACAAACCCTTAGCTAGGATAGTGCAGGGAAGACAAACACCACAAGTAACAGGAGAGTCAAACAAGCCGCGTCAATAACCAAGAGAGCAGAAAGGTACCGGAGGAGCAGGCAGAGAATCGTCAGGACAAGCCGAAGTCAAAACCAGGAGGGAACGCCAAGACCCAAGTATGAGACGGACGGGAAATTGGAAGCCAAGCAGGAACACTTACCAGGTGAGTAACTCGCAGGAAGGACCTCAATAACAGGCAATCTGTGGCCAGCAGATTGCTTGTTTAAATAGGGCGCTAGTGGAGTCATGTGACGTGGCCAGCGTCACATGACTCCTGAGTTCCAATACAGCCCATACAGCCGAGCGCCGAGTCATCAGCTTGGCACTCAGCCCCAGTGTGGTTCCCACGTCTGTCCCCGCCTCCTGGAACCACGCACAGAGCGCATCGTGACACATACATGCACAAGTTCTCTCTTCCATTCCAGATCCAGACTCCCTAGAAGGAAGCCACACTTTGAAACCTGGAGAGTGACTGGTAGTCAAGAAACACGTCAGAAGCACCCTTGAACCACGATACGAGGGACCCTACCAAGTGCTGTTGACTACCCCAACTTCCGTGAAACTTGAAGGGAGACCCACCTGGATCCATGCCTCACACTGTAAAAGAGTAAAGACCGTCCTGACGACCCCGGAATAATAAGCCATGAGGATCCACCTACTTATCATGACTTTGACCGTAGACATATCCGCAGTGTTCACGCCACTGGGTGATGAATGGGACAATTCACTGATACGGCACCATCGAATTCTAGTCCAGGGGTTGATGGAGACTGAAACTCTGAGAGATTGTTGGATCTGTACCCACAGTCCTGTGAGCTCAGCCAGTATGCCTTATTTTGCAATACCCCTGGACCTTTCTGAACTCATTGACCTGTCTAACTCTACTATCTTTCTCACTAACATATACCAAGTTAAATCCAGTAGTGCCCTTGCCTGTCGCAGCGTGGGCAGATGCCCCATGGCTTATGATAAACAGATCAGGACCCTCGATAGATTATAGCTCTACCCCCTGGAAAGAGGAATACTGGGCTAATGTCACATGTTTTCCTAGCTGGACACACTGTTAAGTACAAACCAAAGGCATGACATTTAATCCACACATACACTCAGGTTGTAATGACTCAAAAACAACCAGCCACGTGCAGTGTATTGGTGTAGATGCCGAGAACGGAAAAGACCTACCCTGTTACCGCCTTACTGTACAGGATCTCCTGACAGGCACATTAGCTAACAACACCGAAGGTCAGTTAAAAGGATATGAGCTGGCGAAAGGGATAAAATTAGCCAAATTAATTACCCAATTATTCAATAGCACAGCAGTGGCAGTCCCAGAGGACATACAGTCAGGTCCATAAATGGATTTGAAATGAAACGAACAAGATGTGCTTTAACTGCAGACTGTCAGCTTTAATTTGAGGGTATTTACATCCAAATCAGGTGAACGGTGTAGGAATTACAACAGTTTGCATATGTGCCTCCCACTTGTTAAGGGACCAAAAGTAATGGGACATAATAATAATCATAAATCAAACTTTCACTTTTTAATACTTGGTTGCAAATCCTTTGCAGTCAATTACAGCCTGAAGTCTGGAACGCATAGACATCACCAGACGCTGGGTTTCATCCCTGGTGATGCTCTGCCAGGCCTCTACTGCAACTGTCTTCAGTTCCTGCTTGTTCTTGGGGCATTTTCTCTTCAGTTTTGTCTTCAGCAAGTAAATTGCATGCTCAATCGGATTCAGGTCAGGTGATTGACTTGGCCATTGCATAACATTCCACTTCCTTCCCTTAAAAAACTCTTTGGTTGCTTTTGCAGTATGCTTTGGGTCATTGTCCATCTGCACTGTAAAGTGCCGTCCAATGAGTTCTGAAGCATTTGGCTGAATATGAGCAGATAATATTGCCCAAAACACTTCAGAATTCATCCTGCTGCTTTTGTCAGCAGTCACATCATCAATAACTACAAGAGAACCAGTTCCATTGGCAGCCATACATGCCCACGCCATGACACTACCACCACCATGCTTCACTGATGAGGTGGTATGCTAAGGATTATAAGCAGTTCCTTTCCTTCTCCATACTCTTCTCTTCCCATCACTCTGGTACAAGTTGATCTTAGTCTCATCTGTCCATAGGATGTTGTTCCAGAACTGTACAGGCTTTTTTAGATGTTGATTGGCAAACTCTAATCTGGCCTTCCTGTTTTTGAGGCTCACCAATGGTTTACATCTTGTAGTGAAGCCTCTGTATTCACTCTGGTGAAGTCTTCTCTTGATTGTTGACTTTGACACACATACACCTAACTCCTGGAGAGTGTTCTTCATCTGGCCAACTGTTGTGAAGGGTGTTTTCTTCACCAGGGAAAGTTGTTTTCCTTGGTCTTTCAGGTCTTTTGGTGTTGCTGAGCTCACCGATGTGTTGCCTCTTTTAAAGAATGTTCCAAACAGTTATTTTGGCCACGCCTAATGTTTTTGCTATCTCTCTGATGGGTTTGTTTTGTTTTTTTCAGTCTAATGATGGCTTGCTTCACTGATAGTGACAGCTCTTTGGAGCTCATCTTGAGAGTTGACAGCAACAGATTCCAAATGCAAATAGCACACTTGAAATTAACTCTGGACCTTTTATCTGCTCATTGGAATTGAGATAATGAGGGAATAACACACACCTGGGCACGGAACAGCTGAGAAGCCAATTGTCCCATTACTTTTGGTCCCTTAACAAGTGGGAGGCACATATGCAAACTGTTGTAATTCCTACACCGTTCACCTGATTTGGATGTAAATACCCTCAAATTAAAGCTGACAGTCTGCAGTTAAAGCACATCTTGTTAGTTTCATTTCAAATCCATTGTGATGGTGTATAGAGCCCAAAATTTTAGAATTGTGTGGATGTCCCAATATTTATGGACCTGACTGTATACTTAGTTTGTGTACACAAAGCGTACAAATGGTTATCCTAGAATGGCTTACTCCTGCCACTTTTAGAATACCACACTCGAACATTGACATAAATGCTATTCCTAAACACACCTTGTACTGTAGGGCCAAAGATAACACACCCAGACCAAACGGTAAGCCACATTTGTAGAAATAAGCATTCCCAATAAAGTTCTTAGTACCCTTTTCATATATCCCATAGTAATGCAAATGTGGGATTATTTGGTGGTAGCAACTGATTATCTAGATGATCAAATATGGGAAGTGATGAGACTTATGAATACCTCGAACATCGTGCAGAACCAGTTGATCGTTGTTACCAACCAACACACATTAGTTCTAGACTATGTTACAGCTAAAGATGGAGGTATGTGCCAGGTTGTGGGACCCGCTTGTTGCCATTACATAGACCCGCAGGGTAATTTGAAAGTTAAGGTGGGTCTAGAGAAAATGGCGTATCTAAGGGATAAATAGCTGGACGCACATAAAGCTGATAAAGATACATGGTAGTCTGATACCTTCTCCTTCCTTAACCCCGCCAACTGGTTTAAAGGTATTGGGGGTTGGCTCATGGGAATTGTCCAAGGAATATTACAGGTAGCCCTACTATTGGTGATATATATGGTAATTAAGCTTGTCCTTACTAGTGTGACCCGCCTTTCAAAAAGAATGAAGAAAACTGATGAGCAACCTATCATGCTTCTCTACGATAAGCAAGAACAAAAGGAAACGTCATCTAACACGGTTCCCCCTCCCAGCTATGATGCTGTGCAGAGATAGGGTAAGATGAATCCCGGGGTACTACTATAAGCCCTGAAACCGGGAGCTTAACTATTAGAGATAAGTTGTCGCCACTGTAGATGAAGAGGATACGAAGGGTATGCCCAGTGGATTCGCCAGGCCTAAAGGATAGCCTACAATCAAGTTTCCAAGGGGGGACTGTTATGGACTTTTGAAACAGTATGGATACTTGCTTGTTTTATACACTTGGGTCACACTGCTCAGACACCGCTTAGTAAAAAAATCCTGCTTCCTGGATGTACCACCAGGCACGACACAGATTTCCTACTACCTTGAAGATGGGAGGGGAGACCAGATCCAAAACAGTGGTGTTGGAGGCCATAGTGATGACAAGTTCCCTTGAAAGGCGTTGTGCTAGTCTTTAATTATGATGACCTATCCTCAGGGTAGGTCCAGACCTCCCAAGTGTCCCTCTTTTGGAGGGACAGCCCCTACTTTTGACCCTGTCCCTCTTTTTGATCTGAGGTATAGATTTGCATTATTACATTTAAAATGTAATGTGTTTGCCTGGTTCCTATCTGTATATTAAAGCCCACCTTGTAAATTATTCCATTATTTGATGCAATTTGGATCTTCGAAATTTCTCTATTCAAACTATTTTTGAGCTATTGTGTAACTGAAGTGTATAAATATGAAGGAAAATGGATCTTTCACACAATAAACTCAAAGTGTCCCTCTTTGATCATCCAAAAGTTGGGCGGTATGTAAGTCATCAGGTGAGGGTCCCACGTCCAGCATGCCTTCTGATCAACTGTTTGAAGAGGTCACATCTGATTGTTGGGGGTGCCAAGAGTTGGACTCGAACCAATAACATACCAATGATTTATCCTGAAGGTAGGTTGTCAATTTTAAACGCTCGGACAAGCCTTTTGATGCATTAAATTTAATTACCTGCAGACACATTTCTGAGGGGAACCGATAATGTAAGAATTTAGAAAAACAAATAACAATGAAATAGACATTAGGTGAGGGAGAAAAGATGGACAAATAAGGTCCTTTCTGCCGTGTAATACGATGTACCTGTTACCCAGTAAGATGAGTCTGGTGTGCCAGCTGCGCCCTGTCCTTATACGTTTAGTTCCTCACAGTGACAACCACAGCTCATCACTACATGCGCCATCAGATGTGCTTTGTGAGTCATCCACCAGCCCGATAGGTAGCCTTATCAGGAGCTCTGCACACCTCACACCTTGACATTTCAGGATTCAGGCCAATATAATGATATGTTAACAGCCTCTGTCCTCCGCCTACACACAGGCGCAGCGAGGGGCTGCCAGGGAATCTCCAGCTACCACAGCGACTTAACCCCTAACGTTCTCCCAGACTGCAGAGAATTTGTTCTGCTCAGTCTGTGCAGGTTGAAAAATGGAGAAAGCTGCCTTAAATATTCCTGATAATGGCAGACAAATGAAAGAAATAAAGCTTCCTCATCTAAACAGCTTCTACTGCAAGTCTTACATGAGTCATTTGTGAGTTAACATCACTGGATACTACGTAGGGACAGGGGAGAGATATGTTAATGTACCATCCCTTGTGCTGCATTGCCACCCACGCTGCCTATAGCCCCATTACTTCTTCCTGCCACTAATCTAAACCTGGTAAATATCCTAATGGTAACCAGCGGTGCAGGTTATATGTAAAGTATGCACATAAACATCCACGCACGCAACACAATAAGGCGCAATCAATGTTCTCCTAATTAGTGTGCGGGGCCCCTGGGGTTGTTAGACATAAGGAGCCCATGAGAATCAGACCTGAATTTACAGTATTCGTTTAAAAGGTTTGGTCCGTGTCTATGTTATTAAAGGGGTTTCCAGGTTTTTACTATTGATGACTTATCCCCAGGATAGCATCTCACATCATCCAATATTTTATTGCGACCTTAAGACAAATACAGCAGCAATGTTTCGGCTGAAACTCAGCCTTTGTCAAGCCTAATGACATCAACATTATTACACATATATATATCCCACATAAAAACACACCCCCTCCAATCACCAATGTTAATCACTGTTCATTTCGTCTACCAATAATTTTTGCCCATGTGTTCACCTAATAGGTTATTACCTTCCACCTGATCATAGACATAGTATGGCGATGTTGGTCATGTCGGCGTTGTCCCATGTGAGGTGCGCAACTTACTTAATAGGGTGTATCAAACCGTATCCACGGAAACTGACGGCGCTCATTCATGCAGCCAATCGGCTGTCTCCAAAACCACATGACACACATGATCACGTGTCATGTCCACAGACGTCATCAAGACGCGCCCTTGTGCGTCAGATGATCGCATCACGCGAACACTCACGTGCGGCGTCATTGCAGCGCAACCTCATCAGTGCCATGGTAACGGGGACGCATCCACAAGAATCATTCCTATATCTCAAATGAGACAAACTTATTTAGATCCATCTATCAAATAATCACATGGGACAGTTCCGATTAACATGGGCAAGAAAATCGCATATTTGGCATGGCCATATAGCCTATAATGCATCCATCAATAAATCACATAGAACAACTCCGATTGTAATGGGTAAAAAGGTACATGATTAAACACATATGATGTATACGTCTACCATACATTATAGATACATAATATGAATCCCCTATTCGTGGAATTATAACACATCAGTGAATTTAAAGACAACTAGCTAACCCAAGGAGTAAGGGATGGATCGTCAGGGACTATTTTACATATAACATTATAAAAACAAGATGTCCCAATACCTAGGGGACATATTAGCTACCCATCTCAATCAATGGAAGTGACGTTAAATTCTATATTAAGGCTAAATGGTTGAAGGGACCTAAGGGTGTGAATCCATTTTAGTTCCTTTCTTCTCAGGATTCTCTTTCTGTCCCCACCAGTCTCAGATATCCTACACTGTCCCATGTGATTATTTGATAGATGGATCTAAATAAGTTTGTCTCATTTGAGATATAGGATTGATTCTTGTGGATGCGTCCCCGTTACCATGGCACTGATGAGGTTGCGCTGCAATGACGCCGCACGTGAGTGTTCGCGTGATACGATCATCTGACGCACAAGGGCGCGTCTTGATGACGTCTGCGGACATGACATGTGATCATGTGCGTCATGTGGTTTTGGAGACAGCCGATTGGCTGCATGAATGAGCGCTGTCAGTTTCCGTGGATACGGTTTGATACACCCTATTAAGTAAGTGCAGCTGTGCGCGGTTGCGCACGTCACATGGGACAACGCCGACATGACCAACATCGCCATACTATGTCTATGATCAGGTGGAATGTAATAACCTATTAGGTGAACACATGGCCAAAAATGATTGGTAGATGAAATGAACAGTGATTAACATTTGTGATTGGAAGGGGTGTGTTTTTATGTGGGATATATATATGTGTGATAATGTTGATGTCATTAGGCTTGACAAAGGCTGAGTTTCAGCCGAAACGTTGCTGCTGTATTTGTCTTAAGGTCGCAATAAAATATTGGATGATGTGAGATGCTGCCGGTGCCATTCTTGATCTTCGTTTATCATATGGCCTGTTGGATCAAGGGTAAACGGTGAGGCTGTTGCATCGTATTTCTACATCGACCAAGGACCGTCTAGTGCTGCTTCTACTTACATTTTACTACTGTTATCCCCAGGATAGGTCATTAATATCAGATCAGTATGTATGAAGGAAAGGCATGCACCATGCGCATGTGCGGTCTCCTGTCTCTCTTCCTACCTCCTGACGAAGCCTACGTGTCGAGGTTGAAGCAGTGGGGGAATCGTGTTACCATTCTAAAGCAGCAACATGGGTAGGTAACTTGGCAGCTGGATCAGGGTGGGACGAGAGGTTTGCAGTTCATTGTTATATGCCATCTTCATGAGTAGTACTGCACCGTCCATTGACACCTTACAGCATCCTTGGACAGATGTTGTGAACAATAGTCAGGTAGTTGTTTTACACTAGGGATTAGCAATTGCACCCACAACTACACCTTTGTTCACAGCCTCTGGTAAATTGTTGTTCCCTGCTGTTTATGGTCACATTATCCCCCATTGTGATTCTCCACATTGTATAGCCCTTTGTGGCTCAGTCTCCATGTCCTGTCCCTTTTGAGCATTACCTGTAATGATCATGTGATTTATATTGAATAAAATGAGATTTTTTACCTTGTAAAAATCCTTGCTCTTTTTTTGTACAAATGGCGCATACATTCCCATGGAATCTTCTCCGTGGAAATCAATAACGTACTACTTGGGTTACGGCTACTCTAGAGTTTTTTCCAATAACCCATTCCACAATTTATTCTTCATCCGCCTTCCCTGTATCTGTCACACACAGCACATCTCATTCTGTGAATGCTTGTCCTGCACAATAGGCTCTTAAATGGCCATGTTGATGGCCTCTAGTCATTTGTCACATATAAAATACTGCAAGTGGACTTTCCTTAACCCCTTAAGGACATAGGACGTACCGGTATGCCCTATTTCCCGAGTCCTTAAGGACCCAGGACGTACCGGTACGTCCTGACTTAAAATCGGAATTCCGGCTCCACGGGGGTTAATCGGAACGGGACGCCGGCTGAAATCATTCAGCCGGCATCCCGTAACAACGCAGGGGGGAGGGGTCATTTGACCCCCCCGTATCGGCGATCGCAGAAAACCGCAGGTCAATTCAGACCTGCGGTTTTCAGCGTTTCCGGTCCATTCGGGTGTCCTGTGACCCGGTGAACCGGAAAAAGACTGCGATCGGTGGCGTAATTATACACCACCAATCGCAGTCCGAAGATTTGGAGAGGCGGTGCTGGCCCTGGCGCTGAACGCCGCTGTCCAAGGTGCTGATTGGTGCAGGGGAGAGAGGCGCGAGATTCAAACTTCCTGCGCTCCTCTCTCCCCTCCTCTTCCTGTCCAGCACCCTGACCGTGCAGCATCGTCCAGCACCAGCTCCTGCGTCCCCCTAATCGGCATCCAGGGAGAGGCACCGTTAGGCAGGGAAAGAAGGGAAAAGTAAGTTAGAAAAAAAAAAAGAAAAAGTACTTTTATTCCAAACTTCCATCTATCCATCTAACCCTAACCCAGACCCCCCCTGCTATTTGCCCCCCCCCACCAGCCCCCCCACCCCCCACCAGCCTCCCCCCCCCCCCCTCACCACCACTTTTTTTTTTTATACGTGCGCTAACTAGCCGGCCCTTTTTAGCGTCCGTCCACTGTTAGCGCATCGCCCGCCCCACCGCTGATCAGCGTTGTACCGCTGATCAGCAAGTTTTAACTTTTTTTTTTCCTAACACTTGCCCTTTTTTTTTTGCCTTTTTTAGTACGCGAACACCCGTTGCCCCCACACACACGCACATATAATAAAGTTTTCCACACACGCACACCTACACGCACACACACCCATGGCCCGCCGGATGTTCTCGGCCGAGGAGGCATACGCCCAGATTGCCTCCGACTCTGAGAGCCTCAGTGAGGATGAGGATGACCCCACATTCCTTTTATCATCCGCATCCTCCTCATCATCATCGGATGACGAAGAGCCACCAAGGCGGCGGAGACGCCGCCAGGCGGAGCCAGGGGCCCCACATGCTAGGGATCCTGTGGCCCACCCTAGTACGAGCTGCCCTGGGGTTCGTACTGGTTTCACGGTCCACCAAATAAGTCCACCGGAGCCCCCTGCCGATGAACTTAGTTAGTGTCCCCCAGTGGACTTTGAGCCTGAGATTCCGGATTTTGCTGGCAATCCTGGAATCCAGATTCCCACAGTGGGGTTTACTGAAATAGACTATTTTAGGTTTTTTTTCAGTAACCCACTGGCTCAGTTTTGGCTAGACCCGGTGGCTGGATGCCGGTCAGTGCAGCCGAAATGAGGACATTTTGGGGCCTCGTGCTGCATATGGGTCTAGTCCAAAAACCCAGTGTCAGGCAATACTGGAGTGGGGACGTCCTATACCAGACCTCACTGTACAGTATGGTCATGACACGTCACCGGTTTGAGGCCATCCGGAAATGTCTGCATTATTCCGATAATGCAGCATGTCCACCCCGAGGTGATCCTGCCTATGACCGGCTGTATAAGATACGGCCGGTCATCGATCACTTTGGGGCCAAATTCATGGAGGCCTACGTACCTGGAAGGGAGGTCGCGGTTGATGAGTCTCTCGTTGCGTTCAAGGGGAGACCCAGTTTCCGCCAATATATTCCCACAAAGCGGGCGAGGTATGGTGTGAAGCTATGCAAAATTTGTGAGAGTACCTCAGGGTACACTTACAAATTTTGTGTGTACGAGGGGCGAGATTCCCGTATTCAACCCCCAGAATGTCCCCCCACTCTGGGTGTTAGCGGGAAACTCGTGTGAGACCTTATGTACCCACTGCTGGATAATGGTTACCACTTGTACATGGATAACTTTTATACCAGCATTCCCTTGTTCAGGTCCCTTTCCGCCAGATTCACGTTCGCTTGTGGGACCGTGCGGAAAAATCAACGCGGCCTCCCTGCCTACCCCCTCCAGGTACCTATACCCAGGGGTGAGACCCGTGCACTTACCAGTGGAAACCTGTTGCTGGTCAGGTATAAGGACAAGAGGGATGTCCTTATGCTGTCCACAATCCACGGTAACAGCACCACCCCAGTCTCTGTGCGAGGTACCGCGGCAACGGTCCTCAAGCCCGATTGTATCGTCGACTACAATCGGTATATGGGAGGAGTTGATCTCACTGATCAAGTCCTCACGCCATATAACGCCATGCGCAAAACCCGGGCATGGTACAAAAAAGTTGCGGTCTACTTGGTACAGGTTGCCATGTACAACTCTTTTGTACTATCCCGAAGCGCTGGCAGCACAGGGACATTCCTCCAATTCTATGAGGCAGTCCTCAAGGACCTGATCTTTTCGGACCGGGAAAGAGCAGGCCGGAGTACCTCGGGAACTGGAGGCGCCCGGATCGTAACAGTAGTTTACGACCACATATGGGGTGTTTTTGCAAACTACAGAATCAGGGCAACCCATTTTGAGTGTTGTTTGGCAGTTAACCCTTGTTTTACTCCTGGAAAAAATTGATTATATTGGAAAATTTTCCAAAAAATAGAAATTTCTAAATTGTTTCTCCATCTGCCATTAACTCTTGTGGAACACCTAAAGGGTTAACAAAGTTTGTAAACCCAGTTTTGAATACCTTGAGGGGTGTACTTTCTTATATGGAGTCACTTTTTTGAAATTTCTATTCTAGGGGTGCAACAGGGGGCTTCAAATGGGACATGGTATAAACAAAACCAGTCCTGCAAAATCTGCCTTCCAAAACCCATATGGTGTTCCCCTCCTTCTATGTGCTACCGTTCGGCCAAACAGTAGTTTACGACCACATATGGGGGTGTTTCTGCAAACTACAGAATCAGGGCAACCCATTTTGAGTGTTGTTTGGCAGTTAACCCTTGTTTTACTCCTGGAAAAAATTGATTATATTGGAAAATTTTCCAAAAAATAGAAATTTCAAAATAGTTTCTCCATCTGCCATTAACTCTTGTGGAAGACCTAAAGGGTTAATAAAGTTTGAAAAAACAGTTTTGAATACCTTGAGGGGTGTAGTTTCTAGAATGGGGTCATTTTTGGGAGGTTTCTATTATCTAAGCCTCACAATATGACTTCAAACCTGAACTGGTCCATAAAAAGTGGGATTTTGAAGATTTCTGAAAAATTTCAAAATTTGCTTCTAAACTTCTAAGCCTTGTAACATCCCCAAAAAATAAAATATCATTCCCAAAATGCTACAAACATGAAGTAGACATATGGGGAATGTAAAGTCATCACAATTTTTGGGGGTATTACAGAAGTAGAGAAACTGAAACTTTGAAATTTGCTAATTTTTCAAAATTTTTGGTAAAAATTGTATTTTTTTATGCAAAAAAATTAACTTTTTTGACCCAATTTTAGCAGTGTCATGAAGTACAATATGTGACGAAAAAACAATCTCAGAACGGCCTGGGTAAGTCAAAGCGTTTTAAAGTTATGAGCACTTAAAGTGACACTGGTCAGATTTGCAAAAAATGGCCTGGTCCTTAAGGTGAAAATGAGCCCGGTCCCTAAGGGGTTAAAGAGGTTGTCCGCTCACTAAAAAAGAATTGTAAATGTTTATGAAAGAAGTATTCCGGTTGTAGCATGCTATCCCCTATCCATAGGATAAGGTATAACTATCAGATTGGCAGGGGTCCTACTGATGGGACCCCCACTGATAATTAGAACATGGACCCCTACCACAGGGCCAACCGAAATGAAACAGAACGCAGGTCAAGCATGCAAACTGCTGCTCCATTCATCTCTATGGTTCTGCTGGAAATAGTTGAGCACTGTATTCAGTTATGTCTCCCACAGGGATGAATGGAGTGGCAGTACAAATGCTCAACTTGCTCTCCATTCATTTAAGGGGGCCCTGCGGGGTATAGGGTCCCTGTTCTTGTGATCAGTGGAGGCCCCAGCGGTAGGCTACCCACCAATATAATAGGCATCCTTTATGATGTGACTAGGGCATACAGTTAGGTCCATATATATTCGGACAGAGACATTTTCTAATTTTTGTTCTGTACATTACCACAATGGATTTTGAACAAAACAATTCAGATGCAGTTGAAGTTCAGACTTTCAGCTTTATTTCAGTGGGTTGAACAAAATAATTACATAAAAATGTGAGGAACTAAAGCATTTTTTAAACGCAATCCCTTCATTTCAGGGGCTCAAAAGTAATTGGACAAATTAAATAATTGTGACTAAAATGTTAATTTCTAATACTTGGTTGAAAACCCTTTGTTGGCGATGACTGCCTAAAGTCTTGAACTCATGGACATCACCAGATGCTGTGTTTCCTCCTTTTTAATGCTCTGCTAGGCCTGCAGCGGTTTTCAGTTGCTGTTTGTTTGTGGGCCTTTCTGTCTGAAGTTTAGTCTTTAACAAGTGAAATGCTCTATTGGGTTCATATCAGGGGACCGACTTGGCTATTCAGGAATATTCCACTTATTTGCTTTAAAAAAATCCTGGGTTGCTTTGGCTTTATGTTTTGGGTCATTGTCCATCTGTATTACGAAACGCCGACCAGTCAGTTTGGCTGCATTTGGCTGGATTTGAGCGTACAGTATTCCTCTGAAAACCCCAGAATTCATCCAGCTGCTTCTGTCCTGTGTCACATCATCAATAAACACTAGGGACCCAGTGCCACTGGCAGCCATGCATGCCCAAGCATCACACTGCCTCCGCCGTGTTTTACAGATGATGTGGTATGCTTTGGATCATGAGCTGCACCATGCCTTCGCCATACTTTTTTCTTTCCATCATTCTAGTAGAGGTTGATCTTAGTTTCATCTGTCCAAAGAATGTTCTTCCAAAAGTGTGCTGTTTTTTAAAGATGTTTTTTTTTAGCAAAGTCCAATCTAGTCTTCTTATTCTTGAGGTTTATGAGTGTCTTGCACCGTGCAGTGAACCCTCTGTATTTACTTTCAAGCAGTCTTCTCTTTATGGTAGATTTAGATATTGATACGCCTATATCCTGGAGAGTGTGGTTCACTTGGTTGGCTGTTGTGAAGAGGTTTCTTTTCCCCATGGCAATTATCCTGCGATCATCCACCACTGTTGTCTTCTGTGGGCGTCCAGGTATTTTTGCATTGTTGAGTTCACCATTGCTTTCTTTCTCAGGATGTACCAAACTGTAGATTTTGCCACTCCTAATAGTGTAGCAATTTCTCGGACGTGTTTTTTCTGTTTTCGCAGACGAAGGATGGCTTGTTTCACCTGCATGGAGAGCTCCTTTGACCGCATCTTTACTTCTCAGCAAAATCTTCAAAATGCAAGCACCACAGCTCATATCAACTCCAGGCCTTTTATGTGCTTAATTGAGAATTAAATAATGAAGGAATTTCCCACACCTGCCCATAAACCAGCCTTTGAGTCAATTGTCCAATTACTTTTGGTCTCTTTAAAAACAGGGTGCTACATGTAAAGGAGCTGAAACTCCTAAACCCTTCATCCAATTTTAATGTGGATACCCTCAAATAAAAGCTAAAAGTCTGGACTTCATGTCCATGTCCATTATATAACTATAACTTAAATGTTTTAGTAAATAGGTAATAAAAACAGAATTTGTGTCAGTGTCCAAATATATATGGACCTAACTGTATCTTGCTACAACCAGAATACCCCTTTAATTCACCCATAGGAGTGCATTTCAAATTTTGGCTCAGATGTTCCAGCTGTTTCTGGTCACATGATACGATTAACACGCAACTTACTGTGATGGCAGACTAATGATGAAGTCGTCATCTTTCCCGACTCCCCCATACACATACATTTTTGACTTTTATTCCTCCCGATCCTTCTCTCCTTCAACATCATCTGTTGGGGAGAGTTGGAGTTCCCCATACACATACACTAATGTGTATGGTGGCCTTTACACTCCTTCTAGCTCTGCCCCCTCAGGCTGAACATGATTTGTGATGTAGCTGTCTGAGGGGGTGGGCTATCATGTCATACAGTTACAGTGCACATGAAACAACTGCCATACTACTTGGCCAGCCAAGGAGATCCTGATGACATGTTAGCCTCACTCCCTCTGATAGCTATGTTACCTATCATATTCCATCTGAGGGGACAGGCTAGCCAGAAAGTAGATAAAACATCACACCATTACAGGAGGTGACACATTGATCTTATCATGTGACAGGGGGACAGAGCGGACCTCTGAACCAAAATGTCAAATAAATTCCTATGGTTGAGTTCAATAAAGAGGACCTGTCATCAGTGTCGGACCGGTGTGCTACGGGCCCACCAGTATAATTCATTCTGGGGGCCCACTGTAAAGTCACATGCAAATATTTCCTTCTCACACATTGGCAGTAACAAGATGATTACTTCGAGAGGCAGTACAGGCTATTCTGACTCCTTACCTATATCTCACATCTCCCCTCCTAAGTACCCTGCTCCATATCTTAATCAGAGACAACTGGAAGAGGAGGAGAGAAAATGGCCACTATTGATGGCCAACTCAGAGGGACATTCTACTTTTGTTGCCCTGCCACCTGTCAATTTAGACCCTCCTACAATATGGGGCCACTTTTAGGTATTGACTACAGTGCTATGTGCCACTTGTGTAGGAGATAGGGGATTAAGGTCCCATCTTGCTCAGGGGACCATTGGGAGATTTAACTGGTCCTCTGTGGCCAGTCCACTGGCGGATCCAGAGGGGGCAACGGGGCAATTGCCCCCCCCCCCGAGCTGCTCAGAAGTGGGGGGGGGGGGGGGGGCGGCGGCAGCGGGGCACAGGGAGCTCATCTCCATAGTCATCTGTATCGCCGTCCTCAGGACAGCGATACAGATGCCTGTGCTGTGGGGCAGGGGAGGGAGAGGCGTGTCCCTTCCTCTGATAGGCTGCAGGCACTAGGCCGGCAGCCTATCAGAGGCCGGCGCAGGTGGCGTGATGACGTCATCGCGCCGCCTGAGCCATACAGCGCGGGACACAGGCCGGAAGAGGCTTGCATCACATCGCTGCCAAGGAGGTAAGTATAAGTGTTTATTTATTTTTCTATATGTACAATAGTTTTACTGGCACATTGGGGGGGGGGGGCGTCCTGTTGCTACTGGCACATTGGGAGGGCTCTTGTTACTGGCACATTGGGGGAGCTCTTGTTACTGGCACATTCGGGGGGGCTCTTGTTACTGGCACATTGGGGGGGCCTCTTGTTACTGGCACATTGGGGGGGCTCTTGTTACTGCACATTGGGGGGCTCTTGTTACTGGCACATTATGGGGGGGTCTTGTTACTGGCACATTATGGGGGGCTCTTGTTACTGGCACATTGGGGGGGCTCTTGTTACTGGCATATGATGGGAGGGGCCTCTTATTACTGGCACATGATGGGGGGTGATTATTACTGGCACATTATGGGGGGGCTCTTATTACTGACACATAATGGGGGTGCTTATTACTGGCACATGATGGGGGGGTGATTATTACTGGCACATGATGGGGGGGCTGCTTATTACTGGCACATGATGGGGGCTCTTATTACTGGCACATGATGGGGGCTCTTATTACTGGCACATGATGGGGCTGCTTATTACTGGCACATGATAGGGGGCTCTTGTTACTGGCACATGATGAGGGGATCTTATTACTGGCACATGATGGGGGGCTCTTGTTACTGGCACATGATGGGGGGCTCTTATTACAGGCACATGAACTAGCTGACTGTCTCAATGAATACTTCTGTTCAGTTTTTACAAAGGAAAATGAAGGAAAAGGACCTCAGTTAGGAAGGAAGACTAATGAATCTTTTAAAGCATGTGTCTTTACAGAGGAAGAGGTTCTAAGTCAGCTTTCTAAAATGAATACAAATAAGTCACAGGGGCCTGATGGGATACACCCAAAGCTATTAAAAGAGCTTAGCGGTGAACTAGCAAAACCATTAACATATTTATTTAACCAATCACTGTTAACAGGAGTCGTCCCAGAAGATTGGAAATTAGCCCATTGTGCCCATTCACAAGAAAGGTAGTAGGGAGGAATCGGGCAACTATAGGCCAGTAAGCCTGACATCAATAGTGGGGAAATTAATGGAAATCATACTTAAAGAGGACCTTTCACCGATTATTACACTATGAACTAACTATACAGACATGGAGAGCGGCGACGGGGATCTCACTGCACTTACATTTATCCCCGGGCCCCGCTCCGTTCTCCTGCTATGCCCTCCGGTATCTCCACTCACTAAGTTATAGTAGGCGGAGATTTCAGTCACTAAGTTATGGTAGGCAGAGTCTGCCCTTGTTCTGCTCTAGCGCTAGCCAATCGCAGCGCAGAGCTCACAGCCTGGGAGGTTATTTTCTCCCAGGCTGTGAGCTCTGCAATGCGATTGGCCAGCGCTACAGCAGAACAAGGGCAGACTCCGCCTACCATAACTTAGTGAACGGAGATACCGGAGGGCAAAGCAGGAGAACGGAGTGGCGCCCGGGGATAATAGTAAGTGCAGTGAGATCCCCGGGCGCCGCTCTAAATGTCTGTATACTTAGTTCATAGTGTAATAATCGGTGAAAGGTCCTCTTTAAGAAGAGGATTGTGGAACATCTAAAATCCCATGGATTGAAAGATGAAAAACAGCATGGGTTTACTTCAGGGAGATCATGTCAAACTAATCTTACTGATTTTTTTGATTGGGTGACTAAAATAATAGATGGCGGAGGGGCAGTAGACATCGCTTATCTAGACTTAAGTAAGGCTTTGATACTGTCCCACATAGAAGGCTAATCAATAAATTAGAGTCTTTGGGCATGGACTCCCATATTGTTGAATGGATTAGGCAGTGGCTGAGGGACAGACAACAGAGGGTTGTAGTCAATGGAGTATATTCAGACCAAGGTCTTGTTACCAGTGGGGTACCTCAGGGATCTGTTCTGGGACCCATATTGTTTAATATCTTTATCAGCGAAATTGCAGAAGGCCTCGATGGTAAGGTGTGTCTTTTTGCTGATGACACAAAGATTTGTAACAGGGTTGATGTTCCTGGAGGGATACACCAAATGGAAAAGGATTTAGGAAAACTAGAGGAATGGTCAAAAATCTGGCAACTAAAATTTAATGTTGATAAGTGCAAGATAATGCACCTGTGGCGTAAAAACCCAAGAGCAGAATATGATACAGTCCTAACCTCAGTATCTAAGGAAAGGGATTTAGGGGTCATTATTTCAGAAGACTTAAAGGTAGGCAGACAATGTCATAGAGCAGCAGGAAATGCTAGCAGAATGCTTGGGTGTATAGGGAGAGGCATTACCAGTAGAAAGAGGGAGGTGCTCATGCCGCTCTACAGAGCACTAGTGGCACCTCATTTGGAGTATTGTGCACATTACTGGAGACCATATCTCCAGAAGGATATTGATACTTTGGAGAGAGTTCAGAGAAGAGCTACTAAACTAGTACATGAATTGCAGGATAAAACTTACCAGGAAAGATTAAAGGACCTTAACATGTATAGCTTGGAAGAAAGACGAGACAGAGGGGATATGATAGAAAAATAAAGGGAATCAACAGGTAAAAGAGGAGAGAATATTTAAAAGAAGAAAAACTGCTACAAGAGGACATAGTTTTAAATTAGAGGGGCAAAGGTTTAAAAGTAGTATCAGGAAGTATTACTTTACTGAGAGAGTAGTGGATGCATGGAATAGCCTTCCTGCAGAAGTGGTAGCTGCAAATACAGTGAAGGAGTTTAAGCATGCATGGGATAGGCATAAGGCCATCCTTCATATAAGATAGGGCCAAGGGTTATTCATAGTATTCAGTATATTGGGCAGACAAGATGGGCCAAATGATTCTTATCTGCCGACACATTCTATGTTTCTATGTTGCTATGATGGGGGCTCTTATTACTGGCACATGATGGGGGAAATCTTATTACTGGCACATGATTGGGGGGGGCTCTTATTACTGGCATATGATTGGGGGGCATCTATGGGGGCACATTTTACTGGCACATGATTGGGGGCACTTATTACTGGCACATTATTGGGGCACTTATTACTGGCACATTAATGGGGCACTTATTACTGGCACATTATTGGGGACACTTCTTACTGGCACATTATTGGTGGGCACTATAGGGGCATCTACCGAGGCCACAAAGAAGGGGTATTTTATATGGGGGGCTCTGTACAGTAGCATTTTATACTGGGACACATTATGGTGGGTACTATGGGGAAGGGGGGAGAGGAGTACTATGGGTCATCTACGGGGGCACTAAGAAGGGGTATTTTATACTTGCAAATTATGGGGGACACTGAGGGCATCTACTGGGGGCACTATATAGGGGTATTTTATACTGGCACATTATGGGGGCACCACATTAGCTCAACTGGGGGCATTACAGGGGGGTATTATTTGCACTGTCACATTATAAGCAGAATTTTATCTACTGGGGGGATTATGGTGGGCTTTATTACTTCCCCATGGTATGACCCCCTAGTAGCAGCACTAGCCTCTCCCCGCTCGGCTTTCCCATTGCCTCTTCTCCAAATCCTTATTATGAAATCTTTCTCATTAGGATAAAACACAACATCAGCTCCACCGAGCCCCTGGCCAAACTGTTAGTGGTGTCCGAGATCCCCAAGGGCCAAGTCAAGTAATTGTAAGTTTTCATGTGAAATATGTTTGTTATACACATATAGCATACACTGTGCCACACAATATACAGTATACTGCTACACTGTGTAGTCTGTTCTATAAGCACCATTGTTTTGTGGCGGCAGACAGAAAATAATCTGGAAGTGCCCCTCCCGAGACCAGGCTCTGGATCCGCCACTGGGCCAGTCCAAGCTGGCCTGTTGCCAAGCAATTAGTGCAATCTGCAGGCAGCAGGTTATAGAGCAGGAGACGCTGAACAGATTGATTTATAGTTGTGGGAAAAGATTCTGTAAAACTCGTAATTTATACATTTATATGTCTGCTTTAAAGAACTTATAGGAAATCTTTCAGCTGTAAAATAGCCCCCAAACTAGAGTAAGCGGTGTATAGTGTAAGTGGTGCCAATATTCAAAAAGGGTCCAAAAACAGAGCCCGGAAACTATAGGCCGGTAAGTTTAACATCTGTCGTGGGTAAACTGTTTGAAGGTTTTCTAAGAGATGCTATCTTGGGGTAACTCAATGAAAATAAGCAAATAACACCATATCAGCATGGCTTCATGAGGGATCGGTAATGTCAAACTAATTTAATCAGTTTCTATGAGGAGGTAAGTTCTAGACTTGACAGCGGTGAATCAATGGATGTCGTGTATCTGGACTTCTCCAAAGCATTTTGACACTGTACTGCAAAAAAAAGTTTAGTATATAAAATGAGAATGCTTGGACTGGGAGAAAACGTCTGTATGTGGGTAAGTAACTGGCTCAGTGATAGAAAACAGAGGGTGGTTATTAACGGTACATACTCAGATTGGGTCACTGTCACTAGTGGAATACCTCAGGGGTCAGTACTGGGCCCTATTCTATTCAATATAATTATTAATGATCTTGTAGAAGGCTTGCATGGTAAAATATACATTACTGTGTACAGTAATAAACACTGCAGAGGACAATATACTACTACAAATGGATCTGAATAGATTGGAGGCTTGGGCAGAAAAGTGGCAGATGAGAATTAACACTGACAAATGTAAGGTTATGCACATGGGTAGGAATAATGCAAGTCACCCGTACATACTAAATGATAAAACACTGGCTAACACTGATATCGAAAAGGACCAAGGAATTTTAGTGAACAGCAAACTAAGCTGTAAAAACCAGTGTCAGGCAGCTGCTGCCAAGGCCAATAAGATAATGGGTTGCATCAAAAGGGGCATAGATGCACGTGATGAGAACATAGTTCTACCACTTTACAAATCACTGGTCAGACCACACATGGAGTACTGTGTACAGTTCTGGTCTCCTGTAAACAAGGCAGACATAGCAGAGCTGGAGAGGGTCCAGAGGAGGGCAACTAAAGTAATAACAGGAAATGGATAAAAGAAGATCCGCCCACAGTGGGACAATGGCGTGAAGCAGTAGTTAACCTTATTAAAATTCAACGGGTTTCTGAGTGCTATTCTAAAAATCCAGTAGGATTTGACGAGATTTGGAATAAATGGCCATATTAGGTTGAGCGCACCTTTTTTTTTTTTTTTCCAGTTCCTCTCTCCCCCCTTCTTCCCCAGAGGTGGTGGGTGGGTTTTTTGTCTGATAATTAATAACATTTATTACAGTTGTATATGGAATATGTTACATTATGTCATTGATGTGATCAAGGATTATATGTTTTAAAAAGAAAGAAAAGAATAAAGTTAACAAAAAAAAAAAAGTAATAACTGGAATGGGGCAACTACAGTACCCTGAAAGATTATCAAAATTAGGGTTATTCACTTTAAAAAAAAGACGACTGAGGGGAGATCTAATAACTATGTATAAATATATCAGGGGTCAGTACAGAGATCTCTCCCATCATCTATTTATCCCCAGGACTGTGACTGTGACGAGGGGACATCCTCTGCGTCTGGAGGAAAGAAGGTTTGTACACAAACATAGAAAAGGGTTCTTTATGGTAAGAGCAGTGAGACTATGGAACTCTCTGCCTGAGGAGGTGGTGATGGTGAGTACAATAAAGGAATTCAAGAGGGGCCTGGACGTATTTCTGGAGCGTAATAATATTACAGGCTATGGCTACTAGAGAGGGGTCGTTGATCCAGGCAGTTATTCCGATTGCCAGATTGGAGTCGGGAAGGAATTTTTTCCCACTAAGTGGGGAAAATTGGCTTCTACCTCACAGTTTTTTTTTTGCCTTCCTCTGGATCAACTTGCAGGATAACAGGCCGAACTGGATGGACAAATGTCTTTTTTCGGCCTTATATACTATGTTACTATAAAAAAAAATATTTTGTTTCATCACCATATTCTGACCCCTATAACTTTTTTGTAGTTATGTGTATGGAGCTGAGTCAGGGCTCATTTTTTGCAGGGAGATCTGTACTTTTCAGTGATACCGTTTTGTAGCGTATGTGACTTTTTGATAACTTCTTATAAAATTTTTGGGGCGAGTTGAAGTGACAAAAAATGGCGTCTTATGGCTGATCGCATACATGTATATCAGGTCTCTGCTGTTTAAAGACACAACTTCCACCGTACTTGTACAGCGGAGGTCGCAAAGGGGTTAAGAGGCATTCACATGCGCCGACTGAGCAGGCAATTATCAAGAAAAAACAGTTCCTTCCCAATAATTGCCACATCATCAGTGGAGGTAAATTGCTGTGGGAACTAGCCATGGCTACTGCAATCACTCGTCCCCATACAGATTCATTGCTTCTGGGCAGCAGATTGCTGTTTATACAGCACAATCTGCTGCCCAAATACAATCATTTGATTTGCTGCATCAACAATATTTGCTCGTTCCCCAGGTTATTGGCGGCATCTTCACACAGGCCGATTATCAGGAGTGAGCATTCGTACTAATGTTCGTTCCCGATTATTGTGCAGTGTAAATCTGCCTTTACACAGAGAATGCTATCACTGATAACAGCTCCCCAGTGAAGTCACAAACAGCAGAGATTTAAATGTATAAAGTACAAGTTTTACTTAATCTTTTATGATAAAACTATATCTCAATCTGCTCAGCTCCTCCTGTTCTATCACATGCTGCCTGCAGATTGCACTGCATTTTGAGGTGTCAGGTCCTCTTTAATTATGCCCAACAGTTACAATACTTTTGTAGTGAGTGGGCACCCCAATTAAAAAACTTGTAATTTGTAAATAAATTGTTAGGGCATTCAAGACACATTAAAGGAGTTGTCTCACTTTAGGAAATTGCATTTATCATGAAGACAACCCTTTGCAGTGGTCCACTGGGGCACTGCATTTGTTGAGCCACAGTCCAGTAAAACAGCTGTTTCCAAGGTATCACTGTATCTGCCGTATGCATTCAGGAGCCACAGATACCGCTCACTTGCCCAATGGATTCATTGTAAGGTCTACTAGTCTAAAAAAATCGAATATTTTTGCTTCAAGTACAAGAAAAAAAAAATACACTTGAGTGTCGGATCAAATGATTTATCCTTATAATATAATGAAGCTAATAAATTAAGTGGTATATGACTCAGTCAGAGCAGAGGAGTAAGAAGGGTTTGATCTTCATTATCCTTTTTTAGAACTACTAGAGCTCATATGCTCAGGTGGATTTTTCTGTCTGTGTCTCTTTGGACAGGATTATAATAACATTTGGAGTATGGATCAAAAGCCCTCAGACATAAAAAAAGAAGGAGGAAAAGAAAAGCAATAAAGATGGGCGGTGGATGCGGGTGAGCCAAATGGCCTTCATACTCTGTGCTCATCAAACAGTACTTAAAGGGAACCTGTCATCAACTTTATGCTGCCCATACTAATGGCAGCATAAAGTAGAGACAGGTGAATTGATTTCAGCCGTCTGTCATTTAATAGTTAAAAGTAAGTGGTTGCCGAGAACCAACATCACAATCATTGCAGACTGGGCCTGGAAAAGAGTCACGACCACCTGAGAAGAGTCCTGGTTATTCATGAATTCCTGCTCTCCTGCCCACCTGCTGATGACTGACAGTCTTAGTTTTCTCCCTTTCTCTCTAGGAGAGAACTGCCAATCATGAGCAGATGGGTGAGAGAGCAGGAGATTAGGAATAACCATGACTCTTCTCAGGTAGATTGGACTCTTCTCAGGTAGATTTGACTCTTTTCAAGGCCTGGGCTGCAATGATTATGATGCTGGTTCTCATTTTCATCTGCACAATGTATCATTTTGTGAAAGATGTCCTTGTGGTGCATGTGGTCCGCCCCGGCATCCTCCATTGTACGTATTTGTTGCTGGGGATCGCCGTTATCTGAGGACCGCATGGGGAGGGATTGCTCCCCCATTTATAGACAATCTACAGTGCATGGGCGTAGGGATCGCCATAGCAGCCATAGCAATGGCTATGGGGCCCTATGCCACTGGGGGCCCGGGCCGCCGGCTGATGATTATATTATTTTTTTTATTCATGTGGCGTAGCTACAGGGGTTGCAGGCCCCTCCAGGACAGACAGAGAAAGCGCTATCTGCAGGGCCTGCAGGCTGTGAGCGGTGCGATAGGGGGCGGCCGGAGGCAGAGAGGCGTACCTGCAGTGAGGAGAGGAAGTGGTCCCGCTCCCAGTCTGGGCAGCAGTCTTACTGGCTGGAAGTGGAGGAGGCGGAGCGTACAGCGAAGCTGCGTGCTGCTGGGCCTGGCAGCGCTGCTGGAGTGTGGGCGCGCAGACGTTCAAGTGGCTGTGAGGTGAGGGCTGGCTGACTCTGGGACTGGTAAAACTTACTCTGGAGTCCGGGACCATTATATCTGGGGAGGAGGGGGGAGCAGGACCCTGGAGGTCTGGACCAGTACATTTAAGGAGAAGGGGGGAGCAGGACCCTGGAGGTCTGGACCAGTACATTTAAGGAGAAGGGGGGAGCAGGACCCTGGAGGTCTGGGCCATTAAATAGGGGGGAACAGGACACTGGAGGTCTGGACCATCATATCTGGGGAGGAGGGGGGAGTGGGATCCCCGAGGTCTGGACCATTATATCTGGGGAGGGGGAGCAGGACCCTGGAGGTCTGGACCATTATATTTAGGGGGGAGCAGGACCCTGGAGGTCTGGACCAATTTATTGAGGGGGAAGCCGCAGGATCCCCAAGGTCTGGACCATTATATTGAGGGGGGAGCAGGACTCTGGAGGTCTGAACAATTATATCTGGAGAGGAGGGGGGAGCAGGACCCTGGAGGTCTGGACCATTATATTTAAGGAGAAGGGGGAGCAGGACCATGGAGGTCTGGACCATTATATAGAGGGGAACAGGACACTGGAGGTCTGGACCATTCTATTTAGGGGAGAGTAGGACCCTGGAGGTCTGGACCATTATATAGGGAGGAGGGGGGAGCAGGACACTGGAGGTCTGGACCACTATATTTAGGGAGCAGGGGGAAGCAGGACCTTGGAGGTCTGGACCATTATATATGGGGAGTAAGGGGAAGCAGGATCCTGGAGGTCTGAACCATTATATATGGGGAGTAAGGGGAAGCAGGAACCTGGAGGTCTGGACCATTATATAGGCAGGAGGGGGAGCAGGACACTTGATGTCTGGACCATTATATTTAAGGAGAAGGGGGAGCAGGACCATGGAGGTCTGGACCATTATATAGAGGGGAACAGGACACTGGAGGTCTGGACCATTCTATTTAGGGGGGAGTAGGACCCTGGAGGTCTCGACCATTATATATGGGGAGTAGGGGGAAGCAGGAACCTGGAGGTCTGGACCATTATATAGGCAGGAGGGGGGAGCAGGACACTTGATGTCTGGACCATTATATCTAGGGAGGAGAGGGGAGCAGGACCCTGGAGGTCTGGACCATTATATCTGGGGAAGAGGGGATATCTGTGAGATCAGGGGGTTATATAGTATATGATGCTATTATATGTCATGGTATTATACACAGATATTTGGATACAGTTTTAAGTAAGTATAAAAGAACAGATAGGTAGTATTGTGTGTTTAGATTAAATCTTAAAGCTTTCCACTTTCCCCTCTCCTTTAAAGGCAACGTTTAATGATTGACACGTCAGGAAGTAAAAAAAAAAAAAAGAAGCAAGTCTGCGAAGTGGACACTTCACAACTAGTGAACGTACAGGTCTTACAAGTAAGTCTAATTTCCCCTGGCCCCCTCCACACACACACTTTACTTTAAAATACAATTACTAATCATTAGTTTTTTTCAATTCTTCATGTTTATCAGATTTGCCACTTTATTGGTTACTGAATGGTTTTTTAATTTTGACTAAAAATGTTCATATACTTATTTGGTTTTTCCTCTGACTTTTCTATGCTTATGGCGGTGGGAGATTTAGAATGGGTGTGGGGGTGGGAAGTCTAGGAGGGGTGTTTGGGTGGGATCTCTGGAAGGGGTGGGAGGTCCAAGAGGTATGTGGGGGTGGGAGATCCGGGAGGGGGGGCCCATGAATTTTTTTTGCTATGGGGCCCAGTAATTTCTAGCTACGCCCCTGCTACAGTGTTTTTTCAGTAAGTTTTTTCTTTATGTGTATGGAATGTGCCACTTTAATTTGCTGGTAACGTTCTTTTGCACCTGGTAGCTTCTGTGTCACATGGTCTGTTGTGGGTGCGGCTCACAGCTTTATCCTACTTCACAGTGCATTGGTGATACCACTATGGAGGCATGTGAGAGCCTGGCTGTGAGTTGGTTTCTAGCACTGTTCAGACCCAGTTCACACACCATGGGTAGTTGAGTGGTTGGACCCCATGCTTGCTGAGACACCGTGACGTGGTGCATGAGTGTCACGGGCTATGGTCGTGACTCTTTGTGTCGCATGCAGTTGCCAGCGGTCTGCTTGATGTCTACCACAGGTGAGGACAGTTTGTATGTTTGTCTCACGTGTGGTTGCCGTTGGCAACATAATGAGGTTTGGCAGTGTAGCAGCCTGAGCTGGTTGCAAGGCGGCTCGCTGTCAAGGCATGCGGTTGCATCTGGCAACATATGTATGTATGTGTTCACTTTCCCTGTTTGGTGTGCACGGGATTTATGTTATGTGTACATTTCCCCTTTAAGTGACACTTACCTTGTCTGGTGTTGGAAGGGTTAACTCCTTTCCTAGTTTGTGTGTGTGTGTGTGGCTACTTGGGCTATTTAGCCTCTGCTGCATCCCTGTAGCTGAGTGGTACTCCAGCCATGCCTTATGCTGGAGTCATCCTCCTGGTCTTATACCATCTGTCCAGTGAGGGCCACCCTTGTGGTCATAAAACATGTATTGATGTTAAGCGTATGTTTGTGTGGTGTTTTACCTTATTGCAGCTATGGATCTGGTTCCTGTGTGTTTAATGTGTGTGTGCTGTCTCCCTCTATGTTTGGTGTGGACATCAGCATTTGAGCACGGGTTCTAATCAGTGTGTCTGTGGCAGGTAGGTGTGGAAGTGGTTTCACTCACCTGCTATATCCATATGTTGTATATGTTTCCCTTTCCTTGCAGCTTGGCCAGTTTAGAGTCCTGTTTGTCCGTGTCTAGGAGGAACAGGTAGTCTTACCCAGCTCCTAGTCCAGGGATTCTCTGAGGGCTAGTAGGGACCCGAGGTTCCTGAGTATGAGCCCTCCTACCTTCTGAGTTGGCTCATACGGTTAGGAGTCAGGGTCAGAGTTAGGGACACTTTAGGAGGTGACCTGCTCCCTGATTCTGTTGTCCTGGCCTAGCAGCTTCCCTATTCCTATAACATCGCACGGTTGAGGGTTTGCCCCACTCTCAGTCGTGAAAATAAAGGGCTCAGATATGTTCCTGACTGGAAGATATTGGCAAAGTTCTCAGCTTTTAACATCGGCTTGAGGAATTAGATAGTATTGTCAGTTGCGAATCATTTTGGTGCATTTTCTGCAGTGATTTTTGTATTTATATATGTTTTCATCTGCACAATGTATCATTTTGTGTAAGATATCCTTGTGGTGCATGTGGTCCGCCCCGGCAGCCTCCATTGTACGCATTTTTTGGTGGGGATTGCCGTTATCTGCGGACCGCATGCGAAGGAATTGCTCCCTCGGTTATAGACACACTAGTGTTTGGGTTTGGAGCATTTCCACCCGTTTAGGCCACTTTTTTCAGTGAGTTTGGTTCTCAGCAACCACTTACTTTTAGCTCATGAGCGACACACCGCTGAAATCAGCATTTCTGTCACTCTTTTATGCTGCCCTCAGTGAGGTCAGCATAAAGTTGATGACAGGTTCCCTTTAACAAGTAATGGCAGGACTCCAAGATTCTCCAGAAAAGGTCTTTTAGGGTCTTTATGCCGCAGATTTGTTGTTGAAATTTCTGTGACTAAAAGATAATTCCGTAACCCTGAATGCGGGGTTGTTTCTGCAGCACGTGCTTGGTTTTTACTGCAAGCCCCATTCAGATAAATGGGACAGTCGCAGACATTTGTATCATCTTAGACATTGAGGGTATATTGCTAGGATATGCCCCCATTGTCTGATAGGTGCAGGTCACACCTTTGGGACCCACACCTATCTTTAGAACAGAGCAGGTAAAGTGAAGGAGGGCGCACTGCGCATGCGCGGTCGCCCTCCATTCACTTCTATGGGGCTGTCGAGAATAGCCGAGCAACGCATTTGGCTATTGTGGCGAAACCAATCTCGCCACTGGGTTTCGGAGGGGCCTGGCTACCAGCCTCTTGCCTCAGGATTATGGCCCATACTAACTTTAAAGGAGAAGACAGACCGGCCGCACAGCTTAAATCTGTCTTTGGAATTGTATTTTGTTATGTGAGGGTACCCAAATAGCTAATTTTATTGTATTTGTGTATTCTGAGAGCCATTCACCTAATGATATGCACTCAGACTTGAGCTATCTGGGAATATGTTAAATGTCTGTGTTTGCTGTGGGGGTGAGACATTGTGTGTTTGGGTGGTGATATCTGTCCTGGTGTGTCCAGATGTGTATTGGCGATTTCCCTTTGTCTTGAGAGATAATTGAATTGCTCCTCGGGTGTCTCCATGGCAGAGAGGAGGAAACCATGATGCATTGTGGGGATGTGTTGTGTCTGTGTATCCTGAATTGCTGCATATCTGTCCTGTGTCACAGTCTTCCTTCTGGTCCCCTAGGGGCGTATCCACCAGATGGGGACCTGCATAAATACGGGCGGGTAGCCCTCAATAAAGAGTGCCTGTTTTACCCTTTATCATGTTGAGGCTGATGTTTGGGTAACTGATCGACGCTGGGGATTGCTATACTCCCCTGGCTATAACTACTAGCTCTTTTAAGAGCTGTTCCTGCTCTCTGGTTTTAGGAGAGGTTCACCCACTGGAGCCTGGAGCCTTGTCCTAGGTCCAGGGTGGGTAGGAGACGGTGAGACCTCAACCAAGCTTCGGCGGTTAGTGGGGTCTGCAGTGCGTACGGTGTCAAGTGGAGTGCTTGGAGTCTTCGGAAAGCACTAGGAGCACCTATCAACGGAGGTACCCGGTCGGGGTGCCAGGAGATCCGTTACAGCTATATTTGGCAGTCCCATTGAAATGAATGAAGCACACCGTGCAAGTGCGACCACCACTTCATTCACTTCTATGAGGCTGATGGAAATGTACAATCCAGTTCTCGGCTATTTTCGCCGGCCCCATAGAAGTGAAAGAATGGCGGCCAGGCATTCGCAGAGCGCCCTCTTTCACTTTGCGGGCTCCGTTCTAAAGATAAGTAGGGATCCCAAAGGTGGGACCCGCACCTATCAGACAGTGGGGGCATATCCCAGCAAGATGCCCCCAATGTCTGAGATGATACAACCCCTTTAGCTCTACTTGCATTTCCAATGTAATAACAATTGTGAAACATCTTTTCTTATAACTGTACATTGTGTCGCTCCTCTGTTATTTCTACTAGATGTTTATGAATAAATTGCCAGCAGTCTGCAATAGAGGTTGTTACCAGTGAGGGGATAGGTGTCCCTGCACAGTTTGGTACTTGCAGCACTGATTGGATGGTGTCAGACTGTGCAGGCACACCATTTTGAAGTACATACAGCATAAGGCATTATCAAACTTTTATGAAAGTGACACTTGCATAGTTTTTATTTTTTAAACGGATGGATGGTTTTCAGGATACACTTTTTGAAATCACTTCATATGTTCTACTTCCTTTCCTGGTTCTTTAAAAGAGTTATGTCATGATTTATATATATAAAAATATACAGTACATGACAATATCTTTCACCTTGCAACATCCATATACCTCACATGGATCAAGAGCTCTCCCATTTATTGCTCTGCTAGATGCCCTTCAGGGTGGCAGCTCAGGGGTGTGCCCTATATAAGAGGAGAGGAGTGCCCGTTCTGCTGCAGCTCTCTTATTGTAACTGTCACAGTTACTAACACTAATTATGGCTGGTGGCAGCTAACGGATGGAACTAACCATATGTGTGACCATCTCAGTAGGTGGATGTATACTAGAGATGAGCGAATTTTAAAAAAAATTTCAGGAAAAATTTGGTTCTTTCCGAATAAATTTGCGGCGAATTACATTAAAAAAACAGCTATTTCCTGGCTGCTGAGAGCCTTTATAGTGGTGTAGAACACTGTGCCTTGCAGTAACACACATAGGGAGTCTGCTGTGGTAGTGAAATAATACTGTGAGTCAGTATGACATGCAGATGCCAGGCGTCGCTCTTAGAATCACTGCACACTTCACTTAAACTGACCAAATAACTCAAGTATGAGACTTGTCCAATGACCTCAGGCAGGAGCCAAACCGCCGGTCTGGTGGGCAATACAGGGAGTGCAGAATTATTAGGCAAATGAGTATTTTGACCACATCATCCACTTTATGCATGTTGTCTTACTCCAAGCTGTATAGGCTCGAAAGCCTACTACCAATTAAGCATATTAGGTGATGTGCATCTCTGTAATGAGAAGGGGTGTGGTCTAATGACATCAACACCCTATATCAGGTGTGCATAATTATTAGGCAACTTCCTTTCCTTTGGCAAAATGGGTCAAAAGAAGGACTTGACAGGCTCAGAAAAGTCAAAAATAGTGAGATATCTTGCAGAGGGATGCAGCACTCTTAAAATTGCAAAGCTTCTGAAGCGTGATCATCGAACAATCAAGCGTTTCATTCAAAATAGTCAACAGGGTCGCAAGAAGCGTGTGGAAAAACCAAGGCGCAAAATAACTGCCCATGAACTGAGAAAAGTCAAGCGTGCAGCTGCCAAGATGCCACTTGCCACCAGTTTGGCCATATTTCAGAGCTGCAACATCACTGGAGTGCCCAAAAGCACAAGGTGTGCAATACTCAGAGACATGGCAAAGGTAAGAAAGGCTGAAAGACGACCACCACTGAACAAGACACACAAGCTGAAACGTCAAGACTGGGCCAAGAAATATCTCAAGACTGATTTTTCTAAGGTTTTATGGACTGATGAAATGAGAGTGAGTCTTGATGGGCCAGATGGATGGGCCCGTGGCTGGATTGGTAAAGGGCAGAGAGCTCCAGTCCGACTCAGACGCCAGCAAGGTGGAGGTGGAGTACTGGTTTGGGCTGGTATCATCAAAGATGAGCTTGTGGGGCCTTTTCGGGTTGAGGATGGAGTCAAGCTCAACTCCCAGTCCTACTGCCAGTTTCTGGAAGACACCTTCTTCAAGCAGTGGTACAGGAAGAAGTCTGCATCCTTCACGAAAAACATGATTTTCATGCAGGACAATGCTCCATCACACGCGTCCAAGTACTCCACAGCGTGGCTGGCAAGAAAGGGTATAAAAGAAGAAAATCTAATGACATGGCCTCCTTGTTCACCTGATCTGAACCCCATTGAGAACCTGTGGTCCATCATCAAATGTGAGATTTACAAGGAGGGAAAACAGTACACCTCTCTGAACAGTGTCTGGGAGGCTGTGGTTGCTGCTGCACGCAATGTTGATGGTGAACAGATCAATACACTGACAGAATCCATGGATGGCAGGCTTTTGAGTGTCCTTGCAAAGAAAGGTGGCTATATTGGTCACTGATTTGTTTTTGTTTTGTTTTTGAATGTCAGAAATGTATATTTGTGAATGTTGAGATGTTATATTGGTTTCACTGGTAAAAAGAAATAATTGAAATGGGTATTTATTTGTTTTTTGTTAAGTTGCCTAATAATTATGCACAGTAATAGTCACCTGCACACACAGATATCCCCCTAAAATAGCTAAAACTAAAAACAAACTAAAAACTACTTCCAAAAATATTCAGCTTTGATATAAATGAGTTTTTTGGGTTCATTGAGAACATGGTTGTTGTTCAATAATAAAATTAATCCTCAAAAATACAACTTGCCTAATAATTCTGCACTCCCTGTAGTACTGTAAGCGCTGGACCATAGGGATCAAGAAAATGTGTGGACAACACTGGGCACAAAATCACACTGATGGAGGGTGGAGATGCGTGATTTGGTCATAGTTATAGCTGTGGGGGAGGACTTGAGATGGGGCAGGGAAAGTGTGTTAGAATATGATGTGGATATCAAGGGAGGGGAGGACCTGGTGTGTATTGGACAAACAGAAACTATGCACTTAGGTCATTATGTGCATATTGTTAGGGTACTTTCACACTAGCGTTTTTGTTTTCCGGTATTGAGTTCCGTCACAGGAGCTCAATACCGGGGAAAAACTGATCAGTTTTACCCTAATGCATTCTGAATAGAGAGTAATCCGTTCAGGATGCATCAGTTCAGTCCCTCTTAGGTTTTTTGGCCGGAGAAAAAACTGCAGCATGCTGCGGTTTCTCTCCGGCCAAAAATACTGAACACTTGCCGGAATTAATTTACACTGTAGTGTATTAGTGCTGGAAAAACGGATACGGCTTCTGGTCTGCGCATGCGCAGACCTTTAAAAATAAAAAGTTAAATTAATACCGGATCCGTTCTTCCGGATGACACCAGAGAGACGAATCCGGTATTTCAATGCATTTGTCAGATAGATCCACATCCGGATCCGTCTGACAAATGCCAACAGTTTGCGTCCGGATTTCTGCGACATAACTGCCTGCCAGAATCCTCTGCCACAAGTGTGAAAGTACCCTTAGGCCCCTTTCACACGGGTGAGTATTCCTGCGCGGGTGCAATGCGTGAGTTGAACGCATTGCACCCGCACTGAATCCTGACCCATTCATTTCTATGGGGCTGTGCACACGAGCGGTGATCACTTGTGCGTTGCGTGAAAATCGCAGCATGCTCCTCTTTGTGCGTTTTTCACGTAACGCAGGCCCCATAGAAATGAATAGGGTTGCGTGAAAATCGCAAGCAAGTGCGGATGCGGTGCAATTTTCACGCACGGTTGCTATGTGAAGATTGGGATGGGGACCCGATCATTATTATTTCCTCTTATAACATGGTTATAAGGGAAAATAATAGCATTCTGAATACAGAATGCATAGTACAATAGGGCTGGAGGGGTTAAAAAAAATAAAAAATATAAATAAACTCACCTTAATCCACTTGTTCGCGCAGCCCGGCATCTCTTCTGTCTTTAACTGTGAGCAATAGGACCTTTGATGACATCACTGCGCTCATCACATGATCCATCACCATGGTGATGGACCATGTGATGAACGCAGTGACGTCATCAAAGGTCCTATTGCTCACAGTTAAAGACAGAAGAGATGCCGGCTGCGCGAACAAGTGGATTAAGGTGAGTTTAATTATTATTATTATTTTTTTAACCCCTCCAGCGCTATTGTACTATGCATTCTGTATTCAGAATGCTAATATTTTCCCTTATAACCATGTTATAAGGGAAAATAATACAATCTACAGAACACCGATCCCAAGCCCGAACTTCTGTGAAGAAGTTCGGGTTTGGGTACCAAACATGCACGATTTTTCTCACGCGAGTGCAAAACGCATTACAATGCACCCGCCTCTTATCCGGGCCAAAAATATGACGCCCATGTGAAAGAGGCCTTAATGATACTAAAAACTGAGGGGAGCTGGTAGCTCTACTACCACGGGTACAGGGGTACTGGTAAAGGGGAACGCATATACAGTATGTAAATTGCAGGAAAGGGTCACTTATGAAATGAACAGGAGAAAAGTCATCTAATATTAAAGACAAATGTCTATATGTTAGTTGTAAATTGATGATTAATACATAGTAATATAGTAACATAGTACATAAAGCCCAAAAAAAAAAATGTGTCCATCCAGTTCGGCCTGTTATCCTGCAAGTTGATCCAGAGGAAGGCAAAAAAAAACCTCAGAGGTAGAAGCCAATTTTCCCCACTTTAGGGGAATAAAAAAATTCCTTCCCGACTCCAATCAGGCAATCAGAATAACTCCATGGATCAACGACCCCTCTCTAGTAGCTATAACCTGTAATATTATTACACTCCAGAAATACATCCAGGCCCCTCTTGAATTCCTTTATTGTACTCACCATCACCACCTCCTCAGGCAGAGAGTTCCATAGTCTCACTGCTCTTACCGTAAAGAATCCTTTTCTATGTTTGTGTACAAACCTTCTTTCCTCCAGACGCAGAGGATGTCCCCTCATCACAGTCACAGTCCTGGGGATAAATAGATGATGGGAGAGATCTCTGTACTGACCCCTGATATATTTATACATAGTTATTATATCTCCCCTCAGTCGTCTTTTTTCTAAAGTGAATAACCCTAATTTTGATAATCTTTCAGGGTACTGTAGTTGCCCCATTCCAGTTATTACTTTAGTTGCCCTCCTCTGGACCCTCTCCAGCTCTGCTATGTCTGCCTTGTTCACTGGAGCCCAGAACTGTACACAGTTCTCCATGTGTGGTATGACCAGTGATTTGTAAAGTGGTAGGACTATGTTCTCATCACGGGCATCTATGCCCCTTTTGATGCAACCCATTATTAATAAGTTATATTAATTTAATTATTGAAGAATTTGTGATTGTGGTTTGAAAAGATTAAGTATAGGGTGAGGTGAACTGGGGTGAATGGTATGTGTGGGCAGTATCAATATAGGGATCCCAGCACTGCTGAAAAAAGGGGGGGGGATTTAATCTGTTCATGGAAGAGGGGAGTTGGGGGAATTGCAGGGGCTGCTTGTGCTGTGAATGGTTCACTTGTCTGACAGATACATTAAAAACATTTATTCTCCAGGCTTTCATTTAAACCATATGGTTCGAGGGTCTGTAGTTTAAAGATCCAGAACATCTCTCTCTTTTGTAGCGTTCTGAATCTATCGGAACAGGTATCAGCAATGTGTTCAATGGGTGTGATGGCAAGCTTAGAGTGGTCCTAATCGTGGGTAGAGAAAAAATGTTGGGATACACTATGCTTTAAAAAACCACGTGTGATGTTCCACCGATGTTTGTTTAGACGCTCCCTCAGGGACTGGATGGTACGACCCACATACTGTAGACCACATTCACAATCCAAAAGGTAAACGATATATGAGGATGAACAAGTCATAAAACTCTTTATGGAGAATTCTTCTCCCATTACGTTACTCCTGAAGGTTTTGATCCGGTTAGAAATGCTGGTACAGCACTTGCATAGGGTATGGCTACATTTGTAGCTGCCCACACAATCGGGGAAAAAAGACTCCTAGCTCTCCTAAAAGTAATCTTTGGTCTAGATGGAATGGCTTCCTTAAGATAGGGGTCATTTTTTTTATATATGCCAATGTTTTGTTAGGATGCTTCTCAGGACTTCATGGTTAGGATTATATGTAGTGATAAATGAAGATTTATATTTCTTAGTGTCTTAGTTGTTTACACTGGCTGAACGGAATGTAGTCCTTCCATTTTTTTATAGTGCGCACTTTTGTAGTCCAAGTAGCTGTCACTATCGACTTTTTAAAAAAACGTCTTGGACATGATCGTTTCGTTGTCCGAATATAAAATCAAATCCAGATATTCGATGAATGTGGTTGAACTATTGGCAGTGAAAATAAGATTCCATGTATTGGTATTAAGGTGAGAAATGAAAGCCTGGGCCTCTTCATTGCTGCCTCTGCAAATGAGGATCAGGTCGTCAATATAACTTTTATAAAAAACAATCTTATCCTTCCAATGGTGTCCACCGTAGATGTATTCCTCTTCAAATGGCCCATGTATAGATTCGCAAAACTTGATGCGAAACGCATCCCCATCACGGTCCCCTTCCGCTGTTTATAAATTTTGCCCTCAAATGAAAACACATTATGTGTAAGAATAAAATGGATTGCATCCCAAATTAACGTTTTATGTTTAGTAGAGAGGTGACGGTCAGTCCCAAGAGAGTAACACGCTGTACTGATTCCTGCTTCGTGTGGAACATTGGAATACAATGCAGCCACATCCATCGTCAGCCAACTGTAAGATGGTTCGCAAATGAAATCCTCAATAAGTTGTGAAGAGTCTCTTAAAAAGCATGGAAGGTTCAAAACGTATTTTTGTAGAAAAATGTTCACATAATGAGAAAGATTACTGGTCAATGAATTTATTCCAGAAATTATTGGCCTAATTATTGGTAAATGATAAAACAATGCAGTATTCGGATGGTCTATCGTTATGTATTACCTTTCTTTTTTTGTTAAAACCTTGTCCTCCTCAGCTTGTTTTAGCAGGTTAATGAGGCTCTTTTTATGTTCTGTAAGTGGGTTGACGGGAAGGAGTTCATAGTACAATGGGTCTCGTAGATCGTTTTTGCTTCTTTCATATAGCCGTCTTTGTTTTGTAGTATTATTCCTCCTCCTTTGTCTGCATTCCTAATGACAAGGAGATCATTGTTGTTTAATTCATTCAGTGCATGTTTTTCTTCCTTAGTCAGATTATTTTTAATTTTGGTGTTTTGGTTGATATTTCTCACGTCTTTGGATACTAAAGAGAAGAAGGTGTTAATGTAGTTCCCTTTGTGGTGAGTAGGGTTGAACGTTGATTTTGGTTTTTAGTCGGTGTGAGTGGTATGTAGGGGGTCCATACTTCCAGGATCGTCGTCCTTTGTGCCAGTGTTAGATTGTCTGGTTTCAATGGCAAAGTGTCTTTGAAGTGTGATGTTTCTGATGAAAGTGTTGAGGTCAACAAAAAGTTCAAATACATTAAATTTTTCAGCGGGGCAGGATGGCAGACCTTCTTGGAGAACGGATGTTTGGGCCGGAGTAAGGCTGAATCAAGAAAGATTGAATATTTTTATTATTGAGTAGTTTTGTTCCTCTTGGGACCCTGAGGATTCTGTAGGTTCTTCTTTTTGTTTCCTGTTTCCTTTGGCATTCCAGTTTGTAGATCCCCCTCTCCGGCCCCTCCGGCATTATTTCGTTTTACTCCCTTCTGGGTTTGTCTTATCGCAGGTTTGAAAAAATCCATAATCATTGTTGTGATACCTGTAGGTTGTCTTAGAACATATGTCGCTTCCAGGGTCAAGGCCCCGGGAAGCGGTGAAAAAGATGATTAGCTGTATGGTTAGGAGATGTTTGTGGTCCTTCACAAATACTTCTATTGTGAACGGTAAGTAGAGAATCTTCAAAAATGGAAGGGTCAATCCCGGTAGACTTTGGAGCCAATGATACTGAAGGGAAAAAGGTTGGAGGTAAATTCAGTGGGCAAACCTGGGAAAAATCTGAGGGGGATATTGGAGGAGAATGCAAATTTGGAAGTATGGCAGGTGGAGTGAATTGTATTGGGGTACCTGATTGGGGGGGTGGGTTGGATAGGGGAAGGGCATGGCAAGAGGGCACCAATCTCATGATCTAAGGGGGGAGAGGATGGTAGGGAAATAAGCCTGGTGAGTGGCCCAATGTGAGTGGTCCCTGGCTGGCCAAGGCGTAAGGAGAATGAGGGTGGGGACAGGTTAGAATGGGTCAAATTGTGGGGGTTGGATGCCGTTCGTGTCCATGCTTTAGAGGGTTACTACGATATCTGGTGTATGTCTGAGAGTGGTGGACAGAAGGTTTAGCACGAACCCTAGATGTACTGTGATCCACAGAGGTCATGGGAGCGTTACATTGGTTGTTAATGTGGGGATGTGTTTGGTTTTTTTTTTCCAGCCAGAACTTGACATTATCATTCTGAAAGTCAAGTCTGTCTCTAGACAGTTTAGAGGATTTTTTACTAATGATGTCACGCTCATGTTAAAGTAATCGACCTGTAATGAGTCTATCATATTTAGTATAATCCGTATGCATCTTAAATGTAATAAAATGAAGGGTCTGTGATTGGATCTGGTCTTTAAGAGTGTTGCACAATGATTCACGCTTAGCACAAAAAACGTTTCATCATCCCTCTGGCACATTCCAACCTGTAATTATCCCAATCTTTTGTAAAGTCCACATCATTCTTAAATGGGCTTTCGAATCAGAGTCTCAAGCCACGGGGGACCAAGAGTTCCTTGAGGTATACCACAAGCAAAATCCAGTCCAGATGATGTTGAATCTCCTCCTTGAGAGTAGATTCTAACTGAAAGAATAGATTAGCTAGTTATTCGGAGCTGATTACTTGTTCAGCGGAACCGTCTTGTGCGGGACCTTTGGACGTTGGACTAAAAGCTTCATTCTTTGTCCATACATGCGTTAATTTCTGTTGTCCGAGTAAACGGTGTTGACAGTAATCCATTGATGTGACCTCTTTAGGGTGAGTTTACTAGAAAGAACCTAGAGCCACCGTATCTCAGAGTAAATTTTTAACTCTTTACCTGAGGGATTCAGGGCAATACAGCAAATAGTGGCAAAAAAAGAGAGAAAGGCGCTCATAGGGTGAGTAAGTCAAATGATGTTGCCCTCACAAAGGAGAGGTAGTGCGCTCACCTATTAGGGTTGTACCAAATTGGACGCAACCACAAAAAAGGCCAGAAGAAGATAGTTGTTGGTTGGTGCAGCCGGACTTGTCTAATCACCTCAGGCAGGAGCCAAACCGCTGGTCTGGTGGGCAATAGTACGGTAAGTGCTGGACCATAGTTATCAAGCAAACGTGTGGACGATACTGGGCGCAATATCGCGAAACCAAGTCTCAAAGGAATTTCGATTTATTCAAAGACAACGCGTTTCGGGTACATGACAACTTTATCAAGTCTAAAAAAAGATAAGTGTCGTCCACACGTTTGCTTGATCCCTATGGTCCAGCGCTTACAGTACAGAGTCTGTAGATGGCAGCAGTATGATGAGGCCACCGAGTGGCACAATGACAGAGTCTGGAGGTAGCGGCAGCATCAGGAGGTTGTCATTGTTTTCATGTACTTTTTGTATATTTGTTGTTTCATAACATATTTTCCTCACACTTTCAAACATCACACGACCTCACACGACGTCATTCGGTCCATACAGCAAAAGGAGTTTTTCAGTCACCCATCATTTTTACCCCCCCAAAAAAAAAAACTTTGAAAGAGTGGCACAATGACAGAGTCTGTAGATGGCAGCAGCATGAGGAGACCACAGAGTGGCAAGGTAACATAGTGTAGAGATGGCAGCAGCAGCAGAATACCACAGAGTGGCAAGGTGACATAGTGTGGAGATGGCAGCAGCATGAGAAGTCCACAGAGTGGCAAGGCGACAGTTTTGAGCTGGTGGCAGCAGTAGCAGGATACCACAGAGTTGCAAGGTGACATAGTGTGGAGATGGCAGCAGCATGAGGAGACCACAGAATGGCAAGGTGACATAGTGTGGAGATGGCAGCAGCAGGATACCACAGAGTGGCAAGATGACATAGTGTGGAGATGGCAGAAGCATGAGGAGGCCACAGAGTAGCAAGGTGACATAATTTGTCGATAGCAGCAGCAGCAGCTGCATCAGGAGACCACAAATTGACCCGGTGAAAGAGTGGGGCGGTGGGTGGCAATACCAGTACGGAAGGAAGGTGGGTGCAAGAAGGAGCACTTGGCATCAGATGTGTGTCAGAGTAGTAGCTGAGGCAGGTAGTCAGAAGAAACCGGTCTCTTTTATCAAAGTGTTGGTGTGGCACCATAGATGATCTAGTCTGATGCATCAGGAATTGGTGGTTGGGAATTTTGGCTGATCCACGCCTGATTCATCTTGACAAAGATCGTTCTCTCCACATTTTGGGAGGACAAGCGAGTTCTGCTTGGGGTAACTATGGCCCCCGCCGTACTAAACACCCACTCTGATGCCACACTACTGGCCGGACAGGACAGCTTTTCCAGGGTAAACTCTGCTAGTTGCGGCCACAAATCCAATTTGGCTACCCAGTAGTCCAGTGGATCTTCAATGTGGGGTGGCAGGGTGCTGTCCAAGTATACCACCACCTGCTGGTTCAGGTCCTGCTCCAGATCTACCTGCTGCTGCTGGTGAGTAGTTTCTTCACTATGCGGGTGAAGAAAGCTACTCATCAGCGACTGTAGACTTAGGCTGCTGCTGATGGAGCTGGTACTGCTCCTGCCAATCCACCCCTCCCCAGCAGCCATGGCAGTGGAACGTGAGCGCAGAGTGCCCCCCCGGTCAGACCTGCGAGAGGATGAACGATGGCGCAGATAGGCAGCGGCAAACTGACTTTTACCACATATAACTGCAGCGCTGAACACTGCATGAAATTTGTTTTTCTACTTAAATAATTCACAAAAGATTTTACCGCATATACAGTGTCTTGCAACAGTTTTTTTGTATTTTGTTACATTACAGCCTTAAAGTCAATGTTTTGTTAATCTGAATTTTATGTGATGGATCAGAACACAATAGTCTAAGTTGGTGAAGTGAAATAAGAAGAATATATAAATTAAACTATTGTTTAGAAATAGAAAACAGAAAATTGGCATGTGCGTATTTGTTAGGAAGCCCATAAAAAGCTCTGGTGCAACCAATTACCTTCAGAAGTCACATAATTAGTGAACTGATGTCCACCTGTGTGCAATCTAAGTGTCACATGATCTGTCATTACATATTCATACTTTTTTTGAAAGGCCCCAAAGGCTGCAACACCTAAGCAAGAGGGATCACTAACAAAACACTACCATGAAGACCAAGGAACTCTCTAAACAAGTAAGGCTACTTTCACACTTGCGTTAGGAGCGGATCCGTCTGGTATCTGCACAGACGGATCCGCTCCTATAATGCAAACGCTTGCATCCGTTCAGAACGGATCCGTTTGCATAACCATGAACAAAAAAAAAAAAAAAAAAAAAATTTTTTTTTTTTTGGTCATGATGATGCAAACGGATCCGTTTTGACTTTACATTGAAAGTCAATGGGGGACGGATCCGTTTGAAAATTGAGCCATACTGTGTCATCTTCAAACGGATCCGTCCCCATTGACTTCCATTATAAGTCTGGACGGATCCGTTCGCCTCCGCACGGCCAGGCGGACACCCGAACGCTGCAAGCAGCGTTCAGGTGTCCGCTCACTGAGCGGAGCGGAGGCTGAACGCTGGCAGGCGGATGCATTCTCAGTGGATCCGCCTCCATTGAGAATGCATCAGGGCTGGACGGCTGCGTTCGGGACCGCTCGTGAGCTCCTTCAAACGGAGCTCACGAGCGGACACCTGAACGCAGGTGTGAAAGTAGCCTAAGGGACAATGTTGTTGAGAAGTACAAGTCAGGGTTAGGTTATAAAAAAATATTCAAATCTTTGATGATCCTCAGGAGCACCATCAAATCTATCATAACTAAATGGAAAGAACATGGCACAACAGCAAACCTGCCAAGAGACGGCCGTCGACCAAAACTCCTGGACCGGGCAAGGAGGGCATTAATCCGAGAGGCAGCACAGAGACCTAAGGTAACCCTGGAGGAGCTGCAAAGTTCCACAGCAGAGACTGGGGTATCTGTACATAGGACAACAATAAGCCGTACGCTCCATAGAGTTGGGCTTTATGGCAGAGTGGCCAACTTTTCTGCCAAAGAAAATGCTATGTCTGGCGCAAACACCATCCCCACAGTGAAACATGGTGGTGACAGCATCATGCTGTGGGGATGTTTTTCAGCAGCCGGGACTGGGAAACTGGGCAGAGTTGAGGGAAAGATGGATGGTGCTAAATACAGGGATATTCTTGAGCAAAACCTGTACCACTCTGTGCGTAATTTGAGGCTAGGACAGAGGTTCACCTTTCAGAAGGATAATGACCCCAAACACACTGCTAAAGCAACACTTGAGTGGTTTAAGGGGAAACATGTAAATGTGTTGGAATGGCCTAGTCAAAGCCTAGATCTCAATCCAATAGAAAATTTGTGGTCAGACTTAAAGATTGCTGTTCACAAGCGCAAACCATCCAACTTGAAGGAGCTGGAGCAGTTCTGCAAGGAGGAATGGGCAAAAATCCCAGTGGTAAGATGTGGCAAGCTCATAGAGACTTATCCAAAGCGACTTAGAGCTGTGATTGCCGCAAAAAGTCGCTCTACAAAGTATTGACTTTAGGGGGGTGAATAGTTATGCACATTGACTTTTTTTGTTATTTTGTCCTATTTGTTGTTTGATTCACAATAAAATAAAAAAAAAACAATCTTCATAGTTGTGGGCATGTTCTGTAAATTAAATGATGCAAATCCTCAAACAATCCATGTTAATTCCAGGTTGTGAGGCACCAAAATATGAAAAAAGTCAAGGGGGTGAATACTTTTGCAAGGCACTGTAAGTGCAGCGCTCAACGCTGAATACAATTTTATTTTTCCACCGAAATAATTCACAAAAGATTTTACCGCATATAAGTGCAGCGCTGAATAAAATTTATTTTTCCACCAAAATGTGGTACTTCAATAAAGATTTTACCACATATAACGGAGCACGGAAATGGAAAGAATCTTCGGATTCCCACCACACTATACGGACGTCTCAGAAATTAACCGCTGCTCCCGACATCAGCTCGTGGGAAGGTCATGGAGCGTCCCAGTTATCCGGCATCTATTCGCTCCGCTAAAGGATTATTTTGAAAGTGTGTAGAAGCCACACGGGGCCCCCACGCTGCAGATTTATCAGGGAGACATCATGGAGATTTAACTGCATATAACCGCAGCGCTGAACGCTGGATACATTTTGTTTTTCGACTGAAATACTTCAATAAAGATTTTACCACATATAACCGCCGCACTGACTGACTGCTATCACTGCTACTTCCATGAACCCCTGCTACTTCCCAGGTAGGTAGGCTGCTGCGAAGCAGGTGCTCTACCCCGGGCACGTTTGACTCCTGACCTCCCACTGCTGCCACCCTGCTGACTCCCAGCCATGCTTTCAACACATATAACCGCTGCTGACCTGAACTGAGAATATATTTTTCTCTTTGTACTGAAATAGGCCATATCCCATTTGAAGCCCCCCTGATGCACCCTTACAGTAGAAACTCCCAAAAAGTGATGCCATTTTGGAAACTAGGGGATAAGGTGCTAGTTTTATTGGTACTATTCTGGGGTACAGATGATTTTTAATTGCTCTATATATTACGTTTTTTGTGAGGCAAGGTAACAAAAAAAATGGCTGTTTTAGCACTGTTTTTATTTTTTACAACATTCATCTGACGGTAGATCATGTGCTATTTTTATAGAGCAGGTTGTTACGGATGCAATGATATCAAATAGGTCTACTTTCTTTGTTTGTTTTAGTTTTACATAATAAAGCATTTTTGAAAGAAAATTATGTTTTTGGGTCTCCATATTCTGAACGCCATATTTTTTTTATTTTTATGCCGATCTTCTTGTGCAGGGGCTCATTTTTTGCAGGAAGAGTTGACGTTTTTATTGGTTCCATTTTTGGGTACATATGATTTTTTGATCATTCATTATAACATTTTATGGGGCAAGGTGACCAAAAAGATTGGTTATTTTAGCACAGTTTTTATTTATTTAATTTTACAACGTTCACCTGAGGGGTTAGGTCATATTTTTATAGAGCAGATCATTACGGACGTGGCGATACCTAACATGTATACTTTTTCTTATTTGTTTAAGTTTTACACAATAATAGCATTTTTATTTTTTGACCAATTGTCTTAGTTAGGTTCTCATTTTTTGCGGGATGAGGTTACAGTTTGATTAGTACTATTTTAGGGGGCATACGACTTTTTAATCGCTTAGAGTTGCACTTTCTGTGATGTTAGGTGACAAAAAAAATGGCTTTTTTTGGCAGTTTTTTTTTTTTTTTAATGATGTTCACCCGAGGGGTTAGGTCATGTGATATTATTATAGAGCTGGTTGTTAAGGACATTTTTATTTATTTATTTCACTTTAAGACAATAATAGCATTTTTGAAACAAAAACATGATGTTTTATTGTGTCTATGTTCTGAGAGCTATAGTTTTTTTATTTTTTGAACGGGACTCATTTTTTGTGGGATGAGGTGATGGTTTTATTGGTACCATTTTTTGGGACATACGCTTTTTTGATCACTTGGTGTTGCACTTTTTGTGATGTAAGGTGACAAAAATGGCTTTTTTTGACACAGTTTATAATTTTTTTTATGGTGTTTTTCAGACTGGGTGGATCATGTGATATATTTATAGATCTGACCGTCACGGACGCGGCAATACCAAATATATCTATTTTATTTTTAAAAAAATCTATTTTTAACTTTTTTTTTTATTCCTTACTTACTTTTTTTTTTTTTACATGTGAAACCTATTTTTTATTTTTTTATTTTACACTTTGCATCCCCCATAAGGTCATACAAGACCTCTTGGGGACATTTACCTTCACTTTTATTTTTCTTGTTGTACTGTAATACGCCCCTATATGCTTTCAACAGAAATAACTGCAGAAGTGAAATGCGGATATATTTTTCTTGTTGTTCTGAATATTATACTAAGATATAAGCCACTAAAGGCTTTCCAACATAACACTTGCAGCCCAATAACAAAAAGCTGGAATGACGGAGCTGTCTAATGACTATTTGGATCCCCAAATGATCGTTCCCTGCACTTGTAAATCACTTTCCTATCAATGTCCCTAGCGCCTTCTGAAATCTCTCCCTTCACTAAGATGCTGTGAAATGATTCCTATTTTTCCAATAGCTGTCCCTAGTGCCTTCACACGTCTGTCCCTGCACTCTGAACGCTGGAAAATGGCAGAATCTAAAATGGTTGCCGTATTTATAGGGCTGTGACATCACAGGGCTGGTTGGCTGGCTGCTGATTGGTTGCATGCAGGTATGTCAGTCTGGGTGATCCTGCCTTCCCAGAGTTCCATGCCCTATGTCCTCAGATGTGCAGCCGGCATTTTAGGAAAATTGTGATTCGTTACCACGAAGCGCAGAGAAATGCGCATTTGTTGCGAATCGAACTTTTCCTGAAATTCTAAACGAATTCCACTTTGTCCGCTTCGATTCGCTCATCTCTAATGTATACATTACAATACAGATTAAACACCAGAGGGCGCTATTATAAGAGAATATCTCACAACTGGTGCAGTTTTGTAATAGAAAGTAAATTACAAGAGTAACTAGTTTTTCCATTTAATGTTGGCACAACCTCTTTAATTTCTTCCTTTGTTAAGGAACCTGTCACCGGGATTTGGGGTATAGAGCTGAGGACATGGGTTGCTAGATGGCAGCTATCATATCCGCAATACCCAGTCCCCATAGCTCTGTGTGCTTTTATTGTGTAAAAAAAACGATTTGATACATATGCAAATTAACCCGAGATGAGTCCTGTATGTGAGATGAGTCAGGGACAGGACTCATCTCAGGTTAATTTGCACCTGACACCCTCTCTTCTTCAGAGCAGGGGGTGCCTGGTTTAATGCTCTAGTCTCCCATTGATTTACATTATGTTCAATTGTGCTCAAGCATACACAGTATTTGGCTGAACACTGCAATGTGCCGAGCATCGCTATGCTTGAGCTGACCTGCTGTTCGGCCGAGCATGCTCGCTCAACACTAGTAGGCAAACATCAGTGCCTGAGCATTACGGACCATAATTTGCGGTCCGCAGCACAGGCACAACTGTCAAATGGTCTTGTGCATGAGGCCTAATATTGACGCAAAGCATGCAATCCAGGCGCAAAATGCAACAAAAAAATTGCTCCATTTTCAATATGCTACAGAGAGTTTAAAAATACCCTTTTCTGATTAAAAGTCCCTTTAATTTTTCACTATAAATGAAACAAATGTTAAAGGGGTTCTCTGGGAATTATTTAAAGGGAGACTTTCACCTAATCTGAGCATTTTAAACCACTCAGATCAGGTTATAGACTCTTTGACCCTCATTACAATGGTACCTTTATTTTCTGTGTCCCTTGTCCAGATCATGAACTAAAAAGACAGCCGCAATATGAAAAGCTGTTCCTCTGACAATAATGGGCAGAGCAGTGCGCAGGTGCAGGCCAGTTCCCAGCCTGCCTTCTTCTCTTGCCGCTCGTGACGTCCGCCGGCTGGAGGCAGAGGAGGAGGTAATAATAGGACAGAAGGGCGGGCCAGAGGGATGAAAGAGGTGTGTTTTTCTGGGCACATCGCCCAGTAACGCCGCCCCTGGGCACCTTCAGAAGCTAATTTGCATACGTTTAAAAAGTTGTTTTTTTTTCATGATCTGGACGAAGGACACAGAAAACAAAGGTACCATTGTAATGAGGATCAAAGAGTCTATAACCTGATCTGAGCGGTCTAAAACGCTCAGATTAGGTGAAAGACTCCCTTTAAAATGGCTAATGGCTGCCAGCAGCCTTTCCTAGAATGTGAGCAGGACAGGTTGCCTCTACTTGCAGAACTGCCTAGTTGGGTGAAGGGACATGACCTGACTACACTGCTCTACAATAGATATTAATGATAAAAAATCCTGTCTATGATATGCCATCATGGCTGAGCAGCCTGACAGAAACACTCTCCAATATATAGTATTGCAAGTGCCAGAGCATAGTGTGTAGTTTGTCCCCTTTAACTTATTATGCAGGATGTAACAATTGCAGAAATACTAACTGTATGCCTTCTAGGTTTTACTACTTCGTAAAATAAAAACACATTCTTCATATCATTTAAAAAATTTTTTTTTTTAAATCTACAGTAGTGGCCAAAAGTGTTGAGACTCACTGTTTTTTGGTTCTCACAAAGTCTGCTTCAGCTTTTATGGTGGCAATTTACATTAATTCTAGATTGTTATGAAGAGTGATCAAACAAATTGCAATTAATTGAAAAGTTATTCCTTGCCATAAAAATAACTTAATGCACCATTCAACGATTTCCACTATATTGTAGCCCTGCCGCAAAGTGACCTACTAACATCATTTCTTCTTGTTAGCTCAGGAGAAAGTGTTAATGAGGACAAGGCAGCTGATATCACTCTGTCATGCTGATCGAGTTAGAAGAGCAGACTGGTTGCTTTAAAAGGTGGGTTCGTACTTGAAATCATTGTCTTCTTCGGTTAACCATTGTTACCTCCAATGAAACAAGTGCAGTCATCATTGCTTTGCATCAAAAGTGCTTCATGGGCAAAGACATTGCTCCTTGTAAGAATGCACCTAAATCAACCATTTATGGGATCATCAAGAAGGAGAAAGGTTCAATTGCTGTGAAAAAGACTTCTGGGTGCCCAAGAAAGTCCAGCAAGTGCCAGGACAGCCTCCAAAAAAGGATTCAGCTATGGGCTTGGGTTGCCACCAGTGCAGAGCTTGCTCAAGAGAGAGCAGGTATAAGTGGATCTGCACACACAGTAAGGGCTGCTTCACACGAGCGGATGCCGTGCGGGTAATCCGCAGCATGAATGAGAGCCAAGCCGCGCTCCGGACAGCAGAGACATGGAGCAGTAACATGATTGATAATGCTCCGTGCCTCTCTGTGATCTTTTTACTACAAAATCACAGTGAGATAAAGTTGTCACTGTGGTTTTGTAGTAAAAAGATGACAGAGAGGCACGGAGCATTATCAGTCATGTTAATGCTCCGTGTCTGCTGTCGAGAGCGCTGCTTGGATCTCATTCATGCTGCGGATTACCCGCACGGCATCTGCTCGTGTGAAACAGCCCTAAGGTGAAGGCTTTTGGAGGATGACCCGGTGTCAAGAAGGGCAGCAAAGAAGTCACTTCTATCCAAGAAAAACATCAAGGACAGACTGACATTCTGTGGGAAGTACAGAGAATGGACTGCAGAGGACCGGGGTAAAGTTATTTTCTCTGATGGAGCCCCCTTCAGACCATTGAGGACATCTGGAAAAATGATTGTCCGGAGAGGAAAAGGTGAGCTACCATGAGTCTTGTCACATGAACAATAAAGCATCCTGAGACCATTCATGTGTACAGTTGCTTCTCATCCAAGGGAGTGGGCTCAGTCACAATTTTGCCTAAGAACAATGCCATTAATAAAGAATGGTATCAAAACATCCTCAAAGACTAACTTCTCCCAGCGACCCAGGAGCAATTTGGTGATGAATATTGCTTTTTCCAGTATGATGGAGCACCATGTCACAAGGCAAGATAACTAAGTGGCTCGGTGAACAAAACTTTTAAATTTTATGTCCATGGCCGGGAAACTCCCCAATCCCATAGAGAACCTGTGGTCAGTCCTCAAAAACAATAGGGTTACAATTAAGGTATGGTGGCTCACTCTGTACACAGCTGTGGAAGTGGGTGCTGCTAAGTCTACTATGACTCACCCAGTCATAAAAGGGGATTGTAGTATATGTATGTGGAAAGACTGAGCACTCGCCAGCTGGACCAAGTGAAGACCAAGAACAGGTATATATAATGTGAGAATAATTTATTGATGAAATATTAATAAATAGCCCTGAACTTATATTGCAATAAAATATAAAATACAATGCTAATATAAAATGATGTAGTACCCAAATAACGAATTAATATGTAATAATAGCACCTGCATAGATACAATAATATAACATAAACAATGCTAAAAAGAGATTAAAAAAAAAAGGGCAAATATGGTAATATAGATGATATAAAAAACAGTATAAAATGTAGAAGTGGTTATATATTCGATATGTGTTCGGTATATATTCGATGAACCACTACATAGTCCAGTGAAGAAATATGCCAGGTATAATGTCCAATGATGAAAGCGGATAAATGTCCCTATATTTAAAGAGATAGATTCGCTTGTATAGGAACAAATCAACGTACAATCTAGGAATAGGAATGCACCTGTTATATGCCGTCTGTTGTGAGTATAACCGTGGCGTCCCACGAGGCTCACTGAATCAGATTAGGCAGTACCTGGGTCTAGTCGCTTGATCAAGGTGGTCATGTAGCTCTCAGCATGAGAGATCTCTTGATAGCTTTTCACCGATGTTGCAAGCCTGGACCTAGTTGGTAATTATCAAGGCGTCTTACTTAGTTCGTATTTGCGCGGTGTCACTGTTCCGGCAAAGTTAGGATCCAATTGTCGGGATGTTAGGGTCTCAGAAATGTTCATCAGCTGATGTCCAAAGTGTACAGAAACCAAGTCCTCAAAAACAGGTAGACAAACCACAGAAATTGTGATAAACTCTAAGGGCTGATTCACATCTGTATTTAACTGATTCGGTAGGGTGTTCTGGCAGAGAAACAGCCTGCTGGAGTTCACTCACCAGATCCAGCATAGCTGGACACAGCCATTCCCTCGCTGGACCTCATTGACTATAATGGGATCTGGCCATTTTCCGGCATAAGTGCCAGCTTTGGCTGGCCACAAAGTCCTGCTTGCACACTGCATGCTCTGCAACTTCTCTAAACTGTATATGTGGTAGAGGCCCATATCTAACCAGCACTGGAAAGAAACGTGGGACGCCACGGAACTGAAGTTCGTGCTACGAAACAGTGAGTACGGACAATTAATACACTCAGCCATTGTATGCCTATTTTATTATACCGCTGCAGTTAAGATACATCAACAGGACATGGATGGCACTAATGACCATTAAGGACTAAAGGTTACTGATGGTCTCAATATTTCCCTATATCCATGATATAAAATAGAGATGTGGATCCTGGAAACTTTCTATAGGACATAATCCTTTGCACATTATTAGAGACTACATAACTATACCAGTGAATGATTGGATCGCCAACAGAAATAGAGACTAGTGTATGTTAAGATCTACAAATACTGTATACAGGGAGTGCAGAATTATTAGGCAAGTTGTATTTTTGAGGATTCATTTTATTATTGAACAACAACCATGTTCTCAATGAACCCAAAAAACTCATTAATATCAAAGCTGAATATTTTTGGAAGTAGTTTTTAGTTTGTTTTTAGTTTTAGTTATTTTAGGGGGATATCTGTGTGTGCAGGTGACTATTACTGTGCATAATTATTAGGCAACTTAACAAAAAACAAATATATACCCATTTCAATTATTTATTTTTACCAGTGAAACCAATATAACATCTCAACATTCACAAATATACATTTCTGACATTCAAAAACAAAACAAAAACAAATCAGTGACCAATATAGCCACCTTTCTGTGCAAGGACACTCAAAAGCCTGCCATCCATGGATTCTGTCAGTGTTTTGATCTGTTCACCATCAACATTGCATGCAGCAGCAACCACAGCCTCCCAGACACTGTTCAGAGAGGTGTACTGTTTTCCCTCCTTGTAAATCTCACATTTGATGATGGACCACAGGTTCTCAATGGGGTTCAGATCAGGTGAACAAGGAGGCCATGTCATTAGATTTTCTTCTTTTATACCCTTTCTTGCCAGCCACGCTGTGGAGTACTTGGACGCGTGTGATGGAGCATTGTCCTGCATGAAAATCATGTTTTTCTTGAAGGATGCAGACTTCTTCCTGTACCACTGCTTGAAGAAGGTGTCTTCCAGAAACTGGCAGTAGGACTGGGAGTTGAAGCTTGACTCCATCCTCAACCCGAAAAGGCCCACAAGCTCATCTTTGATGATACCAGCCCAAACCAGTACTCCACCTCCACCTTGCTGGCGTGTGAGTCGGACTGGAGCTCTCTGCCCTTTACCAATCCAGCCACGGGCCCATCCATCTGGCCCATCAAGACTCACTCTCATTTCATCAGTCCATAAAACCTTAGAAAAATCAGTCTTGAGATATTTCTTGGCCCAGTCTTGACGTTTCAGCTTGTGTGTCTTGTTCAGTGGTGGTCGTCTTTCAGCCTTTCTTACCTTGGCCATGTCTCTGAGTATTGCACACCTTGTGCTTTTGGGCACTCCAGTGATGTTGCAGCTCTGAAATATGGCCAAACTGGTGGCAAGTGGCATCTTGGCAGCTGCACGCTTGACTTTTCTCAGTTCATGGGCAGTTATTTTGCGCCTTGGTTTTTCCACACGCTTCTTGCGACCCTGTTGACTATTTTGAATGAAACGCTTGATTGTTCGATGATCACGCTTCAGAAGCTTTGCAATTTTAAGAGTGCTGCATCCCTCTGCAAGATATCTCACTATTTTTGACTTTTCTGAGCCTGTCAAGTCCTTCTTTTGACCCATTTTGCCAAAGGAAAGGAAGTTGCCTAATAATTATGCACACCTAATATAGGGTGTTGATGTCATTAGACCACACCCCTTCTCATTACAGAGATGCACATCACCTAATATGCTTAATTGGTAGTAGGCTTTCGAGCCTATACAGCTTGGAGTAAGACAACATGCATAAAGAGGATGATGTGGTCAAAATACTCATTTGCCTAATAATTCTGCACGCAGTGTATGCCAGTCTACATTTAGACTAACTGGAAAGAAACCCTCTGTATAGTGACCAGGGGTCATTCCTTACATGAAGAGAAAAGGCATTTTACACATTAATATAGGAAATGGTTCCTTCCAAACTATGGAATGCTCAACCCCAAGAGGCAGTTATGGTACATGCTGTAAGAGCACTAAAAAGGGTTAGATGCTTATCTAAAGATAATTGACATTGAGGGATATCAATAATTTTGCCTGAATGATGTATAATTGATCTGAGAAGAGTTGAACTGGACAGACAAGTCGTCTTTTTAATGAGTAACTACATAAGTTTGGTAGAAACAATTAATTTCTCAATAAGACTGGGTACACAAAGCCCTAATCTCAAACTGCGTAAAAGAAAATAAAAAATCATTAGTGATTGTAGGGCATGTTTCCGAATTTTCAAATACACAGCATCTCCTGTATGTGGATTTGCCACGGCAAAGTGTGTACCCTGTAGAAAAATTTGCACGTATTGTAAAATCTACACTTTCTTTCAGTGTAAATTCCACCCCAGTCTTGGCTTACAAATACTAATGCTGACCATGTGAAAGTGGCCTGATATAAATGTTAGGGCGCCTTCATATGCTGCGGATTTTGTTGCAGAATTTTCCACAACTGAAAATCAGTTCCATTCATTTGATTGGGGGGGCTAGCACATGGATTTCTGCAAGCCCCATTCAGGTGAATGGAACTGATCTTCAGTCGCGGAAATTTGTGCAACAAAATCCGCAACGTGAAGGCGCCCCCTAATGGCTGGCACTATTGTATATGGGCTATAGGCGATTCTACTCTAGTGGAAAAAAAAATAAAAAATATGAAAACTCAATGCAATTGAGCTGAGACTGACAAAGTATAATCTACTGATGTTGCTTGGTCAAAGATCATACAACCAAGGTGGTGCACCCTTCATTTTGGGTTTTGTAGTAGGGTTTATGTTGATGTAGGGTCACATTAATACCAGGTGGTATCTCCCCTTGCGGCGATGCAATCTGCCGCTCCGGCATGGTGACAGTCATACAGATGCTGGATATCCTCCTGTGGTATGTCATTCCAAGCTCTTTCAACTTGGACCAGTAGTCCAGCCACGGTGCTTGTTGACTGGTATAAACTGCGGTGTTCGAATTGAGCCACTCATTCCCTTCCATCTCTGGTGGGAGTGAACGGTCGGGCTGAGAAAGTCAAATGAGGCTGCTTGCTGTGCTAAACGTCCAAAGGACGTTTGGATGTTTATATCCACAAAACCATCCACCCAATTTTTGTTAAGAAAACAAACAAAAAAAACCCCCATACAATATTCATTAAAAATATTTTATAAACAATTTAGATGGTAGTGTCCCTTTTAAATGTATAAATTACAAGTTTAGCTATAATCTTTTCCTACAAAAACATATATCAATTTGCTTAGTTCCTTCTGCTCTATACCATGCTGCCTGCGTTGTAAGGAGACCGGCTCTCTTTACTCATTGCATATGGGCCGCCTTGTGTCTGAAACACGCAAGCAGCAGTCAGGGGTTAACTTGAGGCTCCTCTCGGTGGACAAATGAAAGCATTGTGTGGGATGTGAGTTCAATAGGAGAGGAAGAGTAATGAATTTCTATTGTAAGAAGTGGGAAGGTTAAGTGTTTGTTTAGCTGCTGCCCAACCAGTCAGAGATCTGCAGTACTCAGATGATGTGGCCAAACAACATACTGCGATGATGAGACGTAAAGAAGTCATCTGCCGCAACGGCATAGATCTGCTCCTAATGGCAACCATCGATGACCTATTAAAATAATGAGGCAAGCGGACGTGTTCTGAAGTTTACCCATGGCTGGTCCGCACAGAAGAACACGCTAACATGGCGTGAAGGCCAACATGAATTCAGTAGCTTCTCTATTACAAACGCGGAATTTAGATCAGAACACAAAAGGACAGATTTTAGTTATGGACAACAGCCATTTTCTCGCTAAGCCCTATAACAGGGATCAGCAACGTTCGGCACTCCAGCTGCTGTGAAACTACAACTCCCAGCATGCACACTTACTCGGCTGTTCTTGTAACTCCCGCAGAAGTGACAGGAGGATTATGGGAGTTGTAGTTTCACAACAGCTGGAGTGACGGAGGTTGCTGATCCCCGCCCTATAACATAGATAACACATTAATCGTCTGGCCAACCTCTCTGTGAACAGTAATAAGGCTTATGTACATTGTCACTCTTGGTTAGCAAGAGGTTAAACGTGTCAAATAAATAATTGGTTACATTTTCAGGACTCTCCAGTGTATCAGATGTATACTGAATAGTCATAGAGGTATAGAAAAAAAAAATAACGTGTAGAGTCCTGTGCCATATAGCAGCTCTCATTACTACTTTAGCCAGGTTATGGCAACTATAAGGCCTCTTTCACACGGGCGTTGCGGGAAAAGGTGCGGGTGCGTTGCGGGAGGAGCTGAGCAGACTGATATACAGTTTTATGGGAAAAGATTTAGTAAAACTTGCAACTTAGGGCTCTTTCACATGAGAGGATGCCATGCGTGGAATCCGCTGCGTGAAAGACAGCCAAGCCCCGCTCTGGACAGCAGAGACACGGAGCATTAGGCTACTTTCACACCTGCGTTCGGGTGTCCGCTCGTGAGCTCCGTTTGAAGGGGCTCACAAGCGGCCCCGAACGCATCCGTCCAGCCCTAATGCATTCTCAGTGGACGCGGATCCGCTCAGAATGCATCAGTCTGGCGGCGTTCAGCCTCCGTTCCGCTCAGCAAGCGGACACCTGAACGCTGCTTGCAGCGTTCGGGTGTCCACCTGGCCGTGCGGAGGCAAGCGGATCCGTCCAGACTTACAATGTAAGTCAATTAGGACGGATCCGCTTGAAGATGACACCATATGGCTCAATCTTCAAACGGATCCGTGCCCCATTGACTTTCAATGTAAAGTCTGGACGGATCCGCTCAGGCTACTTTCAGACTTAGAATTTTTTTCAAACTATAATGCAGACGGATCTGTTCTGAACGGATACAAACGTCTGCATTATAGGAGCGGATCCGTCTGAGCAGACATCAGACGGACCCGCTCTGAACGCTAGTGTGAAAGTAGCCTTAACATGACTGATAATGCTCTTTGCCTCTATGTGATCTTTTTACTACAAAATGACAGTGAGGTAAAGTTGTCACCCTGATGTTGTAGTAAAAAGATCACAGAGAGACACGGAGCATTATCAGTCATGTTAATGCTCCGTGTCAGAGTGAGGCTTGGCTGTCTCTCACGCAGCGGATGACACGCACGGCATCCGCTCGTCTGAAAGAGCCCTTACTCATTTAAATCTATGGTATTTCTGGTTTGATTGTTTACGGGGGAGCTATTAATAGTGACTGGCAGCTATCTCTGTATACAATCGTGGCCAAAAGTTTTGAGAATGACACAAATATTAGTTTTCACAAAGTTTGCTGCTAAACTGCTTTTAGATCTTTGTTTCAGTTGTTTCTGTGATGTAGTGAAATATAATTACATGCACTTCATAAGTTTCAAAGGCTTTTATCGACAATTACATGACATTTATGCAAAGAGTCAGTATTTGCAGTGTTGGCCCTTCTTTTTCAGGACCTCTGCAATTCGACTGGGCATGCTCTCAATCAACTTCTGGGCCAATTCCTGACTGATAGCAACCCATTCTTTCATAATCACTTCTTGGAGTTTGTCAGAATTAGTGGGTTTTTGTTTGTCCACCCGCCTCTTGAGGATTGACCACAAGTTCTCAATGGGATTAAGATCTGGGGAGTTTCCAGGCCATGGACCCAAAATGTCAACGTTTTGGTCCCCGAGCCACTTAGTTATCACTTTTGCCTTATGGCATGGTGCTCCATCGATCCTGGCGCTTGCTAGACTTTCTTGGACGCCCTGAAGCCTTCTTAACAAGAATTGAACCTCTTTCCTTGAAGTTCTTGATGATCCTATAAATTGTTGATTGAGGTGCAATCTTAGTAGCCACAATATCCTTGCCTGTGAAGCCATTTTTATGCAACGCAATGATGGCTGCACGCGTTTCTTTGCAGGTCACCATGGTTAACAATGGAAGAACAATGATTTCAAGCATCACCCTCCTTTTAACATGTCAAGTCTGCCATTTTAACCCAATCAGCCTGACATAATGATCTCCAGCCTTGTGCTCGTCAACATTCTCACCTGAGTTAACAAGACGATTACTGAAATGATCTCAGCAGGTCCTTTAATGACAGCAATGAAATGCAGTGGAAAGTTTTTTTTGGATTAAGTTAATTTTCATGGTAAAGAAGGACTATGCAATTCATCTGATCACTCTTCATAAAATTCTGGAGTATATGCAAATTGCTATTATAAAAACTTAAGCAGCAACCTTTCCAATATTTATGTAATTCTCAAAACTTTTGGCCATGACTGTACACACTTACACAATGCTATCACTGATAACACCTCCCCCGTGTACAGCTATCAGTGACTGACAGCTATCTCTGTACATACACTTACACAGAGAATGCTATCAATCACTGATAGCTGTACACAGGGGAGGTGTTATCAGTGACTGACAGCTATCTCTGTACATACACTTACACAGAGAATGCTATCAATCACTGATAACACTTTCCCCCTGTACAATTATCAGTGACTGACAGCTATATCCGTATACACCCTTAGGGCTCATGCACACGAAGGTTTTTTCCTCTGATTTAAGTCCTCTTCCGTTCCGTTATTCCACAAAACATATCCATATGGTTTCCGCATGCGATCCGTTTTTTGCGGATTGGAAACGGAAACAGTAACTTATTAAATCACCAAACACATGAGCAATATGGGCTGGGCATAGCATTTCTACAGTATGGATCCGCAAAATACGGATGACTTGAATGGGGCCTCGGACCGTGATTTGCGGACAATAATAGGACATGCCCTACTTTTTTGCGGGACGGAAATACGGAAACAGAATGCACACGGAGTACCTTCCGTTGTTTTTGCGGACCCATTGAAGTGAATGGTTCCGCATAAGGTCCACAAAAAAAACAAAAAACGGAACAGAGGCGGAAAGAAAATACGTTCGTGTGCATGAGCCCTAACACAAAGAATACTATCACTGATAACACCTCCCCGTGTACAATTATCAGTGTATCTCTGTATACAAACTTACATATAGAATGCTATCCATATCCCTTCTGAATAGCGATTACAAATTCCTGGTGAAAATCCTATCAATTAGATTACAAGACATCTTCCCCAACATCATACACCCCTCACAAAGAAGTTTTATTAAATCTAGACAATCTGTCAAAAACATCAGGGCAGCTGTAGCCGACACCCTTGAGACACAAGATGGTAATTCCCTCCCCCCACTATCATTAAGTCTAGATGCCGAAAAGGCTTATGATAAAGTGTCATGGCCCTTTCTGAATGCTGCTCTATCCCACAGAGGATTTGGCCCGATATTCTCAGATTTTGTCTGCCATCTCCAATCGGATGTCCGCACTACGCTCACAATAAATGGCTATAACACCCCCTATTTGGATATTTTTAGGGGCACTAGACAGGGCTGTCCTCTCTCTCCTTTACTTTTTAACATTTTTTTTGCACCCCCTCTTACATCACTTACAGCCACTCCACACCTCCATACAACATAGTCATAATTCAGTCGCTCTGGCCGCATTTGCAGATGATATTCTGTTGATTATAAAAAAAAAAAATGAAATTACACTCCCATAAACATTACAGAATCTTACGGATATTGGACAACTCTCAGGATATACTCTAAATTTGGATAAATCTGAAGCCATGCTCCTTAAAAGGCCACACGAGACCGAGGTGGACTGCTCACTTCCCAATTCAATGGCGCTCGCACTCTATATCATACCTGGGGGTACAGATCACCAAGTCACCGGGCAAATTATACAACGCAAACATCGCTTGAGGACACATTGGCAGGCTGGCGACACCTTCCTCAAGATGGTGGAATTCCCTCGCCTGTTATACCTTTTACATTCGCTACCAATCTATTTTCGCCCTAGGGATGAGAAGAAAATCAACTGTCTATACCGTACATTTATCTGGCAGGGTCTCCACCCCAGGATACCTTATATTGTCCGACAACAGCCTAGATTGAATGGGGGGTTGAACTTTCCTAATATAAGGGCTTATAATATCGCAGCTCTCATGAGAATTGCTTGAAATTGGATATACCATAAGTCCATATTCTCAAATAGGGGTCAGAAACCGGCCTTTATACCCGGACTAGCCCTCCCTAACCTTCTCCATAGCCCAATGGGAGAGATCCCGGAACGAGCCAGGGAAAACATTTTAAAAAAAATGTCAACTTGGCAGGCGTGCCAAAAAATGAGAATTCTCAAAAATGTACACCCCCACAACTCATTACATATGACCCTCTTAGCTAACTCACATTTCCATATGGGGTCACCACATAGAGATTTTTTTGACTGGCATAAGGGAGGTATAACTTTGCTCGGCCACTTGGTGGACCACACCACACATAAGATTCTGTCTTTTAAAACTCTCAAAACTAAATACCCCACCATTAAGTTAAGTTTCTTCCCTTATTTACAAGCCAGCAGCTATTTCCAGAAGTTACTACACCACCTAACGCCTCGAGTATGGAGTCCGGCTTTACAGGCCTCCCTCAAACATACTCCTACTTTAAGGGGACATACCACCAGTTTCTCCAAATTTCTAAATACCCTTCTAGATTATAGTCAAGGGCAATGGGCAGTAACTAAGTGGCTCAGCGATATCCCGCAACTAATGTCCACTTTGTATCAGACCCTGGAACGCAATCTCCGCTATTTGCCAGCCAGTCGCTACCGGGAGATGACCCTACAGATTTATCACCGGGCATATATTTCTCCGGTACGGGGCCATCGTATGGGCGTCTTTGAGTCAGATGGCTGCTTCGCGTTGTGGTGAGGCAGGAGCAGATATTTTTCATTGCTTGTGGTTATGCCCGGTGATGCAATCCTTTTGGGGTAAAATACATACATTTACCACCACCCATCTGACGTCAGCAGCACCTTTGGACCCTATATGGGCCATTTTCGGATACATTGACTCGACCACAATGTGGTGCACCCCTGGTAGCCGGAAACTACTATGTCTAATAGCAGCAGCAGCAGCGGTCAAGACCATCCTCCATATATAAATCGATCCTATACCCCCATTTAAGTTATTTCTCGAGAAACTCTGCTTATTAACCCCTTAGGGACCAGGTCATTTTTCACCTTAAGGACCAGACTGATTTTTGCAAATCTGACATGTGTCACTTTATGTGCTGATTACTTTAAAACGCTTTTACTTATCCAGGCCATTCTGAGATTGTTTTATCGTCACTTCATGGTAAATTTGAATCAAAATATAAAATTTTTATTTATTTTAAAAAACAAAAACAAATTTAGGGTACTTTCACACTAGCGTTTTTCTTTTCCGGGATAGAGTTCCATCACAGGGGCTCTATACCGGAAAAGAACTGATCAGGCATATCCCCATGCATTCTGAATGGAGAGTAATCCGTTCAGGATGCATCAGGGTGTCTTCAGTTCAGTCATTTTGACTGATCAGGCAAAAGAGAAAACCGCAGCATGCTACGGTTTTATCTCAGGCGAAAAAAACTTAAGACTTGCCTGAATGCCGGATTTTTTCCCCATAGGAATGTATTAGTGCCGGATAAGGAAAGAGATGGATCCGTCTGTCCGCATGACAAGCGGAGAAACGGATTCGTTCTCGCAATGCATTTGTGAGACGGATCTGCATCCGGATGCGTCTCACAAATGCTTTCAGTCCCATCCAGATCGGCAGATCCGGCAGGCAGTTCCGACTACGGAACTGCTTGCCGGATCACACTGCCGCAAGTGTGAAAATAGCCTTACCAAAAATTTGGAGAAAATTTGCAACTTTCCAAATTTCACTTTCTCTGCTTTTAAAACAGATAGCGATACCTCATATAATAGTTATTACTTTACATTTTCCATATGTCTACTTCATGTAGAAGCAAATCCTAAAATTTTTCAGAAAATTTCGAAAACCCACTTTTTAAGGACCAGTTCAGGTCTGAAGTTACTTTGTGAGGCTTAATATAAACCACCCAAAAATGACCCCATTTTAGAAACTACACCCCTCAAGGTATTAAAAACTGATTTTACAAACTTTGTTAACCTTTTAGGTGTTCCACAAGAATTAATGGAAAATGGAGATGAAATTTCAGAAATTCCCTTTTTTTTGGGCAGATTTTCCATTTTAATCATTTTATTCCGCTAACAAAGCAAGAATTAACAGCCAAACTAAACTCAATATTTATTGCCCTCATTCTGTAGTTTACAGAAACACCCCATATGTGGTCGTAAACTGCTGTACGGGCACACGGCAGGGCACAGAAGGAAAGGAACGCCATATGGTTTTTGGAGGGCAGTTTTCACTGGGATAATTTTAACTTGCCATGTCACATTTGAAGATGAACCCCTAGAGTAGAAACTACAAAAAAGTTACCCCATTTTGAAAACCACAGGATAAGGTGGCAGTTTTGTTGGTACTAATTTAGGGTACAGAAGATTTTTGGTTGCTCTATATTACACTTTTTGTGAGGCAAGGTAACCAAAAAAAATAGGTTAGATCATGAGCTATTTTTATAGAGCAGGTTGTTACGGACGCGGCAATACCAAATACTTTTTTTGGTTGTTTGTTTCAGTTTTATGTAATAAAGCATTTTTTTTTTAAAATTATTTTTTAGTGTCTCCACATTCTGAAAGCAATATATTTTTTTGGGCTGACTTTCCTATGTAGGGGCTCATTTTTTTCAGTATGAGATGAGATGATGGTTTGATTGGTACTATTTTGGTACTATTTTTTTACGGTGTTCACCTGAGGGATTAAATCATGCGATATTAGTATAGAGCAGGTTGTTACGAACGTGTAGATACCTAATATGTATACATTTTTTTTTTTTTAAGTTTTATACATAAAACGTAATATTTTTGAAACAAAACAAATCATGTTTTTGTGTCACCATAGTATGAGAGCCATTTATTTTTAATTTTTTGGGCGATTCTCTTAGGTAGGGCATCATTTTTGCAGGATGAGAGGATGGTTTGATTGGTACAATTTTGGGGTGCATATTACTTTTTGATCGCTTGCTATTACACTTTTTGTGATGTAAGGTGACAAAATGGCTTTTTGACACAGTTTTTATTTTTTATGGTGTCTATCGGACGGGGTGGATCATGTTATATATTCATGTTATATATTTATAGAGCCGGTTGTTACGGACGCGGCGAAACCCAATATGTGCGGTTTTTCTTTTTCTATTTTTTATTATAAAATCAGGGGAAAGGGGGGGGGGTGGGCATGGCCTGACCGGACATGTGAGCGGCTGTGTGGCACAAAATCCTCTAAAAACTCCTGCAAACTGCTTAAAAGTGTGTGTGACTCGCCAGAATTGAAGATCGCACTGTTCCCCTTGTACCTAGCTACATATTCGCTGAAAAATGAAGCGACAAAAGGCAAAGGAGAGGGAAGGAAAGGACTGCAGTGCCGACCAGCCTGTGAAGAGAGCGGAGGTAGCGGCGCGCCTAGAAAGATTCGCTCATACCAGAGCGTCCTCTGTATATGAACTGGACCTGGAAACCTCCGCTGTGTCCACCGCCCAGAACACTGAGGAACCAGCTGTGCTTGCAGTACAATCTCAAGAGGTTGGTGAAACTTCAGAATGGGTGGTTGCTGCTGATAAAGAACCTACTATCAAAGATGTGTTTGCAGCAGTAGCGCATAGTAACAAAGCGCTTGCCTCACTCAGCAATAATTTTGGTAGCCTGAAACAAGATATTGGGCTTATCAGACAAGATATGAAGCAAGTGAGGGAAAGAATTTAAATAATGGAGACATGTGTAAGCGACTTGGAAGATCAAGTACAGCCAATACAGCGTGATCTTAAATGTGTGATTCATAATGTCACGTTGCTCATATCCAAGACGGATGACATGGAAAACTGGCTAAGACGTAGTAATGTCCGTATGATTGGAGTGCCTGAAAAGAGCAGAGGGATCAGGCGCTGTTACATTTGTAGAAAAGTGGATAATAAAAAAGTTTGGCAAAGATAAGTTATCTCCGTTTTTTGCCGTTGAGCGTGCTCACCGTGTACTGTTTCGCCCTCCACCACCCGGGGCGCCACCGAGACGTCAGGGACCGAGATACCATCCAGAGAGGTGCCAGAGACTGTACGGATCTCACTATAAATGGTAGCCAGATCTCTTTATTCCCGGACTTTTCTGCTGAAGTTCAGAAGAGACGTGCTCGTTTTCTGGACATTAAGAAAAGGCTGCGGATTCTACAGCTTCCTTACTCAATGTTATACCCGGCAAAACTGCGGGTGGTTGCAAAAGATGAGACTCATATGTTTGATAATCCTGAAGATGCATGTCAGTGGTTGGATGCGCATGAAGGAGATCTGTGTGGAAATTCTTGAGTTCATCATGTGCCATTAGTAATGTTTAATAACTACCTCAGTTTTCTTGCAGGAATTACTGTAGTTAGAATGGTAGAATTGCTATGCTGCTTTACAGTTTGAACGTTCTTACAGCAAGACAGCTTATGAAAATAATGGGAGGCAGAATAGAGCAGTTGTTCAGAAATTACCTACTGTGAATGAGTCACATACAACTGTTCGTTATAATGTTTATATCTCTGTAATAGCAGTATGTAGGAGATTGGTATAGAAATATGCTTTGCCAGAGTTCAGTGCCAAGTATGCTTACTGTAATAGTTGACCTATTGACAGTTTTGATTAATTGCTATATCAGAGTTCAGGTATTTTTAATACCCCAGTTCTCCTCTTGATAGGAGAAATGTCTTTTTGTTTTACTGTTTTATGTTGGGGAAGGGGTGGGTTTTTTGGAATACTATCGCTATAGGAGATCGCAGTAACAGCCAACTACAATTCTGGAATTGGTTTGATGATGGGGACCCTTAAAGGGTTTCCATCACTTCGTTTCACATAATTAGCTGTCAGACACTAGCGATCCGCTAGTGTCTGCTCTGCCAAACCATCCTAATATAATTGCTTTTGGGGCAGCCGTTTTGCTAAAAAAAGAACTTTTATTAATATGCTAATGAGCCTCTAGGTGCTATGGGGGCGTCATTAGCACCTAGAGGCTCCGTCTACCTTCAGAAACTGCCGCCGCCCAGCGCGTCCCTCCAGCCCGCCCATCTCCTCCTGAATGCGATCCTCCCTGTGAGCGCCTGTATTCGGCGCATGCGCAGTGAATGTCTGACCGCTTCCCTGCTCAGACATCTCCACTGCGCCTGTTCCTCGGAGCACTATGACGTCATCGCGCAGGCGCAGTGGAGATGTCTGAGCAGGGAAGCTGCTACAAGCCGCTACAAATTTGACCGCGCAGCTGCAGTGGAAAAGGAGATAGGAGGAGAGTAAACGGGCGGGCAGAGGCACACGGAGGGCGGGGTTATGAGCCGTTGAGGAGGTGCTGCCTGGGGCTCGGAGGATTGAGACGCCGCCCTGGGCACTTGAGAGGGCTCATTTACAGAATCTTTAAAGTTCATTTTCAGATAAAAGAAAACTCTGTTACATACATCAAAGGTACCGTTTTTAAGTTCTGGGTGGCACATATAACACTATTTGATCAGTCTAATATGCCCAAATGTGGTGACAGACTCCCTTTAAAGGCATATATATGTTAGAGGGGTATATATTAAAGAAATTAGCATACACAAATCTAAAAATAAGGCCCTTTCAATTGAAATGTCTAATAGAGTGCTGGAAACTGAGGTGAAATATATTGCCAATCCAACACCAGAGAATGCTAATAACTGGACTGAGGCCCAAGATCTGTGGAAAGAACATCTGATTGATAAGGCAGGAGCTAAATGCTTCTTCAGGGCACAGAAATATTTTATGGAAGGTGAGAGTGCTGGCCACCTCTTGGCTACCATTGTAAAAGCACAATCAGGTCCCTCCTGTGTGACAGCTGTCAGAGACAGGAATGGTATCCTGGTTACCAGGGATGAGGATATAGTTGGGACATTTCATGCTCATTTTAAGGATGTCTATAGGTCTAGGTTGACAGTTTTCTCAAAAGACAGGGATTGTTATCTGAGTGAAATTGTAATGCCTACCCTCTCTGTGGAACAAAGGGAACTTCTCGATGAAAAGGCACCGGGCGGGGATGGTCTTCCTGGGGAATTTTACAAAAAACATCAAGATTTATTACTCCCACATCTCTTGAATGTACATCAGGATTCCTATAACACATGTACTTCACCGAGCTCGATGAGAGAAGCAGTGGTTGTTGTAATCCCAAAGCCGGGTAAAGATCCTACCTTAGTTGACTCTTATAGGCCCATTTCACTACTGACCGTGGATATTAAAATACTTGCCAAAGTCTTAGCTAACAGATTGCTAGGGGTTATCTCCGCTATTGTACATGAGGATCAATGTGGTTTTATGCCAGACAGATCCACCTCCCTTAATCTTAGGCGTCTTTGCCTTAATCTTCAACTGGGAATGGAGGGGGGAGATTGTAGTGCTGTGGTCTCTCTTGATGCTGCCAAAGCTTTTGATAGTGTCGAGTGGGACTATCTGTGGGCTGTATTGTCAAAGGTGGGATTTGGTCCTTGTTTCATTAAGTGGGTTAAACTACTGTATGACCAGCCTAGAGCTAGGTTCAGAATAAATGGTGGACTGTCCCAGGTGCTGGAATTGGAGAGAGGTACGAGGCAAGGCTGTACTCTATCCCCTCTGCTCTTTGCACTGGCAATTGAGCCGCTAGCATGTCTAATCCGATCTACTCCATTAATACAAGGTATTGTAAGAGGGAGGATGGAAGAACGAGTATCGCTATATGCGGATGACATGTTGTTATATGTGGGAAACCTAACCTCCATTAACCCCATAATATCGCTTATTTCGGATTTTGGTAACCAGTCTGGTCTGCTTATTAACTGGGATAAATCTGTGATTCTCCCATTATCCCCTCTCCCGCAATCTCTCTCTCTTGCCCATACTAACCTTAAAGTAGTATCATCTTTTAGATATTTGGGAATTGAAGTTTCAGCCAACCCTCATAGATATATCCCTGACAATATAATACCTATACTTGCCAAATTTAAACGTAAAGCGATATCATGGCATAAACTCCCCTTATCTCTAATTGGTAGGGGTAAATTGCTGAAAATGGTTTTGATGCCACACCTTTTATATATACTCCACAACGCACCTGTTTGGGTTCCCATGTGCTACTTTTACAAGATTCTAAAATTTTTCCGGTTTGTGTTGTGGAAAAAAGATAGAAGTAGGATCAAATTAGAAACTCTGCAGTGATGAAAGGAAATGGGTGGCCTAGCTTTACCTAATCCTTTTCTATACTTTGTAGCCGCTCAAGCGCAGCATTTTAAGAGCTGGAGTGTAGTTGGAGGAGGTGGAAGGAGTGGTAAGCTTGTAGAGTGGGCTTCTGGGTGCTCTCCTCCTGTTACGTTTTTGGAGAGAGAGGTAGCTGTAAAATTGAAAGCGATCCCGATTATTGGGCTCATAAGGAAAATATGGGATAAGATCAAAGAAGTGTTGAGAATCACAGGATTAATGGACATCTCACCTATATGGCGTAATAAGGCTTTGTCAGAAATATCTTGCCTAGAAGGTTTTTCCCAATGGGAAAGAAATGGCAGATGGAATATTAGTCAGGAGAGTATCTGAAAAAGTTTCCTCTGAAAGTAAAACTGCAATGGGAAAAGGATGTGGGTGTGATAACAGATACTCAGTGGGAGGAGATACTGGCCTTGACCCCAAAGTTGTCCCTTAGTGAAGCAGCTAGATTATCACAACTGTACATGGTCCACAGGACGTACAAATCCCCAGCCTTTTTATTTAAAATTGGTTATAGAAGTGACTCCACATGTCCGAAATGTCAGGAGGAGACTGGATTATTCCATATGTTGTGGAACTGCAGTGCCCTGAAACGGTACTACTCTAGTTAACAAAATATATAGTGCAAAATATGTGCCAAATCCTAGAATGTGTATACTTGGTATCTTTGGAACTGATAACTTACAAGAATACATTGTCACTGAATTAATAGAATATTATATCAAGCGCGTAAAACACTGGCCGCCAAATGGATACAGCCTCTTCCTCCTACTATCGCTGAATTTATTGCAAGATTGAACATTGTAATAAGAATGGAGAGAGGGGTATACATTAAACGTAATTGCCTGTCTAAATTTGAAAGTATATGGGGCCTATGGATAGACAGATCAAGGGTATGTAGTCCTTGGCTAGAGGGATAGGAGTCACGTAAGGGGATGTGTATTGGGTGTATCATCAAATTTGAGTGAATTTGCTCTAAATATCTGGATATGTATGATATTTATCGGCTATTTGAGTCCTATTCCGATTAGACAATCCTTTGTAATACTCTAAATCTGTCTCAAGGGGGTGGGGGAGTTTGTGTTGTGTTTAAGTGTATTTAACTTTTATATTATTGTAGCTATGTTATGTCATGATTTTGTATTATGACCTTTGACGCTGCTTGATTGTAAACTTCTGATCTGCATTTTGTATGGTCATTTTACTTGAATGAAACTAAATAAAAATTATCTGATTAAAAAAAAATAATAATCAGGGGAAAGGGGCGTTTTTTTCTTTTTTTTAACTTGAAACTTTTTTTTATTTTATTGAAAACTTTTTTACTCTGGGACTTCAACGTTTGGGGGTCTGATCCCCTTCTGCAATGCATTACATCTCATCTGTATTGTAATGCATTGCCTGTTAGTGTATGACACTGAGTCATACACTAACAGGTTGCCAAGGAGACCCAGCCTGAGATCTCCTGGGCACCCGTGGAAGGCAGGTCCCGATGCCGTGCAAGGCATTGGGCAGCCTCTGCACGGCAACGGGCTGCCTCCTGACACATCCGAGTCCCCACCACAGCAGCGTAAGGGACTCGATGCGCTCCTTCACCCGACACAAACCCATTCTCTGTCGCGGTCAGCGTGGACTGTGGCATAGAAGGGGTTCATCTGCAGGCATCAGCTTTTACAGCGATGCCGGCGGATACAGCAGTGGTCCGGCTATCAGGGACTGCCGAGCCCCTGCAGTGATCGGACACGCACCGCTACGATGCACGCCGTGCATGTACGGTGGAATGCCTTTTGTCAATGCATCCCCCGCCGAGCATGCACAGCGTTTTGTGTTAAGGGGTTAATGAAGATGGATTGGGTAAAGGCGTCTTCAAAAAAGGAGACACATGTGAAGCTATTTTTTGCATGCTGGGAGAGAGTTTTATAGACATACTGCCCCTCCAGGTTAGGAGATGTATTCAGGAATGTTTCCAGCTCACCTCCTGGTACCAGACACGAATCTTATTGAATGAGCCGCCTATATCAGGGACATGATCTAATCTGAGTGCTCTATGTTTAGACTTTACATGTACTGAATATGGAGATGAATGAGTTGGGCTGATCTTATGTTTTACTTGCTCTGCGGTTTGCAGAGAATTCTGTAATGGTTCTTTCACCACTTTTTCCCCCATGTCCATCCTTTCCCCTTCCCTCCCCCCTATCCCTCATTTCCCTCCTAAAAAACCAACATATGTCGGAAGGTTGACGAAATGACTTTAATATATTGCTCTATTTGCTTGTATTGGGACCATCACCAGAGACGTGCCATGAACAATACTGATCAATATTACTGCTCTTATTAAAATGTATGTCATATTTTTTTTCTTAAGTCAACATTAAATAAAAACATTTGAAAATAGAATACTATCAATCACTGATAAAACCTCTCCCTGTACAACTGACCACGAAACTATCTATCAATCTGCTCAGCTTCTCTTGCTATATAGCAGGCAGCCTACAGATTGCACTGCGTTTTGTGGTCATGTCTTCTTTAACGGGATTGGCTTATTAATACCATTTGGAAGGATGATCAATGTTGTTGAAACACAGCACAGGTTATATGTACGTCTGAGATGACACTTTTAAAGGCTCTAAAGTATACTAAATGGCCCCTTCCAGAATCAATCAAAAATAAAACTGCAGCACTCACCGGTCTTCAATTCATGCCGGTTTACTCACCAAAAATTGTGACGTTTCTCAAGCAAGACCGAGAGGTTAAAACGTTGCAATTTCTTGTGAATAAACCAGCATGAATTGAAGACCGGCGAGTGCTGCAGTTTATTTTTAATTTATTCCGGATGATTTGGGGATACTACAGACTGGTATCCAACACCATAGAAACTTTTTGCTATAGATTTTTAAGTGCTGCTACTTTTTTTTATTTTTTGCCATAAAACTGGTGCATCTTCGGCCGCACCAGGCATATCAGAGTTACGCCGGTCTGCAATAAATTTCCCCCCTTAGTGCCCATTTAGCCAAAACGTGTGTTGAGAGTCTGGCATGTTATCTTTCCGATTCAACTAAAAGGTTCTGTGCAGAACATTACTATTCCTACAAAAAAAACTAACTCAAATTGTTCTTTATGAAACCCGCTTTCTCCATCAAATTTTATAGTAAGCATTGTGCATTCCATGAGGTCATATTCTCTGGGTATTTGCCAAACTCTAATTAGTCCATGAAAAGGCTAACTAGTAAAACATGATTCATCACTCCAGAGGTTACGTTTCCACTGCTCAAATGTCCAGTGGAAGACACTATTTCAGCTGTCACTCTTGGCATTGCGCATGTTGATCTCAGATTTCTGTGAAGTTGCTCGTCCATGGAAATCCATCTCATGAAGCTCTTGAGGGATTGTTTTCACTTCAGCTAATACAGAAGAGCAGAGCGCTCTGCATGGGCAGAGAAAGCACAAACCTAAGAACCTCTGAATTTTCAACAGGTAAAATTAAGCTCATATAAAAAGATTGTCACTTCCAAAAAAAAAAACAACTACAGTAAGAAAAAAACAAACAAAAAAAAAAACCCACTGATTCTGAATCTGTAAATTATACAAGAGTTTAGGAGTCCCTCTGTATAATTGTGGGTGTACAGAAAGGAAAACAAGTGACGAGAACTATAAGGCCCCTTTCACACGAGCGAGTTTTCCGTGCGGGTGCAATGCGTGACGTGAACAAATAGCACCCGCACTGAATCCTGACCCATTCATTTAGAAGGGTTCTGTGTACATGAGCGTTGTTTTTCACACATCACTTCTGCGTTGTGTGAAAATCGTAGTGTGTTCTATAGTCTGCGTTTTTCACGCAGAAGTGAATGGGGCTGCGTGAAAAACGCATTTCATCCGCAAGCAAGTGCAGGTGCGAAGCGTTTTTCACTGATGGTTGCTAACAGATGTTGTTTGTAAACCTTCAGTTTTTTATCATGAGCGTGAAAAACGCATCAAAACGCATTGCACCCGTGCGGAAAAAACGGAACAACTCAACGCAATCGCAGACAAAACTGATTTAACTTGATTGCAAAATAGTGCGAGTTTCCCTGAACGCATCCGGACCTAATCCGTCACGCTCGTGTGAAAGGGGCCTTAGAAGATGCAGATTCAGAATCTGTCCTTTATATGTTTCTACTCACTTGCATTCCCCCGCGGTAAGTCTACAAATGGGCCAAATGATGCAAAGCGAAGACTCCTAAACTTGCAAGGTATAATGAAGAGGACTCCAGGACTCACTCTCAGCATGCAGCACATTTGCAGTTGAATAGTGGGGGAGTGCAAGAAAGTAAAAAACCTAAAAATGACACATTCAGAACCAGCCTCTTTTATAGTATTCACTGGTTACTCTAGTTTACTGGGTCTTTGGTAATGACAATCTCTTTAATGACGTAGATATGAAACGAAGAGTAAAAAATGCACCAAAAACCAAAAAGGCCGATATGAAACTATCCAACCTTGAAACCAACAGTAGGCAAGCGTTAGCCAAAAAGGTAGTAATGGAAAGCACTCCCACCCAAACCCTAAAAAGGCAATATACTAGTTGGACCAGGAGAAAATACCAGCTATATTTTCTGTTGTTCTTTTCCGTTAGAGGAGCATCACTCTCATGGAGATTGCTCAGTTTTTATACCAGACATACGCAGATGTGAACATGCCTTAAATCAGACATTCGAGTGACTGCCAAAGGTACTTATAATGACAATCAACATAGCCATCTAATATTAATGGGAGCAATATCTCTGTAAATAGAGAGAACATAAACAGGTAGCTAAAATGGCAAACCAAAATTGTGGAGCACCACGTGCCATTGATGTGAGAGGTGAACGTGAGCTACTGAGGTGCACGAGGGCAACCGATACGCTACAGTGGAGCAGCTCACCGCCAGAATGAAACAAGGGGCTACAAGACTTGGCCCTAAAACAACAGTTCAGTGAACCCTACTGTATATGGGGCTCCGAAGCAGACAAATGGTCACTGCACCTCTGCTAACGAAGTTGCATCAGCAGAAAAGGCTTCCATTTTCGCTGCAGTATCGGAACTGAACCTCCGCTGATAGGTAGAGGGTTGCCTTCTCCGATAAGTCACATTATCTGGTTCATCCATGAGATGGTCATTAGCGTGTCAGACTGAGAATTATTAAAGAACAAACACTCTGCAACCATTGCTGGAAGAACACAAGCTGGTGGTGGCAGCGTTCTGGTCTGGGGAATGTTTTCCTGGCATTTTCTGGGCCCACTCATCCATGTGGAAGGCACTCTCTACCGATTTGGGTATGAATCCATCCTTGCAGATCACGCCCCCCCATACATGCCGATTGTCTTCCATGAGGTGGATGGGACCTTACAGCAAGCCAAAGCGGCGCTAGCACCGTATTTTAGACTATTTCATGCCTGTGTAGCTTACTTCAGTGAAACTACGGCCACTATTTAATCCATATAGACCTTCTCTTGTATTCTAAAGATTACAGGCCTTTCTTTAATTCAAAGTAAGCAGCTTTAATAAAGCTTTTATGTTTAGTTTATTTTATATAAAGGAAAGGAATAATTTCAATAGTTTTTGGAATGTTCTCCCAAGATTTGTTCCTAAAATTAGAAGTACAATTTGACTTCTGATTATTGACCTGCAATTGGCAATGTAAGGTTTTAGTACACACTTTACAGTGCAAAGATATAAATGTAACCCCTCTCCGCAGAATAGGTGATGCATATCTGACTGGTGCGGGGGTAACAGCCTATATGTTGAACACCAGTTCGGCTAATGGAGTTTTTGGAGAGGGCAGCCCTCTAAATCGGCCAAACATTCTTCAAAAAACTCTCAAACTTTTAAAGAGATTTTTTTTTTACCATTAAAAAAACATAAGATGCAAATATGGATCCCAAGGTGTAACTGGAAGGTTAGTGTGAGCCTTCTGTTTTTGTAGGGGTTGCTCTTCACATAGTATCAGTATTAAAAACAATGCACAGGCATAGCAAACACAAGGTAAACAGGCAAAGTATTAAACCCTGCTCCGAGTAAGGATAAATGGGTTACTTTATTTATGGGATTTTACACTATAAACCTTCATCACCTCTTATAACTGAGTTTTTTGGAAAACAATAGCAAAAAGCCTAGAGAGCAAGGACTCTGGAATCCAGCAGTAAACACTTTTCAGGACCAAATGACAGATGCAATAAACTGGCTCAAAACTAGGTAAGTTACCCTGGCAAACCACTATATTTATCGCAGCTTGTGACTAGGTCCTGAAATGAGTTCATGATTGCAGGCAGAAACTTTCCAAAAGTTTTGCCCTCTTTTCAGACTATACCCATCTCTGCAGTAGTATTTTCAGAGGCCAACTTGAACAATTAGAAAAGGTGCTAATATTCCAAAAGACATTGAAAGAAAAATTAAATAACAAAAATAAAAGATAACAAGTGATCCCATTACTTAGTGTGCAGAACAGCAGCCTCTTAACACTCACTACAAGGAGTGTTAAAGCAAAAAAATGGAAGGTAGGAAACACCGAAGATGGTGCAGGTACAGTCGTGGTTATAGGATATGTACGTAATATGATTCAAGGATTGCTAATGAAATCAGATTTCTCAAATGTTAAAACATTTGATGAACTGAGCACCAAACAACAGCTGATCTGTCTTACAAAGTGCTATCTTCTTAGATTGGGTCTCAGCCGTGGTCCCTGTTCTTTCAAGGGTCACTTCAGTATACAACTTTTTAGGAAAATGGAAAAACCTGCACCTGGTTATGAGAAAACAGACTGAAGTGGCTTATTGCAAAAGATCCACTTTGTACGGCTGATAGCAATAAGAGCTGAATGTGAAACGGTCCATCCGGGAACTGAAAGCAGATATTTGTGGCAGCAGTCATGAGCATCTCCTCTGTAGTCAATACAGGACTTTGATCCCTTATTCACTGTCCAACAGTTCACAAATAGGAATTTACTTTAACCCAACCATGGGATTTAGTCTCTTGATTGGTAGAACAGGATATATCCCGATTCAGAGTTTTTGGAAATGTCTGATGTTAAACCGTAGAACTCTTCAATGGCTTGGGCGTCAATTTTCTGTTGTCAAAAGGGAAAGGATGAAAGAAAAAAAAAATGAAATTAAAAACAGTTTAGATAATATTTGCCCAATTAAAACCTCAGTGTAATGTTTTATTCGTGCATTCAAGACACAGTGCTCAAAGTGTCGTGTTCAGGGGTTTTCGTTACAGGGAGTTGATTATTTCGGTTTCCTGGCAGAGTACAGGATCAAGCCGTCAGTGAGTCAACCTCATCCTGCTGATGGCACAGTATGTAGTGCCAAGAGGCTCAGCCCATGTTCTGCGCCATCAGCCTCTTAATTGACATGGAGTCGGCAGGAAAGGGTTCATTTGAGTTGCATAACTGTAAAACATTGTGGAATTTTAGGTGTTAATGGAAGTTTGACATTACATATATTTTTTTGCTCAGTAAGTGGGGGAAAAATGACAATGTGTCTTATGGAGCGAATAGTAGGAGCGGGGAGAGGTGAATACAGCGCTCCTGCTGCTGGCTGTACTAAGTGAGGCACTCCGAGAAAACCATGGAGTGGCCAGTGCAGGAAGAGCAGAGGTGTGACCTGGAGCAGTAGGGCAAGTTCATTTATCTATATGTCTCATGCGGCTCTTATCTTAGGTCTAATGAGGAATGGGGTTCTGATTTAGGGGATTTGATAATGAGGCATGGGGGGTCTGATCTCAGGTCTAATGAAGAATGGGGGCCGGATCTTACATATAATTTGGAATGAATTTCTGATGAGGAATGGTGGCCTAATCTGATATCTAATGAGAAATGGGGGTCTGAGCTGAGGTCTAATGAGGAATGGGGGTCTGATGAGGAATGGGAGCCTGATTTCAGGTCTGATAAGGATTGGGGGGTCTGATTTGGTATTAGGTTTGTCAATAAAAAAAAAATACAAAACTGCACCGTTTGGCTTCTGCAGCTTCTATGTTTTACAGTACATAGAAGCTGTAGAAAGCCATTCTGTGAAAAGAAAGCATGTTTGACACCTCATTTTCCTGACGCTCTCAGATCTGACATCTCTTGAATGATCTTCTAAGTTACTTTATGGTAAAATCTAAGTACAAATCCACCCCAAACTGGAAGTGTCATTTTGAGACAAAATTTGAGACGTTTTATCTTTTTACGACACCCTCACCATTTTTTCAAAAAGTGGGTGGGGTGTGGGCTGGAGAACATGGGCTGCAGGCGGGGACTCATTTAAAAACATGCAGACCAGAAAACTGGTTCACAATACACCAGAAATCTACTCAAGATGGAGATCTCTGTTCTGGTGCTTGGACAGTAGAAGATGCAAAGAATTTTTTTTCCCCGTTTTCCAATATGATACATTCAAAATGCATCTTGTCCCGCAAAAAAAGGAAGCTGTCATATGGCCATGTGAACGGAAAATGGTTCTAATTATTGGATCGTTATTCTCTGGCCTGTAAAAAAGGTGCACAATGTAAACTGTAGTAATCTTCTCACCAGTGACTATATTTGTGAGTTATAGCCTCCCTTCCGATCCTCAGCTGTGTCATGTGACCAACTCTCTGATCTCCAAATGACCCAGGACAGTAAGTCAGTTACGTCTCTATTGATTCCTATGAGATTGACGTTAATGCTCCCATAGGAATACATAGAGAAACTGGCTTCCTGTCCACACATAAGATGCTGTGTTATTTAGAACGTCTGGGACCACAAGCAAAAGACCCCTAGCAATCAGACACTTATCCTGTGAATAGGTGATAAGCGTGAATTACAGGACAACTCTTAAAAAAATAATAATAATAAGACAGTTATAGTTTACGATAAGAAAATAATTCAACTATAGCATACTGGACACCAGAGGAAACTGACGACATGAAACAAATGCTGAAAAAGTCATGTCAAGGGATAATCAATGTGTAGAACAATTGTTATAGGGATAATAACAGTAGGCATACTGTATGGGAATAATGTAGAACTACAGATCTAAAAAAATAGATTTCCAAAATCAAGAAAAAGCTAAAAAGAATAAATAAAAAAAATAAAAAAAATACCTCTACAATGTCATCATCAAACAGCAGCCAGAATCCATGACTCTTTACAATGGTGATGTAGTGTCCACGGTTTGGGCCACTGTGTAAAACGGAAATTGTAAAATGTTATTTACTCAGTTTTGATACTGCGCATTTTTTAACGAAATGTATTCTTAGCATGATGTAAAGTTATAGAATTTCACACTATACTTTCTGTGTCAATATTTCACAGTGTTGAAGATCTCCGTTTGCAGTCATTCAATAGGATTCCTTAATTAATTAATTTTTTTAATTTCATATGGCCAAAATTTGTTCGGATCATATAAAGGAAACACAGGTGCTTCGCTTTTTACATGTGAGCGCTAAAAACTGCACTGGACACACAGGAGCACGCCTCATGACCAGGACAAATTTTTATCCACTGAAAGCAAACAATGAGGGTTCCTACTGAATACCAGCAAGCAGACATCTTCAAACCCATACGAATGGAGAAATCATATAACTTTTCGTTATGCAGTCAATAACCCCCATTTGATGAATACAAATTTAATACATTAAAAATTACAATAAAAAAGGAACTAAAATAAATTAACATGAATCTTTCAGAATACTTACTAGAGGATGCTACCATAGCTCAGAAGGAACTAGTCTTTTTGTTACTGATCTTGTCCAGTTGTTTTCATGCTGCCAAAGCTTGCTGTGTTTGGGATTACCTTATGGAGAGGTCCTTAAGCGGAGTGAGGAGTCTTATAGCCAAGGCGCAACGCTCCTCTGGAATTCTAGTTAGGGGGTATTCAAATGAGCTCTTCACAAGCTCTGCCTCTGCCACCGGATGTAAGGTAAAGGTCTTTTAAAGGGTTGAACATTGACTTCTAGGAGAGCTGCCTTACATCTGGTGGCATTAGAGGCAGAGCTTGTTAAGATCTCATTTGGATCACCAGTGTGAAAAGCATTCCACGACTCCTCTCCTCCGTCACAGACTTGCTCCTATTTACAGCTGCCTGCACATCCCTTAATTACATGGTATAAACTAGTGCTGTATGATCACCTTAAAGAGGTTGTGCAGCAAGTACATATTGATGACCTACCCTCAGGATAGGTCATCAGTATCTGATCAGTGGGGGTCAGACACTGGTCACCCCTGCAGATCAACTGTTTGAAGAGGAGATAGCTTTCCAGAATTCTAGAGGAGCCTCCTCCTTTTCGAACAGCTGATCGGCCGGGGTGCCGGGAGTCGGATCCCCACCAAGCAGATATTGATGACCATCCAGCACAACCCCTTTAAGTCAATGTGAGGTTTCAGAGAGAATGCTGTATAGGGGTCCATTCAGACGTCTGTAGGCGTTTTGCGGTCTGCAAAATTGCGGATCCGCAAAACACGGACACCGGCAATGTGCGTTCCGCATATTGCGGACCGCACCTCGCCAACACTATAATAGAAAAATGCCTTTTCTTGTCCGCAGGTGCAGACAAGAATAGGACATGTTCTATTTTTTTCGGTAATGGAATTGCGGATACGGAAATGCGGATGCGGACAGCACATAGTGTGCTGTCCGCATCCATTCCAGCCCCCCTGAAAATGATCGGGACCCAAGTTGTGGACGTGTGAATGGACCCTAAAACTGCATTCACATGTCCATGTGCTGGATGCACTATGGGGGAGAGTTATCAAAACTGGTGTAAAAAACTGGATTAGTTGCCCATAGCAACCAATCAGATTTTACCTTTCATTTTTCAGAGCTGCTTTGGAAAATGAAAGGTGGAATCTGATTGGTTGCTATGGGCAACTAAGCCAGTTCTACTTTACACTAGTTTTGCGACATTTGCCCTTTTATGTCCGTACTACTCTTATGTGTCAAGGCCTGAAACATGGATATAACTGACCTGAACTCACAACATCATTGGGATCTGCAACTTTCAATGCCAGAAAACGAGTGCAGGAGGCTTGATAAATTGGTTTTTGATTCTCTGAAATGGGATAGTACTTCCAAAGGCCCCTTACAAAGTTACAGCCCTAAATTACACTTAGGGCTCATGCACACAAATGTATTTTTGTCCGCATTCGACCTGCATTTTTTTGGGCGGGTTGAATGCAGACCCATTCATTTCAATGGGGCCACAAAAGATGCTGACAGAACACAGTGTGCCAAATTATGGACAGGGATAGGATTTGCCGAACTTTCTGTTCCGCAGAGCAAACACGACCGGTATCTGTATTTTGCGGATTCGCAATTTGCGGACCACAGAACGGTCATGTGCATGAGCCCTTAAAGGGGTTTTCCGAGGCTTTAGAACTGACACCCGTGACCCCCACTGATCTGTTGTTTGAGAAGGCAGCGGTACAGTAGAGTCACGGCCTTCTGACAGCTTTACCTAGGCCAGTGACAATACATTCATTGGTTCCCATGGCCTAGGTGCAGCTCAGTTCCACAGAAGTGAATGGGGCTGAGCGCGATATGAAGCACAGCCGCTATACAATGTACGGCCCTGTGTAAGAACAGAGAAGGATGCGGTTCTCACAAGAGCGCCAGTGCCTTCTCAAACAGCTGATTGGCGGGGGTCCGGGTGTCAGACTCCAGCCGATCAGATACTGATGACCTACCCTGAGAATAGGTCACAGTTCTAAAGTCTTGCTTGACCCTTTTGAAGACTTGTCGCATAACTGTGTTCAGATTCACCATACAGAAATACAGCTGGATTTGTGACTCTGACCTGTAATTATGGGCCGGTAAGGGCTCTTTCACACCTGCGTTCTTGTCTTCCGGCATAGAGTTCCGTCGTCGGGGCTCTATGCCGGAAGAATCCTGATCAGGATTATCCTAATGCATTCTGAATGGAGAGAAATCCGTTCAGGATGCATCAGGATGTCTTCAGTTCCGGAACGGAACGTTTTTTGGCCGGAGAAAATACCGCAGCATGCTGCGCTTTTTGCTCCGGCCAAAAATCCGTAACACTTGCCGCAATGCCGGATCCGGAATTAATGCCCATTGAAAGGCATTGATCCGGATCCGGCCTTAAGCTAAACGTCGTTTCGGCGCATTGCCGGAGCCGACATTTAGCTTTTTCAGAGTGGTTACCATGGCTGCCGGGACGCTAAAGTCCTGGCAGCCATGGTAAAGTGTAGTGGGGAGCGGGGAGCAGCATACTTACCATCCGTGCGGCTCCCGGGGCGCTCCAGAGTGACGTCAGGGCGCCCCAAGCGCATGGATCATGTGATCGCATTGGACACGTCATCCATGCGCATGGGGCGCTCTGACGTCACTCTGGAGCGCCCCGGGAGCCGCACGGACTGTAAGTATACCGCTCCCCCGCTCCCCGCTCCTACTATGGCAACCAGGACTTTAATAGCGTCCTGGGTGCCATAGTAACACTGAACGCATTTGGAAGACGGTTCCGTCTTCAAATGCTTTCAGTACACTTGCGTTTTTCCGGATCCGGCGTGTAATTCCGGCAAGTGGAGTACACGCCGGATCCGGACAACGCAAGTGTGAAAGAGGCCTAATATAGTAACTAGACTGAAGATGAAGCAAGAACTCTCTTAATCCTAAAATATTACTAAGTACAAATCACAGTCTTATAACGTATGCCATAGACTTCTGGTGATACATTACTGAAGAAAAACCCTGACGTTTACCCACCTCCCACAGTGAACAACCACCGCTACGAGGTCATACATTCGCTCAGGGTTAGTGGCATCCCCGGAAGTGTTGAAGAGCCGAAGCTCAAGTGGAAACACCACGCGGTAGGAAAGTTTGGTATATCGGTGCAGCTGGTCCATGTACTTAAACCGTTTCAAGTGCAGGGCTAATATCATAGGCAACTTCTTCACTCTCATCCTGCCAACGGAGAGGAAACACACTTAGCAAACACTTCATGGAATTACTCAATAATAACAGTTTTTGGCAAAAGGGAAGGGCAACGACACACAACTTGAAAAGAAATTAACGGCAACAGAATTTAATCCTCCTCAAGCACCAAGTACTAGTACGGTGCTGTAATACACTACCTGCTGCTCACAGGGAGGAGAAAAACGTGAAATATGTACTGACTGACAAAGACTAAGGCTTCATGCACACAGCCGTTGGGGTGGCCGTGGCCGTATTGCGGACCACAAACGGCGGGTTGGCAATCCACGGCCGCCAGCTGTGTTTCCCCCCCGCATCACGGATGCGGACCCATTCACTTGAATGGGTCTGCAATTTCAGAGATGTGGAACGGAACGGAACACCAGAAGCACTTTGCGGTGCAGACATACCACGGACCCATTCAAGTTGAATGGGTCCGGCCCGCTGCACGAATGTTGCCAGTGTATTGGGGACCGCAATTGCGGTCCCCAATGCACAGAACGGCCGCACAACGGCCATGTGCATGAGGCCTAATGGTCAGCAATCTCAGACTAATATGTAGTACAGACAATCAGGATTATGGCTAAAGGGCAACGCATTTTCCAATGTGAATAGTTTCTACACACGAAGCTTGAACCAGGCCCAACAATTTACTCAGTTGTCAACCACAAGAGAACCTGTCACTTGGTTTCCCTCTACTAAGCCACCACCAACTGGTTAACAGTACTAGCAGTACACTTTTACATAAACTGACTGATAGTAAAAGAAGCTCTATTCCAGCAAAAAGAAAGTGCTTCCTACCAGTCATCTGGGTGGTGCTGTGCCCGTGAATGGTCATGCAGTCCGGCTATGATCACCCCATTGTGGTGCGACTGATATCATAAAGAAGCTCCGACCTTAGGAGAAGCTCTGATGAAATCTTCATCACTTTGCCTCCCGGATAAAGTGCACAATGTGGGAAACAGAGTGACGGGGAAGATTCCTTCCCGACAATCGGCTAGATCAGGCATGCTCAACCTGTGGCCCTCCAGCTGTTGCAAAACTACAACTCCCAGCATGCCTGAACAGCTTACAGCTATAAGCCTACAGCAGGGCATGGTGGGAGTTGTAGTTTTACAACAGCTGGAGGGCCGCAGTTTGAGCATCCCTGGGCTAGATTGTCGGCCCGTGTAAAGGGAGCATCAGAGAAGGAAGTGCATTAAAAAGTGCTACTTATGGGATCTCTCACTATGGAGGACCAGCCTTGCACAAGCAGATAAATTACGGTAAACTTCTCAATGTCAGGACATAATCTGTTAACGCCACAACAGACAGTAGCACGCCAAATATCTAAACATTCTTCTTACTCACCTCTTCTGTCCTTCCTGTTTGCTTCGACACTGCTCACAGTAATATTTGTATTCACTGCATAGTGTTTCTGTATTACTGAACCCCCTGCAGGAACACACAGAAGGCCATATAACTACACAGTCTGCTTGACACTTCGGCACATATGCATAAACGGTGGAGGATGTGAGAAAACAAGTCATAAACTTTTATTTTTTTTATGGACCTGTATTATAGCTTTTAAGGATTATGAGAATGCAGCTATGTACTTGATATGGCTCAATAAAAGAAGTGCCTTCTGAAAAGTCTGTATTCGTGTTTATGTTGATTTTTCCTCAAATGTGCAGATTACAGAAGAGTTTACTGCGCATTATTCTGTAAAATGGACATTGTAATTCCAAATGTTCAGACACTCAACTTAAATAGTAATGCATATAGGCCTTTACCTCACAGATCCCCTGCTGCATTCAGACTACTGAGACCATCAGAAAATTGCAGCACAGTTTCCAGCAGAAACCGTGAATCTAATAGCCAGAAAAATCTGGTACACGACAGTGGTAAAGGTAAAATCAGCCACAGTTTCCCTTGCCTAGGCAGCAATGCTGGAGCACCTTTTCTTAGAGCACTACGTTGTTCCATTCATCACTTACTCCTAGCCGACAGGTCCTCATTACTGCACCACGCGGGGAGTTCATGGGTCCTCTTTTATAAAACCTAAGCACATGTTCTGCTTCGGCTAAAAGAGCATCTGTCAGCATGATCAACCCTATGAAACTAGGCATATTGCCTGGTAGGGTTGATCATGCCGAGTAAAATGATACCTTTCATTTTTATGTAGGTTGAAATGCTGCAGAGATGTCTTTGTTTTTATATTTATGCAATTTAGTAATTTTGCACATCAAGGGGCTGGTCTGAGCCCTTGGAGCACTTCTAAACCAATGCCCCTGTGCTGTGTGCACTCCACCCTCCCCTTTGACATGACTAACCCTGGATTCTAGCGCCTGCATCAGCTCAGTGACTCAGTGCTTGTACAGTGGATCAAATGCTGCTTCCCAAACTTGGGAAGCAACTGCAGATCCATTGCGCAAAAGCCAGGTGTGATAATGCAGGGCTAGACGAGGTGTCAATCAAAGGGTAGGGGGAGTGCACAGAGCACAGGGGTGTTGTGTTAGCAGTGCTCCAAGGGCTCAGACCAGATCCTTGGTGCATTAAATTGACAATTTGCATAAATTGATACATAAAATCGAAGATATCACTGCAGCAGTTCAACCTATAGAAAAAAAGAATCAAAGTATCATTTTACTCAGCATGATCAACCCTATCAGGCATTATGAATGGTTTAATAGGGATGATCATGCTAACAGATGCTCTTTAACCCCTTAAGGACACAGGGCGTACCGGTACGCCCTATTTCCCGAGTCCTTAAGGACACAGGACGTACCGGTACGTCCTAACTTTAAATAGGCATTCCGGCGCCCCAGGGGTTAATCTGAACAGGATGCCGGTGATCGCAGCAAACCGCAGGTCAATTCAGACCTGCTGTTTGCTGCGCTTTTTGCAGTTTCTGATCCCCGCGGTCCCTGACCGCGGGGATCAGAAACTTTAGAGTGCCTAAAATCAATATTTTTCACCCCCCCTGCACGATTTGATGCCGGCGGGTGGTGCGGGGGGGGGTGTCGCAGGCGGTGGGGGCGTTGGCTTCTAGTGGTTATACCAGGGTGCCAGCACATTGCTGACACCCTGGTATAAACGGCTGACATCTGTGCAGATGTCAGCCGTTTAACCCTTTCCATACCGCGGTCCGTACGGACCACTGTATGGAAAAAGTTAACTGTCATCGGTCAGGGAGCTCCCTCCCTCTCCATCGGGGGGCTGCTGTGCCTTTGCAGCCCCCCGATGGAGAGGGAGAGAGCCCCCCGACAGCCCCCCTCAGCCCTGTGCTTACCCTTCCCCATCTGCGAAGTTGTGGCAGACAGGAAAGGTTCCCATGGCAACAGGACGCCTGCTTAGGCGTCCTGCTGTCCATGGTGCTGAACAGATCTATGCTAAAAGCATACAGACATCAGACCCACTGGATCTTCAAGAACAAAGTGGGTCTGGGTCCAAAAAAAATGTAGAAAAAAGTGAAAAAAGTTAAGATTAAAAAAAAAACAACATTTAGCACTGAAAAAAAATAAAAAAAATAAAATACACTACACATATTAGGTATCGCCGCGTCCGTAACGACCTGATCTATAAAACGATCATGTTACTTTCCCCGCATGGTGAACGCCATAAAAATAAAAACTATGAAAAAATTGAAATTTTGCCCACTTTACTTCCCAAAAAAGGTAATAAAAGTGATCAAAAAAGTCGCATGTACGCCAAAATAGTACAAATCAAACCGTCATCTCATCCCGCAAAAAATGAGACCCTACTCAAGATAATCGCCCAAAAACTGAAAAAACTATGGCTCTTAGACTATGGAAACACTAAAACATGATTTTTTTTTGTTTCAAAAATGAAATCATTGTGTAAAACGTACATAAATAAAAATAAAGTATACATATTAGGTATCGCCGCGTCCGTATCGACCGACTCTATAAAAATATCACATGACCTAACCCCTCAGGTGACCACCGTAAAAAAAAAACAAAAAAAAAAAAACACGGTGTAAAAAAAGCCTTTTTTTTGGCATCTTACGTCACAAAAAGTGCAACAGCAAGCAATCAAAAAGTCATATGCACCCCAAAATAGTGCCAAACAGTCATCTCATCCCGCAAAAAATTAGACCCTACTCAAGATAATCGCCCAAAAACTGAAAAAACTATGGCTCTTAGACTATGGAGACACTAAAACATTTTTTTGGTTTTAAAAATGAAGTTATTGTATAAAACTTCCATAAATAAAAAAAATTGTATACATATTAGGTATCGCCGCATCCGTGACAACCTGCGCTATAAAATTACCACATGATCTAACCTGTCAGATGAATGTTGTGAATAACAAAAAAAAAAACGTGCCAAAAAAGCTATTTCTTGTTACCTTGCCGCACAAAAAGTGTAATATAGAGCAACCAAAAATCACATGTACCCTAAACTAGTACCAACAAAACTGCCACCCTATCCTTAGTTTCTAAAATGGGGTCACTTTTTTGGAGTTTCTACTCTAGAGGTGCATCAGGGGGGCTTAAAATGGGACATGGTGTAAAAAAAAAAACAGTCCAGCAAAACCTGCCTTCCAAAAACCGTATGGCATTCCTTTCCTTCTGTGTCCTGCCGTGTGCCCGTACAGCGGTTTACGACCACATATGGGGTGTTTCTGTAAACTACAGAATCAGGGCCATAAATAATGAGTTTTGTTTGGCTGTTAACCCTTGCTTTGTAACTGGAAAATCTGCCAAAAATGTGAAATTTTGAAATTGTGTCTCTATTTTCCATTAAATCTTGTGCAACACCTAAAGGGTTAACGACGTATGTAAAATCAGTTTTGAATACCTTGAGGGGTGTAGTTTCTTAGATGGGGTCACTTTTAGGGAGTTTCTACTCTAGGGGTGCATCAGGGGGGCTTCAAATGGGACATGGTGTAAATAAACCAGTCCATAAAAATCAGCCTTCCAAAAACCAAACGGCGCACCTTTTACTCTACGCCCCGCTGTGTGGCCGTACAGTAGTTTACGGCCACATATTGGGTGTTTCTGTAAACGGCAGAGTCAGGGCAATAAAGATACAGTCTTGTTTGGCTGTTAACCCTTGCTTTGTTAGTGGAAAAAATGGGTTAAAATGAAAAATTAGACAAAAAAATGAAATTCTCTAATTTCCTCCCCATTTGCCAATAACTCTTGTGCAACACCTAAAGGGTTAACAATGTATGCAAAATCAGTTTTGAATACCTTGAGGGGTGTAGTTTCTTACATGGGGTTATTTTTGGGTTGTTTCTATTATGTAAGCCTCGCAAAGTGACTTCAGACCTGAACTGGTCCCTAAAAATTGTTTTTTTGTAAATTTCTGAAAAATTTCAAGATTTGCTTCTAAACTTCTAAGCCTTATAACATCCCCAAAAAATAAAATATCATCCCCAAAATAATTCAAACAAGAAGTAGACATATGGGGAATGTAAAGTCATCACAATTTTTTGGGGTATTGCTATGTATTACAGAAGTAGAGAAACTGAAACTTTGAAATTTGCTAATTTTTCTAAATTTTTGGTAAATTAGGTATTTTTTGGTGCAAAAAAAAAAAATTTTTGACTTCATTTTACCAGTGTCATGAAGTACATTATGTGACGGAAAAAAACTATCTCAGAATGGCCTGGATAAGTCAAAGCGTTTTAAAGTTATTAGCACTTAAAGTGACACTGGTCAGATTTCCAAAAAATGGCCTGGTCCTTAAGGTGAAAATGAGCCCGGTCCCTAAGGGGTTAAGCTGAACTGTGCTTAGGTTTTATTAAAGAGGACCCATGAACTTCCCACGTGGTGCAGTAATGAGGACCTGTTGGCTACGAATAAGTGATTAACAGAACAACGTAGCGCTCTAATGGGAAAAAAAAAAAAGTTACAATACAGCAGACATTTAAACTGATATCTGCTTTCAGTTGTCTCACTTGTTCAAGTCACCAATACGATTAGCAGAAGGGCTTAATCACATCACATTTGTCCCCCGTCATCAACTGGAGTTCATGCTGCCCTCCATACTGCTCCATATTATTTCCATGCAGATTCACACTTACCTACTACCCGCTGCACTGCCTCCGATGTGTCCATGTTCCAATCCCCGCAGTATGGCCATGGTCACACGCTCTGTGGCAGAAAATGACTGCCATCAGCGGTGACATGGCCACAAACAGGGCTTCATCGCTGAAACTAGTTACTGGCTGCAGAGGAGCATATGTGACCAGGGCCATGCTGCACCAGATGTCAGCACTGTAGGGACCAGAACATGGACACAGAGGAGGCAGCACAGAGGACTGGAGTGCTGGGGAACAGGCAAGTATGAGACAGGGTGCGGGCACTTGCTAAGAACTCATTATTCCTGGAGAACCCCTTTAATTATTGCATGCAAAAAAAAGAATCCAATGAAGAAAAAAAAAAAGATCAAATATTTGTTCTTCATGACTTGTGACTGGGCCTCACCTTAAGCAGTGTGTAATGGAAGTATTCTGCTCCACATCCACTGAGAGATCCAAGAAATCTTCATCTTTGCTACTAACCTTGAAAAGCAGAAAGAAATAGAACAGTGTGACTGTAAAGCACTGGAAGGTTAGTGGCATTTCCATTTCTAGAGGAGATTTATAGGACTGTAAAACTAGGGGTGCACCGGGTATTGAATTATCAATACATAATCGATACTTTTGTACCGGTATCAATTCTATACCGGGATTTGCCATTTACCGATACTAGGCTGCGCTACTGCTCTCAGCGCGCCATGTTCCCTCAGCAGCACAGGGGAGAAGGAGTCACTCTCCCCTTCCCTCTGTGCCGCTGCCACCAATAAGGAGAGAGAGGGGCGGAGGAGGGGAGGGGCTGTGGCTACTGCGCCACCAATGATAACTAAACCATTAATACAGATACAGGAGGCGGGTGCTGGCGGCAGAATCACATAGCCAGCACCCGACCTCTATGACAGGGAGCTGCGATCAGCGGCAGTTAACCCCTCAGGTGCAGCACCTGAGGGGTTAACTGCCGCTGATCGCAGCTCCCTGTCATAGAGGTCAGGTGCTGGCTATGTGATTCTGCCGCCGGCACCCACTTCCTGTATTTATAATTGTATTAATAGTTTAAAAACATTGGTGGCGCAGTGTGACCCCTCCAACCTCACCCAGCATTAAAGGCATTGGTGGCAGTGGCCACAGGGTCTCCTCCCCTCCTCCTCATTGATAGTGCATTGGCAGTTGTGACCGGAGCCCCAGCAGTGTAATCCTAGGGCTCTGATCGGTTACCATGGCAGCTAGGACGCTACTGAAGCCCCAGTTGCCATGGTAATCTCCCTGCTGCTGTGTGCACAAAGCACAGGGCAGCAGGGAGAGTGTGAAGTCCTATTCACCCTCAGAGATCTATTAGGGTGAATAGGACAAGGGATTAAAAGATCCCAGGTTCTAGCCCCTAAGGGTGAAATGGTTATTAAATAAAAAGTAAAAAAAAAAAAAAAAGGGTGGAAAAAAAAAAAAACACACCAAAATATTAAGTATAAATCACCCCCTTTCCCAATTTTACATATAAAATGTATAAACAATAAATAAACATATCACCACATCTGAAAATTCCAAACTATTAAAATATTAAAAAATCTCTATGTGGTGAACACCGTAACAGGAGAAAAAAACAAAAAAAAAAATGCGCAATTCGCCATTTTTTTGTCATCTTGTGCCCCCCCTTCCAAAAAAAAAAATAGGGTGGGACTGTTCTATTATGGGCCGAATGTTCCATAAAATGCGGAATGCACACAGCTTTTTTGTTGTCTTATTTTTTTTGCTTGGTATCGAGTATCGCAATACTTTATGGTACCGAAATCAAATCAAAATTTTTGTATCGTGACAACCCTATGTAAAACCAGGGCTGAACACAGAGCCGTATTACTCTACATATATAATTACATTCTGTAAGTGTGGAGGCTTCCAGGACTGTAGGCATCTACTGTAAAAAATGTATGAAGTGTAATTCAACAGTTACCCAGATACAAATCATGAAGTAGATTTCTTTAAAAAAAAAAAAAAGAAGACAGACAGATCCGGCACTAATACATTCTTATGTAAAAAAAAAAAAAAAGACGGATCCGGCATTCCGGCAAGTGTTCAGTTTTTTGGGCTGGAGATAAAACCGTAGCATGCTGCGGTATTATCTCCGTCCTGATCAGTTAAAATGACTGAACTGAAGACATCCTGATGCATCCTGAGCGGATTGCTCTCCATTCAGAATGCATGGGGATAAAACTGATTAGTTTTTTTCCGGTATTGAGCCCCTAGGACGGAACTCTATGCCAGAAAAGAAAAACGCTAGTGTGAAACCCAAAATTCAGGAATCCCCCTAAAAGTTCCACATTATCTTTAGGGGCACATTGAAAGATCCATAAACATTTATAGGAACGTCAAACTCTGTATTAGAAAGCAGATGATCGGATAATGGATGTTAACAAAGATCACAGTAAAGGACTGTTTATATGGGTCAGTGATTGGGCGACTGATCGCATTTTAGACGCAAGTTCCCAATTAATCTCCGATGTAAACATGCCCAGAGACCGAGCAAACCCTCCTCTGTCGTCCATTACATTTTCTATGTGAACATGATCATCGGGTGTCGGCTTCAGACCACCTTGCATAATCAATGAAACTGAATGGGGATGAATGATCGTACAAACCACAGTACTGGCAATTGCTCCATGTAAATGGGAGCTAAACAAACACTGATCACTGCACGTTACCAACAGAAAATCTGCCGACAGAACTGCCCCCTAAGGGGCCTTCACACGCTTTGCAGAAATTTCCGCAATGAAAATCAGTTCCATTCATTTGAATGAGGCGGCAAGAACATGGATTTCTGCAAGCCCCATCTAGGGGAATGGAACGGATTTTTAGCTGCAGAGACCTGCCGCGTGTGAAGGCCCCTAATAGAGCTTTTTTATTATAATTATTGGACATATGCTACCAAAACAACTGTGACTCATTCACAAGAGCGCCACAAAAATTGTAAAATGCCATAGAAACATCTAACTGTATGTTTATCAAAGTTTTATTTTTGGAAGCTTTATGACTAATACTACAATCTGGAACAGATGGCAACTACAAGTTACTCTGACCCACAAGTCCACAACCAAAAATAAAATGTAATTTGCTTCTCCATACTTCTGAGGGGTAATCAAAAGTGATGGTCACAGCTGATCATATAAAGAAAAGTGACCTCCTGCCTGGAGGTTTGGGCCTAAGTTATAATGCATACGTTACAATGTCACACTGCACATGTTGTCCAGTCTGCGGCCTACAGGGGGCGCTGAGTAACTGTTATATAGCTTTGTAGAAAATGGTGAAGTAGTTGCTTCTCTAATTACCGATTTAAAATTGTGTAACTTTGCACTGATTTACTTTGTATACTAATCTTGACTTCAGTAGAGCTAGTTCTAGATATAGCTGCTATTAGGCCCTATTCTAGCATTTAGTACATTCTTTGAGAATTCTTTTTTTTCCTTTATCAGATCATTTCTGTGTACAAGGATGATAATCCTCAGAAGTCAAATCATGTCATTTCCAGACACTGGACAAACCTTCAATCCCGAGAGATGTGAGCTTAGAGGCTTGCCGATTTGTGAATACAGCTCTTGGCTATAATACAGGATGCAACTCAAGGTCAGAACACAAAGTCAAGTACAGTATGTTTGTGTGCAGGTTATCGCATCTGCCTCAAAACCTCCTCCAAAACCTCAGTGGGAACCCACCCTAAGGCCCCTTTCAGACGGGCGAGTATTCCGCGCGGATGCGATGCGTGAGGTGAACGCATTGCACCCGCACTGAATACCGACCCATTCATTTCTATGGGGCTGTGCCCACGAGCGGTGATTTTCACGCATCACGCATGCTCCTCTTTGTGCGTTTTTCACGTAACGCAGGCCCCATAGAAATGAATGGGGTTGCGTGAAAATCGCAAGCATCCGCAAGCAAGTGCGGATGCGGTGCGATTTTCACGCACGGTTGCTAGGAGACGATCGGGATGGGGACCCGATCATTATTATTTTCCCTTATAACATGGTTATAAGGGAAAATAATAGCATTCTGAATACAGAATGCATAGTACAATAGGGCTGGAGGGGTTAAAAAAAAAAAAAATAATAATTAAACTCACCTTCCTCGCGCAGCCCGGCTTCTCTTCTGTCTTCTTTTTTGCTGTGTGCAGGAAAAGGACCTGTGGTGACGTCACTCCGGTCATCACATGGTCCGTCACATGATCTTTTACCATGGTGATGGATCATGTGATGACCGGAGTGACGTCACCACAGGTCCTTTTCCTGAACACAGCAAAGAAGAAGAGAAGCCGGGCTGCGCGATCAAGTGGATTAAGGTGAGTTAAATAATTTTTATTTATTTTTTAACCCCTCCAGCCCTATTGTACTATGCATTCTGTATTCAGAATGCTATTATTTTCCCTTATAACCATGTTATAAGGGAAAATAATACAATCTACAGAACACCGAACCCAAGCCCGAACTTCTGTGAAGAAGTTCGGGTTTGGGTACCAAACATGCGCGATTTTTATCACGCGAGTGCAAAACGCATTACAATGTTTTGCACTCGCGCAGAAAAATCGGGCATGTTCCCGCAACGCAGCCGCACCTTTTCCCGCAACGCCCGTGTGAAAGAGGCCTTAGAGTTATGCCAGATGGTGCAGTATGCCACGTCTACACATGGCAGCCAATGGCTGTACGACTTTGCTGCAACATCGCTGCCATGGCTGGACCTGCCCTGTCATGTGTGCCTCACCATAATATGGACTACAGATTCCATATGCTCTACTTGAACATTTAAAGAGACTCTCCTATTTATTTATTATTTTTAAAGAGGCAGGGAACCTATTCAAAATATAAAAATGTTACACATAACGTCCTAAACCCCCTCCATTCTAGCACCACCATAGCCATGGCAGCATGTTTTTGGCTGAGGTGATAACATGCCTGTGTATGTGCATGCCACCACTGAAGTCAGGAAAACAAAGCCCAACGGGGGTTCAGGGTAATAAAGTAGGACATGTTTTTATGATTCTAATAAAAACTTTAGTCTTTAAAAAAAACTTTAATAGAATAACTCAACCCCTTTAAAGAAGCACTCCCGCAAAAATGTCAATTCTCTGACCTGTTAGAAATGCGTTTTGTTTTCGGTTTGTGAGATCTGTTCAGGGATCTCACAAGCGGTCCAAAACGGATCAGTTTGCATTCTAATGCATTCTGAATGGAAAAGGATCCGCTCAGAATGCATCAGTTTGCCTCCGATCAGTCTCCATTCCATTTGCTTATATCTTTGTGCAATTGACTAGCAGAGCGCTGTTACCTGTAGTTCTACTATTCCAAGTGTGTTTTAGCCAAGGTAGCGTGCACCTGCGTTCTTATATTCACTTATTGTGGAGGTGCTGGTTCGTTTATTTTTTCCCCATTGTCACTGCCACTAGGGGAGTGGCTCCCCCTGGTGGTGAGATTGAACCGTGCACCACCAGCCCATTTACCATGTGCTTTTAATTAGATAGCTTGTACAGCTGTATTCTACCCAGCCCATACTGCAGGCTCACAACCTGGGAGAGGCATGCGTAGGATGCAGCTTGGTACTACTTTGCCCAGATTGTAGGCTGTAAGCCCAGGAGAGGCATGTCAGAGTAGGACCCATCTGATTAGAAGCGACCTTGACGACAGGTAGATGGGCCCGAAATATTTTTGATCAATTATATTCGCAAAGAGCTTCTAGCTGCATTTGCAGTAAGTATGACCACCAAGTATTTATTCTTTCAGTGTTTGCTTATATCTTTGTGCAATTGACTAGCAGAGTGCTGTTACCTGTAGTTCTACTAATCCAAGTGTGTTTTAGCCAAGGTAGCGTGCACCTGCGTTCTTATATTCACTTATTGTGGAGGTGCTGGTTCGTTTATTTTTTCTCCATTCCACTCTGGAGACGGACACCAAAACACTGCTTGCATGATGAAACTGACCCAAACGGATCAGTCCTGGCACACAATGTAAGTCAATGGGGACGGATCAGTTTTCACTGACACAATCGGTCACAATAGAAAACGGATCCGTCCTCCATTGACTTTCAATGGTGTTCAAGACGGATCCGTCTTGGCTATGTTACAGATAATACAAACGGATCCGTTCTGAACGAATGCAGACGGTTGTATTATCTGAACGGATCCATGACGGATCTGCACAAAACGCGAGTGTGAAAGTAGCCTAACTTCTTGGCGGTGACTATATTTGTGAGTTATACCTCCCTTCTGATGCTTAGCGGTCTCATGTGACCAACACTCTGCCTCTCCACCTGACACAGGGCAGGAAGTCAGTTACTTATCTATGCATTCCTTATAAGGCTGACATTCAGGCTCCCATAGAAATACTTAGAGAAACTGACTTCTTGTCCACACATAATATGCTATGTTATTTGGAAAGTCACAAGACACAGCTGAGGATCAGAAGAGAGGTTATAATTCACAAATACAGTCACTGGTAAAACAATGACTTTCACTACAGTTTACATCATGTACCTTTCTAATGGCAGAGAATTAACATTTTGTGGGACTGCTTCTTTATGAGGAATCTCATGTTGCGGACAGAATGTTAGAGAGCAAGAGAAGCTAAGTAGAGAGACACTTTTGTGGGATACATTCAGTCCAATGATCAGTTTAGGTGCCTACAGAAAAAGTAGTCATGTGTATGTATAAGGAATAACATAATATTTTGTCACTTTTCCCCTGAGCAGACTCTACCTCTAATTAGCAGTTTCCCCATAGCTAGTAGCTGTATACTGTCTGCTGTGCTGTCTCTCATAAGCACCAGCATGGAGGACATTATACAGCAGTACTGAGCAGTGTAGCTGTGAATCCAGCACTGTGAGTGATAAAATAGAAAACTTACTAGAGCCACAGCCAGACTCAGCATCTCTGTAACTCTGCCTCTCTCTCCTTCCAGCACCTATGTAACCTGATCTCTCTGAAGACTGATTTTACCAGTAAACTGAGGGCGCATGATCAGTACAGGAAAAGAGTAAAGAAAAGTGGATCAGAAATAAGTATTTTCTCTGAGATATATTATAAAGTTTCTTGCATTCACTTGTACAATTGATTTATGTGAAGTTTTAATGAACGAGCGGAGAATTAAATCATTAAATTCCAAATTAAATTAAAACCTTTCCCACAAACTAAATATCAGTCTGCTTAGCTCCTCCATGCCGGTAGAGCAGCTGATTCAACATGACAGGTCCCTTTTCAAGCAACAAAGGCAAGTCCTCTAAACAGGTCCCTCATCTCTAAGCCAGAGCAATGAGCTGCGGCAAAGAGTAGCTCTTACTCTGAGGGACCATTGTCACCCCCTGAGGTCTACAGACACCCACAGATTTTAGTGGAAGCTTTACAAAGCATTAATCAGGGTCGCTACAGAGGAAATGAATATTTGTTGAGTGGTTCTCCTAGAGGAGACCAATGATTACATTATTACAGCCTGGATTACTAGGAAGCTGTAGATGATATCTTCAGAACCAGTTCTTGGTCTAGTACACGCAACTCACAGTTTCACAGTTAAGACATCTGGTTTCATTGGTTAAAGTCCCCTGGAAGATCTCATGAACCCAGGTGAGGTCGGGCTTATCGGGCTCCTGAAGATCTAAGCTCCCGTTCTGCAGCTTGCCATTCTGGTTCTCCTGTTTCTTTTCTTCTTGCAGCAGGTCAGCAATAGTGTTGAGAAGGTAGTTTAAGAACTCATGGGCATCCTGCTGCATGTAGTTGTCAAACAGTTCTGCAAAAAGACATTAAAACTGAATTACACAAAATCACACAAAACCTAGCCCCAATACCCTACTCTCCCCCATAGAAAAATTTAAATGGGAATGGGGAATTGTTCTGGGATCTTCAGCTGTCCTAATAGCTCCCTGCAACATAAACCGCATACTGAGCTGACCTATGGTTTACCCTATTTATAAAAGCCAAGGTGCATTAACCAGACCGTCAAAGGGGTTTTCTGACTTTTTTTTTTCTCTGACAACCTATCCTCAGGCTAGGTCACCAGAATCTGAATGGTAGGGGTTCCCAGTGTCAGACCCTCACTAATCAGTTGTGTGAGGAAGCCACGGCAGCCATCGGAGCTACAAAGAGCACAGCCGCCTCCTCGCTTACCATGCACAGCGCTGTACATTGTGTAGCGGCTGTGCTCGGTATCACGCTCAGCCTCATTCACTTCTATGGGGCTGAGCTGCGCCTAGGCCACGTGACTGATGAACGTGTTGTTACTGGCCTAGAGGAAGCTATGAGAAGGTTGCGGCGGTTCTGCGAATGCAGCTGCATTATCACACGCCGTATCTGCGAGAGTTCCGGGTGTTGGACTCCCACCAATCAGATTCTGATGACCTATTCAGAGTATAAAAAAAAAAGTGGAAAACCCCTTTCATCTTATCTGCCTTGCATTAGGATAACTTATTTTTTTATAACTGCATTAATTTTCCTGAAACTGGTAAATTTCATATGACATGACAGGTCCCAAATGATAAAAAAAAATCATTATTTTTCCAGGTCTACAAAACAATATTTAGTCATCTCTGGGCAGTCTCCTGCTTCGTGCAGGTATCAGTGCCACAAGACAAATCAACGTTATTCATGTCATCCGTTAAGTGGGATTTAATGTTACGGCTGATCAGGCACACATACAAGTATTTTCTATAGCGCCTAACAGATGTACACACGATTCTCCACAAGATGGCAGTGTTTCTCATTCTGCTGAATCAAATCCATGTTTCTCAACATTATTCAGTCTCACACCCCCCAGCCTGAACTCTGAACCCCGTGATTCCCCATGGCCAAATTCAGTCATGATATTGAAAACTGCTGAACTGACATACTGAATTATGCTGTGGCTATTAAAGTGGTTTTCTCCAACACAGAAAGATAGACTATCACGAGGATATGTCATCACCCCACAGATCTTGACGGGACATTTCTATCAAACTCAATATTCAGAATTATTTTAAAATATTTTGCGGTTTTTATTTTTCATTTCAGCAGTACTAGGTCACTGAAAATTACAAAACACTGTCCTTCTTTAGCAGTCAGCACGTCTATATAGATAGGATTACCTATCTACCAGTGAAATAGTAGACTAATAGAATTAGGACAATGGCATGACAGGTCTAGTGTTCTCCTGATGGGGCTGTATAAAGGTGTCCACAGAAGAGGAGTGTAATGTATGTGTGATGCTCTAATTGAGTTGCATATCCCCTTTTCCCTCTCTGGTCGGATTGAAGGGTCTGAGTGAGGGGAGTCAAGTAAATATATATATATATATACACACACACACACACACACGTATAATATACGCTGTTAATATGTGATATAAAAAAATGGAAGTGTCCCTTTAAAGGGGTTCTCTGGGATTTTGATATTGATGACCTATTCTCAGGACATCCTAGGTCATCAATATCAGATCGGTAGGGGGTCCAACTCGGGCACCTTTGCCGATCAGCTGTGTGAAGAGGCCACGGCGCTCCTCGAGTGCTTAGGCCTCTTCCTAGGCCAGTAACTTCACGTTTATTGGTCACATGGCCTAGGCGCAGGCCATTCAAATGAAAGGGCTGAGCTACAATACCAAGCGCAGCTCACAGGGCTCACCAGCCACAGTTTTCTCTAAATTCTCATCGGAGGGGTGCTGGGTCCCCACCAATCTCATATTGGTGATAGGCCATCTTCAATATGAAAATCCCAGAAAACCCCTTTAAGTTTAAAGGGAGTCTGTCACCACTATATGACCATATACAGCACTTACATGGCGCTGTAGCACACCTATACAGGATTCTAGGAAAAACAACGTTTATTTCATATGCAAATGAGCACTCGCAAGATCCCGCGCCTGCGCACTGCTTCGTCGGGCCTGGACATGCACACTGCAATGGCCATTTTGGGTAGGGCATCAATTCAACTATTGCGCATGCGCCAGCCGGCAAAAACAGTGCGCAGGTGCGGGATCTCGGCCGAACCTAGGGATGATACAAGGGATCAGGAGGGCGGGCAAAGGAAGAGGCTGGGGGAGGAGTAACGGTTAAAAAGGCAGAGCAGCCTGGGCACCTACACACTGAACACCGCCCCTGGGCACTTGCGAGTGCTCATTTGCATATGAAATAAACGTTGTTTTTCCTAGAATCCTGTATAGGTGTGCTACAGCGCCATGTAAGTGCTGTACATGGTCATATAGTGGTGACAGACTCCCTTTAAAGCAGTGCAGCTGGTATCCAAGTGAATGGTCCGTGCACAGTGCATGGCTGGGATGGCAGTTGTGCATTGTAAACCATAAAGTGGCTGCAGTACTTAGACAATCAGCCAGAAGACAAAGAGGGGCCGGAGACCGAGCACAAAGATCAGCTCTCTGACAGATTTGCTAGTGTGCAAAATTCTGCAGCCTACTAAGTACTGGGATACATGGAAGCTACAGAAGCCAAATAAAGCCACATCTATATACCGTATATATGGATGTTCCGCGATCACTCAAAAACACAACCATCGATTTCAACAAAACTTGGTATATACATCCTTTGCTACCTGGATAGAAATCTTGTGGGTGGGGGGTGTCACAGCTCTAAAAAATGCAAATATGGCACATCACATGACCTACATTAGCCAATAGAAGCGTGCAGGTCTTTCTCTTCATATCCCAACTGCCATACACACGGTCACATGTCCCTAGATGGAAGCTCACAGGTCCTTAGTCTCCACATACACACAGTTTTACACCAGGTTTCCATAACAACCCAGCCATTTTTCTTCACTGCTGCAGGTCAGCTTTAAAGGGGCAGGGCGCTGTGGATGACACTGTTAGGGAAAGGAGTGCTGTGAGGTGACAGTTCAGGGGGCAGGTAGAGAGACTTAAAAACCCCGCCCCTGGTCCCGCTAAGCCACCCCCCCCCCATTTGGTTAGGTCACGCCCACTACCACTCAACAGCAGACAGGAATTGAAAAAAAATGAAGGTAAAAATCAACTTCTGTCAGCTGCAGGGGTGGGAGGGAGGGTGACTTTCTCCCTGCAGCTCACACTCAGACAGCACAGTGCTGCTGTCTGAGAGTGAGCTGTTCAAAAGGACATCCCTGCGTGAGATATTCCCAAAAAATGCATTAACCAACAGAAGCCTGGTCACATGACCCTTTATCAGCCAATAGAAGCTCACATGCCCTTAGTCTCCACATACACACAGTTTTACTCCAGGTTTCCATAACAACCCAGCCATTTTTCTTCACTGCTGTAGGTCAGCTTTAAAGGGGCAGGGAGCTGTGAATGACATTGTTAAGGGAGCGGAGTGCTGTGGAGGTCACAGTTCAGGGAGCAGGTAGGGTGGCCATTCAAGCCACCCTAAAAAAGACGGACTTAAAAACCCTGCTCCAAAGGTCCCTCCAAGCCACGCCCCCTTTCACTCCGCAGCCACCGGGGATTGAAAAAAATGAAGGTAAAAATCAACTTCTGTCAGCTGCAGGGGTGGGAGGGAGGGTGACTTTCTCCCTGCAGCTCACACTCAGACAGCACAGTGCTGCTGTATGAGAGTGAGGTGTTCAAAAGAAAATCCCTGTGTCCGTCCAGGCCCTGCGACAGACGGAGGACAGGGAGTCTGAAAGCTGGACTGTCCAGCCTAAAACCGGACCTCTGGCCACCCTAGGAGCAGGCTGCTATGGAGGTCACAGTTAAGGGGACGGTCCGCTATGGAGGTCAGTGTTAAGGGGCAGATTGCTGTAGAGGCCACTGTTAAGGGAATGGGGTGTTGTGTAAATCACTGTTAAGGAGCTGGGGTACTGTGGACGTCACTAATGAAGGGGCAGCCGCTGTGGAGGTCACTGTTAAGGGGCGGGATGCTGTCGAGGTCACTGTTAGGCCCCTTTCACACGGGCGAGAATTTCGTGCGGGTGCAATGCGTGAGGTGAACGCATTGCGTCCGCACTGAATCCGGACCCATTAACTCCAATGGAGCTGTGCACGTGAGCGGTAATTTTCTCGCATCAATTGTGCGTTGCGTGAAAATCGCAGCATGCTCTATATTGTGCGTTTTTCACGCAACGCAGGCCCCATAGAAGTGAATGGGGCTGCGTGAAAATCACAAGCATCGGAAAGCAAGTGCGGATGCGGTGCGATTTTCATGCATGGTTGCTAGGTGACGATCGGGACCCGATCTTTATTATTTTCCCTTATAACATGGTTATAAGGGAAAATAATAGCATTCTTAATACAGAATGCTAAGTAAATTAGGGATGGAGGGGTTAAAAAATAAAAAAAGATAATTAAACTCACCTCATCCACTTGCTCGCGCAGCCCGACTAGTCTTCTTTTTACTTCTTTGAGGACCTGGGAGGAAAAGGACCTTTGGTGACGTCGCTGCGCTCATCACATGGTCCATCACCATGGTGATGGACCATGTGATGAGCGCAGTGAAGTCACCAAAGGTCCTTTTCCTCCCAGGTCCTCAAAGAAGAAGAAAGACGACGAACCAGGCTGCGCGAACAAGTGGATGAGGTGAGTTTAATTATCTTTTTTTATTTTTTAACCCCTCCATCCCTAATTTACTTAGCATTTTGTATTCAGAATGCTATTATTTTCCCTTATAACCATGTTATTTTCCTGCAATGCACCGGTAACGCCCGTGTGAACCCAGCCTTAAAGGCGCGGGCTGCTGTGGAGGTCACTGATAATGGGGCGGGCACTGTGGAGGTCTCTGTTAAGGGGACAGAAAATTGTGGAGGTCACAGTTAAGGGGGCGATCAGCTACGGAGGTCAGTGTTAAGGGGGTGGGGTGCTGTAGAACTGTATAGGTCACTGTTAAGGGGGATACTGTTGATATATTTTAATGACATACACAAACATTAAATGAAATAGATGAAATATACCCGTGCAAAGCCGGGTCCTTCTGATAGTTTGTAATAAAAGGCAAATACATAAAATTTAATTAGAACAATGCTCCAAAGCTGTCTATAACCTTTAATTTACTAAAACTGTAATACAGTTTTTTCACGTCAGACACATATCTTATGTAAATGCAGATCCTGTGTGCTGCGGGAGACGTGGAGCCAGGAAAATGACTACGGAGATGGTTAATAGTGCCTAAAATGTGTTTTTTGGGGTTTACAGGAGAACGGCAAGAAACCAATTCTGAAATGAGGGTTCAAGTAAAATGTTGCCTATTACTGCATGGGGAGTTAAGCACCTGTGATAATGGAGCAGGAAAAGTGAGTCATGGAAAACAGGTCACAGTAGTCAGGAGGATGGAGATTACAGCTTCACATTCTACCATATGAGTAGGCTAAGTTTAATCAGGGACTGCATCCTCATCTGATGCCATGGGTCAAATAGGTAGAGGGGTCTTCATCATTACCTACTACCATCAGTGAAGATATGAGCATGCCCATCTAAGGGCTCTTTCACACCTGCGTTATTGTCTTCCGGCATAGAGTTCCGTCGTCGGGGCTCTATGCCGGAAGAATCCTGATCAGGATTATCCTAATGCATTCTGAATGGAGAGTAATCCGTTCAGGATGCATCAGGATGTCTTCAGTTCCGGTACGGAACGTTTGTTGGCCGGAGAAAATACCGCAGCATGCTGCGCTTTTTGCTCCGGCCAAAAATCCGGAACACTTGCCGCAAGGCCGGATCCGGAATTAATGCCCATTGAAAGGCATTGATCCGGATCCGGCCTTAAGCTAAACGTCGTTTCGGCGCATTGCCGGAGCCGACATTTAGCTTTTTCAGAGTGGTTACCATGGCTGCCGGGACGCTAAAGTACTGACAGCCATGGTAAGTGTAGCGGGGAGCGGGGGAGCAGTGTACTTACCGTCCGTGCGGCTCCCGGGGCGCTCCAGAGTGACGTCAGGGCGCCCCAAGCGCATGGATCACGTGATCGCATGGATCACGTCATCCATGCGCATGGGGCGCTCTGACGTCATTCTGGAGCGCCCCGGGAGCCGCCCGGACTGTAAGTATACCGCTCCCCCGCTCCCCGCTCCTACTATGGCAACCAGGACTTTAATAGCGTCCTGGGTGCCATAGTAACACTGAAAGCATTTGGAAGACGGTTCCGTCTTCAAATGCTTTCAGTACACTTGCGTTTTTCCGGATCCGGCAGGCACCTCCGGCAACGGAAGTGCATGCCGGATCCCAACAACGCAAGTGTGAAAGAGGCCTAACTACAGTATCTCACATAAGTGTGTACACCCCTGACATTTTTTGTAAATATTTTATTATATCTCTTCATGGGACAACACTGAAGATACAACACTTTGATACAATGTAAAGTAGTCAGTGTACAGCTTGTATAACAGTGTAAATTTGGGGTGCCCTCAACATAACTCAACACAGCCAATAATGTCTAAACTGCTGTGCCCAATTAGTCATTTTTCCCTCCCGGTTGTCATGTGACTCGTTAGTGTTACAAGGTCTCAGGTGGGATTGGTGAGCAGGTGTGGTAAATTTGGTGTTATCGCTTAACACTCTCTCATACTGTTCCCTGGAAGTTTAACATGGCACCTCATGGCAAAGAACTCTGAGGATCTGAAAAAAATAATTTTTGCTCTACATAAAGATGGCCTAAGCTATAAGAAGATTGCCAACACCCTGAAACTGAGCAGCAGCATGGTGGCCAAGACCATACAGCGGTTTAACAAGACAGGTTCCACTCAGAACAAGGCCTCGCCATGGTCGACCAACGAAATTGAGTGGACGTGCTCAGCGTCATATCCAGAGGTTGTCTTTTCAAAATAGACGTATGAATGCTGCCAGCATTGCTGCAGAGGTTATAGGGGTGGGGGATCAGCCTGTCAGTGCTCAGACCATACGCCGCACACTGCCTCAAATTGGTCTGCATGGCTGTCATCCCAGAAGGAAGCCTCTTCTAAAGATGATGCACAAGAAAGCCTGCAAACAGTTTGCTGAAGACAAGCAGACTAAGAACATGGATTACTAGAACCATGTCCTCGTTTGGTTCAGATGGTGTCAAGCATGTGTGGCGGCAACCAGGTGAGGAGGAATACAAAGACTGTATATGTATGTTGTCTACAATCAAGCATGGTGGTGAAAGTATCATGGTTTAGGGCTGCATGACTGCTGCCGGCTGTGGGGAGCTACAGTTCATTGAGGGAACCACGAATGCCAACATGTACTGTGACATACTGAAGCAGTGCATGATCCCGTCCCTTCGGAAAATGGGCCACAGGACAGTATTCCAACATGATAATGACCCTAAACACACCTCAAAGAAGACCACTGCCTTGCTAAAGAAACTAAGGGTAAAGGTGCTGGACTGGCTAAGCATGTCTCCAGACCTAAACCCTATTGAGCATCTGTGGGGCATCCTCAAATGGACGGTGGAAGGTCTCTAACATCCGCCAACTCCGTGATGTCGTCATGGAGGAGTGGAAGAGGATCCCAGTATCAACCTGTGAAACTCCATACCCAAGAGAGTTAGGGCAGTGCTGGAAAATAATGTGTCACAGCCAGACAGCTGAGAAGCGCTCACAGGAGCTTCTCAGATCCTCCTCCTTGAATTTCTTTGTTTTGGTTTAGTTTCTCATCTCGTTAGTCTATCTCAGCTGTCATGCAGTTGGACTGATTGCTACCCTTTAAGTTCCTCCCCATAATGCAGTAGTGTGCGGCTGATACAACTTCCTGGAGTGTGTGTGCATGCTGTTCCCAGTTCCCAGTCCTCAGTAGTCAGTCGTCTGCAAGATAAGTGCTGTTTATGTATTTATGATTTTGTCTTTTCTGGATCCAGGTGACCCTGACTCCCTCCGTGTCAGTGTAGGGAGCCGGTGGTCGTGTCCCTTCACTATTGTAGGGTCTTCAGGTAATAGATAGCCGAGGAACGTGGATATGCGGCCATCCACCTTTGGGGTGTTCGCATAGGCTGAGCAGTGAGGGAGAGCAGCAGGTCTATTGCAGGGGTCTCCCTTTGTTCCTTAGTTGTGGATCCAGAGAGACATTGTTTATATGGTATTGTCTTGTTTCCTGTACACCATCCGTGACATTATCAGCCGCCCAAAACCGTCTCAAGCATGGATCCGGTTTCACTTTTGGCTGAACGCTTTCAGGGTCTTTCTTTGGAGGTAGCTGATCTCCGTAAGACTTTTTCTCAGTTTCAAGTGACCGGTTCAGCTTGCGTTCATGGAGTTTGTGCTGAGCCTAAGATCTCGCTCCCGGATACGTTCTCCGGGGGTAGTGAGAATTTTGTGCGTTTTAGAGAGGCTTGCAAACTCCATTTTCGCCTTCTTCACCATTCTTCTGGTGATGAAGAACGGAGGGTGGGGATCATTATATCGCTGCTCAGGGGTAACGCTCAGTCCTGGGCCTTTTCGCTGCCGGAGGGGGCACGGCCCCTTCGTTCAGTGGATGAATTCTTTTTAGCCCTGGGTCAGATATATGATGATCCGGATCGTATTGCTCTGGCTGAGTCTAGACTACGTCTGTTATGCCAGGGTAAACAATCCGCAGAGATATACTGTTCAGAATTTCGGAGATGGGCAGCAGATACGGGTTAGAATGATGCTGCACTCCGAAGTCAATTTTGCTATGGTTTTTCTGAAGGATTGAAAGATGCATTTGCCTTTCATGAAAGACCTACCTCCTTGGATTCTGCTATGTCTCAGGCCGTTCGTATTGACAGGCGTCTTAGTGAGAGAGGAGAGATCTCTCCTTCCTGTCATACTCAGTCCCGGGACAGTGCAGCGGTCTCTTTCTGTGCGCAGGGGTCTCAGTCGCTGTCAGCCCCTTCTGAGCAGGAGTCCATGCAGCTGGGGTTGATTGCCTCTGACAATAGAAGATTCAGCCCGCAGGGGAGGGTTTGTTTTTGTTGTGGAGGTATAAATCATCTGGCAAATGTTTGTCCCTCTAGGAGATTCAGGCAGTTTTTTGGGAGTAATAGAGACAAAAAGGAAAAAATCTTTTAAAAATGTTCCGTCTGTTACTATTGGCAGGGTTGAGGTGGAAATTGAAGGTTTTCCGTTTGCTTGTAGTTTCCGTTTTGTCCTGCCTGCTAGGGTGGCGCTAGAGAGCAAGAGCATTTTTTGTGAGATTTTTGTGGATAGTGGAGCAGCTGTCAACCTCATTGATAATCAATTTGCAATAACTCATGGTTTCCAGGTATGCACTTTGGGAAGAGATATTCCTGTTTTTGCTATTGATTCAGCTCCACTTTCTCAGAAATCATTAAAGGGCATAGTTCGCAATATCCGTTTAATTGTGAGTGATGCTCATGTTGAGGATGTGTCATGTTTCGTCCTTAGCGGTTTGCCTACTCCTCTAGTGTTGGGGCTACCCTGGCTCACTAAACATAACCCCACCATTGATTGGCAAGCGAGGCAAATAAATGGTTGGAGTGACTTTTGCAGAGAGAATTGCCTCATAACATCTGTTTCTGAGGTTTCTACTAAGACTGTACCACCTTTCCTCTCTGAATTTTTGGATGTCTTCTCTGAGAGTGGAGTTCAGGGTTTACCTCCGCACAGGGAGTATGATTGCCCTATTAATCTCATCCCAGGCGCCAAGCTGCCTAAATCTCGTTTATACAATCTCTCCCAACCTGAGAGGGTCGCTATGCGGGCTTATATCTCTGAGAGTCTGAGAAAAGGACACATACGACCCTCGAAGTCACCTGTTGCCGCTGGTTTTTTCTTTGTTAAGAAAAAAGATGGTTCTTTAAGACCTTGTCTGGATTTCAGGGAGCTGAACAGTATCACTATTCGTGATCCTTATCCGCTTCCTCTGATCCCGGACCTGTTTAACCAGGTTGTTGGGGCTAAAGTCTTTTCCAAATTAGACCTAAGAGGGGCATACAACCTGGTTAGGGTCAGAGAAGGAGACGAATGGAAGACTGCTTTCAATACCCCTGAGGGCCATTTTGAGAATTTGGTTATGCCTTTTGGTTTGATGAATACCCCAGCCGTTTTTCAGCATTTCGTCAACAGCATTTTTTATCATTTAATGGGAAAATTTGTATTAGTGTATTTGGATGACATTTTGATTTTTTCTCCTGATTTCAAGACTCATAAGGAACACTTACGTCAGGTCTTGCTCATCCTGCGGGAGAATAAATTATACGCGAAACTGGAAAAATGTGTGTTTGCGGTTCCAGAAATCCAATTTCTGGGGTTTCTTGTCTCCGCTTCTGGTTTTCGCATGGACCCCGAGAAGGTCTGCGCTGTGCTTGAGTGGGAGCTTCCTGAGAATCAGAAGGCGCTGATGCGTTTTTTGGGCTTTGCCAATTATTACAGGAAATTTATTTTGAATTATTCCTCTGTTGTTAAACCACTCACTGATATGACCAGAAAGGGGGTAGATTTTTCTTCCTGGTCGGTAGAGGCGCGTAAGGCCTTTTCTAATATCAAGGAGAGTTTTGCTTCCGCCCCCATCCTAGTTCAACCTGATATTTCGTTACCCTTCATAGTTGAGGTTGATGCTTCTGAGGTAGGGGTGGGTGCGGTCTTGTCTCAGGGTTCCTCTCCTGCCAAATGGCAACCGTGTGCCTTTTTCTCAAAGAAACTCTCCTCCGCAGAGAGAAATTATGATGTGGGAGATAGGGAATTGTTGGCCATCAAGTTGGCTTTTGAGGAATGGCGCCATTGGCTAGAGGGAGCCAGACACCCTATTACCGTGTTTACTGACCATAAAAATCTGGCCTACTTTGAGTCAGCCAAGCGTCTGAACCCGAGACAGGCCAGATGGTCTTTGTTCTTTTCAAGGTTTAATTTTGTTGTTACGTTCCGCCCTGGGGTTAAGAATGTGAAGGCAGATGCCCTGTCACGTTGTTTTCCGGGAGGTGGGAATTTTGAAGACCCGGGTCCCATTTTGGCTGAAGGTGTGGTGGTCTCTGCTCTTTTTCCTGAATTGGAGGCAGAGGTGCAGGCAGCCCAGTCAGAAGCTCCTGATCTTTGTCCTCCTGGGAAGTTGTTTGTGCCTCTCGCTTTGAGACACAAGATTTTTAAAGAACACCACGACACGGTCCTTGCTGGGCACCCGGGGGAAAGAGCCACACTGGATCTCATCGCTCGGAGATTCTGGTGGCCTGCGCTTCGTAAGTCGGTTAAGGGTTTTGTGGCAGCTTGCGAGACTTGCGCTCGTGCCAAGGTCCCTCACTCACGGCCATCAGGTCCTCTCCTTCCTTTGCCCATTCCTTCCCGTTCTTGGACACATCTGTCCATGGACTTCATAACGGACTTGCCTCGTTCCTCGGGGAAGTCTGTGATTCTGGTGGTGGTGGACCGTTTTAGCAAAATGGTGCATTTTATCCCTTTTCCTGGTCTGCCCAATGCTAAGACGCTGGCGCAGGCATTTATTGACCACATTGTCAAATTGCATGGGATTCCTTCAGACAGTCTCTGATAGGGGCACGCAGTTTGTTTCCAGATTCTGGAAGGCTTTCTGTTCTCGCTTGGGGGTTCGGTTGTCATTCTCTTCTGCTTTCCATCCGCAGTCGAATGGCCAGACAGAGCGCGTCAATCAGAATCTGGAGACATATCTGAGCTGTTTTGTGGCGGAGAATCAGGAGGATTGGTGTTCTTTTTTGTCCCTTGCTGAGTTTGCTTTAAATAACCGTCGTCAGGAGTCCTCTGATAAGTCACCATTTTTTGGTGCATATGGGTTCCATCCGCAGTTTGGGACTTTCTCGGGAGAGGGCTCTTCTGGTTTGCCTGATGAGGACAGATTCTCCTCGTCTTTGTCATCTATTTGGCAAAAGATTCAGGATAATCTAAAGAGCATGAGTGAGAGATATAAGCGTGTGGCGGATAAGAGACGTGTGCCTGGTCCGGACCTGAATGTTGGTGATCTGGTGTGGTTGTCTACCAAGAATATCAAATTGAAGGTTCCCTCCTGGAAGTTGGGTCCTAGGTTTATTGGGCCTTACAAGATCCTGTCTGTCATCAATCCTGTTGCCTACCGTCTTGATCTTCCTCAGACTTGGAAGATCCATAATGTTTTTCATAAGTCTTTATTGAAACCTTATGTTCAACCTATTGTACCCTCGCCTTTGCCTCCTCCTCCGATTATGGTTGATGGAAATCTTGAATTTCAGGTCTCTAGGATTGTGGATTCTCGTCTTGTCCGCGGTTCCCTCCAGTACCTCGTTCATTGGGAGGGTTACGGTCCTGAGGAGAGGATGTGGGTCCCAGTGACAGACATTAAGGCCTCTCGTCTCATCAGGGCTTTCCATAGGTCCCATCCTGAGAAGGTGGGCTCTGAGTGTCCGGAGTCCACTCCTAGAGGGAGGGGTACTGTCACAGCCAGACAGCTGAGAAGCGCTCACAGGAGCTTCTCAGATCCTCCTCCTTGAATTTCTTTGTTTTGGTTTAGTTTCTCATCTCGTTAGTCTCTCAGCTGTCATGCAGTTGGACTGATTGCTACCCTTTAAGTTCCTCCCCATAATGCAGTAGTGTGCGGCTGATACAACTTCCTGGAGTGTGTGTGCATGCTGTTCCCAGTTCCCAGTCCTCAGTCGTCTGCAAGATAAGTGCTGTTTATGTATTTATGATTTTGTCTTTTCTGGATCCAGGTGACCCTGACTCCCTCCGTGTCAGTGTAGGGAGCCGGTGGTCGTGTCCCTTCACTATTGTAGGGTCTTCAGGTAATAGATAGCCGAGGAACGTGGATATGCGGCCATCCACCTTTGGGGTGTTCGCATAGGCTGAGCAGTGAGGGAGAGCGGCAGGTCTATTGCAGGGGTCTCCCTTTGTTCCTTAGTTGTGGATCCAGAGAGACATTGTTTATATGGTATTGTCTTGTTTCCTGTACACCATCCGTGACATAATGGTGGCCACACAAAATACTGACACACTGGGTACAATTTGGCCTTTTTCACTTAGGGGTGTACTCACTTTTGTTACCAGCGGTTTAGACATTAATGGTTGTGTGTTGAGTTATGTTGAGGGCACCGCAAATTAACACTGTTATACAAACTGTACACTGACTACATTGTATCAAAGTGTTGTATCATGAAAAAAAGAATAAAATAAATTTTTTACAAAAATGAGAAAAGTGTACTCACTTTTGTAAGATACTGTATGTCCTGCAGCACCTGGATTATGGAGAGTTTTTTTTTATCTCTTCAGCGCCAGGTATGTTCTACTAGCGATACCACCTGATGTTAGTAGAAGATCCCATGCATGCAGCCATTACCTGGAAAACCTGGACAGGCTGCCCAACCTTTACTACCTGTTCCTGTTGCCTGGTAACTATTACCGTCACATCCGCACTGGTAATACATTTAGATAATAGGTATGGATTAGGGAACTCTCTGAAATATTAATGTAGCATTATCTACTTGATTATTTCGGGTGGCGACTATGGTTGGTGACCTGTGAACTAAGAAACAGTTTGTCTTACACATTACTGAGGACAATAACGCACTTTGGATTTATTAGCATACCATTTTCTTTCCTCAATCTGGAGATGAATTTCTTGGGAGGTATGACCCCCACTTTCTTCTTTTGCGTGGCAATGCTGTTAAACAGGTCCGCCAAGCATGTGAGTAAGCTTTCCTTCTTCCGTGGCTGGACCTTGTATGCCAGAACTTTTTCCCGAAACGGACGACAAAAATAAAGTGCTTGTAGAACAGAGTTGCAGTAGCAAGTGTTGCCGAACTAGAAGACGAACAAACAGAAAAACAAAATGATCAATAAATGATCAAGCTACAAAAAAAAAAGTATGGCAAATACATTTTCTGCAGACAGAGTACAATAAAGTAAAAACACAGTATGAATAAAAACTAAAAATAATTAAAATATTATTTCGCATTTTAATTAAAGCTCGTCAAGTTATGACCAATTCTTCCTTGGAGAAGAACAACAAACACTTAACTGATATTCCAATCCCCAGCAATTGGAATCAGTACCTTTTGAGGAAGAAGCTATTCATACATACCACAAGTACCTGAGAAGTCCAACAGTTGACTACACTGGTCTCCACAAAAATAAGATCTAGTCTATAGTCACCTGATGACTGCAGCTCTGGCAATGCTTGGCAATTCTCTGCAGTAATCAGTGGGGGCACTAACACCAGGCAGCGATACAGTTGTATACTGCAGCAGGGCATGGGAGCCTAAGACTGACCACCCGTTCATCCTCTTATGAATGGGCAGATTTACAGTGCAGGATGGAAGAGACCTTTGGCCTGAACCGCACCACTGACAGCAAGAGAACGGGAGTGAGGCGAGTAATGGCTTCTTTTTTCAATTATCTCTTTGTGGTGAGTCAAATTAAGCCACACTAATGGGGGCACTGTGGGGTTACATTGTTACTATGGGGAGCACTTACTAACAAGGGCACACTATAGGAGCATTATTACTATTGGGGGCACCATTGCACAGAACCTTTTGTGGGTACTATGGGGAAGTACTATTAATACTGAAGCCATTCTGGTTGGCAGTTACTTTTAGGTAGCTGTAGGAGAGGACTTTTACTGTTGAACGCACTCCCGTTTTGTTTTTTAGATGAACTACTTGCACAACTTATTTTTCAGAGCACTGTAAATTATTAGTGCCAGGGGCAGTATCTGCATGGAACATTATTACTGCTGGGCACAATTATTTTTGAGGAAGGACATGTGTGGCACAAGTTATGGTAGTGGGCACCGTCTGTAAGTCCCTTTTCTCTGAAGTACAGTATTTGGTGCACTTGGCAAAACAGCATTAGGTGTATCAGCAGGATGACAATTTTAGGGAATGAGAATAGGGAGTTTGCATTGAGAAGGTGGGGAGGATAATGAAAAAGCGAGGAGCCTAATATGTACTTGCAGGAGAGATTATCTAAGGCTGGAAGATGTCATAATGGTGGTCTGGGATGAATGGAGAAGACGAGGAAAAAGAATGACTCCAATAAGATAAGCGTACTATATATAATTGTATTCTTCTTATGTATGTTTTCTAGGACTAGATTGAATTAGAACATCTAGACCTAACATGTAAGTGTCTTTGAAGTTTGGGAGAGAGGGTCTGAATTTCGGTACATGTCTTGTATCCCTGATCTCTTAGGCTACTTTCACACTAGTGGCAAGGAACTCCGGCAGGCTGTTCCGGCGGGTGAACAGCCTGTCGGATCCATGATACCGCTAGTGCACGCGTGACCCTGGACTACCACTCCGGCCCCATTGACTATAATAGGGGCGGGCCGGAGTTCCGGCGGCAGCACAGCAAACATGCCGAGAGGTGGCTGGAATAAAAGTACGACATTTCAAGTCAATTGGTTCGAAAAAATAAAATAAAATTGGGTCTGAACATAAAATGTATACAGATTCTGTACATTAAACCATTTGTAAGCACATTAATAAATGAAATTCAACCCAAACAAGAAGAATAAATACAAGATGGCACCATCCAAACGGAGACAGAATTCAATAATCACGTTAGTAGTTAATGCCATATAGTGTAAACAGTGGTGCTCGAAACAAAGGAAATAGGCCATGTAGCATCCCAAAATGAAAAAAGATGGCATGGCAATCCCAATAAAGCAAACTCTTCCTTTATGGAGTTGAAAACGGGGGGGGGGGGAGAAATAAAAAAAGATGTGTGTAAATTAGAGGGCATCTGTCAGCAGATTTCCACCTATGTCACTGGCTGACCTGGTACATGTGCGCTTGGCAGCTATAGACATCTGTGTTGGTCCCATGTTCATATGTGCCCGCATTGCTGAGAAAAATGATGTTTTAATATATGCGACAGATGCCCTTTAACTAATGCATTATGAGAAAATCTCTTTAAAAAACTGTTAACACCTTCGCTACCTGCGCCATACATCTACGGCACTGGAGCAAAGTGCAAAGATGGCGCCTGCTCACACGCGTAGCGGGCGTCATGTATATAAATCACTAGTCCGTAAGGCTTGATTTAAATCATAGTTTTCTACATAAAGACTAATTCTTGCTGGTATAACTTATAATATGCAAGTAGATGAAGATTTTTAGAATAACTTTTCATATTAGTTTGATTAGGTTGATTCTGCATTCATAGGTTTGTAGAAGTTAGGATTAAAGAGATTCTGTCACCTCTCATAACCCAAATTCGGATTTTAAACATGTCATGCTCCACAGCTTACCTTGAATCGGCTGTGCTGTTCTATATTGTAATCCGTCCAGTAGTTTTGCAGAAAAACGACTTTTATAATTATGCAAATTAACCCTGAAGGTGCCCAGAGGGGCGTTATGTTCCCCTTTGTGTGCCCAGTAACGCCCCTCTTACAGTGCCCAAAACGCCTTCCTCCAGAATCCCTAACCGCCCACAGCGTCTCATCCCTCTCCTCCCCCTCCCTGACGGCCGAGCGAAGTCTCGCGCAGACGCAGTACCCACTGAGGGCTGCGCCAGTGCGATTTGCTGGAGACTGAGGGGAGAGCGAGCATCGGAAGTCACTGGGCTCGGCGCATGCCCAGTGACGACGATGAAGCTCCTGCCCTTTAAGGTCTTTTTCTCAACTCTGTTCATGTTATAACATTTTTGCTGTGAAGAAGAGTCATGTGATCTCTGCTGAGTCAAATTCCGTTTTGAGAACTGCAAAAGTAAACCAAACATCTGTGATAATATCTTGTAGGCAGAGAAACTGCCCAATAATCTTACAAAAACCTCTGGAAGAGCATGACATTGTGAATGGATTAATGGAATTTATTTACCAAAAAAATTACACATATAGAATGTGTTGGCAGATAAGAACCCTTTGGCCCATCTAGTCTGCCCAATATACTCCAAATGAGGTGTCACTAGTGCTCTGTAGCACCTCTGTAGCATGAGCACCTCCCTCTTTCTACTGGTAATGCCTCTCCCTATACACCCAAGCATTCTGCTAGCATTTCCTGCTGCTCTATGACATTGTCGGCCTACCTTTAAGTCTTCTGAAATAATGACCCCTAAATCCCTTTCCTCAGATACTGAGGTTAGGACTGTATCACTGATTTTATATTCTGCTCTTGGGTTTTTACGCCCCAGGTGCATTATCTTGCACTTATCAACATTACATTTTAGTTGCCAGATTTCTGACCATTGCTCTAGTTTTCCTAAATCCTTTTCCATTTGGTGTATCCCTCCAGGAACATCAACCCTGTTACAAATCTTTGTGTCATCAGCAAAAAGACACACCTTACCATCGAGGCCTTCGGCAATTTCGCTGATAAAGATATTAAACCAGGGCTTGACAAATTTCCTTGGAATCTAGGAGCCAGCTAAAAAAGTTAGGAGCCAGGCAAAGCCGCGTCATAAAATCTATATTAATAGAGCTCTATTAGGGTGAATAGGACTTTACACTCTCCCTGCTGCCCTGTGCTTTGTGCACACAACAGCAGGGAGCTGACCATGGCAGTCAGCCCCTCATGTGCCCCCCCCAGCCTCTCATGTGCCCCCCCCCAGCCTCTGATCAGCCGCCCCCCTCTGATCAGCCCCTCATCAGCCCCCTCTGGTAACAAACCCACCCCCCCTCCCTCCCCAGTATTAATCATTGGTGGCAGTGGCCACAGGGTCCCCCTCCCCCCCCCCCCATCATTGGTGGCAGTGGGCAGTTCCGATCGGAGTCCCAGCAGTGTAATGCTGGGGCTCCGATCGGTTTCCATGGCAGCCAGGACGCTACTGAAGTCCTGGCTGCGATGGTATGTTAGTGAGCAGCATTATACTCGCGTGCACCGTGATCGCCGGGAGCTCCTTCTTCTCATAGGTCTGTGCGGCGCATTGCTAATGCTATAAGCATTAGCAATGAGCCGCACAGACAGAAGAAGGAGCGCCCGGCGGCCACGGCGCACGTGAGTATAATGCTGCTCACTAACATACCATCGCAGCCAGGACTTCAGTAGCGTGACTCCTGGCTGTCATGGTAACCGATCGGAGCCCCAGCATTACACTGCTGGGACTCCGATCGGAACTGCCCACTGCCACCAATGCAGACAAACATTCCCGGCACCCGACCTCTGACAGGACGCTGTGATCCGCGCGATTAACCCCTCAACTGAGGGGTTAATTGCGCGGTTCACAGCGTGCAGTCATAGGGGCCGGGATATGGCCGGCACATTGGTATTCAGGCATTCATTGGTGGCGCAGTGGCCACAGTCCCTCCTCTCCTCCTTCTACTCTGTTCTTAGTGGCCAGTGGCAGCCGCGCACAGTGGGGAGGGAGGGACTCCTCTCCTTCTCCACTGTGCCGGCTCAGGAAACCATGGTGCGCGCCGAGAGTGCATCTTTGAAAACGGGCTGACAAATACCCAAGCGCCAGGACCAAATTCCTGGTTGCCATGGCGACCTGGCACCTGGGATTTGTCGAGCCCTGTATTAAACAATATAGGTCCCAGAACAGATCCCTGAGATACCCCACTGGTAACAAGACATGGTCTGAATATACTTCATTGACTACAACCCTCTGTTGTCTGTCCCTCAGCCACTGCCTAATCCATTCAACAATATAGGAGTCCACGTACAGCCTTATTCTACATAATTAAAAAACGAATCTTTATTTCATGATGGAATAACCTTTGGATGGTAATATATTTTCCTCAAAAAGCATTTTATATAACAAAAAAATCAGATTTAAATAAAAATTAAAAATAAAATCAGATTTTTTTGATATATTTTTTTTTTAAATCATAGATTTTTATCCACCCTGTATATATCACATTATTACAATTTGCCCTTCCACATTAAGCCTTTATTTTACTATTGAATCATATTTGAATCATATTTAAATATGACTTCTTTACTTTTACTACAAAGTCCATCATTTTGACCATTTCTATTCTTACATGGACACCCCCCCTTGTATTTTGGCGCCTTCTGCATTAGGGTATTTATTTCCACAATCCACACATGACTTTGTATGCAACCCCGACCTGATGAAGTGGACCTGTTGATCCCCGGAACGCATTGTCTCATTTTTATTTGCATTATTTTATTTTATTTACAGTCGTGGCCAAAAGTTTTGAGAATTACATAAATATTGGAAATTGGAAAAGTTGCTGCTTAAGTTTTTATAATAGCAATTTGCATATACTCCAGAATGTTATGAAGAGTGATCAGATGAATTGCATAGTCCTTCTTTGCCATGAAAATTAACTTAATCCCAAAAAAAACCTTTCCACTGCATTTCATTGCTGTCATTAAAGGACCTGCTGAGATCATTTCAGTAATCGTCTTGTTAACTCAGGTGAGAATGTTAATGATCTCCAGCCTTGTGCTCGTCATGTCAGGCTGATTGGGTTAAAATGGCAGACTTGACCTGTTAAAAGGAGCGTGATGCTTGAAATCATTGTTCTTCCATTGTTAACCATGGTGACCTGCAAAGAAACGCGTGCAGCCATCATTGCGTTGCATAAAAATGGCTTCACAGGCAAGGATATTGTGGCTACTAAGATTGCACCTCAATCAACAATTTATAGGATCATCAAGAACTTCAAGGAAAGAGGTTCAATTCTTGTTAAGAAGGCTTCAGGGCATCCAAGAAAGTCCAGCAAGCGCGGGATCGTCTCCTAAAGAGGATTTAGCTGCGGAATCGGAGTGCCACCAGTGAAGAGCTTGCTCAGGAATGGCAGCAGGCAGGTGTGAGCGCATCTGCACGCACAGTGAGGCGAAGACTTTAGGAAGATGGCCTGGTGTCAAGAAGGGCAGCAAAGAAGCCACTTCTCTCCAAAAAAAACATCAGGGACAGATTGATCTTCTGCAGAAAATATGGTGAATGGACTGCTGAGGACTGGGGGAAAGTCATATTCTCAGATGAAGCCTCTTTCCGATTGTTTGGGGCTTCAGGAAAAAGGCTTGTCCGGAGAAGAAAAGGTGAGCGCTACCATCAGTCCTGTGTCATGCCAACAGTAAAGCATCCTGAGACCATTCATGTGTGGGGTTGCTTCTCATCCAAGGGAGTGGGCTCACTCACAATTTTGCCCAAAAACACAGCCATGAATAAAGAATGGTACCAAAACACCCCCCAACAGCAACTTGTTCCAACAATCCAACAACAGTTTGGTGAAGAACAATGCATTTTCCAGCACGATGGAGCACCGTCCCATAAGGCAAAAGTGATAACTAAGTGCCTCGGGGACCAAAACGTTGACATTTTGGGTCCATGGCCTGGAAACTCCCCAGATCTTAATCCCATTGAGAACTTGTGGTCATTCCTCAAGAGGCGGGTGGACAAACAAAAACCCACTAATTCTGACAAACTCCAAGAAGTGATTATGAAAGAATGGGTTGCTATCAGTCAGGAATTGGCCCAGAAGTTGATTGAGAGTATGCCCAGTCGAATTGCAGAGGTCCTGAAAAAGAAGGGCCAACACTGCAAATACTGACTCTTTGCATAAATGTCATGTAATTGTCGATAAAAGCCTTTGAAACGTATGAAGTGCGTGTAATTATATTTCACTACATCACAGAAACAACTGAAACAAAGATCTAAAAGCAATTTAGCAGCAAACTTTGTGAAAACTAATATTTGTGTCATTCTCAAAACTTTTGGCCACGACTGTATATGTTTTTTAACTAAGAAAATAAAAGAAGAAGATTTTTTTCCTATGCCGGTTGTTATGGTTTCTTGCGCCAAAAATATAAGATTACACTCACCGGTAATCACTTTTCCATGAGTCCATGACAGCGCCCATGACAGCACTCCGCCTCCATCCAGGACAGGAAACAGGAACTTCCGTGGAGAGCTTCTTAAGGAGGGACCCGGCCTCTATCCACCAGTTAGTTGCGAGAACCTGTCCCAAAACATATAGAACATCCCAAGAACGCTTCTTTTTTTTGGGGGGGGGAGGGAATAAGTAGCGGGTGCTGTCATGGGCTCATGGAAAAGTGATTACCGGTGAGTGTAATCTTATATTTCCCTTATGCCCATGACAGAACCCTTGAGAGAAGGCTAGAATAGAAGTAGTCTAGGGAGGGATTACAGCCTGTAAAACTTTCCTACCAAAGGATAGCTGATCCTTGGAGTCTAGATCTAGCTTGTAATGGCGAAAGAAAGTACAAGGGGATTTCCAAGTAGCGGCCCTACAGATCTGCTCTTTCTGCCCAGGAGGTAGAAATGGACCTGGTTGAATGTGCCCCGAATTCCAAGGGGCAAGGCTCCCCTGCCGAGGAATAGGCCAAAGCAATGGCTGCGACAATCCATCTAGATAGTGTTCTGGATGTGACTATCACCTTTGTTCTTCCCGGTAAACTGCACAAAAAGTCTAGAGGATCTCCTCCAGGATTCAGTCATCTCCAGATACTTTAGGAGACATCTCCTGACATCAAGATAGTGTAATTTCCTTTCTTTTTCATTATTCGGAGCTTGGCATAATGAAGGTAGGACGATTTCCTGAGATCTGTGAAATAAGGAAACTACTTTGGGGAGAAAAGAAGGGTCTGGCTTGATTAATACTCTGTCCTCCAGGATCTTAGTATAGGGAGGAGAGGTGCAAAAGAGCAGAAATTTCATTTACACGTCTGGCCGAGGTGATAGCCATAAGGAAAGCAGTCTTAAAAGAAAGTAATTTAATCGACAAATCCTGTATGGGTTCAAAAGGAGGCTCCATCATACTGGACAATACTAAGTTGAGGTCCCACGGAGGAGCAGACATTCTGGAAATTGGTCTGGTATGACTGACAGCTTTAAAAAATCTTCTCACCCAAGGATGGTTGGCTAAGGTGAAGTCAAAAATACGCTGAAATATGCACTTTAAGTGTACTAACCCCTAGCCTTTTTTTCTAGGCCACTCTGAAGAAAATCGAGGATTATCGGCATAGGAGGGGGACCTAAAGGGTCTATTGGAACTGTGGAAAAAGTTAAGAAGTTTTTCCATATTCTTAAGTATATAGAAGAGATGTCTTTCCTACATGACAGGAGGGTATTAATCACATCTCTGGAAAGGCCCTTCTTCTCTAGTATAGACCTCTCAGATACCATGCTGCTAGGTGTAGGTTGGTTACCTCTGGTCCTTGATACAGCAGGTCTTGTCTGCCTGGCAGAATCCATGGTTCTGTTATTGATAGTTTGCGTAGCCAGGCGAACCATGACCTTCTGGGCCAGAAGGGGGGAGATCAGAATTAGTCTTGTCCTGTGTTGCCTCAGTTTCTGTAGAACCCTTGGAATTAGTCTTATGGGTGGAAAGGCGTATAGAAGATCGTTCGGCCAAGGTAGGGAGAAGGAGTCTATGCCAGTTGGAGAATCTTCTGGATTTAAAGAAAAAAAAAAAAAAGAGATGACATTTCCGGTTTTGCCCGTTTGCGAACAGGTCTACTAGAGGACTGCCCCAGAGGTGGACTATCTGCTTGAACACTGTTTGATTTAAATACCATTCTCCCTGATCTAGACGATTTCTGCTTAGAAAATCCGCTTTTCTGTTTTCTGAACCTTTCAAATGCACCGCTTTTATGAAGGAGACTGAGGGAATGATTATGGAAAAGACCTTTTCTGCCAGAGACATAAGGTCCTTTGACCTTGTCCCGCCTTGCCTGTTCAAATAAGACACTACCGTGGTGTTGTCTGAAAAGACCTTCACTATTTTTCCCCTTAATTTTTGAAGGAAAGCTATTAGAGTGAGGAGTACTGCCCTTAATTCTCTTACATTCTACGAATCTCTTCTTTCCAGAAGAGACCATCTTCCCTGAACAACATCTTCCTGACAGTATGCCCCCCCAACCTGTCGGACTTGCATCCGTGGTGATTGAAATCTGCTCTTGCATATTCCAGGGGAGTCCCTGAGACAGGTTTACTGGGTCTAAGCACCACTGCATGGATTGAATGACCTGGGATGGATAAGGAAGTGGGGCATCCAAAGGGGATAGAGACCCCTGCCACTCTCTCAGAATCTGCCATTGAAGCTTCCGAGAACGCAGCAACGCCCACTTGACTGCAGGAATTGTGGATGTCATCCTGCCTAATACCGCCATCCCCTGTCTGATGTTTCTGCGTTTTGATGAAATTAAAGATTGTATTTCTTTCAGAATTTTGGAGATCTTGTTCTGAGGAAGAAAGCAGCATTGTTTTACGGAGTCAAAAATTAGACCCAAAAACGGACAACTCTTTGATGGGATTAAGTTTGATTTCTCCCAATTTATCCACCATCCCAACTCTTCCAATATCCTGATCATTTCTGAGAGGTGGGAGGACAGTGTGTTTTCCGATTCTGCCACGACCAGTATGTCATCCAGATAGGGTATCGTTAGGATATCCTTTTCCCTTACATGAGCCATCACTTCGGCCATTAGCTTGGTGAAAAGCCTGGGAGCTTGGGATACTCCGAATGGGAGCGCTCTGTATTGAAAGTGGTGGATCTGCCCCTCCATGGATACTGCTACCCTCAGGAACTTCTGGGAGTCTGCATGGATTGGGATGTGATAATATGCGTCTTTTATGTCTAGGGTTGACATTACGCATTCCAGAAACAGCTGATTTACTGCTGATTGTAGCGATTCCATCTTAAACTTTTTGTACTTTTAGGAATCGGTTTAGGTATCTCAGGTTTATTATCATCCTGAAAGCCCCATCTGGTTTGGGGACCAGAAAAGGGGAACAATAAAGTCCTCTCCCTCTTTCTGATTCTGGAACCTATTAAGACTTTCTTTTTTAAGAGGGAAAGTAACTCTTGTTTTAAGGCCTCATTTTTTTTTAAAGAGTTTTGGTCCAGCCTTGTAACCATTATCCTTTCCAGTGGGGGAGGGGCGAACCCGTCTCTTATAACGCCCAGAATCCCAAGCCTGAAAAAAAGAGAGACAACCTTCCTCCCACCGGACCGGAATCGTCATTTCTGACAGTTTTTAGAACGGTTACTGGACTGAGAGCTGAAAAGGAAACCTTTTTCTTTCCTAGCATTGTTACCCCTCCAGTATTTTTGTCTTTTATCTTGATTATAATCCCTCGTTTTTACGAAAAAAAACTGATGCTTTTTTGTAGGTTTGGAGGATGGAAAGCCTTTTTTGTAGTCTGCAGCTTTCTCCAATAAATCGTCTAGAACCGATTCAAATAAGAAATCTCCCTGGCAGGGAATAGCACATAATTTATTTTTGGATTCTGTATCTCCTGACCACCCTTTCAACCAAACGGCTCTTTTGCGGAATTAGCTAAGGCCGCAGATCTAGCACTCAGTTTTAAGGCATCTGCAGAGGCATCTGATATAAAGTCGACCGCTTTCATGATCGGAAAACCTCTAGTAATTGATCTCTTGGAGTTTTGTTTTCTATGTGGGATTCCGTCCTGTAACCATAATTTGAGGGATCTTGCTGTGGAAGTAGCGGCAATATTAGGTTTGAATGCCTGAGTAGAGGCTTCCCAGGCGTTCTTAAGGTATACTTCAGCTCTTCTGTCCATTGGATCTTTTAAAGCCCCTAAATCTTCAAATGGTAAGGCTGATTTTTGAAGATCTTGGCAATAGGAGCATCTATCTTAGGAGGAAGAGCATTCCCCCTCATCAAAAGGATACTTCCTTTTAAAAAAAATTTGGGATGAACACTTTTTTGTCTGGTCTTTTCCATTCTTTTTTAATTAGGAATTTTATGTTCTTATTTATAGGAAAAATACTTGTTTTTTTATGACCAAGGTCACCGAACATAATCTGCTGGATTGTCTTTTGCTCTTTAGACTCGTCCACCTTCATTGTAGCCCTAATGGCCTTAAGCAAGGAGTCCGTGTCCTCATGGGAAAATAATGGTTTACCCACTGACTCCTCTTCGGATGATGAATCCGAACTACCCCGGATCTCCCGTTCTGCCTCAGCCTCAGAAGAATCTGAATCTGAGAAACGACTAGAAAGAGCCTGCTTGCCAGGTGGGGGGAGATGGAAGGAATTTCTTAAATTCCTTCATAGAATCCGCGATTTCAGATTTCACCATGTTCTTGATACTTTGCATAAACGATGGGGACTCTTCTTCTACCGTCTTATTAATACAGTGCTGGAAAAGCAACTTTGGCCAGGAGGGGGTTAACTTTTTCCTACAAGTTGCGCACTTTTTTCCACGTGTCTTAGAAGTCGCCTTCCTAGGGCTCGTTTTAGTATTCTATGAATAAATAAACAGAATGGCCCCCTTAGAATAAGGAACTTGTAAGGATAATGCTGGGAATTGACCCACTTACCCCACCAGGAATACTGATCGAGTATCGAGGTTATCCTGGTCACCAGTGCGCTGACCACTCCCCTCTTCCATGGTACAGTCCAGAGATGGAGGGTCTTCCATAGACGAGCTCTGTAGACGTCCTCGAAGGCTGGCTGGCACTCTTCCACCTGCGCACTGAGCGGGGTTACATACCCCAGGTAAGGTCCCTTGGAGAAATCCGCCTGCGGCCTTCCGCTCTCTACTTCCGGAACGCCGTGCGTTCCAAATACCAGAAGTGGACATACGTCACTTCCAGTCTGCGCCTAACGCGAGAACAAGAGCCCTGCTGCGCCCCCTGCATCTGTAATGCCACAAGGGAAGCGGCCTGCGGGAGGAAGAGGCCCCGGACCTCCTGAACACTGCCAGTAGGTTCCGGCGTGACAGTGGTACCTCCCGGTACCGCTGGACTGCATACATGTCCCCCTGGGCTTCAACCAGGAAGGGTGGAAATCCAGACTTTAGGCGGCTCCTAGTGGAGACTTACGCCGTACCAGGTAACCACTATGGATATAACACACCGACGGGGCCCTGCAGCCTTTGTAGCTTTTCACAGAAAGCGTCCTATCCATAGGACAGGAAACAGGAACTAATGGATAGAGGCCGGGTCCCTCCTTAAGATGCTCTCCACGGAAGTTCCTGTTTCCTGTCCTGGATGGAGGCGGGCTCTCTCAAGGGTGCTGTCATGGGCATAAGGGAAAAGGTGAAGTAGAAAAAAAACTGTTAATCACAGCGGCAGGGGGGCGGAGAGACCAGGGAGCTCATGAATAGTAGGACTCACGAGCATGTGCTGGAGCTGTTAGGACTAAAGAACGTCTATTGTATTGTTGTTGGGCAAACCTGTTGAGAACGTCAGGTTCGGGCGAATGTCTAATGTGTATGGGAAGCTCCAGACTCTTGGGATGTCGGAGGGGAGACGGAATTGGCGAAATGAATATTTTTGCCTGATCCTTTTGTTCTCCCAGGTGGTAAGCTGCCGCTTGAGGTGTCTTTTTCCTTCCTCCCCACTGAATACACAGACATATTTGACCAAAACTAACATCTATGTGTATAGAAGAGTTGGGAGGGAGAGATAGCTGTCGGTAGAACTTTCGTTTGACCGACCATTATTGAAGACGTAGGACTACCTTCTGGAGTTATGGCAGAATAAAACTAGTAAATTCTATTTTAAAAAAAATAAAATCTATTTCTATGTCTACTGAAAACGGTCATGACGGAGATGACAGTAACACCCTGCAAAGCTTTAATAATGCATTTCTAAAAATACATGTTTTTAATAGTTAGAAAATATGCTCGAAATGGCAAAGGGCATCTAAGTGTCCCCTCAATAGTCTGTAGTGGAAATAGAAGACGGGCGCTGGTAATTTTAGCAGCTCTATTCATAGTCCAATGAGAACCTTCACTCTTTGCAGTCTCCAGCTTTCAGATAAAAACTGTGTGGGTGTATGGTCTGAAAATACAGAATTGGTGACTATTTTATATCCAGTAAACATGTAGTTGGACAGTGGGGGTTATGACTTTCTTTATAAAGAGAAGAGAAAATACAAATATGAATGCAGCACCAACGTCCCTTTCAGACCTCCATCAGGAATGTCTCAGCCTATCAGCAACCATAGCAATCGCTCCATTTAAACAGCCCCAAAAAAAGTTGATGGCAGCATGTCCTCCAAGCTCTCCAAAATGGGTCCATAAAAATATACAAAAAGCGCAGAAAAAGTGCCATAATAGTGCAATTTTTCAACAATAACAACAACAACAGTCTTTTTCAAGCCTTTTTCTATATAAAGAGTTGACCAAACACGCCCTGCCACCCCCATAAGGCTAATTTCACACTCGTGTTAAGCTTTTCCAGAAAAGCCTGCCAGATCCGTACTACCGTTTGCTGCCGGAAATCTGCCTGGGCCCATTCACTATAATGGGGACTGGCTGGAGATCCGGCCTCAGCACAGCAAACATGCCGAGAGGCGGCCGGACAAAAAAGTCAGAGTGCACACGTGTGCAAACCGTAGCACAGATCCGGCAGGCTGCTCCCCAGCAGGTACAGCCTGCCGGAAAAGCTTAACACGAGTATGAAAGACTCTCCCCCTCCCCCCGCTGAAGTATAGATAATGTCAGTTGAAAAAAATATATATTGTAAATTGCCAAGGAAATCAGAGATTATTACACTCCGCCGGAAGTCATAGCATACAGCCGCCCTCTCCAAATGAGCCTTATATGTGTGCATAAGGTATAGCGCCCCTACATTAGTGTTAATGGACTCTAACAGAGCTGGGATTTGAACACCATACTAATAATGTTTATCTAGCTGGTATGTCCCAGCCTACACAGCAAAGCAGGTGAGCTATAGGGAACAGGAAATATCAACTTTTTTTGACCGCTTTAGGGGCCAGTATGAAAAACGGCAATGTTTCGAGATTTTTTTTTAAATGAAATCATTTTTTCCAGTTTTTATGGTGTTTTTTTTTTCCAGTTTTGACTACTTACTGTGACAGAGTGAAGTGTCATCTGGTGGATGGGAGATATTTTCCTCCCAGCATGTGCAGCTGAGACTGATTGCAGCAAGGACCGGATCTTACATGCCAGTCCGGGCTTTGCGGACGCCAAATGGTCTTAAAAAAAAAACAGCTAGAGTGCAGTAAGTGTCGGTGTTAGGGTCCATTCACACGTCCGTTTTTTCTTTCCTGATCTGTTCCGTTTTTTGCGGAACAGATCTGGACCAGATCTGGACCCATTAATTTTCAATGGGTCCTGGAAAAAATGTGTGCTGTCCGTTTCCGTTGTTCCGTTCCGCATGTCCGTTTAAATATAAAACATGTCCTATTCTTTTCCGCAAAATTCGGATCCTGGTACAATACAAAGTCAATGGATCTGCAAAAAACGGAAGACATTCGGATCTCATTACGTATGTCATCCGTTTTATGCGGATTCCGTTCCTGGAAATTACATTTAAAAAAATATATATATATATTTTTTTTTTCAAAGAAATCCAAACAACTTTATTTGCTTATTGAAATTTATACAATACATGTTTCCGTTTTTTGCGGATCAGCAAAAAACGTATGACATACGGAAACATTTTCAGGAACAAAGGATCCGCAAAAAACGGACCGAAAATCGGGATATAGAAAAATACTGACGTGTGAATGTAGCCTTAAGGTGCTTATGGCTGGATGCATGTTTGCGACCTATCTGGGAGGACAGGTTGACGATATCCAGGACCTGAACTCCATATGTGGATCTGCTGCAAGGTGTGAATACACACCAGAACTTGAACTCTATATGCGGTACCCGCGACATGGTGTGAACTAGGGTTGGACGATATCAAAAATATTCCCACGATAACGATATTAAGAAATTTATCGCGATAACGATATATATCGCGATAAATGCCCATTTAGAAGAAAAAACACTTGGGGCCACAAGGAGACATTATACTGTATGGGGGCAGCCACAAGGAAACATTATACTGTATGGGGTATCCACAAGGAGACGTTACACTGTATGGGGGGCAACAAGAAGACGTTACACTGTATGGGGGGGGGGGCACAAGGAGACGTTACACTGTATGGGGGCAGCCACAAGGAGACGTTATACTGTATGGGGGCAGCCACAAGGAGATGTACACTGTATGGGGCAGCCACAAGGAGACGTTATACTGTATGGGGCAGCCACAAGGAGACGTTATACTGTATGGGGGCAGCCACAAGGAGACGTTATACTGTATGGGGGCAGCCGGGCAGCCACAAGGAGACGTTATACTGTATGGGGGCAGCCGGGCAGCCACAAGGAGACGTTACACTGTATGGGGGCAGCCACAAGGAGACGTTACACTGTATGGGGGCAGCCACAAGGAGACGTTACACTGTATGGGGGCAGCCACAAGGAGACGTTACACTGTATGGGGGCAGCCACAAGGAGACGTTACACTGTATGGGGGCAGCCACAAGGAGACGTTACACTGTATGGGGGCAGCCACAAGGAGACGTTACACTGTATGGGGGCAACCGGGCAGCCACAAGGAGACGTTATACTGTATGGGGGCAGCCACAAGGAGACGTTATACTGTATGGGGGCAGCCGGGCAGCCACAAGAAGACGTTATACTGTATGGGGGCAGCCACAAGGAGATGTACACTGTATGGGGCAGCCACAAGGAGACGTTATACTGTATGGGGCAGCCACAAGGAGACGTTATACTGTATGGGGGCAGCCACAAGGAGACGTTATACTGTATGGGGGCAGCCGGGCAGCCACAAGGAGACGTTATACTGTATGGGGGCAGCCGGGCAGCCACAAGGAGACGTTACACTGTATGGGGGCAGCCACAAGGAGACGTTACACTGTATGGGGGCAGCCACAAGGAGACGTTACACTGTATGGGGGCAGCCACAAGGAGACGTTACACTGTATGGGGGCAGCCACAAGGAGACGTTACACTGTATGGGGGCAGCCACAAGGAGACGTTACACTGTATGGGGGCAGCCACAAGGAGACGTTACACTGTATGGGGGCAACCGGGCAGCCACAAGGAGACGTTATACTGTATGGGGGCAGCCACAAGGAGACGTTATACTGTATGGGGGCAGCCGGGCAGCCACAAGAAGACGTTACACTGTATGGGGGCAGCCACAAGGAGACGTTACACTGTATGGGGGCAGCCACAAGGAGACGTTATACTGTATGGGGGCAGCCACAAGGAGATGTTATACTACTGTATGGGGGCAGCCACAAGGAGACGTTATACTGTATGGGGGCAGCCACAAGGAGACGTTACACTGTATGGGGGCAGCCACAAGGAGACGTTACACTGTATGGGGGCAGCCACAAGGAGACGTTACACTGTATGGGGGCAGCCACAAGGAGACGTTACACTGTATGGGGGCAGCCACAAGGAGACGTTATACTGTATGGGGGCAGCCACAAGGAGACGTTATACTGTATGGGGGCAGCCACAAGGAGATGTTATACTACTGTATGGGGGCAGCCACAAGGAGACGTTATACTGTATGGGGGCAGCCACAAGGAGACGTTACACTGTATGGGGGCAGCCACAAGGAGACGTTATACTGTATGGGGGCAGCCACAAGGAGACGTTACACTGTATGGGGGCAGCCACAAGGAGACGTTACACTGTATGGGGGCAGCCACAAGGAGACGTTATACTGTATGGGGGCAGCCACAAGGAGATGTTATACTACTGTATGGGGGCAGCCACAAGGAGACGTTATACTGTATGGAGGCAGCCACAAGGAGACGTTATACTACTGTATGGGGGCAGCCACAAGGAGACGTTACACTGTATGGGGGCAGCCACAAGGAGACGTTACACTGTATGGGGGCAGCCACAAGGAGACGTTACACTGTATGAGGGCAGCCACAAGGAGACGTTACACTGTATTGGGGCAGCTACAAGGAGACGTTATACTGTATGGGGGCAGCCACAAGGAGACGTTATAGTGTATGGGGGCAGCCACAAGGAGACGTTATAGTGTATGGGGGCAGCCACAAGGAGACATTACACTGTATGGGGGCAGACGGGCAGTTCCCCAGCCTCTGATCAGCCCCCCCCAGCCTCTCCCTCTTATCAGCCCCCTCTGGTAACCCCCCCCCCCCCCCTTAGTATTAATCATTGGAGGCAGTGGCCACAGGGTCCCCCTCCCCATCATTGGTGGCAGTGCCCCTTCCCCCCAGTATTAATCATTGCTGGCAGTCGCCACCGGGTCTCCCCCCCCCCATCATTGGTGGCAGTGGGCAGTGCACCCCCCCCAGTATTAATCATTGGTGGCAGTGGCCACAGGGTCCCCCTCCCATCATTGGTGGCAGTGGGCCCCCCCCTCCCCAGTATTAATCATTGGAGGCCACAGGGTCATCCCCCCATCATCGGTGGCAGTCGGCCCCCCCTCCTCCCTCCCCAGAATTAATCATTGGAGGCCACAGGGTCGTCCCCCCATCATTGGTGGATGTGGGCAGTGCCCCCCTCCTCCCTCCCTCCCCAGTATTAATCATTGGAGGCCACAGGGTCGTCCCCCCCATCATTGGTGGCAGTGGGCCCCCCCTCCTCTCTCCCTCCCCAGTATTAATCATTGGAGGCCACAGGGTCGTCGTCCTCCTCCTCCCCCCATCATTGGTGGCAGTTTGCAGTTCCGATCGGAGTCCCAGCAGTGTAATGCTGGGGCTCCGATCGGTTACCATGGTAGCCAGGACGCTACTGAAGCCCTGGCTGCCATGGTATGTTAGTAAGCAGCATTATACTCACGTGCGTCGTGGCCGCCGGGCGCGCCTTCTTCTGTCTGTGCGGCGCATTGCTAAGGCTTATAGCATTAGCAATGCGCCGCACAGACCTATGAGAAGAAGGCGCGCCCGGCGGCCACGACGCACGTGAGTATAATGCTGCTCACTAACATACCATGGCAGCCAGGGCTTCAGTAGCGTCCTGGCTACCATGGTAACCGATCGGAGCCCCAGCATTACACTGCTGGGACTCCATTCGGAACTGCAAACTGCCACCAATGATGGGGGGAGGAGGAGGACGACGACCCTGTGGCCTCCTATGATTAATACTGGGGAGGGGGGGCCCACTGCCACCAATGATGGGGGGACGACCCTGTGGCCTTCAATTATTAATACTGGGGAGGGAGGGAGGAGGGGGGCACTGCCCACATTCCCGGCACCCGACCTCTGAGAGGACGCTGTGATCACCTGAGGGGTTAATTGCGCGGATCACAGCGTCCTCTCAGAGGTCGGGTGCAGGAAATGCGAGTGACAGAATTCCTTCCCTCCCCCACGCCGGCCGAACTGCTAAGAGCGCCGCCGCAAGCGGCCAGCAGGTATCGGGGACATTTGCACGAGTAGAAGTACTCTGCAAATGTCCCGTATCGGTTCATGCTGGGGCGGGCGGCCGCAGATTTAGAAGCGGTCAGCGTACATGACCGCTCCTATGACGTCACGAAATACCACGGTATTTACGAAACGGCGATATCGCCATATCGCCGTTTTTTTAATACCGCGGTATATCGTGATACCGGTATATCGCTCAACCCTAGTGTGAACCTTAACCCCAGGACTTAAAACTAAGGTGATTTTGTTTGTTTTCTAGTAAGGGTACTTTCACACTTGCGTTTTTCTTTTTTGGCATAGAGTTCCGTCACAGGGGCTCTATACCGGAAAAGAACTGATCCCCATGCATTCTGAAGGGAGAGTAATCCGTTCAGGATGCATCAGGATGTCTTCAGTTCAGTCATTTTGATTGATCAGGCAAAAGAGAAAACCGCCGCATGCTAGTTTTATCTCCGGTGAAAAAAAACTGAAGATTTGCCTGAATGCCGGTATTTTGAATGCCGGATCTGGCACTAATACATTCCTATAGGGAAAAATGCCGGATCCGGCATTCAAAATACCGGAATACCGGATCCGTCCTTCCAGTCTGCGCATGCGCAGACCGGTAAAAATGTGAAAAAAAAGATACAAGACGGATCCGTCTGTCCGCATGACAAGTGGAGAGACGGATCCGTTCTTGCAATGCATCCGGATGCCTCTCACAAATGCTTTCAGTCACATCCAGATCGGCAGATCCGGCGGGCAGTTCTGACGACGGAACTGCCAGCCGAATCACACTGCCGCAAGTGTGAAAGTAGCTTAACCTGCCACAAGGTGCCTCTGTACTGCATCCGCTCACCCTGCCTACCAGAGAGAATCCACACAATACTTAGAGGGGTTTGTGGGCAAAAAAATGTTTAAAACTGCTAATAGTGTTGTTTAAAACACAAAAGGCAATACTAACCTCCCAGATCCCCTGCTGCTTCCATACAGACGTCGCCAGGTCCCCCGCCGGTGATGTCCTGATACAGGATTTGTCACATCCCAGTGCAGGGGCATATCATTGCTGAACCAGGAAGGAGAATGGCAGCATCAGTATGAAAGCAGCAGGGGATCCATGGGGGTAGTAAAGCTTTTTCTTTTTTTTAAAGCAGCATTATTAGCAGTTTTACACAATGAAGTAAATAAAAGATTTTTAAAATGCATATAAAAATTGGATTGAATAAATAAGTCATTTTCTGAGCATACATTCCCTTGCAAGCCTCTGTGTTCACCCCCACTGTTCAGTGATTTATCTGCAGTAACTGGGCAATCTTCTGAATGTTAGGTCCGAGGATATCCCCACAGCTTTGTCAGTCTGACATATCGTCTACATTTACATCTAAGAGGAGGAGAAACCATAATTCATAAGGAAGTAATGCAAAAAGGAACTAAAACTTACATTGACCAGTCCAAAATAATGTTCATTTACAGGAAATTGCTCTGGGCCGATTTCTTTTTCCAATGTTGAGGCATTGGTGCCCTACAGGAACAAAAATGCAATCATTAATCATAAAATCCTTATCATAAATGTTACTGTATACAACATCTGAATATTATCAGCAAACTGGGAAGAAGAGACTTCTTATCCAATCGGGATAACTGACACTAGGGGCTGTCTCATGTAGGGAAAGTTACCGTAATACAAGGCACTTCCTAATGTATTGTGATTGTCCATATTGTCTCCATAGCTGGCTGGATTCATTTTTCCCTGGCATTATACATTGCTCGTATCCATGTTACAACCACCCTACAATCCAGCAGCCGTACACAACCTTATGGGCCACACACTGAACCAATCCCAAGGGCTGAAAATGAAACTTAAAAGGGATATTACCAACTGAAATGCTGTATAGTATATACCATAAATGTCTGGTTATACATCCAGGACCCTCATCTAATGGGAGAATACATGAAAAATACATGTGAGCAGCCACAAGAGATAGACATACATGTCTGTTACCAGATGGTTGGGGGCCGTACAGACGCCACATGTGGCCCCCAGGCTGCAGGTTGCGCACCCCTGAACGGACATTACTTCCCCCACATCTGCTTTACCAATATGTAATCGATTTCAAATAGTGGATGTAAATTTTCCCACATATGACAAATTCCAGCAAGCCATTAGTTATAAAATGTATAAAAATACGATGCAACAATTCAACCATTATTAATTTATATCGATATGCATTTACATTTTTTTCACTTTTTAACCTTTATTTACATACTTGGCACCAACCTATGTAACCACTCACAATGGGCTCTCCACTCCATTACATACGATGGCCTATCCTCAGGATAGTCCATCAGAATCTGATCAGCAGCCGGGAAACCAACAACCAGCACCATGACGATCAGTTGTAGCTTCGGCACCAGAACTACATGGCCACATCCGTTGTGCAGTTACTGCAGCTGTGCGCTCACTAAAGTAAGGCTCCATTCACACGTCTGCAATTTCGTTCCGCATTTTTTTGCGGAACGGAATTGCGGATCCATTCATTCCTATGGGGCAGCACAATGTGCTGCCCGGACACGGAATTGCGGATCCACACTTCCGTATCCGCATTTCCGTTCCGCAAAAAAATAGAACATGTCCTATTCTTGTCCGCAAAATGCGGAACGCACATTGCCGCTTTCCGTGTTTTGCGAATCCGCAAAACACGTTGCGGACGTGTGAATGGAGCCTAAATGGGAGCAGCGCTGTAGTAACCAATGGACGGAGCTGAGAAGTTCTGAAGGACAGGGGTGCAGCTTTGTGCAGAAGGAGAGACAATTTAAGATCAGTTTTGGTAACTGTCCTTTTACTGGAAAAACCTGTAGGAGGACATTTACTAACTACAGAGAACACGCTTACATGGTTTCTTATAGGTACAAATGTACTAATATCAAAGGGCGCATTATGTCGCTACATTTGGGAATATTTTAGCACAAGTTTTCCTGAAAACAACCCTAACAGTTTTGCAGTCCGACAAGCGCGGATCCACAAAATACTGGCCGTGAGCATCTTGCAATTTTTTGGGCCCCATAGTAGAAATGCGTATTCTTGTCTGCAAAAAGGACAAGAATAGGACATGTTCTATAATATGCGGCATGGCCGCAAGGATGCAGACAGCACACAGATGTGTGTGTGTTGTCTGCCTTTTTTTGTGGCCCCATAGAAATGAATGGGACCAAAAATACAGATCTGGAACTGGATCTGAATACTTTTGTAATTGCATGTAATAAAAAATGTAGCATAGCCACAGAGTTATTCAATAAAATGTATCTGTATAGCGCCACCTGCTGTTTGTTATTTTTCTTATTTGTCTGTCCGGTTCCCATAGAATGCCGCACATGCTCAGTTTCAGCCTTCAACTGCCTCCTGAGCCGTGATAGGGAGAGCATGGACAAGCCCCGCCGAGCTGCAGCAGAAAAAAGACACTCCCCTGAGCAGTCAGTAGAAAAGACACTCCCCTGAGCAGTCAGTAGAAAAGACACTCCCCTGAGCAGTCAGTAGAAAAGACACTCCCCTGAGCAGTCAGTAGAAAAGACACTCCCCTGAGCAGTCAGTAGAAAAGACACTCCCCTGAGCAGTCAGTAGAAAAGACACTCCCCTGAGCAGTCAGTAGAAAAGACACTCCCCTGAGCAGTCAGTAGAAAAGACACTCCCCTGAGCAGTCAGTAGAAAAGACACTCCCCTGAGCAGTCAGTAGAAAAGACACTCCCCTGAGCAGTCAGTAGAAAAGACACTCCCCTGAGCAGTCAGTAGAAAAGACACTCCCCTGAGCAGTCAGTAGAAAAGACACTCCCCTGAGCAGTCAGTAGAAAAGACACTCCCCTGAGCAGTCAGTAGAAAAGACACTCCCCTGAGCAGTCAGTAGAAAAGACACTCCCCTGAGCAGTCAGTAGAAAAGACACTCCCCTGAGCAGTCAGTAGAAAAGACACTCCCCTGAGCAGTCAGTAGAAAAGACACTCCCCTGAGCAGTCAGTAGAAAAGACACTCCCCTGAGCAGTCAGTAGAAAAGACACTCCCCTGAGCAGTCAGTAGAAAAGACACTCCCCTGAGCAGTCAGTAGAAAAGACACTCCCCTGAGCAGTCAGTAGAAAAGACACTCCCCTGAGCAGTCAGTAGAAAAGACACTCCCCTGAGCAGTCAGTAGAAAAGACACTCCCCTGAGCAGTCAGTAGAAAAGACACTCCCCTGAGCAGTCAGTAGAAAAGACACTCCCCTGAGCAGTCAGTAGAAAAGACACTCCCCTGAGCAGTCAGTAGAAAAGACACTCCCCTGAGCAGTCAGTAGAAAAGACACTCCCCTGAGCAGTCAGTAGAAAAGACACTCCCCTGAGCAGTCAGTAGAAAAGACACTCCCCTGAGCAGTCAGTAGAAAAGACACTCCCCTGAGCAGTCAGTAGAAAAGACACTCCCCTGAGCAGTCAGTAGAAAAGACACTCCCCTGAGCAGTCAGTAGAAAAGACACTCCCCTGAGCAGTCAGTAGAAAAGACACTCCCCTGAGCAGTCAGTAGAAAAGACACTCCCCTGAGCAGTCAGTAGAAAAGACACTCCCCTGAGCAGTCAGTAGAAAAGACACTCCCCTGAGCAGTCAGTAGAAAAGACACTCCCCTGAGCAGTCAGTAGAAAAGACACTCCCCTGAGCAGTCAGTAGAAAAGACACTCCCCTGAGCAGTCAGTAGAAAAGACACTCCCCTGAGCAGTCAGTAGAAAAGACACTCCCCTGAGCAGTCAGTAGAAAAGACACTCCCCTGAGCAGTCAGTAGAAAGGACACTCCGCTGAGCAGTCAGTAGAAAAGACACTCCCCTTGAGCTGTCAGCTTGAAATAAATCTAGCAGAGCAATGAATGCGCAGATCTCCGGATCCATGTGAGGTCCAGGTTCTAGGTTTTTACATAAGTCATGTTTTTTTTCCATTAACGTATGCTACTTCAATACTGCTCTCATCACCCCCTTCTCCCCATTACTAAGGCTCATTTATCAAACTATGTGTAGCAGTCAGCAGATAATCTTCATTTACTCACTGGTGAGTTAGTTGCTGATGATTTATAGGCATTCAATTTTTTTATGCAATTAACCAACTCTCCACATGCCAACCCCCGGCTGAGCCCATGCAGCACCCTGGGATTCAAAGATCAGGGTGACTGGACCCCTGTTCGTCAGACAGGTCACAATTCCAGAGACGAGTGCAGCTCTTATAAGCCATTTATGCTTTGTGGACACAATATAATTGCCTAAGATGGGAATATAAAAGGCATAAAGCTTAGAGATAATTATGACCCTGTTCTGTGCCCTGAGAGAGGAGTAAAGGAAACATCCATAGGGATAATAAATCTGGATCTGCCATTACATTGTACATCTACTAGGATATAAACACAGACATCTAGCAGGCAGTGTTCACATCAACACGTACGAGATTTGTGCTCATTACGTTAAAGGGCATCAGCAGTTTGTATCTATGACACTGGCTGACCCGTTACATCTGCGCTGGGCAGCTGAAAACCCTATGAGAAAAATGATGTTTTAATATATGCAAATGAGCCTCTAGGAGCAACGGGGGCGTTGTCATTACACCTAGAGGCTCTGCTCTCTCTGCAACTGCTGCACTTTGACAGGGCCAGGCAGTGTAAACATCGTCGCACCTTCCTGCCCCTGTGCAGCAGTTGTAGAGAGAGCAGAGCCTCTAGGTGTAATAACAACTCCCCCATTGCTCCTAAAGCCTCATTTGCATATATTAAAACTTCATTTTTCTCAGTAATGCAGGCAAATATGAAGACGGGACCAACACAGATGTCTTCAGCTGCTAACGGGTCAGCAAGTTTCATAGGTACATGGCAGACCGTCTCTAATGCCTGCAGACCACCTCTTGACAAAGAATATATTCATACTTACCTGCTACCCGCCGCTCTAGTCCTCCGTGTTACCTTCATTCTTCGGTTCCCGCACTGTTCATGTGGTGGTGCATGGTGCTCCAGGTAATGACTGGCCTCAGCAGAAATGTGCTTCCTGTGGCCAGGTCACTGCTGAAGCCAGTCACTGGCTGGAGCGGTACACATGACCATGCCCATGGCCAGCCGGGTATAAAACAGTGCGGGGACAGGAAGAGAGAGACAACGATGGACTGGAACAGCGCGATAAGTATAAATCTTATTCAGGAGGCAGACTTAATACATAAAATATCATCATTACCGGAAAATCCCTTTATCAGGTGCATATCACCAGGAAATTCCCTGGTAAACCACAGTACAATTCCTTGTAGGCTCAGCTGAATGTAATGATACCTTTCACTTGGCGATATGTTGCTTCATTCAGGAGATGAAGTACTTATCATATGCAAATGAGCAGCTAAGTGCGCCGAGGGTGGGCCTAAGCCACCCAGCCCCTCCCCTTCCTGGCTGACAGGACCAGACAAGAGGACTATGCAGAAACCTGGTCCTGTCAGTAAAAGGAGAGGAAGCAGGAGAAGCAACGGTGGCGTTCCGTTTCTTGGCAGGCAAAACACTGGGTGCGGACTCATTCATTTCTACGGGGCCGCAAAGGATGCGGACAGCACTCCGTGTGCTGTCCGCATCCATGGTTCCGTTCCACTGCTCCGTAGAAAAGATAGAGCATGCCCTTTTCTTTTCTGCAATTGCAGACAAGAATAGACATTTTCTATTATGGTTGCCATGTGTGGTCCACAAATTGCGGAACACACAGCTGGAGCCGCAAAACACTATGGTCGTCTAAATGTGTCCTAAGTGTGGGACAGGCTAGCTGTACAGTATTGTTTTTCTGGTGCTAAAGGGAAAAAACTCTCAGTCCGTAAACCAGCAGCAGGAGGACCAGACCAGTGCCACGGAGGACGGTACTGGAGAAAGGGGCGAGGATAATGTTACTTTCTGAGCGCTTCTCAGAGATTTTTAATTTTTTCGGACAAACCCTTTTAAAATTAAATGAACCATTATAGAAAGTGTATTCAAAGGGCTGGAAAAAACACTATTTTATCATAACTGCATATGTATTTACCGCAAATAACCAGTGTTTACTACTAAATATTAAGAAAGCTTCATTTCCATGGTGATAGGATCTGTCAAGGGAAAGTTGTTGTCTTTTTTTTCAGAACTGCCAAAAATAACTTTAGGGAGTTCTTAGGGAATTAAGAAAGAGAAAATACTTAAATATTACTTTATTATAACTATATTCCCAAATATCTTTCATTGGTTATAATGGCTTCTTTTGTCTAGGGAGCAATCATTAGGAGAAATAAAATGTCCGCCGTCCTATTAGAACACACAAAACCTGTCCTAATCGCACAGCAGAACAAGTTACTTCACAGCACTGAGCTACAGAGCTGCCTCAGCCACCTCTCCTACTTGTCAGAGATTATGATCCTGAATACAGCTGACAAGATATTCAGATGAATCTCTGTGGGAATGGAGTTCATGAGGAGACATGAAGTACAGAGAGGACAGACAAGACAGACTGCGGAAATGTGGGGCTGTGATAATGGAGACTGCATACAAGTGTTGCTGCTCGTTACTACAGTCGTGGCCAAAAGTTTTGAGAATTACATAAATATTGGAAAAGTTGCTGCTTAAGTTTTTATAATAGCAATTTGCATATTCTCCAGAATGTTATGAAGAGTGATCAGATGAATTGCATAGTCCTTCTTTGCCATGAAAATTAACTTAATCCCCCAAAAAACTTTCCACTGCATTTCATTGCTGTCATTAAAGGACCTGCTGAGATCATGTCAGTAATCGACTTGTTAACTCAGGTGAGAATGTTGACGAGCACAAGGCTGGAGATCATTATGTCAGGCTGATTGGGTTAAAATGGCAGACTTGACATGTTAAAAGGAGGGTGATGCTTGAAATCATTGTTCTTCCATTGTTAACCATGGTTACCTGCAAAGAAACACGTGCAGCCATCATTGCGTTGCATAAAAATGGCTTTACAGGCAAGGATATTGTGGCTACTAAGATTGCACCTCAATCAACAATTTATAGGATCATCAAGAACTTCAAGGAAAGAGGTTCAATTCTTGTTAAGAAGGCTTCAGGGCGTCCAAGAAAGTCCAGCAAGCGCCAGGATCGTCTCCTAAAGAGGATTCAGCTGCGGGATCGGAGTGCCACCAGTGCAGAGCTTGCTCAGGAATGGCAGCAGGCAGGTGTGAGCGCATATGCACGCACAGTGAGGCGAAGACTTTTGGAAGATGGCCTGGTGTCAAGAAGGGCAGCAAAGAAGCCACTTCTCTCCAAAAAAAACATCAGGGACAGATTGATCTTCTGCAGAAAGTTTGGTGAATGGACTGCTGAGGACTGGGGCAAAGTCATATTCTCTGATGAAGCCTCTTTCCGATTGTTTGGGGCATCTGGAAAAAGGCTTGTCCGGAGAAGAAAAGGTAAGCGCTACCATCAGTCCTGTGTCATGCCAACAGTAAAGCATCCTGAGACCATTCATGTGTGGGGTTGCTTCTCATCCAAGGGAGTGGGCTCACTCACAATTTTGCCCAAAAACACAGCCATGAATAAAGAATAGTACCAAAACACCCTCCAACAGCAACTTCTTCCAACAATCCAACAACAGTTTGGTGAAGAACAATGCATTTTCCAGCACGATGGAACACCGTGCCATAAGGCAAAAGTGATAACTAAGTGGCTCGGGGACCAAAACTTTGACATTTTGGGTCTATGGCCTGGAAACTCCCCAGATCTTAATCCCATTGAGAACTTGTGGTCAATCCTCAAGAGGCGGGTGAACAAACAAAAACCCACTAATTCTGACAAACTCCAAGAAGTGATTATGAAAGAATGGGTTGCTATCAGTCAGGAATTGGCCCAGAAGTTGATTGAGCATGCCCAGTCGAATTGCGGAGGTCCTGAAAAAGAAGGGCCAACACTGCAAATACTGACTCTTTGCATAAATGTCATGTAATTGTCGATAAAAGCCTTTGAAATGTATGAAGTGCGTGTAATTATATTTCACTACATCACAGAAACAACTGAAACAAAGATCTAAAAGCAGTTTAGCAGCAAACTTTGTGAAAACTAATATTTTTGTCATTCTCAAAACTTTTGGCCATGACTGTACATCCCCACCTCCTCTCTGTACTACATGCCTCCTGATCAACTCAATTCCTACAGCGATTCAGCTGAAGATCTTATTAAAAACTGTATTCACGAACATAATCCCTGACCAGTAGGAGAGGAGGCTGAGGCAACTCTTTACCTCAGTGTTCTGACATAACTTGTCCTGCTGTGTGATTAGGACAGGTTTTGTGTGAACTAATAGGACGGCGGTCATTTTATTTCTCCTAATGATTGCTCCCCAGACAAAATGGAATATATTTATAATAAAGTAATATTTAAATATTCTCAGTAATTTTATTTTCTTAATTCCAGGAGAACCCCTTTAAATAACCTTCTCTTTGTCTACTACTTGGTTTTATTTTTTTCTTTAAGGGGTGATTTAGACCATTTTCTGGTGAACAGCACCATTTTGTGACACAAACTAACATGACAGAAGAAGACCAATGCCAGGTACCTGTCAAAAAGCTGACCTGCCGCGGTTTAATTTATCAGTCATTGTTGGGCGCTGTCGTTGAAAAGTCTTTCATGCTGAGCACCAAATCTGCATCCCATCAACGGAAACCCATACTAGCTCAAAGATCATTGCTGGTCCGTAGTTTTGTGGTCGAATTGCTGTCCAAGATGACAACTTTCACAGACCAACCATCAATGACAAGCCGTTCAGAAAGTGGCAACCTAAAATCCCTAATGTATGGCCAACTTACTACTATGCTGATGCCTACAAAAGTCTAGGGCCCTGATTTATCAAGACTCTCGTGTGCTACGTCGGGCTCAATGGAACTTGCGCCACCGGAGGAGATATGTAATAATTCAAATGTAAAAGCTGGTGTACACGTCAGTCATTATTTACGTCAGTTTCAGGCATAAATAATGATTAATGTGGTGGGGCCAATGGCCCTGCCCACACTCCACCCTTGCCATGCCCCATTTTAAGATACTGGCAAGGGGTGGCGTAAAATGAAAGCTGGGACTTAAAAAGTCACATAAAAAAAATTGGTTTAGGGGAGATGATAAATTGAAAAGAAGCAGCAGCAGACTGGAAGAGAAGTTGTGGGGTAATGAGGGCTGAGTATTTTATTATTTTCCTAAGCCCACCAACACATAATTGATCCTATGGGGAGACTCACAGTCATGGGACTGGACGATTAACTTCTATCTATAGACTGCAGCATACATTTACAGAGTTCTTATACAATGACATTTTATTTATTCCATGAAAGTACCTGGTGGCAATCTAAGGTAATATAATGCTCAGAATACACATACCATTGCTCTCTCACACAAGATGTGACACTAAGTAGATAGAGAGCAGACAGCTCTGCAGCTTCCCCGCTCTCTTCTACGGAGGCGTTTTTTCCACATTAACATTCTGATCTTAACCAGCTTCTCCAGTCAATGGAAAGGATGCTCAATCAAACCTTATTAGCAAAAGCTAAACCAATAGAGATCTCACGTTGTGGAACAGCTTTAGAGAAAGATGGTGGAATCTAAATGACGTATATATGATAAACACAAGGCTGGATGTTAGGACAAGAGTAGTTATACTTAATGTAGTAGCAGTCATAAAATACATCACTATTTCATTGAAATGGAGACATAAAGACATCACAACCACTGCCACAAGATTCATTCATTTGTACCCAGAGAACTGTGAAGAACATCTTGTCCCTCAAAGGAAATTCCACCAAAAACAAATATGCAGAGTGGTTCACTCCCAATATAAAGAAAGCGGTCTCTTGCCTCCTACTGGGGTAGCTAACCTGTAGTCCATGTCGGACCTTTTCACAGGCTTTGAAACAAAACTAAGAATATCGGCTGTACCAGAAGCCTTCTCCAAAAGAAAAAAGAAGACCCATGTACAGACCGCTGTTTTAGAGTTTTTGCTCCTTGTGAGTAAGCGGGCATGCTTGGTTGGCTGGGTTCTTTGTGGTAGATGTTGAGGGTGCTATTTCTCTTGCCGAAGAACATCAGAATTGGTGTAGGGAGTCTGACAAGCCAAAAAATGCTCCCCCTGGAGATATGCAGATTAGCTCAATTCCAAGAGAAAGAAAGCGGTCTATGTAGTGCCACCCACAGGAGGTGACTTCCCTATAGTCCATGTCTGCCCTTTTCACATGTCCTATGAGACTCCTTACACCAGTTCTGGAGCTCTCCACAAAACTGAACCTTATTTCATACAGTAGTCACAGTTCACATCTGTTGACCAGGGTGCGAGACATGCAGGAAGGAGGACTCATGGTAAGTTCACAACTACAGCAGGTAAATCCGGTAGACTGTTCAGGCAGAGGAGCACACCAACAGTTACCATACCCAGTCCAGCCAGACACCAGCAGATCCTCATTTACTATAATGGATACAACAGGGAATAAAAAAATAAAAATATCATACTAACCCCCAAACCCATAAATCTTTTGAAAGTCGACACCTGACACATTGTCAAAACAGCACCTAGCACTTTATACACACAGGCCTTCATGCACCTTTGCGTCAAAGTGTCATTTTTCCTAAAAATTGTTAAAAAGTTAACATTAGTGGGTAAAAGTGTAACCTAGTCAGAAAGGTATATGGACCACACCTCTTAGAAATTGGTTGCCTTGACAGATTGTTTACAACCATGTCCACCATCATGTAACTTTGTGACGAACCTTCGTGCAACTTTGCAGCAAAGTGATTATTGGCAAAAATTTGACAAGCATTCAAATTTGCAACTAAAGTGTGTACTCGACTACTTTACACCAGTTTGATAAATCTCCCCCATAGTCTGCAAAAAAACTAAGACGTGAGGAGTTCATACATACCACACAGGTCTACATTCAATGCTGCATCTGTTCACGCTCCTTGGGAAGAGAGCGCCTTAGGCTACTTTCACACCAGCGTTTTTACTGGATCTGGCGGGGTTCTGCAAAAACGCTTCCGTTACTGATAATACAACCATCTGCATCTGTTATGAACGGATCAGTTGTATTATCTTTAACATTGCCAAGACGGATCCGTCATGAACTCCACTGAAAGTCAATAGGGGACGGATCAGTTTTCTATTGTGTCAGAAAAAAACGTCTTGCTCCGCATCCAAGGACGGAAAGCAAACTGCAGCATGCTGCGGTTTGCTCTCTGGTATGAGAACAGAACGGAATGCATTTTGGAGCATCCCCTTAACAATGAATGAGGACAAAACGGAAGCGTTTTGTTTCTGGTATCAAGACCCTATGATGGATCTCAATATTAAAATATTAACGCTAGTGTGACAGTAGCCTTAATCGGCGTGAGGAGACTTATAGGTCATACATGTTCCTCTCGAATTCTGGGAAGAAAAGGAAGCAAATGAGCTCCTAACAAGCTCCGCCTCTAATGCGACCAGATGTAAGGCAACTCTCCTACAAATTAATGGGGAGATTTATCAAACTGGTGTAAAGTAGAACTGGCTTAGTTGACTACAGCAACCAATCAGATTCCACCTTTTATTCTCCAAAGGAGCTGTGAAAAATCAAAAGGTGCGGCCGGCATATCCCAGGTAAGGCTACTTTCACACTCATGGATCTGCACAGACGGATCCGTTTAGATAATACAACCGTCTGCATCCGTTCAGAACGGATCCGTTTGTATTATCTGTAACCTAGCCAAGACGGATCCGTCTTGAACACCATTGAAAGTCAATGGAAGACAGATCCGTTTTCTATTGTGCCAGATTGTGTCATAGAAAACGGATCCGTCCCCATTGACTTACATTGTGTGTCAGAACAGATCTGTTTGGCTCAGTTTCGTCAGACGGACACCAAAACGCTGCAGGCAGTGTTTTGGTGTCCGCCTCAAAAGTGGAATGGAGACGGAACGGAGACAAACTGATGCATTCTGAGCGGATCATTTGCCATTCAGAATGCATTAGGGCAAAACTGATCCGTTTTGGACCGCTTGCGAGAGCCCTGAACGGATCTCAAACAGAAACCAAAACGCCAGTGTTGAAAGTAGACTAAGGGCTCTTTCACACCTGTGTTCTTGTCTTCCGGCATAGAGTTCCGTCGTCGGGGCTCTATGCCGGAAGAATCCTGATCAGGATTATCCTAATGCATTCTGAATGGAGAGAAATCCGTTCAGGATGCATCAGGATGTCTTCAGTTCCGGAACGGAACGTTTTTTGGCCGGAGAAAATACCGCAGCATGCTGCGCTTTTTGCTCCGGCCAAAAATCCGGAACACTTGCCGCAAGGCCGGATCCGGAATTAATGCCCATTGAAAGGCATTGATCCGGATCCGGCCTCAAGCTAAACGTCGTTTCGGCGCATTGCCGGAGCCGACATTTAGCTTTTTCAGAGTGGTTAGCATGGCTGCCGGGACGCTAAAGTCCTGACAGCCATGGTAAAGTGTAGCGGGGAGCAGGGGAGCAGCGTACTTACCGTCCGTGCGGCTCCCCGGGCGCTCCAGAGTGACGTCAGGGCGCCCCAAGAGCATGGATCACGTGATCGCATTGGACACGTCATCCATGCGCATGGGGCGCTCTGACGTCATTCTGGAGCGCCCCGGGAGCCGCGCGGACTGTAAGTATACCGCTCCCCCGCTCCCCGCTCCTACTATGGCAACCAGGACTTTAATAGCGTCCTGGGTGCCATAGTAACACTGAACGCATTTGGAAGACGGTTCCGTCTTCAAATGCTTTCAGTATACTTGCGTTTTTCCGGATCCGGAGTGTAATTCCGGCAAGTGGAGTACACGCCGGATCCGGACAACGCAAGTGTGAAAGGGGCCTAAACAGTAATAGTTTGCAGGTTTCCAAGCAAGAAAAAAAATATATACAGTACAGACCAAAAGTTTGGACACACCTTCTCATTCAAAGAGTTTTCTTTATTTTCATGACTATGAAAATTGTAGATTCACACTGAAGGCATCAAAACTATTAATTAACACATGTGGAATTATATACATAACAAACAAGTGTGAAACAACTGAAAATATGTCATATTCTAGGTTCTTCAATGTAGCCACCTTTTTCTTTGATTACTGCTTTGCACACTCTTGGCATTCTCTTGATGAGCTTCAAAAGGTAGTCCCCTGAAATGGTCTTCCAACAGTCTTGAAGGAGTTCCCAGAGATGCTTAGCACTTGTTGGCCCTTTTGCCTTCACTCTGCGGTCCAGCTGACCCCAAACCATCTCGATTGGGTTCAGGTCCGGTGACTGTGGAGGCCAGGTCATCTGGCGCAGCACCCCATCACTCTCCTTCATGGTCAAATAGCCCTTACTTTCAAAGTTTTCCCAATTTTTCGGCTGACTGACTGACCTTCATTTCTTAAAGTAATAATGGCCACTCGTTTTTCCTTTACTTAGCTGCTTTTTTCTTGCCATAATACAAATTCTAACAGTCTATTCAGTAGGACTATCAGCTGTGTATCCACCTGACTTCTCCTCAACGCCACTGATGGTTCCAACCCCATTTATAAGGCAAGAAATCCCACTTATTAAACCTGACAGGGCACACCTGTGAAGTGAAAACCATTTCAGGGGACTACCTCTTGAAGCTCGCCAAGAGAATGCCAAGAGTGTGCAAAGCAGTAATTAAAGCAAAAGGTGCCTACTTTGAAGAACCTAGAATATGACATATTTTCAGTTGTTTCACACTTGTTTGTTATGAATATAATTCCACATGTGTTAATTCATAGTTTTGATGCCTTCAGTGTGAATCTACAATTTTCATAGTCATGAAAATAAAGAAAACGCTTTGAATGAGAAGGTGTGTCCAAACTTTTGGTCTGTACTGTATATATATATATATATATATATATATATATATATATATTCTCAATATAGAAATGTTATTGTTGTTATTTGATTATATATTAAGTATTATAGTATAGCCTTTTATTAGGAGTTAAATGAAAGAGAAAAAAAATATATATAATATTATTATTATTATTATTATTATTATTAATAAAAAAAATTATATAGGTCTCTTCCAGGATTCAAACCTACATGCAAAACCATGCACTTACCAAAAAGCTATAGCATTACCACATGGAGATGCATGTTTTTTCTATGCTTATAAGCCAACATATAATACTGGTGACTTTATAATTATATATTGTGCTTGTGAATAAAGCAGTAATACGTAGATTCACTTTCTGATCAGATCTTAGGCTACTTTCACACTCGCATTTTGGGCGGATCCGTCATGGATCTGCAAAAACGGATCAGTTACAATAATACAACCGCATGCATCCGTCATTAACAGATCCATTTGTATTATCTGTAACATAGCCAAGACGGATCAGTTTCTATTGTGTCAGAGAAAACAGATCCATCCCCATTGACTTGCACTGTGTGTTAGGACGGATCCGTTTGGCTCAGTTTCGTCAGGCGAACAGTAAAATGCTGCAGGCAGTGTTTTGGTGTCCGTCTCCAGAGCGGAATGGAGACTGATCGGAGGCAAACTGATGCATTCTGAGCGGATCCTTTTCCATTAAGAATGCATTAGGGCAAAACTGATCTGTTTTGGACCGCTTGTGAGAGCCCTGAACGGATCTCAAACGGAAACCAAAACGCCAGTGTTGAAAGTAGACTAAACAGTTTTTCGTGATTTTCTGCGGACCCATTGACTTTCAATGGGTCAGTTGAAAACTCGGCTAATGCACCGTTTGTCATCCGCGTCCGTGGTTCCAGTCCGTCAAAAATATATAACCTGTCCTATTTTTTTCACGGAAAACGGTTTGCGGACCCATTCAAGTCAATGGGACCGTGAAAAACCGCGGAGGCACACAAGATTTTCAAACGCATCTGCGTCCGTTTTTTTCCTATCATTTGCATGGCAAACTTGACTTAGACTTTTTTTTACTTTCCTTCATGTCTGGTGATCCTCCAAAAATAAAGGAAGACACACAGAAACAAAAACGGAAACGGATCACGGAACAACGGGAACCCCATTTTGCGGAACGGAACACAACAACTGTCGTGTGCATGAGGCCTTAGAGAGCGGTTGTGTCTCTTCTCTCCCTGCGGCCTGTCAGCACTTCCTCCACCCTGGCTTAACTCTTTAAGGACTCAGCCCTATTTCACCTTAAGGACCAGGCCATTTTTTGCAAAACTGACCAGTGTCACTTTAAGTGCTGAAAACGTTAAAACGCTTATACTTACCCAGGACGTTCTGAGATTGTTTTTTCGTCACATATTGTACTTCATGACACTGCTAAAATTGGGTCAAAAAAGTTAATTTCTTTCCATAAAAAAAATACCAAATTTACCAAAAATTTTGAAAAATTAGCAAATTTCCAAGTTTCAATTTCTCTACTTTTATAATACATAGTAATACCTCCAAAAATAGTTATTACTTTACATTCCCCATATGTCTACTTCATGTTTGGATCATTTTGGGAATGATATTTTATTTATTTTTTTGTCCCACTTTGGGACTTGAACTTTTGGGGGTCTAATCCTTTACAATGCATGCTAATACTTCTGTATTGGAATGCATTGGCTGTATGACTAATACTGTGTGTATTACTCATACAGCTTCCGGCCTGTGAGATCCAGGGGCTGGATCTCACAGGCTCTTAACCGGAAGGCAGCGCGATGCCTTCCTTAAGCATCGCGCTGCCTTCCATGCCATCGGGTCCCCCCCAGAGCCCCATGGGGACCCGATGGCACCGCCGACAACCGCCGCCCGCACAATAAAAAGACGCAAACAGCAGGTCTGAATTGACCTGCGGTTTGCGGCGATCGCCGACACGGGGGGGGAGGTCACGGGACCCCCCCCCCGCACATTTAGCCGTGGTGCCTTCTCAATGAGTAAATTTTATATATATATAAAAATAAAAAGAATCCAAGGCAGCACACAAATCTCCGTGAAAAACAAAAGGGTGTTTATTGACCCATATGTGGACAGCAACGTTTCAGCTCTCTCTATGGAGCCTTTGTCAAGCCATAGTGTTCAGTGCAAAATCAGGTGCTTATAAAGCGTACAGATTTACAACAATCTCATTACATAATTACAATTCAATTACAACAAAAAATATAAGAAAGTTCCAGTGAACGTCAAATCAAGAAAGTGAAATTATATATAGTGCATTCAAACACTGTACTTTGTGCAAAACAGTGTCACAAATAGTAATTAAAATCATCCATATACATGATTGTGATACATACACATAATAAGTTGATCATCATTTCCAGGTGACCCTACTTGTGCTGATCAAAATAGTATAAAGAAAATCATTTACTTATGGATATCTCATGTGCATCGGAAGATCGCAGGACCTGTTCGGCGTCCGGAACTCGGCACTGCGCATGCGCGGGACGAGCTTCATCACGCGAGATGTTCTGGGTGAGCAGAGACCAGCGGCCCACAACCAAGATGGCCGCGCGGCAACACAAGCAAACTGGGCATGCTCATTCCCCACACTGGGCGGGTTTTCAGGCAGCAAACACAACAGTCATGTGAGGAGTCACATGACACTCTCACTTGGTAACGGACCTGTCAAACTTTGCTTACTAGGCTACACCACCGTATCGTAGGGGGTCCAGCGTCTAATCTAAATCAGTGGCACACACCACTTCCACATATTGCCGCTTCGTCCCCATTTATATGCACTCAATTTTATTTACTTTCAGGTCCATATACCATATCCATTCACACTTGTGCTCTCCAAGCGTGCGACCTCCATATGAAAAATCAATCGGAGGCAGCACAGTATAGAGGGTCTGGTAAGCAAAGGTGTGACCATAAGGTGACTCCATGTCCCAGATTCCTCATCAGGAGAACCAAGCTGATGCGATCACTCAATACATGCAATCACCGTCACCACTGTGTGTGTTGTAGGGAAATTTGCTGCCACAGAACGCCTGCGTCATCACGCCCCACCCACAGATGCGGGCCCCCGGTATCCGCCGCTGCACAGTATAGTAATCAAAAAGCTGGTATCGATAGTTAAATGCCGTTCCAGTCCTGCCGTCCTCCAGTGCTCAAACATGTAATCCATTATAAGATAAAATTTCACTTTCATCTACAAAAAATAATTATAAAAACAATGTTAATTATTAGCTTAAAAAATAGCAATTGCACTTATATACAGCCTTATACGAGATAGAAGAGGCTGAATTTCCCAGAACCCCACAACTAGGACAAAACATGGGACACTACACATCACTGGGACAGCCCACGTACCCAAACAAACATATAGGGAAAAGGACAAACAACATGAGCAGAGACATCAAACCACCCTGAAATCAACATTGAGCCCCCCTGGTTTAAGAGTCTTAAGCTCGAAAATCCAGTAGAGTTCCCTTCTTTTAAGACGTGTCGTCCTGTCCCCACCCCGTCTGGGTAAGGGCACTTGTTCGAGTATCCTAAATTTTTAATCCCGTTCTTGATGACCTGCTTCTGTAAAATGCTTAGGAACAGGTAAGTCCAGCCTCTTTTTCCTTATGGTATATCTATGCTGATTCAGCCTTGTTTTGACATCCCAGGTAGTTTCCCCAACATACTATAGTCCACAGGGACAAGATAGCAAGTAAACTACATAGGATGAATCACATGTCAAGTATTGCTTGATACGGACTGTTTTCCCAGAGGCTGGATTAACAAAAGAGTCACCTTTGATCATATAGGGGCAATTAACACAGCTGCAGCACGGATAGCAGCCCCTCCGTGTAGAGCCAAAATACGTGCTGCAGTCAACCTTCCTTGAACCAACATCTGCCCTGACTAATTTATCACCTAGGTTCCGGCTTCTCCGAAAGGAACATAGTGGAGGGATTTTAAATTCCTCTATATTATCAAAACCACTGGCCAAAATCGGCCAGTGCTTCCTGACAATAGTGGACAACCGAGGGCTACTAGTACAGTAGTCTGTAACCAACGGTATCCTGTGTGTAGAAATCTTGGTTTTAACTGGGTCACCATCTTTCATCCTCACCTCAGTTTTATTGATACATTCTCTGACTAGCTTTTTGGGGTAACCCCTGGACCGAAATTTTTCGGCCATTTCCGCTAATCGTTGGTCCCTAATCGGACCTGCCTCGACTATCCTGGCCACACGTAACATCTGACTGTATGGGAGAGACTTAATCATTGGCCGCGGATGGTGGCTCTCATATCTGACAAGAGTATTTTTGTCCGTGGGTTTCACAAAGAGGTCAGTGGACAGGGTGTCCCCCTGAATCATCACCTCAGTATCAAGAAATTGTAATCTGTCATGTGAATGCAGCAAGGTGAACTTGACGCTAGGATCAATCCCATTCAGGAACGAGTGGAAAGCCATGAGGTCCTCTGTGGCGCCCACCCATATCAAGAAAATATCATCTATGTAACGCCACCACCCCAGCACATGGCTGAAGTGGCGGCATCCATAGACGTACGAATCCTCCAAGTGTGTCATATATATATTTGCATAGGTGGGCGCCACATTGGACCCCCTCAACTGTACATAGTAATCATCCTGAAATAGGAAATAATTCCTGAAGAGAATGAATCTCAATAGTCCCAATAAAAATATCCTGCATTCCTTTGTATATGCCGTCCGCATCAGACATAATTCCACTGCATGGAGACCCAATTCATGCTCGATTGACGTGTATAAACTACACACGTCAAAAAAAGCAAGAATGGCACCATCTGGGATGCTCAGATCCTTGATCTTTACCAAAAAATCACTAGTATCCCTTATATAGGATCTGGCGGACACGGCAAACGGCCGCAAGATCCTATCAAGGAAAATCGCTGGGTTACAAAACAGAGAACCCCTGCCGGACACAATGGGCCGGCCAGGGGGAGCAGTGAGCACGCAAATTCTTGTGTATTTTTGGAAGCGTATATAATATTGGAGTCATTGGTTTTTCACATAGTAAATAACTACACAATTTCTCGTCTATGATGCCACCAGATTTGCTGAAACGTTGCTGTCCACATATGGGTCAATAAACACCCTTTTGTTTTTCACGGAGATTTGTGTGCTGCCTTGGATTCTTTTTCTTTTTCTATCTAATCTGGACCAGGTCCGTGGCCCTCTTCAAGGTATTGCACCTGCTGATACATTGTGTGCTGCTCATCTATTTTTTACTTATATATATATATATATATATAATATTTTTTAACCATGTGCAACTCAAGTCAAGAAACCAGAAACATCAGGGAGGGAATGGTGCTGTCGTGAGGTCTGGAAAATCCGATTACCGGTAAGTGTAATAGTCATTTTTCCCTTCCCCCACGACAACACCACAGAGAGGATTTACAGAGAAGAATACCCCTTCCTTACAGTGGGGGCCACCACTTGCAGAACTTCTTACCGACAGACGAACAGGGCAGAATTTAGCTGGAGCCAATAGTGACGGTAAGGTAGAAGGAGAAGAACATGTGGCAGCCTAACAGGTTTGCACAATGGAAACATTAGCCCTTCCCTCCCAAGAGGTAGACTGTACAAGTAGAAAAGGTTTCCATACCTTCTCACTATTGCCTTTGCTGAATGAATATCAACATCTATCTTTTACCTATGATCAACTGGTGTTACAAAAAATTTTGGACACCAGGTTGGGTCATTTGTGAAATAATACCTCTGATGCTTTCTAAATACTGCATCTATGTCCCCTGATGAGCCCACTTTACACACTGGGGGAAACGCGTTGGTATAAAGGCACAGGCTCAAAAGGCAGCCCGCCAGACAGGCACAGGCTCAAAGGCAGCCCGCCAGACAGGCACAGGCTCAAAGGCAGCCCGCCAGACAGGCACAGGCTCAAAGGCAGCCCGCCAGACAGGCACAGGCTCAAAGGCAGCCCGCCAGACAGGCACAGGCTCAAAGGCAGCCCGCCAGACAGGCACAGGCTCAAAGGCAGCCCGCCAGACAGGCACAGCTTCACTCGCAAACGGCAGCCAGGCGGGCACCGGCTCAACGGCAGCCAGGCGGGCACCGGCTCAACGGCAGCCAGGCGGGCACCGGCTCAACGGCAGCCAGGCGGGCACCGGCTCAACGGCAGCCAGGCAGGCACCGGCTCAACGGCAGCCAGGCGGGCACCGGCTCAACGGCAGCCAGGCGGGCACCGGCTCAACGGCAGCCAGGAGGGCACCGGCTCAACGGCAGCCAGGCGGGCACCGGCTCAACGGCAGCCAGGCGGGCACCGGCTCAACGGCAGCCAGGCGGGCACCGGCTCAACGGCAGCCAGGCGGGCACCGGCTCAACGGCAGCCAGGCGGGCACCGGCTCAACGGCAGCCAGCCATACAGGAACAGGCCCAAAGGCGGCCCTCCAGAGAGGCACAGATTTCAAGGCAGCCAGCTAGACATGCACCGGCTCAAAGGCAGACAGTTAGACAGGCACAGTCTCACAGGCATTCAGTCGACCATGCATAGACTCTACAGGCATTTAGGTGACCAGGCATAAAAGCTACAGGTATTCAGCCGACCAGTCAGATGCTGTAGGTGCAAGCCAAACAGGCGTTCATACCACTCAACCGTCCGGCAACACCAAGCAGGCATATATGGAAAGACCTTTGGCCATACAGGCATCAGTAATCAGAAAAACCAACATAACAGAGACGTTCAGGCAAGAAAGAGTCGGACAACCAGGCCCCAAAAGCCATCAGTCAGGCAACCAGGCCCCAAAAGCCATCAGTCAGGCAACCAGGCCCCAAAAGCCATGAGGCAGACAACCAAAATATTTGGCCCAGATCCTCTTACCCATGGATATGGGCTTCAAACGACCCCATTCCTAGGGTCCTGACAGCCGAAAACTATGGCGCGATAGACCCCGGCAGGTATTAACACATAGCCCTCCAGAACATTTCAGGGATCTCCTAGGCTAGCGGTACCTGAAAGGAAAAGCAGGTCTCCTGCTCGAGGGACAGGAAACCACCGAGGTTGGAGAGAGGCTCCACCTTTGTATTCTGAAGGTTTCCTGTCCCTGGGGGCGGATCCTCTCTCTCTGTGGTGCTGTCGTGGGGGACGTCATCCGTATTTTTTTCAGACTGCAAAATACCGTACATACGGTCGTGTGCATGAGCCTTAATGCTGCGTGTCTCTGGCCAACATCAGCTGCAATGTATTGTACTGTATTATTTCAGGAATAGATGGGATAACAGAAACATTCAATGTAATTCTTTCACAACTGTAGAGTTGTTGCGATAACAAATTTTTGATTCGATTTCGATACCATAAAAAAAATATTGCGATACTCTATACCATGCGAAAAAATAAACCAAAAAAGCAACGTGTATTCCACATTTAAAAAAATGGCGAATCGCGCAGTTTTTATTTATTTTTTCTGTTCCTGCGTTCACCGCATTGATTTTTTTTAATATTTTAATAGTTTGGACTTTTCTGAAGTGGCGATATGTGATATGTTTATTTATTGTTTAGATATTTTATATGTGAAATTGGGAAAGGGAGTGATTTATACTTAATATTTTGGTGGGGAGTTTTTTACCTTTTTTTTTTTTTACACTTTTTAGTTAATAACTATTTCCCCCCTTAGGAGCCGGAACCTGGGATCTTTTGATCCCTTGTCCTATTCACCCTAATAGAGCTCTATGAGGGTGAATAGGACTTCACACTGTCCCTGCTGCCCTGGGCTTTGTGCACACAGCAGCAGGGAGCTGAACATGGCAGCCAGGGCTTCAGTAGCGTCCTGACTGGCATGGTAACCGATCAGAGCCCCAGCAGTGTAATCGCAGGGCTCCGATCAGAAGCTGCCACTGCACCACCAATGAGGGGGAGAGGAGAGGGGACCTTGTGGCCACTGCCACCAATGATTTTAATACTGGGGGGGGGGGGTTGAGGGGGAGAGGAGGCACTGCGCCACCAATGATTTTAATAGGGTAGGGGGGTTGAGGGCGCACTGCACCACCAATGATAATTACCCCTTAAAACAGGAGGCGGGTGCCAGCAGCAGATCAGCAGCAGTTAACCCCTCAGGTGCCGCACCTGAGGGGTTAACTGCCGCTGATCGCAGCTCCCTGTTAGAGGCAGGGTGCCGGCTATGCGATTCTGCTGCCGGCACCTGCCTCCTGTATTATGTGTTAAAGACCACCTTATATGGGTCCAGACTTTAAGTATTAGGCTACACAGAGCAGGCCCAGAGATGTCCCAGCACTTACTATTATTCCTGGGTGCCGCTCCGTTCGCCCTCTGTGCCCCATTACTGTCTCCTGCTCCGTATGCGAATTACTATGGAGCAATGGGGAGGAGACATCAGCTTCTCTAGTGGGCGTTCCTTCTCCCTGCGCTGTCCAATCGCAGCGCAGGGAGAAGGAAAGCCCAGGAGAGAAGCTGATGTCTCCTCCCCATTGCTCCGATAGTAATTAGCATACGGAGCAGGAGACAGTAATGGGGCACAGCGGGCGAACGGAGCGGCGCCCAGGAATAATGGTAAGTGCAGGGACATCTCTGGGCGCCGCTCTGTGTAGCCTAATACTTAAAGTGCGGACCCAGGAAAGTCCTGTATTATTGGTGATGCAGTGCACCCGCCCCTCCTCCACTCCTCTCTCCTTATTGGTGGCAACGGCAGCACAGGGGGGAGGGAGGACTGCTTCCTTCTCCCCTGTGCTGCTGAGAGAACATGAGTGCGCCGACAGCAGTGCGCTCATGTTCGTAGATACTAGACTGCGCAGCAGCGTAGCGCAGCCCAGTATCGAAAAAATGGAAATCCCGGTATCGTATCGATACCGGGACAAAAGTATCGATTGGGTATCAAAATTTCGATACCCGCAACAACCCTACACAGCTGTCCCAATAACCGCAAGCTCCACAGACAATCATTGCACTTCACTACCCCGGGTCTCACTCCCACTCCCACTGCCACCTACTCCTAAATCCCTCCAAGGACGTAAGCAGAAAAACCTATAATGAAGTATTGCTGGACAGGGGTATAAAGAAAAAAGCATTTAATATACTCAAACAAAAACAAAAGGTTGCGCATATCAAGATTAAAAGCCTACTCGCCCGACCCGGGTGTCACATAGGGCTGGGCCGATAACTTAAAAAAAAAAAACTAAAAAAACAATGGTACTTTGCCTGTCGGTTTATTCAGTTCGGTTTTGTGACATTTATAGAACGTCCATTCAGAGATTGCAGCTGCACGCTAATCGTACAGCTGCTGAGAAGGGGGTCAGTGACAGCAGGGCTCCCCAGGGAGAAGGCAGGGGCCGTGTGTCTGTGTCCTTGCCTTCTTGATCGCTGTATACAACAACACACTGCCGGGTGGAGGCTTCCGCCCAGAAGTGTTTTCGGTGACGTCACTGGCTTTGATGGACGGGCTTTAGCGATGCCCTAGCCGTTTTACAGGCTAGGGCAGCGCTAAAGCCACCGATCAGTGCCAGTGACGTCACCGGGCTTCCTGGCACCCCTATGGAGTCCGGTTCGTCACCAGAACTCCAGAAAATGCCTTTGCCCTGCGCTATTTAGCGCAGGACAAAGGAGAGCATCAGAGCATGAACTGCTCCGATGCTCATGTCAGGGGGGCTGCCTGGGTGAAAATGGTGGTATGTCCGGGTTCAGCTCTGAACCAGGACAACCCCTTTAACTCTTTAATGCTGGCACTGGCAGGTCTCCTGGATTAGCAGCCTCAGGATCAGCCGCAGTATTGATTTGTTTTATTTTGTGGTTTGTTGGAGCGATAATAATGTATCATCAGCAAAATGAGGAGAGAACGATCCGGATCACAAGAACAACCTCCCTAACATGTCCCCACTGACTGCAATCCTGTTAAAGTGTAACCCAAGTAACTGTGAACTTCAAGCATTACAGAAAGGAGGAAGAAGGGGTCATCATTTTCCAACACAGTAGACAGTGTAACGCACGCTAATGGCCAGTCCTTACCTCTTCCAAGTGGACCCTAAGAGCTCATGATTCCTTTTTTTTTCCATGTCCATTTCGTTTTTTTTGCGGCCCGTATGCAGAACCATTCACTTCAATGGGGCTGCAAAAAAAAAAAAAATGACTGTGTGCATATGTCTGCATGACCGTTCTGCAAAAATATAGAACATGTCCTATTATTATCCGCATTACGGACAAGGAAAGGACTGTTCTATTAGGGGCCAGCCTTTACGTTCTGCAAAATGCGGAATGCACACGGCCGGTATCCGTGTTTTGCGGACTACAAAACAGCCAATGGTTGTGTGTAGGGATGTCATGATACCATTTTTTTTTTAAGACCTAGTACCGATACTTTTATTTAAGTATTTACCGATACCAATTAGAACAATAAAATAAATAACACTTTTATTTTGTGACCACTGACCAAAGAAAGAGCGGCGCAGTTGCTGATAGCAATGAAAAAAATTTAAGTTGGAATTTGGTTGCTATGGACAACTTCTTTACTTTTCCTTTGTACAAGGGTTAATAAATGGGCATATAACAGTGTTTCCCAACCAATGTGCCTCCAGCTGTTGCAAAACTACAACTCCCAGCATGCCCGGACAGCCTTTGGCTGTCCAGGCATGCTTTGAAGTGTAGTTTTGCAACAGCTGGAGGCAGACTGGTTGGGAAACACTATTATATGCACATCCCCCCCCCCCCCACCTTATTTTATATTCCCTGTTTGAACATGAAATGGAGAGAAATTAACTGAATTTCTCCTCCATTGCATGCACAATACCCACCTGGCCTGCTGTAATCCTTCCCATGCGGATCACCAGAGTACTGGGAGGAAGTGGCTTTAACTTCCTCCCAGTGCTAGGCAACCGCATGGGACTTGGGAGCCGCCGTACAGAAGTCCCGCCCCCGCGCCGATCAGCTGGGACACGCTGCTGTCCCCACGATGATCGGCTGGGAGCGCCACCACCGCCGCACGGAAGCAGACATGGGACCCGCCGCCGCAGCCGCCGTCCCCACCGCTGATCATCTGGGACACGCCGCTGCAGGGCCATCAGGTATCGGCAGTGGTATCGGCGACATTTGCACGAATACAAGTACTCGTGCAAATATCCAGTATCGGTCCCGGTACAGATACTGGTATCGGGACATCCCTAGTCGTGTGCATGAGCCCTAAATATAATGGTGGCGTGTTGTAGTAGTCAGTGAAGGTTATAATGATGACATATCAGAAGTTAGCTGGACTTGGAAATATGCTTTAAAATGAATGGGCGGAGATGCAGTAACATGCATGGCCACATCTGATCATACAGCCAATTGGTTGTGGTGGCCCCTTCGTTCTGCAAAACGGTTGATGTCTTGGATTCAGAGGACTACAATCACAGACTGATGGCCTAACCTAAGGGTAGGCCTCTGCTGCTTATCTTGGCATGTGGTGGAGCGAGTTGCCCAATTGTGAGCCTGGCTATTGTTACCAACTGTGTTTCAATTGATGGACCACTTCTAGATCTGCATTTTGTGGATTTTACCATCTTAGACTTGTTGTCTAACTAATCCCCTTCTCGCCTAAGTTGAGTCCTTAGATAAACCCGCCAAGCGTTCAACTTGGGGACTGTATAGGTATTTATTAGGGTGCTACACTAGGGATAAGTTCCAGTGTTATAGGGTTTCCCTGCAACTTTAGGGTATCTAGGGTGAAGTATACAGTCAGGGGGGGTCCCTTCATCCTCCCCGCCTAATCCAGAGATGCGGAATGGAAGCACGGAAGCAGGACGGAGTGCTTCCGTGGGGTTTCGTCCCGTACTTCTGTTCCGCAAAAGAGACGATTACTCTTACCGGTAATTGGATTTTCCAATAGCCTCCACAACGGCACTCCAGGAGGGTGTCCCCGCCTCCCCAGGACAGGAAACAACGTAGAAGCTCAGTCTTAAAAGGCCCCCTCCCCTTACCTGCTTCTGTTAATGATATAGGACTCGGTTAGTTAGTTCAAGAACTGTATTGATATAATGATAACATAACATAACATCTCCCACAATAATTAACACATCTTGGGTAGGGAATCCAATTACCGGTAAGAGTAATCGTCTCTTTTCCCCGGCGCCTCCACAACGGCACTCCAGGAGTATTAATAGAGAAACAAACTCTAGGGTGGGACTACTGCAGATAAGACTTTTCTGCCATACAATAAATCATAATTTTGGAGTACATCTAATTTATAATGTTTAAAGAAAGTATTTGGGTTCTTCCACGTAGCTGCTCTGCATAATTGCTCTACTGAGGCAGAGGTATTTTCTGCCCATGAAGCCGACACGGCTCCGGTAGAGTGTGCTTTGATCCTTTTAGGGGGGGGGGGTCAAGCTTCTCTGCAGGTAACAGAACTCGATGGTGTTTCGGAACCATCTGGATATGGTACTCTTGCTTGCCGCTGATCCCTTATGCTGGCCTTGATACTGAAGGAGGAGATGGTCCAATTTTCTGAATACTCCTGAGACTTCCAGGTAAGTTAGCAGACATCTTCTGACATCCAAATTATGGTATTTTTCTCAGAGGCTGGATTTTCACAAAAGGATGGAAGCGACACCTCCTGTTGGCGATGGAATTTTGAGGCCACCTTGGGTAGGAACATCGGGGGGTGTCTAAGGATAATACGGTCTTCTAACACTGTGAGATAGGGTGCTTTGCAGGAAAAAGCCTGAATCTCGCCTACTCTTCTGGCAGATGTTATTGCCAGTAGAAAGGCGGTTTTTAGGGTCAGGAGTTTAAGTGGGATCTCCTGCAAGGGCTCAAAGGGTGCTTCCTTTAAAACCTCTAATACTAAATTCAGGTCCCAAGGAGGAATGGTAGAATGAATAAATGGGCATTTTCTGAATGCTCTTTTTATGAATCGCTTTATTAATGGTAAGTCTGCTAGCTTTACTTCAAGAAAGCTACTTAATGCTGAGACTTGCACCTTTATGGTATTAGGTCTGAGACCTTTGTCAAGGCCTGCCTGCAAAAAGTCCAGTATGAGTGGAATATTAGCTTCTTGACTGTGGTACAGTCTGTCTCCTGCAAACTCCAGGAATGTTTTCCATGTTCTTCTGCAGATCCGTGAGGTAGAGTCCTTCTTACTACAAAGTAGAGTGGATATTACAGACTCCGATAGGCCTCTTGGTTGTAAGTGGACCCGTTCACTTTCCACGCTGTTAAATGAAGTCTTGCTACATCTGGATGGAGCACTGGACCCTGGCGTAGTGGTCCCGGATACGATGGGAGAGACCAGAATTGACCTGCCGATAGAATGTAGAGGAGGGGAAACCAGGACCTTTTTGGCCAAAATGGAGCAATCAGTATTAATTGTGCCTCTTCTATTACCTTTACTAACACCTTCGGAATTATATTGTAAGGGGGAAAGGCATACAGTAGATCTTTCGGCCATGGACAAGACAGCACTTCCATAATATTAACTGACAAAATCGAATAAAACCAAAACTACAGTAACTCATGCAAACTTAGTCAATGCAAAGGGTAAGGAGCATTACCATACACACATATGAACATAAATCGGCTTCGATACCCCCTCTACATGGAGAAGTCGTCCCACTGGTGGGGCAGAGGTTCCTAACTGTGCAACCCTTATTTATTAAACCAATTCTGACAACCATAATAAACCTTTAGAATGTTAGTAACCAGCAGAAGGAACACGTTGGACAGTCCGGTATATTACCATGGCCAAAGTCTTTGCAGTTTCCTACATCCATTAAAGGGGTTATCCATATGGTATTGATGGCCTGCCCTCCTGACTCCCGCGGTCTCTTCACAGCTTACCAAGCATGGTGCCGTCCATTGTACAGCGGCTCCATGCATTGGAACAGGGCAGAGCTGCGCTAGGACACATGGCCAATGTACAGTGAAGTCACTGGCCTGGTCACAGAGCCCTGCAGCCTCTTCCAACAGCTGATTGGTGGGGGCCCCAGGAGTCGGAGCCTCGCTGATCCGATATTGATGACTTATCCTGAGCACAGGCCATTAATATCAAATTCCCAGAGAACCATTTTAATTTCAAGTCCTGCCTGAATATAACAAGTCTTTCTCCAATGTAAACGAATGAACGGAGGGTCATTGCCAGAGGCCGCAATAATGCCTGTACAAGCGTCAGACTCCTGTACAGACAATTGTACGCTCTGAAAAATGTCTAATGCGTATGAATACGCACCGGGAGCACAGCAATACCTCTGGTGCCTGACAGATCCAGTAACCAAGATCCGTGCAGTAAGGGGGCTGCCGATTTTGCAGTTTTGGCGGGCTACCAGACCATTCAGCGCATCTCTCTCACCCCCTTCCTATGCGCACTGAACTTATAGCAGCACTTTTCATTTTATTCTTTTTTATGAATTAGCTCATTTTATGAAAAAGGGCGATCACACCCCACCCTGGCACCAGTGAGGGACCTTTGATATCCTTGCCGGCAGTTGACTAAAGTGTCAGACATCATGGCAGGAAAGGAGCCTCTGCTTGGCACCCTAAAAGGCTGGTGGAGCGAAGAAACTGGCCCAGGTGATGTAAGAACACAATGTTGTCACTTGTGTACACCAACCCCAACCCCCCCCCCCCCCCCCATCCCCATCCCCAAGTACACCACAGTATTAGTGCCACCATTCAGGGGTAAATAACAGTGGTTTACAAAGGTTCACATAAGAGTGAGTCCCCCTTGACATTGACCTACGGCTCGATAGAGGACCCCTGTAGTGCTGCCCAGAGAATGCTACCTTTATATCCTGCTGGAGTCCAAGAGTGCATCCATTTTTAAGGAGACTCCAGAATAACCAAGGAGGGTTGGAAAATAGGCAATCGATAGTCCCAAATATAGTGACAGCCATGTTGTCCATGTTAGGCTTCATGCAAATGACCACATTCCATTTGAAGTCTGCAAATCGCGGATCCGTATCTCTGTGCCTCAAAAGATAGAGCAAGTCCTATTTGGGTCTGCAAAATGCAGACCCCCCAACCACTGAAGTCAATGGGTCCACAAACATGCGTGGATCACACGAGGACTGCATCCGTGATTTGTAGACCACAAAAACAACATGGTCATGTGCATGAGGCCTTATGGCGACCGCCACAGTGCTCAATGATATAAAGTACAGAGGAGGCAGACACTGCACTGTGCCACAGTCCAATATATTGTGAAGGAGTCTGGACTTTTTTACTTGGCTATAACCGCCTCCTGTGCATTCACCCCAGACCCCATCCAGGGGCTTATTAACCCTAGTCAGTGCCTCCAGATCACGGTAGAGATTCAGTCTCATCTTCTGCGAGACCCCCGCTGATCAGCTGTTTGAGAAGGCAGCAGCGCTCGCTGGTCATGGGGCATGGGCTCGGCTCAGCCCCAGTGAAATGAATGGGGCTGAGCTGTGCCCAGGCCAGTAAAATAGTCGTGACATCACTGTCCTGTGGGAAGCTGCGAGAAGGCCTTCTCAAACAGCTGATCAGTGGGGGTCCCGGGGGTCCCACCCCCACCAATCAGATACTGATAACCTATCCAAGAGATAGATCATCAGTAAGAAAAAGGCTGACAACCCCTTTAATGTTAAAGGGGGAGCAGCCAATGGCAGGCGGGGACAGGGACGAGTCTCCTTAGCGTCACCCGCTAGGGGGGTTGTCCCCGTCACCGCCTGCCATTGGCTGTTCCCCTCGACACTGGATGTTTTCATCCACACACGGGGAGAAGAAGCAGCAGCAGAGGTGCGGGGAGCAAGGTAAGTACATTCAGTATGAGAGGCCTGGCCGTATGGGGGGCATTTTTTAGTCTCGGATAACCTCTTTAAGTATGCCTACGTATGATTTATTTGAATTGCTGCAACTTTCATACTCCTCAAAAATGCTAAGAGGAGTATTGTTACTCTGCCAGAAAAAAATGTAGTGCGACCTCTGGTCATTGCCTTCCACAGGCTCAGCACGTAACTGACCACAGATTGCTCTATATGTCCCAGTACAAACCCAGTTAAATGACGGAAAATAAAAATGTGATCAAAAACACATGAAATCTTTTTACGGAAAGGACCATTAGATAGATGTCTGCTCAAAGACATTGCACACTGGCAAACATCATAAAAAAGACAAGATCAGCATGAAGTCTAGATGTAGAATAACAAAGAGTAAACGAGAGGAAGATCGGATTTCTGCCTACGAGCTGCGCAAATAAAACAAAGTAGCAATACAAGAACCAGTAACCGCAATGTAGGAGGCGGCAGGATAATTAAGGCTACTTTCACACTGGCGTTTTGGCTTTTTGTTTCTGAGATCCGTTCAGGGCTCTCACAAGCGGTCCAAAAACTGATCAGTTTTGCCCCAATGCATTCTGAATGGATAAGGATCCGCTCAGAATGGATCAGTTTGCCTCCGTTCCGTCTCCATTCCGCTTTGGAGGCGGACACCAAAACACTGCCTGCAGCGTTTTGGTGTCCGTCTGATGAAACTGAGCCAAACGGATCCATCCTGGCACACAATGTAAGTCAATGGGTACGGATCCGTTTTTTATGACACAATCTGGCACAATAGAAAACGGATCCGTCTCCCATTGACTTTCAATGGAGTTCATGACGGATCCGTCTTGGCTATGTTACAGATAATACAAACGGATCCGTTCATGACAGATGCTTGCGGTTGTATTATTGTAACGGATCAGTCTGTGCAGATCCATGACAGATCCGCACCAAACGGCAGTGTGAAGGTAGCCAACAGGGTATACATTTCCTAAGGCGCCCGGATGCGTTGCGAATGCATTCAGTGAAAAATATTGGGCGGGTGCAATGCGTTTTTCACGCGCATGATAAAAAACTAAAGGTATACAAACAACATCTCTTAGCAACCATACGTGAAAAACGCATCATATCCTCACTTGCTTGCGGATGCGATGCGATTTTCACGCAGCCCCTTTCTCTTCTATGGGGCCAGTGTTGCATGAAAATCGCTGAATATAGAACATGCTGCGATTTTCACGCAACGCAGAAGTGATGCGTGAGAACCAGCGCTCATGTACACAGACCCATTGAAATGAATGGGTCCGGATTCTGTGCGGGCGCAATGCGTTCACATCATGTATTGCACCCGTGTTGAATACTCGCTCGTGTGAAAGGGGCCTAAAACTTTTCATCACTATGGTGCCAACATATACTACACTGCAACCGATTTTCCTTCCTGAAGAACATGCATGCCGCAGCCTGATGCTTCCATCTACTGCCAAATGAATGGTGCCAGCTCCACCTGCGTCATGGACCACCCCTGCAAAGTGGAGACAGCGATAATGACCGCTGCTGCCAGCTCCTCCAGGACAAGCCTTTGAAAGCATGGACTGATACAGGAATCAGAGGGCAGAGCAGTGCATCGCTCATAGCTGCAGCTCCTACTACTGCTGTCACATGGGGAAAAAGGGGCCCCTGCTGCTAATACTACTGCTGGGGGGAAGGTAAGCCATCCTGTTGCTGTTCATATTGGGAGAATGGACAGAGGGAACCCTGCTACAACTACTCCTGCTGGAAAGGCTGGGTGGTGATGCTTCTACTATTACTACTGGGGTAAGGTGTGGTACAGCTGCCATTACTAGGGGAAAGCGTGAACCCTGCTGCTACTACTGGTGGGATAGAGGTGAAACCTGCTGCTGCTGCTATTACTACTGGGGGCCATGCTGCTGCTACTACTACTGGTGGGATAGAGGTGAAACCTGCTGCTGCTATTACTACTGGGGGCCATGCTGCTGCTACGACCACTGGTGGGATAGAGGTGAAACCTGCTGCTGCTATTACTACTGGGGGCCATGCTGCTGCTACTACTACTGGTGGGATAGAGGTGAAACCTGCTGCTGCTATTACTACTGGGGGCCATGCTGCTGCTGCTACTACTGGTGGGATAGAGGTGAAACCTGCTGCTGCTATTACTACTGGGGGCCATGCTGCTGCTGCTACTACTGGTGGGATAGAGGTGAAACCTGCTGCTGCTATTACTACTGGGGGCCATGCTGCTGCTGCTACTACTGGTGGGATAGAGGTGAAACCTGCTGCTGCTATTACTACTGGGGGCCATGCTGCTGCTACGACCACTGGTGGGATAGAGGTGAAACCTGCTGCTGCTATTACTACTGGGGGCCATGCTGCTGCTACTACTACTACTGGTGGGATAGAGGTGAAACCTGCTGCTGCTATTACTACTGGGGGCCATGCTGCTGCTACGACCACTTGGCATAGCTGCTTGGGTATCCATGTCTTGACTATAAGGTTGGATTCACACAAAGTGTTTTTCACTGCATTTTCATGAATCCCAAAGATTACACTAAGTAAAGCTATGGAATTTTTTATTTTATTTTTATTTTAAAAGTGAAAGTTTAATCAGAAAATGACCTATTATTTAAATTATGTTTTTATGTTAAACATATGTCACTATCTACATAAAAAATTATTAGAATCCTGCAATTTTCACACTAGAATACGTTAAAGAGGACCTTTCACTAGTTTAAAAACTAAAAACGAACTATATCAGTGGGCAGAGCGGCGCCCAGGGGTCCCCCTGCACTTACTAGTATGTCTGGGCGCCGCTCCGTTCGCCCGGTATAGGCTCCGGTGTCTGCAGCTCCCTCTGTTGTACTGGGACTCCCAGGCTATGAGCTGTGCGCTATGATTGGCCAGCGCTGCAGCAAGGGACAACCCTAATACAAAAACTCCGCCCAGTACAACAGAGGGAGCTGCAGACACCGGAGCCTATACCGGGCGACGGAGCGGCGCCCAGACATACTAGTAAGTGCAGGAGGACCCCTGGGCGCCGCTCTGCCCACTGATATAGTTAGTTTTTAGTTTTTAAACTAGTGAAAGGTCCTCTTTAAGACTTTTGAGAGCAACTACATAGACATAGACACAATGGTTTGGAGGGGACCCCACTGACATCTATGGGGGAGTTTTCTAGGCATGCTCTGGACTAGGGATGAGCGAATCAACTTCGGATGAAACCGTTTCAATACTGTACGGAGCGAGCGTGATTGTCCATATTGCTTCCTTTGCTGACTAGATTCATTTTTCCCATCACATTATACACTGCTCGTTTCCATGGTTACAGACCACCCTGCAATCCATCAGTGGTGGCTATGCTTGCACAATATAGGAAAAAGCGTCAGCCTCTCTGGTGAATGGGACCATGGGAGCGCACATAGGCTGGTGCTTTTTCCTATATTGTGGTGGTGGTGGTCACATAGAGAAATTAAAAAAATAAAAACACCAAAAAATTTAAGAAAAATATATTTAACATAAAAATGTGATTTAAACAATAGGATATTTTCTGATAAAACATTCCTGTGCCCAAGAAGTCATCCAACCAAAAATAAACAGAGCCGGGTAGGTGTATAAAAATAAATCGCCCAATGCTCAAACTCAGTAGTTCTCATCTCCACCATCGGATCCAAGTTTTAAAATGTTTTTTCAGTTTAAAAATCAAATACCGAAGTTATTCACCGAAATCTTGCGAGACTCGTCGCAGGTCGTACGGCGATGGATCTCCGTGCAGCATTAAAGTGAAGTTTTGAGCAAAGCGACTTCGGATCTAGGATACAAAGCTTGCTTCGCTCATCCCTACCATTCACAAGTCCGTAGTGTATTGCGGATCCACAATACACCCGGCTGGCACCCCCCATAGAACTGCTATTCTTGTCTGCAATTGCGGACAAGAATAGGACATGTTTTATTTTATTTTTTTCGGGAGCTGCGGACCTGAAGATCGGGGGTGCGCTCCGGAAATGCAGATGCGGACAGCACACTGTGTGCTGTCCGCATCCATTCCTGCCCCATAGAGAATGAATGAGTCCGCACCCGTTCCGCTGAATTGTGGAACGGGTGCGGACACATTCACGGACGTGTGAATGGACCCTAATAGAGACGCTACTCAATGACACAGCACTCTTCTCTCATGGTGATGAAGAAGGGATCCAACGTGATAAAATGTGGGATTCTGTCTGCTCAGTGGCACCTGTAGTCTCAGGATGTATGACACAGCGCGCCAGCAGTGCCCACCCTACTGGGCACAGTGAGGAAACACTTCAATATTTGAAAATATCCTGACAACGTCATGCACACTACAAAAGACAAGAGTCCTACACACACATTCCCATGAACAAACCGTCAGTCCATGCCGAGAAAATCCCAACATGTTCTATATCTGACCATTCAAAAAAAAAAAACGGACTGCACATCCGTGTGTCATCCATATTCCATGGACACTGCTCCGATAAAAAGTCATTTCCAGAAAATCTCCTAGAAATGGACGTCATCTGTGTTGTGTAAGAGGTTTTTACGGACCCATAGATTATAAAGCGAAGGATCCATAATCACAGACATAAATAGGGCATGCTTCCATGGCGTCACTCACAATGGAACCGCGGTCCGTGGAAAACAACCCACGTGTGACTACACACATTGAAGGCAACGGGTACGTGTGCTGTGCGTGGAGAACACAGCGGGCGGCCACCATGATTGATGGATGCTTTCAGGACTCGTGTTGGCTTTTCGGCTCTCCGGACCAGGTGCTGGGAGCGGGCAGTCCTATTAGTGGCAGCACTGGGCACGTCTTACACGTGCGGGACACACCTAATCATCATTAACATGGAGACATAGTGACTAGTGTTGAGCGCGTTTCAAGTTCAGGTTATCTAAGAATTCCGTTATGGATTCCGCTACCACGGACTATACCTAATGGTCAGTGGTAGCAGAATCCATGACGGAAAACCTAGCGAACCCGAACCTGGTACACCGGACTAAAAACGCAAGTTTGCTCATCCCCAATAGTGACCGTAACAACGGCGGTGTGAAAATGGCGCAAAAGAAAAGGCTGCGTAAATGCCCATGGCCGCCTATCAGATTCCACCTTTCATTTTTCAGAAACCATCTGCCAACCACGCCACTTTGTACCAGTTTACATCCATCTCTCCCAGTAGGTGTACTGGGGTATAACCTACACTATTTCTTACTGGGGGAAAGGTATGAAAACTGATGCAGAGGAAAAGTTGAGTGGTTGCCCATGGCAACCAATTGGGCTCCTGCTGGAATTCGCTGGATCCGGCCAGACACTGCCGTCCACCACCAGACCCCGCTGACTATAATGGGATCCGGCCAGACACTGCCGTCCACCACCAGACCCCGCTGACTATAATGGGATCCGGCCAGACACTGCCGTCCACCACCAGACCCCGCTAACTATAATGGGATCCGGCCAGACACTGCCGTCCACCACCAGACCCCGCTGACTATAATGGGATCCGGCCAGACACTGCCGTCCACCACCAGACCCCGCTGACTATAATGGGATCCGGCCAGACACTGCCGTCCACCACCAGACCCCGCTGACTATAATGGGATCCGGCCAGACACTGCCGTCCACCACCAGACCCCGCTGACTATAATGGGATCCGGCCAGACACTGCCGTCCACCACCAGACCCCGCTGACTATAATGGGATCCGGCCAGACACTGCCGTCCACCACCAGACCCCGCTGACTATAATGGGATCCGGCCAGACACTGCCGTCCACCACCAGACCCCGCTGACTATAATGGGATCCGGCCAGACACTGCCGTCCACCACCAGACCCCGCTGACTATAATGGGATCCGGCCAGACACTGCCGTCCACCACCAGACCCCGCTGACTATAATGGGATCCGGCCAGACACTGCCGTCCACCACCAGACCCCGCTGACTATAATGGGATCCGGCCAGACACTGCCGTCCACCACCAGACCCCGCTGACTATAATGGGATCCGGCCAGACACTGCCGTCCACCACCAGACCCCGCTGACTATAATGGGATCCGGCCAGACACTGCCGTCCACCACCAGACCCCGCTGACTATAATGGGATCCGGCCAGACACTGCCGTCCACCACCAGACCCCGCTGACTATAATGGGATCCGGCCGCTGTGTGCGCATTTTGGTAAGACAAAAAGAAACGGTGTGGTTCAGAGGCGAATGGCAGCATGGCCGGATCCAGTGAACTTCGCCAGGTTACCCTCTGCAGGATCCGTTTTACAGGTCCTGTAGTCGTTTCATAGCCCAATATCCAGGACTGCCGGTGATATCACAGCGGGCACTACAGATACCAGCGCACCTTCACTGTGTGCCAGCTGGGGTGAAGGTGGCAAAAACAAGTGTGCCCAGGGATCGGAGGGGGTAGTCTTTACACCTCATGACCCCCCACAAAGTGACAGGACCTGAGGATAATGGGCTGACAACTACAAAAAATAAACTATGCCAGGAGTTTTCTGTAGTCAGAGAGGGGCGTGGTCAGAGGTCACGTGGGATGTGACACAAGTGATCTGACACCTCACTATAGTGCAAATGAGAGACACTGTCACTAAGCAACGGGTGCTCAGGGCACGCTGGGAAGTGTAGTGCCACAGCAGCTGGAGGCTGGTGCTATGCGGGTACACACCTATGCATCTCCCCCCAGCAGCTCCCATCTTCCTCCCCTGGGCCTCGCAGCTCCCGCATCCCCCTGTCCCGCACCAGACACTCACCATCGTACAGATCGAGGCGATCTTACGGACTGTCATCAGTACGTCCATCCGCCCTCCTCCACCGTCGCCATGATGAACCGGAGCTCGGCCCTTGACAGCCGCAGCAGGGTCACCCGGAAAGCGCTCCGCCCGCTGCTGTGCTACATCGAAAAGGAGCCGACCGGAAACATAGCGGATCGGACGCAGGTTCCTTGTTCAGACGTTCCGTGCAACAGACGTGAGAATTGCACTGCGGCGGGCGGGTGCCGTCTGCCCCGGCGGCATGTAACTTCTCTGTGACCGTGTCTGTGGGCCGCTGTCGGGCCCCGCGCAGGATTACAGCCCGGGCTAGAGGGGCGCTGCCATAACCTAGGAGTCACGTGACTCCGCACCGCTACTTCTGGGTGGAGGGGGGGGGGTGCCTGACTGGGGCACAGGGGTGTCTGTGGCAGATGAAGCCTCAGTGCCCTGCCACACAGGCTGTGATGGACAGTTCCCGCCTCCTTAAATTTTTGTGAATTTCGAACTGCAAGAAAATGGAATTGCATCACTTAATGGCTTTTTGATAAATCCGCCTTTAATTGTGAGACGCTCAGACGGAGTCTACTTCATCGAGAAACTTGCATTTTCAACTTTTGGCGAGATCGGTGCAAAAAGTGACATTTTTTCTTGTTGCAATTAGTGCACATTATGATTTGGTGCACTTTGCTACAAATTGATACTTCCCCAAATGTGTACAGAGATATTGGATGGGGGGGGGGGGTGTCCTGTGTTTCCTACAGTGTCTTGATATCCTGTGCGCCCCATGTTGTAGGTGGATACAAGTTGACTGAAGGCGGGGACTGCAATACCATAGTGCAGAATAAAATACCGCCCCAGCAGAGCCGAGTACCACAGTGCAGCACAAAATACTGCCACCTGCACCGCAGTATGAAACTGTATCATCGTTCTGAGGATGGCAACACAGTTGAGTTCAGGAGGGCTTCTGCGACCGCTGGCCAAGTGCATACTTTTTTTATGTACCTGGCTGGCCACCATGAGGCGGGCTTGGGTGGCCCCCTGGGCATTGGCAAACAGGAATATTTCCCTGTAGAGTCTATGGCCAACCCGCCCCTGACTTAATGTATAATGAAGTGCAGGCCTTCTCATAAGTTAAAGGGGTTGTCTCATCATGGACAATGGGGGATATCGCTAGGATATGCCCCCATTGTCTTATAGGTGCGGGTCCCAGCTAGAACAGAGCCCCGCAAGTGAAGGAGGGTGAACTGCGCATGCGCAGCCGCCCTCCATTCATTTTCCATGGGGCCGGAGAAAATAGTCGAGCGCTGGCTCGGCTATTTCCGTCGGCCCCATAGAAATGAATGGGAGCGAGGGCCGCGAATAAGCTCCCATTCACTTCTATGGGGATCAGGCTTGGAGGTGGCCGGACCGGAGTCCTCCAGCCACCACCTTGCGGGGCTCCGTTCTCGATAGAGTTGCGGGACCCGCACCTATAAAGCAATGGCATATCCTAGCGATGAGACAACCCCTTTAAGCTCATCCTCAGGGACTCCATGTGCCTAGAATGAAATCTACCTCAGAAAACTGAGGTGAATGATAATAAATCTGCCCACACCATGCCTTCTTAACGGAAAGTGATGAGGACAGCGTAAAACTGAAAGGTGCACAAACCCGCTGTTTGCTACTTTTTTACGCTCGTTTTCTGGAATAGGGCCTTCAAAAATGACCCTCATTGTCCCTTAGAAACATTGCTATGCCCAATGTAGATGCTATGTAAGGAATCTGAAGGGGAAAAACATAATTCACCAGTATAAAATGGAGGCATACAGAAGTGAGTAGAGTTCTCATACACCAGTATGCACCACTATGTATCCAACAGGAAATAATTGTGCACATACTGTATGTATCTTACATGTGTGAATGAGCCTTCTCGTTCGCATACCGCACCTATAAGAAAGCGGTGCACAGGGCTATAAGCCCATACTTAGGGTTTGTGCACACAGATCTAGACCTCATGCACACAACGATATTTTGTATGTGTGTCCGAACCCTTTTTGTTGCAGATTGTACACGGGCCATTTACAGTATTTTTTGCTTTATACGTCCGTGTTGCATCCGTTTTTTTTTTGCAGACCCATTGTAGCAATGCCTATCTTTGTCCGCAAATTGGACAAAAATAGGACATGTTCTATCTTTTTTGTGGAGATGCGGAATGGACAACTGTATTGCTCTGCATCTGATCCACATTTTTTGCAGAACAGATGCGGACCATTAATTTCATCCGGGGGGGGGCAGAGCATGGTGCAGGACGTGTGAAGCTAGAGCTCCTCACCATACCACTCGGCCGACTGCTGAAATAGCGACTATCACCGTCTAAAAATGGGTAAACTGTCTAAGGAGAAGGGAAGGGAGCTAGAGCATACTCCCAGATCGAAAAAATCCCAAGGGGACTTGAATAAGTACATCCACAAGAAAGATTCCTCCCCGGTCAGCAGAGGGAAAATGGCGTCGGCGGAATCCCGTGCGCCCGCACAGGATGGTGACAGCGTCTGTGCCTTCTCTGATGCACAGGGTGAACAAGACCCGATGCCAATAACAAGATCCTTTCTGAAGCACTCGCTGACTCAAGCCTTGTCACCGGTGATGCGAGAACTGGCAGACATTAAAGGGACACTGACAGGCCCAATAAGCATATTTAGGTATATATATGACAGTACAGGTCTTATAAAGTGTATGAGAATCATCTAAGTATCCCCCCTGTCCACCTTATAAATACAGTAAACTGAAGTTTTATAACCTGCTTGAATCGTCTTCAATCTGCCCAAGGGGCGGCGTTTCACCTCCACTTGTGCCCAGCCAGCCTCGCCCCAACTGCCGTTTAGAAGCGCCACCCAGCTCATCAATATTCACTTTGCTGGGCGGCTTCTGCTGTCCCCGCTCTGAAGCGCTGCGCTGAACAGTGCCCGGCGCATGCGCATAATGCAGAGGCTGAAGTGGCCTCTAGGATGCAGACTGTACACAGGCGCGATGTGATCCCGGCCAGTGAGTGTGCCGGGCGCATGCGCTGAAGATGAGATGGAGGCCGATGCCCATAGGAATGTATTGGGCATGCGCCGGATCTTGTGAAGTCGGGGACAGTAGTAGCCGCCCAGCGAAGTGAATATTGATGAGCTGGGGCGGCGCTTCAAAGCGGCGGTTGGGGGGCGGCTGGCTGGGCGCAAGTGGAGGTGAAACGCCGCCCCTTGGGCAGATTGAAGACAATTCAACCAGGTTATAAAACTTCAGTTTACTGTATTTATAAGGTGGACAGGGGGGATACTTAGATGATTTTAATACACTTTATAAGACCTGTACTGTCATATATATACCTAAATATGCTTATTGGGCCTGTCAGTGTCCCTTTAAGGTAGAGATGAAGCAAATGGGGCACAGAGTGGAGGCGCTTGAAGAAGGACAGACCTCAGTAATACAACACAGTAAGGGGATGCAAACTCAGTTGCGGTCTATGCGCACCCAGATTGATAATGCATACCTATATCTGGAAGACCAGGAGAATCGCAGTAGGAGGAAGAACATTCGGCTGCGGGGAATCCCTGAAGCAATATCGCCTGATGCCTTGCCGGATACAGTAATAACATTTTTTGCTCTCCTAATAGGGCCGGAGCGAGCAGCCGCTGTTATCATTGAACGCGCTCACAGGGCACTTAGACCGAAACCCCCTGGAGGCGACCCTCCTAGGGATACGGTTTGAGCTCTGCTTAATTACTTAAATACCACAGCGATCATTAAAGCAGCTCATGAAAAGGATGAAATATTGCTGGACTCTCATCCCATTTTGATATTCCAGGATCTGACAGCCAGCACATTAGCCAAACGTAGAGTGCTTAGGCCATTAACAGATGTGTTAAGATCAAAGAAACTGCCCATACGGTGGCTATTCCCATTTGGACTCAGTACTACCATGAATGGCAGACAGATGGCGATATGACACCCTGATGACCTGACCAAGATATGGGAGGCTTTGAAGATGTCCCCGTTGGATATTCCTTCTTGGCTACCTTCCGCTTCCATGGAGGACTTACCATCTATGGCCTTTCCCCAGAGATTGCACTCCTTGACTAGATTCAAATCTCCTAGGCTGAAGCCCTCCTCCAAGGACTGAAGGCACCCACATAGTTATCCTGAGACTGGTTAATTTCAAGTATGAAGGTTTTCTTTTTAAACCACCAAAAGTTTAAACAACAACAGGTTGTATACCTTGAATGTTCTCAGATGCTCTTTTATTCCCCTTGCCGGCATTCCTATGGGGAACATGTTGATGTATAACTTGCCTTTATCTTTTCAGGTTGAAAGATGTTACTATTACCCTTGCTGAGAGAACGGGGGCTCACTCCTGGTTCTTGGTGACGGAGGGGCTGCCCGCCTCTGACTCCTCTGAGGGGCTGCCCGCCTCTGACTCCTCTCCTTCCAGTCCTATATTAGTCGCTTTAGATAGATTATGTCTTACATTGAAATGACCGAGCTGGTGGAGATCCTGATCTTATTTGGATAACTTCACTCCCCCCCCCCCCCCCCCCGCACCTGTATCTCATGTTTTGTTAGGTAATAATTTTTATTGTCCTGAAGAAGGGGGATGTTCTGCCCCCGAAACGCGTAGATCTTCTTTAATAAAAGATTACCTTTATTGGTACCTTCATAGTAATGAGCTTTTTTCCTGCATCAGCGCCACCAAGAATGGTCTGAATTTTTTTCCACTTTTTTCCACAATCCTGATAACCGTTATTACGGCAAGGGATACAGACCAGGGGCAGCAGACGCAGTTTTCTCCTCTCCCGTGAACTGGATGGGTAATCATCCAGAAAAGCGATTCAGAGGCGTTGTGACCTTTCACAACCCCATTCGGTAAGCATAATCAGTGCTTTTTCTTATACCTAGTGCTGTAAGGTTCTATACACGAGGCGCTGCCTCCTCTCTTCTTCTTTTTTCCCCTTTTTATGTTTTGTTATATAGCATTACGCCTCTGTTCGTCGTTGGGGCTGATGAGCTCCCTCTACTTGTTTATATTTCTCTTTAACTATTCAGTGCCCCTTATGCAACCCTTGAACCCAGTTGATTTTTCATGGTGGCTTGGTTGGCCCACCCAACAGATGCAATATGGCTGAGATTACCCTCATATCCCTTAATGTTAATGGTATGAATATCCCACAGAAACACAGTCAGATATACCATACGCTGAGGAGAGAGAGGGCAGATATCACCTTTCTTCAAAAAAAACCATTTCAGGCACAGACACATACCTAATACGATAAGTAAATGTTTCCCAAAGTGGTATCATGCCTCTTACTCTTCTGCGGCCAGGGGAGTTTCTATTGGTATCGATAAGAATGTCCCATTTACATTGGGATCTCAACTGATTGACCCGGAAGGAAGGTACATATTCCTTAAGGGGAAAATTAGATCATACAATGGATTCTACTTCCTCTGCCTCTCTCATTCCCCAAGCGCAGATACGCAAGCTACAAATTGCGCTGTCAGAACTGAGTGTATCGGATGTTTGGAGAATATTCCATCCTGAAGGAAGAGATTACACTTACTACTCATCGGTTCATGGCTCATACAGACGCCTGGACTATATATTCCTCTTTTATAGTCTACTCACCACTGTCCAAAATGTATCTATAGGTCCTATTACGGTATCAGATTACACCCCGGTGTCATTGGGACTAGTACTAAGGGACCTCCCTTCTAAATCATGGACGTGGCGCTTAAATGATACTTAACTTAAATGAATTATTGAGGATGCGTCTAACAAGGCATTTATAGAACAGAAAATGTTGGAGTACTTCTCCATTAATGATTCCCTCACACCACTTAACCCGTTCTCTGGGAAGCGCATAAGACTGTCATCACAGGGGAACTAGAGTGAAAAAACAAAGGTCTAAACAAATAGATTCGCTGTTGCTTCAAATTTCTACTATAGAGAAATTACACAAAACGACAAAGACGGCAGAGCACTTGGATGCTCTTAAATCCCTGCGTTCCCAACTGAGGGATTTGTTAAGCATTGCAACAGCCAAGGTAATGCAGTCTTTGCGTTTCAAGTTCTACTCTCATGGGGATAAGGGATCCAAACTAATCTCTGGCCTCCTCCGGACGCAGAGGAACAAAACATTTATACATGCCAATAAAAACAAAGAAGGTCTTAGACTAATCACAACTCCGTCCATCGCAAAGGAGTTCTGTAACTTCTATACCTCCTTGTACAATTAGAGAAGTCAAATCTCGCACAAGATACTGATCTCACTTAGCTGAATGATTGAATAGATTCCTTCCTCAAGTCCATTCAGATCCCCCATCTCTCTGAGGAGCATAAAACTCAACTTTTGCAACCCTTTTCCATTGAGGAAGTGAATAAGGTTTTGAGCACAATTCCTGCCGGTAAAAGCCCTGGACCCGACGGATTCCCTATAGCGCACTACAAGAAATTTTGAGATATTCTATCGTCCCACTTTGTTAATCTTTGTAATTCTGTGTTGCGAGGGGGAACCCTCCCACCACAGGCCCAGGCAGCACACATAACAATTATTCATAAGGAACGGAAGGATACAGAACAATGTGGCAGCTATAGGCCTATTTTCCTACTTAACACCGACTTAAAATGGTGGGCTAAACTGTTAAGCCACCATATAGCAGCTATGCTGCCTGGTCATGTGGGGGAGGAACAAGTTGGATTTGTGCCGGGTAGGGAGGGTAGACACAATATTAGTGGGGTTCTACATGCTGTATACCTTCCTAAACAAAGAAACACTCCTTTAGTCCTCCTCGGAACCGACGCAGAAAAGGCGTTTGATAGAGTGAGCTGGCTCTATATGGGAAAAGCGCTGGAATCCTTTGGCTTCCCAACTCAATTTATAGCAGCTATATTTTCCCTATATTCCTCGCCCTCAGCTAAAATATTAGTTAATGGTTCTATGTCTGATGCCTTTCCTATTACAAATGGGACCAGGCAAGGTTGCCCTCTCTCTCCTACGCTCTTTGTACTGACCTTAGAGACACTGCTGTTGAAATTTAGACAATCATCGGATATTAGAGGCCTGCACATAGGTAATCACACACATAAAATGGCAGCATTTGCCGATGATTTACTTTTATTGATCTCTAACCCACTAGAAGCGTTGCCTAAAGTGATGGATATTTTTAGGGAATTTGGTAGCATATCAAATTTTAAAATAAGCTTTGAGAAATCTGAGGCATTGGCGGTCTCCGTAGCACAGACACAGATGACCAGGATTAAAGCATCCACAGCTTTTAAATGGCCTCACACGTCCTTTAAATACTTAGGCATAATAGTACCTGTAGACTCTAAATTATTGTTCCAGTTGAACTATACACCGTTACTGAATAAGACACAAACCTTTCTTTCCGAACCCTCATTTCCCATGTTGTCATGGCTGGGAAGGAAAAATATCCTTACTACATATGTTTTACCGCAACTCTTATAAATGCTTTGTTCCCTCCCTCTCACTTTGCCTAATTCATACTTAGCCACCCTGAAGATTCTTTTTAGTAGATTCCTCTGGGCTAACAAAAAAGCTCTGCCTGTTACTGGAGCTTCATTGTAAGGTAATAAAAATGCGCTGATTTAAAGTTAAATTAAAAGTTACTGCCGGGCCGGGGCTGTTATGGGGAGGGGGATCTGTGGATGGCGCTGTTATGGGGGGTATCTGTGGATGACACATATAGCATAAGATGCTATATAGTGTCATCCATAGATCCCCCCCATAGCATGGTCATCCACAGATCCCCTCCATAGCAGTGTCATCCACAGGTCCCCCTCCCCATAACAGTGTCATCCAAAGTTTCTCCTCCCCATAACAGTGCCATCCACAGATCCCCTCCATAACAGTGCCATCCACAGTTCCCCCCCCCCACATAACAGCGACATCCACAGATCCCCTCCATAACCGTGCCATCCACACATCCTCTCCATAACCGTGCCATCCACAGATCCCCTCCATAACCATGCCATCCACAGATCCCCACCATAACCGTGCCATCCACAGATCCCCTCCATAACAGTTTCATCCACAGATCCCCCCATCACAGCACCATCCACAGATCCCCCATAACAGTGTCATCCAAAGATCCCCCATAACAGTGTCATCCAAAGATCCCCCATAACAGTGTCATCCACAGATCTCCCATAACAGTGTCATCCACAGATCTCCCATAACAGTGTAATCTACAGATCCCCCATAACAGCGCCATCCACAGATCCCCCCCATAACAGCGCCATCCACGGATCCCCCATAACAGTGTCATCCACAGATTCCCCCATAACAGTGTCATCCACAGATCCCCCCCATAACAGTGTCATCCACAGATCCCCCCATAAGTGTCATCCACAGATCCCCCCATAACAGTGTCATCCACAGATCCCCCCATAACAGTGTCATCCACAGATCCCCCCATAACAGTGTCATCCACAGATCCCCCCATAACAGTGTCATCCACAGATCCCCCCATAACAGTGTCATCCACCGATCCCCCATAACAGTGTCATCCACAGATCCCCCCATAACAGTGTCATCCACAGATCCCCCCCATAACAGTGTCATCCACAGATCCGCCCATAACAGTGTCATCCACAGATCCCCCCATAACAGTGTCATCCACAGATCCCCCCCATAACAGTCATCCACAGATCCCCCCCAACACAGCGCCATCCATAGATCCCCCATAACAGTGTGTGGCAGTCCGTTATTTAGCTCACCTTTCCAGAGGTGAAAAGGTAGGGGGATTAGTCAGATTATTTCGCAGAAGGAGACCTCAGGAGACAGAAGTGCATTTCAACTGGCGTCCTGCCAGCTTTATTTCACAGGTTGCATTAAAACACAAAAACATAAACGGAACACCTAGCCTTGTCCAGGCTCTAACTAAACAATAGGTCCTTCTCTAGGACGTGGATGAGCTATCCTCAGTCCACCCAAAATAAGCACGCTGTCTGAACAGCAACCTGTGATACTTGCAGTTTGCAGGCTCTGGACCTTCAGGGTCCCTCAGTGAGATGTGGCTTCTCTCACTCCCAGGAAGTTCTGAGCAAGTGTGTTGACAGCCCAGTTTTCTAGCAACTCCCCAGGTGCAGCTCATCAGAACCCAGGCTTAGGTTTTTTAACCCTTTCCTAAATAACTTTCTTCAGCATATGCTAAGAACCTGGGAGACACATATATACCCTCAATTACTTCACCCTGTGAGACACCACATTTCCCCCTCTTTTGCACTAACCTATGGGTTGGGGCACCCTGGCTTGACAAACAGTAAGTACGAGACAAACCATCTACATTTCCCTGGAGGCTGCCTGCTCGGTGCTGTACTGTGAACCTAAAAGGCTGGAGGGACAGAAACCACCTGGTAACCCTACTATTCTTTTCCTTGTTATTCTGCATCCACTTTAGGGGTGCATGGTCTGTGATGAGGGTGAATTCTCTGCCCAGTAGGTAGTATTTGAGAGCGTCCAGGGCCCATTTAATGGCCAAAGCCTCTTTCTCTACAGTGGCATACCTCTTTTCATGGTCATTCAGCTTCCGACTTATGTATAAGACAGGGTGTTCTTCCCCATCAATTATTTGTGATAACACTGCTCCTAACCCAGCCTCCGAAGCATCGGTTTGCAGTGAGAAGGGTTTATGAAAATCCGGACATACCAGTACCGGCTGGGAGCACAGGGCTTGTTTCAAGGATTGGAACGCCCTCTCGGCCTCTGGGGTCCATTTTATCATCACCGAATTTTTTCCTTTTGTAAGATCGGTTAAGGGAACCGCCATAGATGCAAAATTAGGGATAAACCTTCTGTAATACCCTGCAATTCCCAAAAACGACCTCACTTGCTTCTTGTTTAGGGGTCTAGGCCAGTTTTGTATGGAGTCTATTTTGTTTAGCTGGGGTTTAATCAGACCTCGCCCAATGGTGTATCCCAAATACTTGGCTTCTTCCAAGCCGATGGCACACTTTTTAGGGTTTGCAGTGAGACCCGCCTGTCTTAGTGAATCCACGACCGCCTGCACTTTTTGTAGGTGAGACTCCCAGTCGCTACTGTAAATTATTACATCATCCAGATATGCTGATGTATAACCAATATGTGGCCTTAGGATCCTATCCATCATACGCTGAAAAGTCGCCGGGGCCCCATGGAGGCCAAATGGCAACCTAGTGTATTGGAAATGACCACTGGGTGCAGAAAAAGCCGTCTTTTCCTTGGCCCTTTCAGTTAGCGGAATTTGCCAGTACCCTTTAGTTAAGTCCAATGTTGTTAAGTACCGAGCACTACCCAGCTTGTCTATTAGTTCGTCTACTCTCGCCATTGGGTAGGCGTCAAACTTTGAGACCAAGTTTAACTGGCGATAGTCATTACAGAACCTTATGGACCCATCAGGTTTGGGAATTAAAACGATGGGACTAGACCACTCACTTACGGACTCTTCTATTACCCCTAGGTCTAACATCTTGTTAATCTCTTGGGTAATGACCTCACGCCTCGCTTCGGGGACCCGGTAGGGCTTAATCTTCACCTTAACACTGGGTTCTGTGACAATATCGTGTTTTATCACATGAGTGAGGCCTGGGAGTTCTGAGAAGAAATCGTTATTTCTCATAACGAATTCCTGTGATTCCTGTTTCTGATGGGGAAACAGGGACTCAGCAATTCTAACCTCAGGTACGGTGTAGCTTCGTGGTACTGAGTTTACCACCAGAGTTTCCCTATCTTTCCAGGGCTTTATCAAGTTAATATGATAGTTCTGTTCGGGTTTTCTCTTCCCGGGCTGATGAACTAGATAGTTCACCTCGCTTATCTTTTTAACAATTGTGAAGGGCCCTTGCCATTTTGCTAAGAATTTGCTCTCTACTGTGGGTATTAATACAAGCACCCAGTCCCCTGGACTAAAATGACGCAGTTTCGCACCCCGGTTATATATTCTACTTTGGGCCTGTTGGGCTTGCTGCATATGTTCTCGAACCAAGGGCATGACTGCCTTGATCCGGTCCTGCATCTGTGACACATGCTCAATTATACTGCGGTACGGGGTAGATTCGTGCTCCCACGTCTCTTTAGCTATGTCGAGTAGCCCTCGGGGCTGCCTGCCATACAGAAGTTCAAAGGGTGAAAACCCCGTAGACGATTGCGGTACTTCTCGTATGGCAAACAGTAAATAGGGAAGTAGGCAATCCCAATCCCTACCATCCTTGGCAATCACCTTTCTTAACATGTTTTTCAGGGTTTTATTGAATCTTTCCACCAATCCATCCGTTTGCGGATGGTAGACTGAGGTTCGGATATGCTTCACCCTGAATAGCCGACATAATTCTTTGGTCACCCTGGACATAAATGGGGTGCCCCGATCCGTTAAGATCTCTTTAGGGATCCCAACCCTACTGAACACCAGGACCAACTCCTTGGCTATGGTCTTTGCCGTCATATTTCTTAATGGAATAGCTTCTGGATATCTGGTGGCGTAGTCTAGGATCACCAGTATGTACTGATGTCCGCGAGCTGATTTCACTATAGGGCCTACCAGATCCATAGCTATTCGTTCGAATGGCACTTCCACAATGGGTAAGGGTACCAATGGGCTTCTAAAGTTAGGGGACGGAGATGTATATTGGCACTCGGGACAAGATGCACAGTAATCTCGTACCTCTGCTACTAGCCCTGGCCAAAAGAAACGCATTAAAATTCGTTCTTTTGTCTTTTCCATCCCCAGATGTCCCCCCAACAAATGACCATGTGCTAGATCCAAGACCATCTTCCAAAATGGCTTGGGAACTATCAGTTGTTCTACGATGTCTTCACCTTGCTTGTCTACCTGATACAGTAAGTTAATTTGCATCGCGATATGGGGATAAGCAAGCGTGACATCTGGGTAAACCAGAACACCATTTATTATTTTTACATTTTCCCGGGCCCGAACCAAAGTAGGGTCATTCAGCTGCGCTGTGGCAAAATTGTCGCGTGAAACCTTTATATCCGCTAAGACATTTTCAACCCTCTCCTCTGGCTCCCCACTTACATCAGTGGTTTCGGTGTCCCCTGACATTACATCAAAAGGAAACACGGCCTTATCAGGAGATGACAGAACCTCATGAAGAAGCTCAGGTTCTGTGACTCCTGTTGCCCTTTCTCCAGAGATCGTAACCACTGTTGGCTCTTTAACCCTTTTTTTCCACAATTCCCAGAAAAAAGGAAAATCCCTCCCCAGTATTATGTCATACATGAGAGTGGGTATTATCGCTACCTGACAGGTTACCTGGAATACAGGTGACCCCTACTGACTGGGTCTGTAAGCTATCGGAGTTTACCAAACTGGCTTTGACTAACGTGATCATACTGCCAGTATCCAGGAGAGCCTGCACCTCTCTCCCCTCTACTGAAACAGGACACAGATGTTTATCGACCTTTTCAGGGGTCCCAATAGAACAAACCCCTTGGGCAAACATCGATTTCGTATTTGCCATAGCACTCATATCACACTGCATGGGCTCTGAGTTTAACGGACAGTTAGCAGCAATATGTCCTGGTCCCCTACAACGGAAGCATTTAATAGGTTCTGGTCTCAGAAAGTCAGACTTGGACCTTTCGGAGCGTTCTGGCCAGAGTTCAGCTTTGGACCTTGTGTCCCTGTTAGGGGCCCCACCCCTCGCAGGAGTACCCCCCTGCCGGGTACTTTCCTGGGTTAGGCGGGGCTTTTGTAACAGGTCCTTTGCCGCAGCATATCTTTCCACCAGAGAGACCAACTCATCTGCGCTGTTAGGGTCACCGTGGGTAACCCACTTGCATATTTCAGGTGGAAGGGCTCTAAGATATCTGTCTATTACCACACGTTGGACAACCTCTGGATCCGATAGAACATCTGGTTGTAACCACTTCTTGGTTAAGTGTACCAGGTCGTACATTTGGGAGCGAGCTGGTTTGTCTGCCTGAAAACCCAATGGTGCACTCTTTGGGCCCGAACCGACAAAGTAACTCCCAGACGGGCCAAAATCTCCGCTTTCAGCTTACAGTAATCCTGAGTGTCGGCAGGATCCAAGTCATAATAAGACTTCTGAGCCTCTCCACTCAGAAAGGGGGCTATCAACCCCGCCCACTGATCTAGTGGCCATCTTTCACGCTCAGCGGTGCGCTCAAAGGTCATCAAATAAGCCTCCACATCATCCGTGGGAGCCATCTTTTGTAGGTAGTTCCCAGCACATATGTCCTTCTTCCCCATGGGACCAATTTCAGTCGACCAAGGGGTCTGGTCTGCAAAGCGCTGCACCACCTCAGTCAAAGCAACACGATCTTTGTTTTGCATCTCGGTTAGAGTGGTAAGTTGCATTGCCATAGATCCTCTGTCTGCCGATTAGCTTCTTGCTGCACTTTGTTTGCATGTTGCTGGGCTGCGGTGGCTTGCAGCAAAGCCTTTAACATATCCTCCATGTCAGGAGTCTTTCTCTGCAGCAATGTAGCAGGTTTTACCCAGGACATATACCTGTTCCCAAGTCCAGAAACAATTTGTATTCAGGCGTTACCCTTAGCAACCAGCTGTTCAAGGACCAGAAAAATTTCCAGCAGCAAGCCCCCTTTAACTCCACACAGTTTTTTTTTTTTTTTTTTTAAGTATTCAGCAGCACCTGTTCCACTGAGCAAACGGGCTTCTGGCCCTTTAAGTTCCCACACAGCACTGCAGCATTCAGCTTTTCTGAGGTGTCGTTGCCCGCATCTGACACCAATTGTGGCAGTCCGTTATTTAGCTCACCTTTCCAGAGGTGAAAAGGTAGGGGGATTAGTCAGATTATTTCGCAGAAGGAGACCTCAGGAGACAGAAGTGCATTTCAACTGGCGTCCTGCCAGCTTTATTTCACAGGTTGCATTAAAACACAAAAACATAAACGGAACACCTAGCCTTGTCCAGGCTCTAACTAAACAATAGGTCCCTCTCTAGGATGTGGATGAGCTATCCTCAGTCCACCCAAAATAAGCACGCTGTCTGAACAGCAACCTGTGATACTTGCAGTTTGCAGGCTCTGGACCTTCAGGGTCCCTCAGTGAGATGTGGCTTCTCTCACTCCCAGGAAGTTCTGAGCAAGTGTGTTGACAGCCCAGTTTTCTAGCAACTCCCCAGGTGCAGCTCATCAGGACCCAGGCTTAGGTTTTTTAACCCTTTCCTAAATAACTTTCTTCAGCATATGCTAAGAACCTGGGAGACACATATATACCCTCAATTACTTCACCCTGTGAGACACCACAAGTGTCATCCACAGATCCCCCATAACAGTGTCATCCACAGATCCCCCCCATAACAGTGTCATCCACAGATCCCCCCATAACAGTGTCATCCACAGATCCCCCCCATAACAGTCATCCACAGATCCCCCCCAACACAGCGCCATCCATAGATCCCCCATAACAGTGTCATCCACAGATCCCCCATAACAGTGTCATCCACAGATCCCTCCCATAGCAGCGTCATCCACAGATCCCTCCCATAACAGTGTAATCCACAGATCCCTCCCATAACAGCGTCATCCACAGATCCCTCCCATAACAGTGTCATCCACAGATCCCTCCCATAACAGTGTCATCCACAGATCCCTCCCATAACAGTGTCATCCACAGATCCCTCCCATAACAGCATCATCCACAGATCCCCCATAACCGTGTCATCCACAGATCCCCCATATTAGTGTGTCATCCACAGATCCCCTATAATAGTGTGTCAGTCACAGATCCCCCAAAACAGTGTTATCCACAATTTGTTTTAATATGGCCTTTGAACATAATTTTTCAAGTAAAATCATATAAACCCCTTTTTTTTTTTTTGTCATTCTGGTGTTTTTTTTCCGATTAATCGATGAAATTATCGTCAACTAATCGATTATTTATATAATCGTTAGCTGCAGCCCTAATATACAGGCTATCCATTTAGAGAGATGGCTCACACTCGTGCACCCTACTTTTAGGTCTATTTCTGTTGATATAGAAAAAACGATGTTAGGGGCAGATAGGAAATATCTACTTTGGTCCAAAGCGCCCATGCCTTCTAGACACATACTTCCCAGTGCCTTAACCAGAAGCACTATAAGCGTATGCTCTAAAAACGCTGCATTAACTATGAGTAGAGATCAATGGTCCCCTTTAATCCCCTTACGAATATTACCGCAACTCTTAACAGGGAAACCGATTGCAGTTTCTCCCATATGGAAGTCTACCTCGGCGCTCCGTTTGGGTGATCTAGCAAAATCTCAAGCCACATCTAATTATTATAAATCGCTTCTGGGGGAGTCATGGGACTGAGACAATATCTTGCAGAAACTGGACTTTGAAACCACATGTAATAAATTGGAAGTTTACACACTTTTACCTTCACTTCCACAAAAATGAATGTCTGTAATATACACTCACCTAAAGAATTATTAGGAACACCATACTAATACGGTGTTGGACCCTCTTTTGCCTTCAGAACTGCCTTAATTCTACGTGGCATTGATTCCACAAGGTGCTGATAGCATTCTTTAGAAATGTTGGCCCATATTGATAGGATAGCATCTTGCAGTTGATGGAGATTTGAGGGATGCACATCCAGGGCACGAAGCTCCCGTTCCACCACATCCCAAAGATGCTCTATTGGGTTGAGATCTGGTGACTGTGGGGGCCATTTTAGTACAGTGAACTCATTGTCATGTTCAAGAAACCAATTTGAAATGATTTGAGCTTTGTGACATGGTGCATTATCCTGCTGGAAGTAGCCATCAGAGGATGGATACATGTTCTCATTCTGTTTACGCCAAATTCGGACTCTACCATTTGAATGTCTCAACAGAAATCGAGACTCATCAGACCAGGCAACATTTTTCCAGTCTTCAACAGTCCAATTTTGGTGAGCTCGTGCAAATTGTAGCCTCTTTTTCCTATTTGTAGTGGAGATGAGTGGTACCCGGTGGGGTCTTCTGCTGTTGTAGCCCATCCGCCTCAAGGTTCTGCGTGTTGTCGCTTCACAAATGCTTTGCTGCATACCTCGGTTGTAACGAGTGGTTATTTCAGTCAACGTTGCTCTTCTATCAGCTTGAATCAGTCGGCCCATTCTCCTCTGACCTCTAGCATCCACAAGGCATTTTTGCCCACAGGACTGCCGCATACTGGATGTTTTTCCCTTTTCACACCATTCTTTGTAAACCCTAGAAATGGTTGTGCGTGAAAATCCCAGGAACTGAGCAGATTGTGAAATACTCAGACCGGCCCGTCTGGCACCAACAACCATGCCACGCTCAAAATTGCTTAAATCACCTTTCTTTCCCATTCTGAAATTTAGTTTGGAGTTCAGGAGATTGTCTTGACCAGGACCACACCCCTAAATGCATTGAAGCAACTGCCATGTGATTGGTTGACTAGATAATTGCATTAATGAGAAATAGAACAGGTGTTCCTAATAATTCTTTAGGTGAGTGTATAACTCCTTATCCTTAAACAGTGGCAGTCAGTGTAAAAGAACTGAACATTACACTAAGCGAGGTAGAGACCAAATTTATATTGTCTCACTCCCATGGATGCGTTAGAGTCCAAGAGAACTCCTATAAGATACTATCCAGGTGGTATCGTACACCGGAATATTTACATAGGGTTCACCTTTCGCCCACAGATCAGTGTTGGAGGTGTAATGGCAATGTTGGTTCTATTTCACATATATGGTGGTCGTGTCCAGCGCTCAACCACTTTTGGAAGGGTATAGAAGAAGCCATTAACAAAATCTGCCTAAAACTGTCTGCTCCCTTGGTTCTCCTCTGGAAACCGGAGAGCGATTTCAGACCAGCTAAAACGAACCTGCCTACTTACTTGATTACAGCTGCCAAGCTCCTCATACCAATGAAGTGGCGTGACACAGATCCTCCAACCATTTCAAAGTGGTATGACAAAATGTATAACTTATGCCGTATGGAAGAATTGGCAAGCTGGGAAAATAAGACTAGAGAGTCCTATCCCTGGCTGAGCCATGTTAAAGAGAAACACATACGCTTGCAATATAGGATTCCTACTACCTGACCCAAGAGGCAGCAACCTGAGCCTCAGTTAGTTAGGAAGGAGACGCTTTTGGAACCCCAACCTTAGTATAGCTCCATCATTGACGGTTATTTGAGATTCCATCCCTATTGCCCAGTCTGGCGAGTAATATTTTGGCCATATTCATATGATTAGCTAAAGATGACACTTTACCTCATGCCACGCTTGCATACATTTTGCTTTATGTTTGGGAAATACCTCACTCTCTATTTATGGGTTCACACCTTTTCCTCCCCTGTCCTTTATTGACACTTTTCCGGTCAGCTCTAGAAGATGGCAGTCTACTACTCGCTTGTGCAGTAGGGCTTGTACCCCAGAAATGAAGGATGTTTCTCTTCATTATGGTAATACTGCTTCCTATATAACTGAGACCGGATGTTTATATATCTACAGTTGTTTCGATTGTTATGTCAAACTACCTCTGTTATTGTACTCATTGCTGTACACTTTTCTTATATGACTGATTTTTGCAACATTGTACAACCAATGTATACAATATTTCTTACAATAAAAAGAGATTACAAACAAACATTAATTTCATCCGTTCCGTAAAAAATGCAGATTTGGAGCAAAAATACGGTTTTGTGAATGGGGCCTTAGGCTACATGCACACGAACGTATTTTGTTTCCGTGACTGTTCCATTTATTTTTTATTTTTTTTGCAGATTGGATAAGGACCCTTTCATTTCAATGGGTCTGCAAATAATGCATGGTGGGCTTTCCACCTCCGTATGTCCATGCCGTAGCCCTGCAAAAAATATAGAGCATGTCCTATTCTTGTCCGTTTTGTGGACAAGGATAGGCAATATTACAATGCAAAAAAAAAAACGAACGCAATGTGGATGCCAAAAGGACGTTATCCATATTTTTTTGCAGATCAGTATTTTGCGGACCGCAAAACACATACAGTCGTGTGAATGTAGCCTTAGAAGAGGACCTTTAGAGCAGACTCCCAGTCTTCATAAGACCCCAAATAAGATCCCCAATCTTCATCAGGCTTCAGATCAGACCCCTATCAGATATAAAATAAATAAACTTACCTCTCCTACTCCACCGCAACTCTACAGATCCAACGTTCTCTTCTGCAATCGCCGCTCCCTGGTCTTCCCCGGGCCCGTGCTGAACTGTGACGTCAGGTCATAATGCGCAAACTTTGTCTTGATGCCATATGCAGTGTGGGGGTTTGCTCTGGTAGGCAGGTTAGCGGACGCAGTATAGAGGCAACAACAAAGTCTTTAAATTAAACAGTTCAGTGTTTATTCACACATTAAGTAAGTGACAAAACAAAAAGTCAGTTTCAAGGAAAACAGTCACCTTGTGACTCTGGTGTTCGTTTACTCCATGCAGCAAAGAAGAAGTCCTTGGACAAAGCAGAATCCACCTGCTTTCACACCAACAAGGTAGCAGGCCTTAATCCAGGCCCAAACTCCCAGGTCCCAACACAGAGACTGACAGAGATGAGTAATCCACACCACCTGACAGTGCTGCCCCGGGGCGGACTGACCAGTCGGCCACTTCGGACATGGTCCGAGGGCCCGGCCGGGATGGGGGCCCGCCGCAGAATAACAATGTGTTATGCTGGCCTGGTAATGGTGGTAATAGTAGCGGGGCTCTGTGGATGGCACTGTCGTGGGGGCTCTGTGGATGGCACTGTTGTGGGGGCTCTGTGGATGGCACTGTGGGTGACACATATATAGCACCTTATGCTATATATGTGTCATCCACAGATCCCCCCATAACAGTGTCCCTGTGAGTGAATGACCCCCAATACAGGGTCTGGGGGTTGGCATCTGGTGTTGTAATGGCAGCGGGCCCGGTGCAGTCACTGTATTCTATCGCACCGGGCCCTGCTCGCTGTAATACAAATTTTCATATGTGAACAAGAAGAGAAATCCTCTGCAATCCTCTCCCTCTCTGTACTCACAAACTCAGTAGCAGGCAGGCTGGGCGGCGTAACTCACTGACGTCACGCGCCTGCTTCATTCATAAAGTGGGAGGAGCAGGCGCGTGACGTCAGTGAGTTGTGCTGCCGCCCAGCCTGCCTGCTACTGAGTTTGTGAGTACAGAGAGGGAGAGGATCGCAGAGGATTTCTCTTCTTGTTCACATATGAAAATCAGTATTACAGCGAGCGGGGCCCGGTGCGATAGAATACAGTGACTGCACCGGGCCCCGCTGCCATTACAACACCAGATGCCAGCCCCCAGACCCTGTATTGTGGGTCATTCACTCACAGGGACACTGTTATGAGGGGATCTGTGGATGACACATATATAGCATAAGGTGCTATATATGTGTCACCCACAGTGCCATCCACAGAGCCCCCACAACAGTGCCATCCACAGAGCCCCCACGACAGTGCCATCCACAGAGCCCCCACAACAGTGCCATCCACAGACCACCATTAGTTCAAAACCCACCAAAAGCACACCTTTTGGTTCAAAATATTTTTTAATTTGGCTATTCCCCACCCCTCTTGTAATTGTTCCGCTACTTGTGGGCTGCGCGGGCATGAGTTCAGTCACTTCGGTGCGCAATCCCGTCCTGCAGCGCGAGACCCGCCGCTGTAGGTCACGGGTCTCGCGGGATCACGTGCCAAAGTGACTGAACTCATGCCCATGTAGCCCGCAAGTAGCAGATCAGTGGAACAAGTACAAGGTGGAGGGGACTGTTTCTAACAGAGGCTCACTAATGGACGCTGAGATTAGATCACCCCATACGAAAGCATTGAATCAATGCTTTCCTATGGGGAAAAATCTGACCCTGGAGGTCATCATGCAGAGTGTGAGGACATCCAGTGTCAGATACCGGACCAAAGGTCTGTTTTAATCCAGGAAGCCCTCAGGTGGCTGCCAGCGACTAGAGGCCGACTTATTGCTGGAACGTAAACAATGCAGTTTCTCTAGAACATTGCAGCTCGATTTGCTTTAACTTTGAAATCTTATTAAAGATTGTGTAGGGTGTGGCTGGAGGCGAGGCATGGAGGCGGGAGAAGGGTGGGGCTTGCAGCAGAACATGGGTGGGGCCTGTAAGGGGGCCCTTGATTTATTTTGCCCGGGGGCCCTGAGGGTTCTCAGTCCGCCCCTGGTGCTGCCTGTGTTTTATAGCCCAAGACCCAGCCTTGAACGTGGGGCGTAGTCACCCACCCAGCACTTTGCCTACTCACAGAAAGATCCGTCCCAGATCAGCTATACAGCCATACTAAAATAGTAAAGTGTCAATCAGCATTAGCTGACGCTGACCCTGAAAATACCGGCTCTTACTTCACCGAGGCCAGGAAGCTCAGTGACACATACCTTCTGTCAACAACGGATCCTTGCTCCTTCCTACAGCAGTCAGGAGAGTGCATCACTGCACCCAGAGGAAGACCAGGGAGCAGTGAGTACAGCGACATACATCATGGAAGCGCTTGCTAGTATTTGCTTTATAAGACGCACTGGCATTTTTCCTCCACTTTTAGTGGAAAAAGTGCGACCTATAAAGTATAAAATACATTTCTGTGGGTCCACGGAAAAAAAAGGGCTCCGAAACGCGTCTGGTTTCGGGAGACGCTCATGCCTGAAGTACCCATATGGATCCATAAGTAGACAAAAATAGGAGCACTCCATAGTCAGGTCCATAAATATTGGGACATCGACACAATTCTAACATTTTTGGCTCTATACACCACCACAATGGATTTGAAATGAAACGAACAAGATGTGCTTTAACTGCAGACTGTCAGCTTTAATTTGAGGTTATTTACATCCAAATCAGATGAACGGTGTAGGAATTACAACAGTTTGCATATGTGCCTCCCACTTGTTAAGGGACCAAAAGTAATGGGACAATTGGCTTCTCAGCTGTCCCATGGCCATGTGCGTGTTATTCTCTCATTATCCCAATTACAATGAGCAGATAAAAGGTCCAGAGTTCATTTCAAGTGTGCTATTTGCATTTGGAATCTGTTGCTGTCAACTCTCAAGATGAGATCCAAAGAGCTGTCACTATCAGCGAAGCAAGCCATCATTAGGCTAAAAAAACAAACAAACCCATCAGAGAGATAGCAAAAACATTAGGCGTGGCCAAAACAACTGTTTGGAACATTCTTAAAAAGAAGGAACGCACCGGTGAGCTCAGCAACACCAAAAGACCCGGAAGACCACGTAAAACACGGATGACCGAAGAATTCTTTCCCTGGTGAAGAAAACACCCTTCTCAACAGTTGTCCAGATCAAGAACACTCTCCAGAAGGTAGGTGTATGTGTGTCAAAGTCAACAATCAAGAGAAGACTTCACCAGAGTGAATACAGAGGGTTCACCACAAGATGTAAACCATTGGTGAGCCTCAAAAACAGGAAGGCCAGATTAGAGTTTGCCAAACGACATCTAAAAAAGCCTTCACAGTTCTGGAACAACATCCTATGGACAGATAAGACCAAGATCAACTTGTACCAGAGTGATGGGGAGAGAAGAGTATGTAGAAGGAAAGGAACTGCTCATGATCCTAAGCATACCACCTCATCAGTGAAGCATGGTGATGGTAGTGTCATGGCGTGGGCATGTATGGCTGCCAATGGAACTGGTTCTCTTGTATTTATTGATTATTTGACTGCTGACAAAGTGTTTCGGGCAATATTATCTGCTCATATTTAGCCAAATGCTTCAGAACTCATTGGACGGCACTTCACAGTGCAGATGGACAATGACCCAAAGCATACTGCAAAAGCAACCAAAGAGTTTTTTAAGGGAAAGAAGTGGAATGTTATGCAATGGCCAAGTCAAACACCTGACCTGAATCCGATTGAGCATGCATTTCACTTGCTGAAGACAAAACTGATGGGAAAATTCCCCAAGAACAAGCAGGAATTGAAGACAGTTGCAGTAGAGGCCTGGCAGAGCATCACCAGGGATGAAACCCAGCGTCTGGTGATGTCTATGTGTTCCAGACTTCAGGCTGTAATTGACTGCAAAGGATTTGAAACCAAATATTAAAAAGTGAAAGTTTGATTTATGATGATTATTATGTCCCATTACTTTTGGTCCCTTAACCACCTCAGCCCCCAGTGCTTAAACACCCTGAAAGACCAGGCCACTTTTTACACTTCTGACCTACACTACTTTCACCATTTATTGCTCGGTCATGCAACTTACCACCCAAATGAATTTTACCTCCTTTTCTTCTCACTAATAGAGCTTTCATTTGGTGGTATTTCATTGCTGCTGACATTTTTACTTTTTTTGTTATTAATCGAAATTTAACGATTTTTTTGCAAAAAAATGACATTTTTCACTTTCAGTTGTAAAATTTTGCAAAAAAAACGACATCCATATAGAAATTTTGCTCTAAATTTATAGTTCTACATGTCTTTGATAAAAAAAAAATGTTTGGGTAAAAAAAAAATGGTTTGGGTAAAAGTTATAGCGTTTACAAACTATGGTACAAAAATGTGAATTTCCGCTTTTTGAAGCAGCTCTGACTTTCTGAGCACCTGTCATGTTTCCTGAGGTTCTACAATGCCCAGACAGTACAAACACCCCACAAATGACCCCATTTCTGAAAGTACACACCCTAAGGTATTCGCTGATGGGCATAGTGAGTTCATAGAACTTTTTATTTTTTGTCACAAGTTAGCGGAAAATTATGATTTTTTTTTTTTTTTCTTACAAAGTCTCATATTCCACTAACTTGTGACAAAAAATAAAAAGTTCTATGAACTCACTATGCCCATCAGCGAATACCTTGGGGTCTCTTCTTTCCAAAATGGGGTCACTTGTGGGGTAGTTATACTGCCCTGGCATTCTAGGGGCCCAAATGTGTGGTAAGGAGTTTGAAATCAAATTCTGTAAAAAATGACCTGTGAAATCCGAAAGGTGCTCTTTGGAATATGGGCCCCTTTGCCCACCTAGGCTGCAAAAAAGTGTCACACATCTGGTATCTCCGTACTCAGGAGAAGGTGGGGAATGTGTTTTGGGGTGTCATTTTATATATACCCATGCTGGGTGAGAGAAATATCTTGGCAAAAGACAACTTTTCCCATTTTTTTATACAAAGTTGTCATTTGACCAAGATATTTATCTCACCCAGCATGGGTATATGTAAAAAGACACCCCAAAACACATTCCTCAACTTCTCCTGAGTACGGGGATACCAGATGTGTGACACTTTTTTGCAGCCTAGGTGGGCAAAGGGGCCCATATTCCAAAGAGCACCTTTCGGATTTCACTCCTCATTTTTTCCTGAATTTGATTTCAAACTCCTTACCACACATTTGGGCCCCTAGAATACCAGGGCAGTATAACTACCCCACAAGTGACCCCATTTTGGAAAGAAGACACCCCAAGGTATTCCGTGAGGGGCATGGCGAGTTCCTAGAATTTTTTATTTTTTGTCACAAGTTAGTGGAAAATGATGATTTTTTTTTTTATTTTTTTTTTCATACAAAGTCTCATATTCCACAAACTTGTGACAAAAATAAAAACTTCCATGAACTCACTATGCCCATCAGCGAATACCTTGGGGTCTCTTCTTTCCAAAATGGGGTCACTTGTGGGGTAGTTATACTGCCCTGGCATTCTAGGGGCCCAAATGTGTGGTAAGTAGGTAAATGACCTGTGAAATCCGAAAGGTGCTCTTTGGAATGTGGGCCCCTTTGCCCACCTAGGCTGCAAAAAAGTGTCACACATCTGGTATCTCTGTATTCAGGAGAAGTTGAGGAATGTGTTTTGGGGTGTCTTTTTACATATACCCATGCTGGGTGAGATAAATATCTTGGTCAAATGCCAACTTTGTATAAAAAAATGGGAAAAGTTGTCTTTTGCCAAGATATTTCTCTCACCCAGCATGGGTATATGTAAAATGACACCCCAAAACACATTCCCCAACTTCTCCCGATTACGGAGATACCAGATGTGTGACACTTTTTTGCAGCCTAGGTGGGCAAAGGGGCCCATATTCAAAAGAGCACCTTTCGGATTTCACAGGTCATTTTTTACAGAATTTGATTTCAAACTCCTTACCACACATTTGGGCCCCTAGAATGCCAGGGCAGTATAACTACCCCACAAGTGACCCCATTTTGGAAAGAAGAGACCCCAAGGTATTCGCTGATGGGCATAGTGAGTTTATGGAACTTTTTATTTTTTGTCACAAGTTAGTGGAATATGAGACTTTGTATGAAAAAAAAAAAAAAAAAAAATAAGCATTTTCCACTAACTTGTGACAAAAAATAAAAAATTCTAGGAACTCGCCATGCCCCTCACGGAATACCTTGGGGTGTCTTCTTTCCAAAATGGGGTCACTTGTGGGGTAGTTATACTGCCCTGGCATTTTCCAGGGGCCCTAATGTGTGGTAAGTAGGTAAATGACCTGTGAAATCCTAAAGGTGCTCTTTGGAATATGGGCCCCTTTGCCCACCTAGGCTGCAAAAAAGTGTCACACATGTGGTATCGCCGTATTCAGGAGAAGTTGGGGAATGTGTTTTGGGGTGTCATTTTACATATACCCATGCTGGGTGAGAGAAATATCTTGGCAAAAGACAACTTTTCCCTTTTTTTATACAAAGTTGGCATTTGACCAAGATATTTCTCTCACCCAGCATGGGTATATGTAAAATGACACCCCAAAACACATTCCCCAACTTCTCCTGAGTACGGCGATACCAGATGTGTGACACTTTTTTGCAGCCTAGATGCGCAAAGGTGCCCAAATTCCTTTTAGGAGGGCATTTTTAGACATTTGGATACCAGACTTCTTCTCACGCTTTGGGGCCCCTAGAATGCCAGGGCAGTATAAATACCCCACATGTGACCCCATTTTGGAAAGAAGACACCCCAAGGTATTCAATGAGGGGCATGGCGAGTTCATAGAAATTTTTTTTTTTTGGCACAAGTTAGCGGAAATTGATATTTTTAATTTTTTTCTCACAAAGTCTCCCGTTCCGCTAACTTGGGACAAAAATTTCAATCTTTCATGGACTCAATATGCCCCTCACGGAATACCTGGGGGTGTCTTCTTTCCGAAATGGGGTCACATGTGGGGTATTTATACTGCCCTGGCATTCTAGGGGCCCTAAAGCGTGAGAAGAAGTCTGGAATATAAATGTCTAAAAAATTTTACGCATTTGGATTCCGTGAGGGGTATGGTGAGTTCATGTGAGATTTTATTTTTTGACACAAGTTAGTGGAATATGAGACTTTGTAAGAAAAAAAAAAAAAATTCTGCTAACTTGGGCCAAAAAAATATCTGAATGGAGCCTTACAGAGGGGGGGGGGATCAATGACAGGGGGGTGATCAATGACAGGGGGGTGATCAATGACAGGGGGGTTGATCAATGACAGGGGGGTTGATCAATGACAGGGGGTTGATCAATGACAGGGGGGGTGATCAGGGAGTCTATATGGGGTGATCACCACAGTCATTGATCACGCCCCTGTAAGGCTTCATTCAGACGTCCGGATGCGTTTTGCGGATCCGATCCATCTATCAGTGGATCCGTAAAAATCATGCGGACGTCTGAATGGAGCTTTACAGGGGGGTAATCAATGACAGGGGGTTGATCAATGACAGGGGGGTGATCAGGGAGTCTATATGGGGTGATCACCACAGTCATTGATCACGCCCCTGTAAGGCTTCATTCAGACGTCCGGATGCGTTTTGCGGATCCGATCCATCTATCAGTGCATCCGTAAAAATCATGCGGACATCTGAATGGAGCTTTACAGGGGGGTAATCAATGACAGGGGGGTGATCAGGGAGTCTATATGGGGTGATCACCACAGTCATTGATCACTCCCCTGTAAGGCTTCATTCAGACGTCCGGATGCGTTTTGCGGATCCGATCCATCTATCAGTGCATCCGTAAAAATCATGCGGACATCTGAATGGAGCTTTACAGGGGGGTAATCAATGACAGGGGGGTGATCAGGGAGTCTATATGGGGTGATCACCACAGTCATTGATCATGCCCCTGTAAGGCTTCATTCAGACGTCCGGATGCGTTTTGCGGATCGGATCCATCTATCAGTGCATCCGTAAAAATCATGCGGACATCTGAATGGAGCTTTACAGGGGGGTGATCAGGGAGTCTATATGGGGTGATCACCACAGTCATTGATCATGCCCCTGTAAGGCTTCATTCAGACGTCCGGATGCGTTTTGCGGATCGGATCCATCTATCAGTGCATCCGTAAAAATCATGCGGACGTCTGAATGGAGCTTTACAGGGGGTTGATCAATGACAGGGGGGTAATCAATGACAGGGGGGGTGATCAGGGAGTCTATATGGGGTGATAACCACAGTCCTTGATCACGCCCCTGTAAGGCTTCATTCAGACGTCCGGATGCGTTTTGCGGATCCGATCCATCTATCAGTGGATCCGTAAAAATCATGCGGACATCTGAATGGAGCTTTACAGGGGGGTAATCAATGACAGGGGGGTGATCAATGACAGGGGGGTGATCAGGGAGTCTATATGGGGTGATCAGGGGTGATCAGGGGCTAATAAGGGGTTAATAAGTGACGGGGGGGGGTGTAGTGTAGTGTAGTGGTGCTTGGTGGGACTTTACTGAGCTACCTGTGTCCTCTGGTGGTCGATCCAAACAAATGGGACCACCAGAGGACCAGGTAGCAGGTATATTAGACGCTGTTATCAAAACAGCGTCTAATATACCTGTTAGGGGTTAAAAAAAACACATCTCCAGCCTGCCAGCGAACGATCGCCGCTGGCAGGCTGGAGATCAACTCTCTTACCTTCCGTTCCTGTGAGCGCGCGCGCCTGTGTGCGCGCGTTCACAGGAAATCTCGCCCATCGCGAGATGACGCATATATGCGTGACTGTGCGCAGGGCTGCCACCTCCGGAACGCGATCCTGCGTTAGGCGGTCCGGAGGTGGTTAACAAGTGGGAGACACATATGCAAACTGTTGTAATTCCTACACCGTTCACCTGATTTGGATGTAAATACCCTCATATTAAAGCTGACAGTCTGCGGTTAAAGCAAATCTTGTTAGTTTCATTTCAAATCCATTGTGGTGGTGTATAGAGCCAAAAATGTTAGAATTGTGTCAATGTCCCAATATTTATGGACCTGGCTGTATATGTTTTTGAGAAATTGCTACTTGAGGAATCTGAGTCCCTACTGAGATAAAATCATCCACCTGGATTAAATTTAACAAGTGGGACTTTGATCTCTCCAACATACCGCACATGAGACTAGCGAGCTGCGATACACTCCATAGCGAAAGGTGAGCAGCGCAACCGGCAAGCTGTGATACACTCTACAACAGAAAGTGAACAGTTGGAGGTAAGATCTCTATGTGCTGGAGTTCACGTGGGACGCCACGGCAGGCACTGGATTCCCTACCCCCACATTCAACTGTGAGTAATCAGCAATCCTTTGCGTGATGGTAGACATATGGACATGTAAGTAATACTCACTGACAGGTCGGTTGCGGTGAGGTCTGGACATCGTGGAGTGTGGATTTTGCAAACCTGAAACATAGGAATCGTTACTTTGTGGCTCACAAATATAAATATTCTGGAGACATTTACCCTACAGGGACATTTGTTCATGTGAGAACTATTACACAGTTATATAGGATATTCGAAAGACACATTCTAACTATAGATTTATATAATATACAGTTTGTAAGTCATTTTAATGAATGATACTGTGAACTGAATTTCTAAGCAGACTATTCCTCACTATACAGGTGAAACTCGAAAAATTCGAATATCCTGCAAAAGTCCATTTATTTCAGTAATGCAAATTAAAAGGAATTGCATTAATGCAGCTTAAAATTAGAATTTAGTGAAAAGGTTCAATATTCTAGGCTCAAAGTGTCACAGTTGTCAGCTAATTAGTCCATACCCCCTGAGCAAAGGGTACCTGAAAATGGTGACTTTGGGGTTTCATAAGCTAGAAGCCATAATCATCCAAATTATAACAAAGGCTTGAAATATCTCGCTTTGCATGTAATGAGTCTATCTCATATGTTAGTTTCCCCTTTTAAGTTGCATTACTGAAATAATTGAACTTTGCACGATATTCTAGTTTTTCGAGTTTCACCTGTATATTTTCAATACTCTATATCTGATCACTTTATAGTCACTACCACCTACAATAAGGCGTAATATGTACCGCTTTTACAGTTCAATTCATAGAAAACACTGATTGCTTTTTAGCATCGTGATACGACGATATAATAGAATGCTGTGCACATTTACAGTTCTCTATAGATATAGACCGTGCAACCTTGTCCTTAGGTGGTGTTACCTTTAATTAGTGGCGATTGTAATATGATTTGTATATAAGGCTATTAATTGTTGTTATAGACAGATTTTTTTTATAACGTTTTTTTTTTTATTATATTGTACCTACATTTTATTTAATTTTTATTTCTATCTTTTATAAATAAAGTTTGGGGCTTTATAAAAAATATTCCTCTGGTCCATGTGATTCCGTATGTTGTGTGCCTATCATCCTATGGGAAGTTTATTTGTTTGCTTTATAACACGCACTGACATTTTTCCTCCACTTTTGGGGGAAAAAGTGCGTCTTAAAGTTTAAGACTACTTTCACACTGGGGTTTCTGGGTCCGCTTGTGAGATCCGTTTCAGGGCTCTCACAAGCGGCCCAAAACGGATCAGTTCAGCCCCAATGCATTCTGAATGGATAAGGATCCGTTCAGAATGCATCAATTTGGCTGCGTTTGGTCTCCGTTGCATTTTACAGACGGTCACTAAAACGCAGCTTGCAGTGTTTTGGTGACCGTCTGACTATGCGGAGTCATACGGATCCGTCTAGACTTACAATGTAAGTCAATGGGGATGGATCCGTTTTTCACTGACACAATATGGTGCAATTGAAAACTGATCCGTCCCCCATTGACTTTCAATGTAAGTCAACACCGTTCTGAACGGATACAAGCGTTTGCATTATTCGTGCGGATCCGTCTGTGCAGATACAAGACGGATCCAAACAAAACACGAGTGTGAAAGTAGCCTAAAATACATAGGAATATGTCCTACTTTGGTCCATATTGCAGACAAAAATAATCATTTCTATTGATGGGAGTAAGAAAAATGGGGATTGCACATGGAAAGTATCAGTATTTTGAAGATCTGTGGTTTGCGGACCTCAATACGGAGATGGTTGTGTGCATGGGGCCTTACTGTAATACTGTTAGTAGCTTTCTCCTAGAGAAGGGCATCCTCAGCAAAGATTGGCATTACATTCGCTAGTCTTAGTGTAAAGTCCATCAGCGCAGAATGTGTCAAATTTATTATGAGGCACAGGCCTCCTAATAAATGTGATGCTTGTCCAGGCAGTCCGTCTGCCAGACTTTCAAATCTATGCTAGATATTAGCTAGTGTAGATTTTAACTGTCATGATAGTAAATCCATCCGGCAATGGGGGACCACTCCCTCTCTCGCTAAGCCCTGCCCACTTTTTAGTAGCGGTCAGAGAATCTGAAATATTGCGTACGCCATAATTCGTGACTTTTAGTTGCGTAAAAAGTTTGATAAATGTACTTTGTCAGCTATGTACAGGGCATAATACAGCCCCACTTCATGATCTGCGGGGAAGCCCCATACTCTATACTAGCATCATATAGATTATATGCAACATGGCAACACTATACAATAGCATATACTGCCCACCTGCTCTCCTGACCACCGCCTACACTAGCGTTTTTGCTGGATCCGTCATGGATCAGCAAAAACGCTTCCGTTACGATAATACAACAGTTTGCATCCATTAGCACGGATCTGGTTGTATTATCTTTAAAATAGCCAAGATGGATCCGTCATGGACACCATTGACTTACATTGTGAGTCAGACAGAAAAATGCTGCTTGTATTTTCATCCTCCCCCCCTTTTTTTTTCTTCTTTACAATAGCCATAACATTTTATTTTTCCATTCAAGTAGTTGTATGAGGGTTCTTTTTTTTGCGGGACAAGTTGTACTTTCTGATGGCACCACATAATATTCCATTTGATGTATTAGGAAGCATGAAAAATTATTGGGGTGGGATTGGGAAGCAAATGCAATTCTGCCGTTGTTTTAAAGGCTTCATAGTTATTATGCTTACTGGATGGTAAAAATAACACTTTACCTTTATTCTGAGGGTCAGTACAATTACTGCAAATTTTATTTCATATATTTTCTTTTTTCAATATATAAACTTTAAAAAAAAATCTCTCTGTTTCCACAAAAACACGAACCTTTTTATATTTCTATCTGTGGAGTTTGTGGGGATTTGCTCTGGTAGACAGGTAAGCGGACGCAGTATAGAGGCAAGGAATCAGGTTGTAAATCAAACTTCAGTGTTTTATTCACACTCAGCAAAACATAACAGTCTTGGTGCTTGTTCATACACAGCAAAACAAAACAATGTTCACCTGGAATCCTAGGTGTCAGTTCACACCCGGCTGAATGCTCAGCCACAGAAAAGTTCACTGGCCTCTTCCAGGCGGCCTGCACACCTGTTTGCAGACTTCAGCCTTCAGCACAGAGGACTCCACAGCTTCACTGTCAGATGGAGGTAGATCCACACCACCTGATAGTGCTGACTGCTTTATAAGCCTGCCAAGACCCGGCCTGGAACGTGGGGAGTAGCCACCCACCCAGCACTTTTGACTACTCCCATTAAAAGCCGTCCCGGATCAGCTTTACAGCCATACTAAACAGATGAAGTGTCAGACTGCAATACACTTGAGAAAAACCGTGTCTTACCTCACCGAGGCCAGGAATCTTGGTGACACATACCGACCATCAATGACAGCCCCTTGTTCCTTCCTACAAGTTGTATAAGGGCTTTTTTGCGGGATGAGCTGTAGTTTTTATTAATATTGTTAGGGGGTATTTATGACTTTTTGATCACTTTTTATTAAAAAAAATTTGAGAGACAACGTGACCAAAAACGGCAATTCGAGCATTTTGATTTTATATTTTAATAGTTCTGACTAGAGATGAGCAATTCATTTCTAAATTAATCGAATTTGTCTGGAATTTCCCAAACCTTTGAGGTTTCAGTGAATCCGAAGCTTTTGCAATTTGATGTGGAAAAAACGTTTAAAATGGATTTGTCATTTTACTGATCAGAATACAGTACACCAGGGCAGGAAAGTATAAAAAAAAAGAGGATCACATGGCCCTGAGTGGTGACCTAGGAGGCAGGCTTGCCCATAGTGTCATGCTGTTATCCTCAGCCAATAAGAAAGGACAATATTTACATGAGCCATAGGCACTAGATAAGATCCCAAACAGCATATGTGGCGAGAGATGGAGAGAGGTGCTCATAGGGTAAGAGTTTCTTGGTGGGTTGTTTCAAAAGAGGTAATGGTTATGCTCACCTTTTTATGTTGTGCAAGCATAGGCACAACACTAGTGTAGGCGTGTGTTTAAGTGGTGGTCGGTGCTGCCGGTACTGTTCGCTCCTCACTTGTGGAGTGATGAGAGACAATAGAGGGGTGTGGAGTATTGGTAGCCCACAGTTTTCGATATCTCCTGGTGCAATAACACAACCTCAAGTGGTTGGAGACAAAAAAAAAATATTTGCATATACGTGACAAGTCTAAAAAGTAATAATAAGATCGATGCTGATGATGACGGTATTATGTTAAAGGAACAAAGACATACAGTACAGACCAAAAGTTTGGACACACCTTCTCATTCAAAGAGTTTTCTTTATTTTCATGACTATGAAGGCATCAAAACTATGAATTAACACATGTGGAATTATATACATAACAAACAAGTGTGAAACAACTGAAAATATGTCATATTCTAGGTTCTTCAAAGTAGCCACCTTTTGCTTTGATTACTGCTTTGCACACTCTTGGCATTCTCTTGATGAGCTTCAAGAGGTAGTCCCCTGATTTGGTCTTCCAACAGTCTTGAAGGAGTTCCCAGAGATGCTTAGCACTTGTTGGCCCTTTTGCCTTCACTCTGCAGTCCAGCTCACCCCAAACCATCTCGATTGGGTTCAGGTCCGGTGACTGTGGAGGCCAGGTCATCTGGCGCAGCACCCCATCACTCTCCTTCATGGTCAAATAGCCCTTACTTTCAAAGTTTTCCCAATTTTTCGGCTGACTGACTGACCTTCATTTCTTAAAGTAATGATGGCCACTCGTTTTATTTACTTAGCTGCTTTTTTCTTGCCATAATACAAATTCTAACAGTCTATTCAGTAGGACTATCAGCTGTGTATCCACCTGACTTCTCCTCAACGCCACTGATGGTCCCAACCCCATTTATAAGGCAAGAAATCCCACTTATTAAACCTGACAGGGCACACCTGTGAAGTGAAAACCATTTCAGGGGACTACCTCTTGAAGCTCATCAAGAGAATGCCAAGAGTGTGCAAAGCAGTAATCAAAGCAAAAGGTGGCTACTTTGAAGAACCTAGAATATGACATATTTTCAGTTGTTTCACACTTGTTTGTTATGTATATAATTCCACATGTGTTAATTAATAGTTTTGATGCCTTCAGTGTGAATCTACAATTTTCATAGTCATGAAAATAAAGAAAACTCTTTGAATGAGAAGGTGTGTCCAAACTTTTGGTCTGTACTGTATGATAATAATACACTGCTCAAAAAAATAAAGGGAACACAAAAATAACACATCCTAGATCTGAATTAATTAAATATTCTTCTGAAATACTCTGTTCTTTACATAGTTGAATGTGCTGACAACAAAATCACACAAAAATAAAAACATGGAAATCAAATTTTTCAACCCATGGAGGATTTGGAGTCACACTCAAAAATAAAGTGTAAAAACACACTACAGCCTTATCCAACTTTGATGTAATGTCCTTAAAACAAGTCAAAATGAGGCTCAGTAGTGTGTGTGGCCTCCACGTGCCTGTATGACCTCCCTACAATGCCTGTGCATGCTCCTGATGAGGTGGCGGACGGTCTCCTGAGGGATCTCCTCCCAGACCTGGACTAAAGCATCTGCCAACTCCTGAGCAGTCTGTGGTGCAACGTGACGTTGGTGGATAGAGCGAGACATTATGTCCCAGATGTGCTCAATTGGATTCAGGTCTGGGGAACGGGCAGGCCAGTCCATAGCATCAATGCCTTCGTCTTGCAGGAACTGCTGACACACTTCAGCCACATGAGGTCTAGCATTGTCTTGCATTAGGAGGAACCCAGGGCCAACCGCACCAGCATATGGTCTCACAAGGGGTCTGAGGATCTCATCTCGGTACCTAATGGCAGTCAGGCTACCTCTGGGGAGCACATGGAGGGCTGTGCGGCCCTCTAAAGAAATGCCACCCCACACCATTACTGACCCAATGCCAAACCGGTCATGCTGGAGAATGTTGCAGGCAGCAGAACGTTCTCCACGGCGTCTCCAGACTCTGTCACGTCTGTCACATGTGCTCAGTGTGAACCTGCTTTCATCTGCACAGGGCGCCAGTGGCGAATTTGCCAATCTTGGTGTTCTCTGGCAAATGCCAAACGTCCTGCATGGTGTTGGGCTGTAAGCACAACCCCCACCTGTGGACGTCGGGCCCTCATATCACCCTCATGGAGTCTGTTTCTGACCGTTTGAGCAGACACATGCACATTTGTGGCCTGCTGGAGGTCATTTTGCAGGGCTCTGGCAGTGCTCCTCCTGTTCCTCCTTGCACAAAGGCGGAGGTAGCGGTCCTGCTGCTGGGTTGTTGCCCTCCTACGGCCTCCTCCACGTCTCCTGATGTACTGGCCTGTCTCCTGATAGCGCCTCCATGCTCTGGACACTACGCTGACAGACACAGCAAACCTTCTTGCCACAGCTCGCATTGATGTGCCATCCTGGATAAGCTGCACTACCTGAGCCACTTGTGTGGGTTGTAGACTCCGTCTCATGCTACCACTAGAGTGAAAGCACCGCCAGCATTCAAAAGTGACCAAAACATCAGCCAGGAAGCATAGGAACTGAGAAGTGGTCTGTGGTCACCACCTGCAGAACCACTCCTTTATTGGGGGTGTCTTGCTAATTGCCTATAATTTCCACCTGTTGTCTATCCCATTTGCACAACAGCATGTGAAATTGATTGTCACTCAGTGTTGCTTCCTAAGTGGACAGTTTGATTTCACAGAAGTGTGATTGACTTGGAGTTACATTGTGTTGTTTAAGTGTTCCCTTTATTTTTTTTGAGCAGTGTAGTAATGATGGTGACAATAACGAGAATGTCTAGTCTAAAAATTGGAAATAAAATCATAAAATTTAACAAGTGGGAGGCACATATGCAAACTGTTGTAATTCCTACACCGTTCACCTGATTTGGATGTAAATACCCTCAAATTAAAGCTGACAGTCTGCAGTTAAAGCACATCTTGTTAGTTTCATTTCAAATCAATTGGGGTGGTGTATAGAGCCAAAAATGTTAGAATTGTGTTGATGTCCTAATATTTATGAACCTGACTGTAGGTGCACATATACACACATACACATACAGAGGTGCACACATGTACATATTCATGTGTACAAATGCTTGCACACGAACCAAGGATTGTATTTGGAGGAGCAGAGATTGTTGTCAGGATTGGCTGTTAGATGGTTAAAAGTTACAGTGGTTGTGAATACTGGCAATGTGCTATGAAAAGGGGGGCGCATATGAGAGGATGATGGCAACTATGCTACTGTATTACATTCATACTTGGGGATAAGATAGGATTTAGAAGGTTAATGTAATTACCTGAGGCTGTAGATCCACGTGCATATAGCGCAGCTTTCAGCCGGTGTGAGGAAAAAGGCGCACAAGAGGAGACTGAGACTGAGTTCGGGAGATGCGGCTGTGTACTGAGTGAGGGAGAGTGAGCGAGCGCTGAAGTAATGAATGGAGGGGATTCAGTGCGCTCCTGAGGAAGTATCAGATCGCTGATATTAAGAGGATGGAAGTGGTTTATATTGTGTAGGTGTTAGTTTGTTTTGCACATTATTCGTTGTATGTACAACTGAGTTTGTCTGAGGATGCGCGAGTGATGGTCTGGTGATATATTAGTACATAGGAGATTAAATTAGTATTTGTTTGGGTGTTATAAGTGAAACTGAGGGGAAGGGATATATTGATGCTGGAGAGATTGCGATATGAGATTAATACAATAGTTATATTCAGATTAGAAGGGGATGATGAGTGGTATATAGGAGAGCATGGTATGGCTAAGAGGGAGAGGAATGATGACTGATGTTGCATATGATGAATTTGATAGATGATGTTAGATTAAATTATATTAGTTTATTGGTGTGAGTGTATAAGCAGATGGTGGGAATCTGCTGTGTGTGGCTGCGATAGACTGATTGGGGATAGGTGGGGGGGGATTAAACAAATAAATAAAATAAGTGAATAAAAATGTAAAAACTAAATGAATGAAATTTGTGATATCAAAAACAATTGCTTTCAAGCGATTTGTTAATTGAGACCATATGGTTCTATGGTTTGAAGTTTGAAAATCCAATACATCTCTTTGCGTCTAAGTCTCTGGAAGGGGTCTGTGTGGATGTTTGGGACTTGTTTTATTGGGGTAATGGTGAATTTAGTGGGGTCTTTGTTGTGGACCTGTAAAAAATGTCTAGAGATCCCGTGTTTGATGTAGCCATTAACTATATTCCAACGGTGTTTGTTGGTCCTCTCTCTTAGAGTCAAGGTAGTTAGGCCGATGTACTGGAGTTCGCAGGTGCATTCCAATAAATATATAATATAGGATGAGGAGCCGTTTAAAATTTTTTTTATTTCAAAATGTTCCCCAGTGATGTTACTTGTGAATTTGGTGCTGCATGTGGAAATATTCTGACAACATTTGCATCAGTGGTGGTCACATTTATAGCTGCCTAAAAGTTGGGGGAAGAAGGTGGTTCATTGGGTTTTAATGTTTCTTCTATTCCGTATGCGGCTGGGAGCAATAAGGTTTTTCAGGGACTGGGCCCTTCTGAAGGTTATTTGGGGTCCTGATTGGATGTGTTTCCTTAGAAAGGGATCCGCCAGTAGGATGGACCAATGTTTGGTTAAGATGTTACGTAATGTGCTATGGTTGACATTGCATGTCGTCAAAAAGGTGGATTTGAAGCTTGCGGACATTTCCTGCTGGTCCTCTCTCTTTTTTCTGGATATTAGGCATTCTTCCTGGGTTTGGTTCCTTGCCCGCTGGTGAGAACTTTGGTAATCCAGGTATCTGTTGCCATCAACTTTTTTTAAAAAGGTTTTTGTTTTGACGGTTTTGTCTTTAGAAAATAATAAAATCTAGGTATTCAATGGCTGTGGCGGAATGAATGGCTGTAAATGTGAGGTTGAACGTATTATTATTTAGGTATGAGGTGAACTCGATAGCTTCATTTGCATTTCCATTCCAGATGAACAGTAGATCATCAATGTAACATTTGTACAGTATTATATTATTGGTCCAGGGGTGGTTATTGTAGATGTATTGTTCTTCAAAGGGGCCACATACAGTTGCAAGAAAAAGTATGTGAACCCTTTGGAATGATATGGATTTCTGCACAAATTGGTCATAAAATGTGATCTGATCTTCATCTAAGTCACAACAATAGACAATCACAGTCTGCTTAAACTAATAACACACAAAGAATTAAATGTTACCATGTTTTTATTAAACGCACCATGTAAACATTCACAGTGCAGGTGGAAAAAGTATGTGAACCCCTAGACTAATGACATCTCCAAGAGCTAATTGGAGTGAGGTGTCAGCCAACTGGAGTCCAATCAATGAGATGAGATTGGAGGTGTTGGTTACAGCTACCCTGCCCTATAAAAAACGCACACCAATTCTGGGTTTGCTTTTCACAAGAAGCATTGCCTGATGTGAATGATGCCTCGCACAAAAGAGCTCTCAGAAGACCTACGATTAAGAATTGTTGACTTGCATAAAGCTGGAAAGGGTTATAAAAGTATCTCCAAAAGCCTTGCTGTTCATCAGTCCATGGTAAGACAAATTGTCTATAAATGGAGAAAGTTCAGCACTGCTGCTACTCTCCCTAGGAGTGGCCATCCTTTAAAGATGACTGCAATAGCACAGCGCAGACTGCTCAATGAGGTGAAGAAGAATCCTAGAGTGTCAGCTAAAGACTTACTAGCGAATCTACGATACGTAAAACACTAAACAAGAATGGATTTCATGGGAGGATACCACAGAGGACGCCACTGCTGTCCAAAAAAAACTTAGCAGCACGTTTACAGTTTGCACAAGATCACCTGGATGTTCCACAGCAGTACTGGCAAAATATTCTGTGGACAGATGAAACCAAAGTTGAGTTGTTTGGAAGAAACACACAACACTATGTGTGGACAAAAAGAGGCACAGCCAACATCAAAACCTCATCCCAACTGTGAAGTATGGTGGTGGGGGCATCATGGTTTGGGGCTGCTTTGCTGCGCCAGGGCCTGGACGGATTGCTCTCATCGAAGGAAAAATGAATTCCCAAGTTTATCAAGACATTTTGCAGGAGAACTTAAGGCCATCTGTCCACCAGCTGAAGCTCAACAGAAGATGGGTGTTGCAACAGGACCCAAAGCATAGAAGTAAATCAACAACAGAATGGCTTAAAGGGATTCTGTCACCAGTTTTTTACCCCCCCCATTTAAAAATATGGTTATGTTCATGGAGTTCTAGCGATTCCTAATGTGGTCTTATAACCGAAATCTGTAGGCTCATTTTGTCAAAAAAACGTTATAACTAACCTGTCATTCATCTCACAAAGGTGCCCAAGGGGATGCTCATGTCTTCCAGATGCCGCCCGCACCCGCCACCGTTCGTGCCCAGCTCCTCCTTTGCTGTCATCAGCGCCGCCTCAGAATCCTTTGCTACGCTCCGGCTCTCCCTCACTCCCCCCTCCTTCTTCTCTAACATCCCGCGCGTGCGCACAGGCCTCTGACAGGCTGGCGCCAGTGTTCAGGTCATCGGGAGGTTGAGCGAAGTTCCGGCACATGCTCACTTCGCTCCATGAAGCCGAACGGAGAAGACTGCACGGGCGCATCAGGCACAGGCCTGTGCGCACACGCGGGATGTTAGAGAAGAAGGAGGGGGGAGTGAGGGAGAGCCGGAGGCGTAGCAAAGGATTCTGAGGCGTCGCTGATGACAGCTAAGGAGGAGCTGGGCACGAACGGCGGCGGGTGCGGGCGGCATCTGGAAGACATGAGCATCCCCTTGGGCACCTTTGTGAGATGAATGACAGATTAGTTATAACGTTTTTTAGACAAAATGAGCCTACAGATTTCGGTTATAAGACCACATTAGGAATCGCTACAGCTCCATGAACATAACCATATTTTTAAATGGGGGGGTAAAAAACTGTTGACAGAATCCCTTTAAACAGAAGAAAATACGCCTTCTGGAGTGGCCCAGTCAGAGTCCTGACCTCAACCCGATTGAGATACTGTGGCATGACCTCAAGAAAGCGATTTACACCAGATATCCCAAGAATATTGCTGAACTGAAACAGTTCTGTAAAGAGGAATGGTCAAGTATTACTCCTGACCGTTGTGCGCGTCTGATCTGCAACTACAGGAAACGTTTGGTTGAAGTTATTGCTGCCAAAGGAGGTTCAACCAGTTATTAAATCCAAGGGTTCACATACTTTTTCCACCTGCACTGTGAATGTTTACATGGTGTGTTCAATAAAAACATGGTAACATTTAATTCTTTATGTGTTATTAGTTTAAGCAGACTGTGATTGTCTATTGTTGTGACTTAGATGAAGATCAGATCTCATTTTATGACCAATTTGTGCAGAAATCCATATCATTCCAAAGGGTTCACATACTTTTTCTTGCAACTGTATATAGATTCGCGAAACGAGTACCCATCGCAGTACCCTTAATTTGTTTGTATATTTTATTTTCAAAGGTGAACGTATTCTGGGTTAGGATGAAGTCTATTGCCTTTAGTATGAAGAGGCTCTGTGAAATAGGTATTGTATCTTGTTAAAGGAAGTGTCTTATTGCTTCACTACCTGCTGTGTGTGGAATATTGGAATAGAGGGCAGAGATGTCCAACGTCATCCAGGTGTATGACTCCTGCCACTCGATGTCTCTGAGAAGGGATATTAGACTTGGTGAGTCCTTAAAATATGATGGTAGTCCAATGATATACTTTTGTAATATGATGTCTGCATAATGTGACAAATTGCAGGTTAGAGAGGAGATGCCGGATATGATCAGTCTCCCCGGGGTGTTGAAGATGCATTTGTGTACTTTCAGAAGGTGGTAGAACAAGGCTAGGTTCGGATGATTGACAGTTATATAATCTCTTTCTTTTTTTGTCAATACTTGCTGTTTTTCAGCTTTTTCTAGTAAAAGTGAATCTATATATGCTTGCACTGCACATCAATATTTAAAGCTACAATACTAATTTTTTCTTAATGTGTATCAGTCAGCCCAATTACAATCACAGACAGAAATCTTCTACAATATTAATCCTGGTGCTGATAGTGTACTATTTTTCAGCAATTTAGTTGCACTGGGCACTGTGTCCAATTGTTATTTATTTAACCACTTCCTTACCGGGCAATTTTCCATTTTTGCATTTTGATTTTTCATTCCCAGCCTTCCTGGAGCAGTACATTTTTTATTTTTGCCTTCACATAGCCATATGAGGGCTTGTTTTTTGTGGGACAAGTTGTACTTTCTAATAGCACCATTTAATATTGCATACAATATAGTGGGAGCCTGGGAGGCTGGAAAAAATTCCAAATTGAGTGGAACTGGGGAAAAAAATCCACACTTTGTTTTTATGCATTACCTGTGTGGTAAAACTCACCTGTTACCTTAATTCTCTGGGTCAGTACGATTGCAGTTTTTTCTGTCTTTTAAAGGAGTTATGAAAAAAATATATATAGCACTGAAAATCTGATGGGCAGCAATATATAACTGAGCTAAGCAAGTTTTATGCAAAAAAAAAATATATATTTCCTCATTTCCCTGGTTCTTTTCTGGCCCTTTGTTTACATGCAATAAAAACACTCTCTGCCCCTCCCCCTGGTCTGCTAAGGGAGTAAATACAAGTGCTGCCCTATGTGACATGTCTGCCTGCTGGGAGACTCTGCAGCATGTTGTATGTGTAGGACTACAAGTCCCAGCTGTATAATGACACTGCTAATACACACATGATCTTCCCCCTACCTTCTTGTGCAATGCTCTCTCTAGTCCTTCAGCTCCTGTGCCCAGAATTGTCACTGCTGCAGATACCCAGTCTGTGCAGCTGAAGGGGTTAAGAATCCTAGCAGAGAGTAGACGGCAGTGGAGGGGGGTGTGGCCAGCACAGTGACGTCTCATTTACAGGCTTGTAAACGACCTTTATCAGAGCAGGGATAGAAGCTGACATCACAGGTCATGTGACCCTAAGTGAAATCTGAGAAACCAGCCACTGGAGATAAAGTGAGTTAATTGGAAGTTGTTACATTTGCTTAGTTAGGAACATAGAAAGAACAAAAAAATAACTCGGACAACCCCTTTAATACAAAAAATAAAATAAAACATTTATAGCCATATTTATACCCTCATAGGTTTTTATAGTTACATCTATAAGTTGCTGTGTGATGGCTTTTTTGCAAGACGATCTGTAGATTTTATTGATGTGGTTTTGGGGGGCACATCACTTTTTATTCAATTTTTGGAGAGTTAAAGCATTGAAAAAATTGTGAATCAGCCATTTTGACTTTTTTTCAGTTGCACCATTCACCATACACTGGCGGATCCAGGGGGGGAAGGGCAATGGGGCAATTGCTCCCCCCCCCCCCCGAGCTGCTCAGAAGTGGGGGTCGGCGGCGGGGTACAGGGAGATGAACGCTTCCATTGTGTCGTACAGCGCGGGACACAGGCCGGAAGAGGCCTGCATCGCATCGCTGCCAAGGAGGTAAGTATAAGTGTTTATTTTTTTGGTGTACAATACTGGTGGCTACTGGCACATAATAGGGGGCTCTGGCTACTGGCACATAATAGGGGGCTCTGGCTACTGGCACATAATAGGGGGCTCTGGCACATAATGGGGGCTCTGGCTACTGGCACATAATAGGGGGCTCTGGCTACTGGCACATAATGGGGGGGGCTGTCATTACTGGCACATAATGGGAGGCTGTCATTACTGGCACATAATGGGGGCTGTCATTACTGGCACATAATGGGGGGCTGTCATTACTGGCACATAATGGGGGCTGTCATTACTGGCACATAATGGGGGCTGTCATTACTGGCACATAATGGGGGCTGTCATTACTGGCACATTGGGGGGCTGTTATTACTGGCACATGATGGGGGGCTGTTATTACTGGCACATGATGGGGGGCTGTTATTACTGGCACATGATGGGGGGGCTGTTATTACTGGCACATGATGGGGGGCTGTTATTACTGGCACATTATTGGGGGGCTGTTATTACTGGCACATTATTGGGGGCACTATAGGGACATCTACTGAGGCCACAAAGAAGGGGTGTTTTATATGAGGGGCTCTGTACAGTAGAATTTTATACTGGGACACATTATGGTGGGTACTATGAGGAAGGGGGGAGAGGAGTACTATGGGGTCATCTACGGGGGCACTAAGAAGGGGTATTTTATACTTGAAAATTATGGGGGACACTGAGGGCATCTACTGGGGCATTTTATACTGGTACATTATGGGGGGCACTAGGAGGAAGGGGGTGAAGAGCACTATAGAGGCATTTACTGGGGGTACTATATAGGGGTATTTTATACTGGCACATTATGGGGGCACTATGGGGACATTAGCTCAACTGGGGGCATTACAAGGGGGTATTTTTTGCACTGTCACATTATATCCTTATAATTATTTCTACTGGGGGCATTATGGTGGGCTTTATTACTCCCCCATGGTATGAGCCCCTAGTAGCAGCACCATCCTCTCCCTGCTCTGCTATCCCTCTGCCCCTTCTCCAAATCCTTATTATGAAATCTTTCTCATTAGGATAAAACACATCAGCTTCACCGAGCCCCCGGCCAAAGTGTGGAAGTGGCGTCCGAGATCCCCAAGGGCCAAGTCAAGTAACTGTAAGTTTTCATGTGAAATATGTTTATGTTATACACATTTGGCATACACTGTGCCACACAGTATACAGTATACCTCTACACTGTGTAGTCTGTTCTATAAGCACCATTGTTTTGTGACGGCGGACAGAAAATAATCTGGAAGTGCCCCTCCAGAGACCAGGCTCTGAATCCGCCACTGTCACCACATGGGATAAATATTTTTATATTTTAATACTGCGGGCGTTTTAGGACTTGGCAATGCCTATGTCTATTTTATATTTTTTTTATTCTGTGAAAAGGGGAGTGATTTGAATTTTAATATTGTTTATATGTTTCTTCTTAAAACATTTTTTATTTTTGTTTCACATTTTTTAAGTCACCCTAGGTGACTATAGGGTGCAGTCATTAAATTGCTCCATAGGAACTACAATGCTATCAATTTCAACCAATGGCTCCCCCGAACCCCGCACAGGGGAGCCAACCCAGCGCCAGGTGCGCTCTCTTCCTGTTTTTCCATCTCTCAGATGCCATGGTCACGTTTGACCACGGCATATGAGGGGTTTAACCATCTGCAATCTGCGTTATTGCTGTTTGCAGACATTATCCCCGGGTGTCTGCTGTGTGAAACAACAGGCACCAGGGGGCTATAGAGCCAGCCCTGCTGTGGACTACCCCTACACAGATGCACATCTTCTGCTTTGACCATCAGATTCCTTACTATACTGTGTTTACTACTGCCAATACTACTACCCCTACACGGCTAAAGATCTGCCATGTTTGGCAGTTTCCATACTGTACTGCTGCAGCTACTATTGTCCCTGCTGTCACTGCTATACTCCTACACAGCCACACATCTCCTGGCTTGTCAGTCAGGTTCTATACTGTGCTGCCGCTGCTGCCACTACTACTGCTGCTGTTACTACCCCTACACAGCCACATCTACTGCTTTGTCGCTCAGGTTTCATACTGTACTGCTGCCTTCTGTTCACGCCTTGTAAAACAAAAAACGCCATCACTTCTTCAGGCACACTGTTACTGGCACATATATTTAAGAGGCGGTGAAGATAGAATATATTTATATTCTAGAGTATTTTCTATAACATAACACCAAACCTGTTGCTACTCCTCAAAAAAGAATAATTTTTGGACCGCTTGTTCAAAACAAGGAATTGCTTCTTCCGATACCAGCATGTGTGTTTAAACACCAGCAGACATCTTCCCCCAAAAGGGATAATTCTTGGACAATTTTATTATTTTATTTTAACCCCTGACCAGCCTGTTTTGGGCTTTACTAACCAAGCGTTTTTCTTCCTTTTCTTATTATCGCGTTCCAAGAGCTATAACTTTTTTATTTCTCCATCTATGTAGCTGTATGTGGGCTTGTTTTTTGAGGGACAAGTTGTAGTTTTTAATGGTGCCATTTTGGGGTACACATAACTTTCTGATTAACTTTTATTAACTCTTTCTTGGAAGCCGATGGGAGTTTTTACAGCATAAATAACATCTTTATTCTCTGGGTCAGTTTTTTTTTATGTTTTACTACTTTTGTGCAATAAACCCCCTTTTTTTTAATAAAGAAGAAAATCTTTTTGCATCGCTGCATCCCAAGACCCATGTTTTTTTTTTTTTTTCTTTCTTTATGGAGTTGTCTGAGGGCATGATTTTTGCAGGACAACTTGTAGCTTTGACTGATATCATTTTGGGGTAAGTAACACTTTTTGATCGCTTGTTTCATTTTTTTGGTGGTGACTAAGAATAAATGAGCAATTCTGCCATTTTTTTATTTATTTTTTAACAGCGTTCACTGTAGGCGATAATTTATATGATATTTGTGTAGTGGGGGTCGTTACAGACGCAGCAATACCAAACGTGGGGGAGATTTTATTTTTGCAATTTTTTTCATTGATAAGCATATTTTCAATGGAAAAAACATATTTTTTATTGGAATTTTTATTTAATGTTCATTAACCACTTAATATTCACACAAAGGGACTATAACAGGCAATCTTTTGATTGCTTCTAAAATACAATGCACTATAGTGCATTGCATGTAAATGTCAGTGCCATACTGACATTGAACAGAGAGGCACAGTCTGCTGGGGAACACTCAAGGCATGCTTGGGGCTTACACCAGGTCACAGTCAGCTTATACACACATCGGCACCCCGCAATCGCATTTGTGGGGTGCCGATGGGAGACAGAGGGAGTCTGCAGCCTCTGTCATGCTTACAGCCGGACGCCATTGCCTGTGGCATGTATGGGGTTAAACAGCCCGAATCGGTGCTCCTGCCAGTCAGGGCTGTAAGAGCAGGAGCCAAGCCCCCGCTCTCCACTGCAGAGGGGACCTGTGCAGCGCTTAGACTGGGCCACCAGGAAAAGGCGGCGGCCCAGCCTAAGGCCCCTTAGTGACCGCTGTAAAAAGGCGTTTTGCTGATCACTAAGGGGTTAACAAAAAATAACAAATCTGACAGCGCAATGTGTTATTGCAGGCTGTTTCTCACCACCACGGCTAAATGTCACTTTTACTTTATTATTACTAATGCTGTCTTGGCATTAAAAGAGCTTGAAAGATGTTCGATACAGTCCTAGCGGATCTCAGAGTGACATAGATGATGTTTCAGGCTAATCTGAGCACTTTTGATTCGAGTTGAATTTATTCATACCCAAATCATTTGAATATCTTGTTCTGATGTGGTGATGATTTAAATTTGAAGGGCTCAATAGGATCTTAAAGGGGGTTTCTGGGAGTGCAATATTGATGACCCATCTTCAGAAAAAGGTAATCGGATCGGTGGGGGTGCCAGACCCCTTTTGATCTATTACCAAGCCCACTGCCGTACATTATATAATGGCAGCGCTTCGTATTCCAGCCCATTCCCATTGAGTTGGCCATGTTACCGATGGACGTGACATTCCCTTCCTGATAATTGCCTATTCGCTTGGCTCCTCTAAATGCTCTATAAGCTTAGAATGTCTAGTCTATGGGGGGAATGTATTAGGACTGGCACTTCTTATGCCAGTTTTAATTAGAAAATACAAAAGCCTCCTAATAATTTTGGTGCATCTCCTGAGGTACATACATAAGAATTGAAAATCTAGATTTCTGGCTTCACCCAGTTTTTAGAAAAGTGGTGAAAGCGGTGAAAAACTGCAAAAAATTGCACATTTTAACACTTTTGTGTGGCACCACCCAAAAGCGGTAAGAAGAAGAGCAGTTTCTCATCTAATCAGAACGCTTTTTAACCCCAGTGTTGCCCTCTGGATCATGAAGATTCGTAGGGTAGGTTTACACATTCAGGTTTTTGAAGACAAAACCAGGATTAAAAAAAGAGGTGAGGTAGTATCTGTCATTTAGGGTATGACCACACGACTGTCATGCGGCTGTACCCTGATACTTATGATTCCCACCTGCTTTTTGCTTCACAAACTGCATCAGAAAACCAGACTGTGCAGTATGAACCAGTGTAAACAAAGAAGAAGCTCCAGAGCTCATCCAAGCATCAGCGGGGGTGCAGAAACCCACTTTGATTTAATATTGATGGCCTTCCCTAAGGATAGGTCATCAATTTAAAAACAACAGTTGCAAAAACAGCACCAACCCTGTCCACAGGTTGTGGGCAGTATTACAGCTCTAACCCATTGACTCCAATGGAGCAGAGCTGCAATACCAGACATAAACGATAGACAGAGGTGGTGCTTTTTTTGGAAGAAAGCAGCCATATTTATCCCTACGTCCTATGACAGCACCAGGAGAGAGGATCCGCATCCCAGGACAGGAAACCCTCAGGTATAAATTAAAAGGAGCCTCTCCCTCATTCAGTGGTTTCCTGTCCTGGAAGGACAACCTGCAGGTTTTTTATTTTTACATGGGGAGTAGTTTCTCCCTGGATTAAGGCTGGCTGGGCAGAGGTGTGCGCCAGGTGAGTTCCCCGCTACGCACACCTTGAAGACGGCGTACTGTCGTCGGTCTCTGGACGGACGCGGTGGTACTCACTGGAGGGCAGCAGGCACGGAGAGCGATCCCTGCTTCGCCTCATGGCGTTCGGCGTCTGGCCTCCACAGAGCAGGCAAGTAAGAGGGGCTTGAATGAGCGCTTTTTTCAAAGCAGCAGAGCGGTAGTGACGAGCTCAAAGGTGCCTGATACATAAGAGGAAGCGCTAATCAGGTGATCCTGGCATCCCATGCTGGATTCAGAGAATTCTTCAGCCCAGTTCAAGCCTGCCTTAGGATCTTTGCGGGGTTCTTCCAGATCCAAGGCCACAAGAGGTATCCCAGTATGTAGAGCTCTGGGGAGAACCCAAGAGACCCAGTTACCCCTGCACCTGTGGTATGAATGAGGGTATGGGTCTATCTTCAATGTAATGGACTTTTTTGGGGAATTGTTATTTTATCCTGGCCTTATGTTTTTTTTTTTTACTAGGATAAACCTAAAAAAGCGGCCGCTAAAACGCGCCATAAAGAATATGGCCTCTGTAAAACAAAACTAGATTCTGCTTATACTAAACCGTTATGTAGAGCATGCATTGCAAATACCATTGCTGAAGAATCCCCGGTATGGTTAGATGCATGAAGAAAATGATTAGGGAAGAAGTCAATAGTACCTTGCTATCTAGAAAAGAACACCGTCACCATAGACAGAGAAGTTCTAGAGAAAAGTACGCTTTAACTTTGCGGGATTCTGATGTTTCCAGTTCTGAAGAATTCCTAGAAAGCGGGGAAGTAGATACAGCTTCTTCATCCTCGTATGACGAATGTGGCGGTAGACCATTTTTTCCCATTCAAGATGTAGATCAGCTTGTTAAAGCTGTTAGAGCAACCATGAATTTTGAAGATGCTAAAGAAGTCTGATCTGTACAGGACATCATGTTTGAGGGGCTACAAACAAAAAAGAAAAGAGCTTTTTTTATCCATAAAAATATCGAGGCCATGATTAATAGGGAATGGAAACATCCGGATAAACGCAGTTTCATCCCAGGCTCGGTTAAGAGAAAATATCCCTTTGAAGAAGGTGATTGCTTTTTATGGGATAAAGCCCCTAAAATCGATGTCCCCATAGCCAAAGTCTCGCGTAGATCCTCACTGCCTTTTGATTATCTCGGTCAACTCAAGGACGCGATGGATAGGAAGGTGTATAGTTTTTTTAAGAAGAACTTGGGAGTCCATTGGAGCGGCATTTAAACCTAATATCTGTCACGACCATGTTCATGGCCGTGACTCCTTGGGAGCCGCATGCAGTTGCCCGCGGTTTGGTGTTGTGTCAACCGCACCTGGGGGCACTTTGCTGTTTGCCTCAGGTGCGGTTGCCGCGGACAACAGGTATGTGTGCGGTTGCCTTTGGTTTGTGTGGGTGTTTGTATGCACTCTGAATGTCTGGTGTGCACTGTGTTTTCTGTTGTGTGCACTCTGAAATTTTCCCCTTCCCCTGTGGCTGCCTGTGGCAACGTTTGGTCTTTGTACATGTGGTGGCAGTGTCTCGGCCTTTTGGCCGGCTCCCAGGACACGTGTGCCACACATGTCGTTGTCAACGGTAACAGCTGCAGTGAGTGTTTGTGTGTATTCCCCTCTATGTGGTTTCACTACACTCCCTGGTTTAGGAAGGGTCAACTCCCTCAGTGTGTAAGCACTGGGTGTGTCTGTGTGGGTGTGTCTACTTGGGATATAAAGCCTCACTGGAGACCTGAAGCTGAGAGGTACTCCAGCCTTGTTTGTAAGCTGGAGGCACTCTCCTGGTTTATACCATCTGCCACTGAGAGCCACCCTTGTGGTCATAGATCTTGTTTGATGTGATGAAGATGTGTCTGTTGTATGTTTCTTATTGCAGCTTATGGTCCTGGGTTCCTGTGTGATGTGTGTTGTGTGCTGTGTCCGTTTCTGTGTTAGGACAGCAGCACTTGCGCATGGGTTCCAGGTTTTGTGTCTGTGGCAGGTGGTAGTTGTCCTTATGGCATTTACCTGCCACTGCCATGAGTTGTATATGTTCCCCTTTATTGTAGCCTGGCCTGTGAGACTCCTGTTCCTCCGGGTCTAGGAGGAACAGGTCATCTTACCCTGCTCCTAGCTTTAGGGATCTGCGGAGGGATACTAGGGATCCGAGGTTCCGGAGCATGAGCCCTCCTACCTTCAGGGTCGGCTCATGCAGCTAGGAGTCAGGGTCAGATTAGGGATGCGTTAGGAGGTGACCTGCTCCCTAATTCTGTGCTCCTGGCCAAGCAGCGACCACCATCTTCCGTCATCGCACGGCTGAGGGTTTTCCCCATCCTCAGCCGTGACAATATCGCTTCTACTTGTACGGCGAGAGCACAAATTTTGTGGATTATACAACTGGAGGCTCAGATAAGGGATAAAACCCCCAGAGATAAATTATTAGAATCCCTTCAGGCCATCTCTAAAGTAGCAGATTTTTTGGCTGATGCATCGGCTGATGCTGTTAGACTATCTGCTAGGGCCTCATCTATGGCTAATTCTGCTCATCGAGCATTATGGCTGAAAAATTGATCGGGTGATGTAGCCTCTAAAAGTCACCTTTGTAGCATCCCATGTGAGGGTAAATACCTTTTTGGCTCAACCATAGACGATATCCTAGAGAAAGCGGTAGATAGAAAGAAGGGTTTTCTATCTTCCATTCCTCCTTCCTTTCGTAGACAGAATTTTTCTTTTCAAATGGGCAAGCGGTTTAAGGATAGGGAAAAAAGCCCAGGGAGAAAGAACGATAAGTGGAAATTTTCCAGATCCAGAGCTAGTTTTTTTTTGTTCAGGAATCAGCCCTCAGATACTGCCAAAAAGATAATCCACAATGAGGCCAGGGTGGGAGGAAGATTAAAAAATTTCCTCTCAGCCTGGACAAAAATAACAAACAGCACCTGGATCCTTCGATCATTAAAATAGGGATTCAGAATAGATTTAAAATATTGCCCTCCAGAAAAGTTCAGAGTAACCCAAGTAGGACGCTCAGTTCAGGCCTCCAGAAAAAGAGGTTTTAGGTCTTCTTCAGAAGGGAGCACTTATTCCATGTCCAGAAAGAAAAGAAGGTACAGGATACTATTCCACTCTCTTTTTAGTCAAAAAACCAAGTGGAGACTACAGAACGATAATAAACCTAAAGTCTCTAAACAGATATCTACAATACAGATGGTTCAAGATGGAGACAATAAAATCAGTAGTGGAGCTCCTCTACAAGGACTGTTTTATAGCGGTATTGTACATCAAGGATGCCTATTACCATCTTCCTATTTTTCCAGAACACCAGAAATACCTCTGAGTGGCACTGAGATTTCAGGGGCGATTGAGGTATTTTCAATTCCTGGTATTACCCTTTGGGATGTCAATGGCCCCGAGAATATTTACAAAACTGGTCTCAAAGATAGCAGCCCATGTAAGGGAAAAGAACATCCTGTTCGTACCATATCTGGACGACTTCCTGATTGTACCCTCATCAAGTCAAAAATGTTTATATCATGCTCATCAGGTGACACAGATCATGTCGTCCTTGGGTCGTATCCTAAACGAGGAGAAATCGAGGCTAGTTCCAGAAAGGAAGCAGCGTTTCCTGGGAATAATGCTGTACTCAATGGTTCAGAGATCCTTTTTAACTCCAGAAAAAATCCAGAAGGTAAGGTCAGTGGTTCATTCCCTGATAGACAACCCTTGAATTTCTATAAGGAAAGGGATGTCAGTGTTGGGAACCCTGACCGCCTGTATCCCGGCTGTGCAGTGGGCCCAGGTACATTGCAGAGCTCTTCAGTGGGAGATCTTAGGGGCTTGGTCAGAGACCTGGAGAACAAAGTTTTAATCTCAGCTCAGACATGTCAGGCCCTAGAGTGGTGGCTTTCTCTGGACAATCTAGTCCAAGGCGTTCCTTGGAGAATAGTAAACCCCCTTGTGATAACAATGGATGCCAGACCACAAGGATGGGGGGCGCATGTGGGGAAAACCTTACTGCAGGGATTATGGGATTGCCCAATATTGGACAATTCTTCAATTCTGAAAGAACTCATGGCCGTCCTTCGGTCCCTACAGGGAGTTCTTCCCCTAATCAAAGACCGACATGTGAAGATATTATCCGAAAATGGCTCCATTGTAGCATATCTTAACCATCAAGGCGGAACGCAGTCCGAGTCTCTGGGAGCTCTGGCGGTTCTAATTTTTTCCCTAATAGAAGGAATAGCCTTGTCCTTGTCGGCCCTTTACATCAGAGGGGTGGACAATTGGAAGGCGGATTATTTGAGTCATCGTCTCTGAAATTTTTCTCCCTATGTCCAGCAGATTTTCCGAACGCAGTGGACGCCTTGCTTAAACCGTGGAGCCAGGGTCTATTATATGCGTTTCCCCCTCTTCAGATTATCCTCAGGGTTTTGAAGAAGGTCAGAGAGGACAGGGCAAAGATAATACTCATAGCTCCTTTTTGGCCCCAGCGAACATGGTTTTACTGGCTAAGGATTATGTCTATAGCCGATCCCTGGGTCCTGCCGGAGATCCCGGATCTTCTAATGCAAGGCCCAATTGTTCATCCCCCAGTGAAAGGGACTCCATTTGACGAGTCTGTTGTTTCTACCATGTTGCTAAGTAGAAAACCGGTAACCACCAAAATATATGCCAGAACTTGGGGGGGGGGGGCGTTTTTTAAGTTCTTGGGTGTTTCTCCCTCTACTTCCTGTCAGCTCCAGCTCACTAAGGTTCTAGATTTTCTCCAGTAAGGTGTAGAGAAGGGTTTAGCATTAAGTACGTTAAAAGTGCAAGTGGCGGCCCTTAGTGTTTTGTTTGACTACAGATAAGCTTGTCATCCTTGGATTATTAGGTTCTGTAAGTCAGTATCCAGACGTCTCCCCTCTAGGATGCTTAGGACTTCGCCTTGGTATCTCAGTCTAGTATTACAGGCAATGGTTAAACACCCTTTCGAACCTATAGACACCTTGCCGATCAAAATGCTGACTTTGAATTGTATCTTTCTAGTTGCCATTACTTTGGCTAGAAGCATAGGCGAGCTTCAAGCTCTCTCCATTCAGGAAGATAGAATTTGTCTTAGACCCGATCCAGCGTTTCTCCCAAAAGTAGTATCGGACTTCCATAAAGCCCAGGAGGTGATTCTCCATTCTTTCTGTGCAGACCCCAGAAATCAGAGGGAGACGGAGTTTCACTGTCTGGATGTTAGGAAATGTGTTTTAGAATATATGGAGGCTACAAAAAACTGGAGAAAGTCGTCTTCCTTATTTGTTGTGTTTTCCGGTCAGAACAAAGGAAAATCAGCTAGTAAGGGAACTTTAGCTAGATGGATTAAACAGGCTATTTCTGTAGCTTATCTTTCTATTCAGAAACCTGTTCCTTCTGGATGGTTGGCCCATTCTACCAGAGCAGTCTCTACCTCATGGGCAGAAAAAGAAGATGCCTCCATACAAGACATATGCAAAGCAGCAACTTGATCTTCTGCTTCAACGTTCTACAGGCACTATAGATTAAATCTCCCAGCGGTGTCTGATCTTTCTTTCGGGCGTAAAGTCCTTCAGGCTGTGGTCCTCCCCTAATTTTTCACTCTCCGGGATATCTCCTGGTGCTGTCATAGGACATAGGGATAAATGATAATTACTTACCGGTAATTTGATTTTCCGAAGTCCATGACAGCACTCTTCTAATTCCTCCCCTATTGCCTTCCTTTTTTATGTTTCCAAAATATTGGTGATGAGTTCTATTTTCACAAGGTGTGCAAAAAAAAAGGGGGGGGGGGGAATTCAACACTAACCGAGGAAGAAAAGAAGGTTGGATTGGCCCAAATGGAATGAATGAATTAAAGGTGGTCTCTCGTCTCTGAAAACTACTGATAGAGGGAGAGGCTCCTTTTAAAGGGAACCTGTCACCAGGATTTTGTGCATAGAGCTGGGGACATGGGCTGCTAGATGGCCGCTAGCACATCTGCACATTTTTCTAAGCCTGAACAACCCTTTTGAACAAAATAAAATTAACTCTAGGATCTCCCTGTTAGGCCATAGGCCCCATTCACACGGCTGTAGCTGTTTTTGCAGTCCACAAATTGCGGTTTGCTATGTCCTGCCCTCTGTTAGAACTGCCTATACTTTTAGAAAAACGGACAAGACATGACAAGACATTATTTTTTTGTCATGGGATCGCGGAACGGAACTACGGATGCAGAAAGCACAAGGTGTGCTATCCACTTCTTTTGTGGCCCCATTAAAATAAATGCCACAGTCGGATACATGAGCCCTTATTCACACAGTGTTTGGTGAGTGATTTCCGTCAGTAATTGAGAGCCAAAAAGAGGAGTGGATCCTCCACCAAGATAAGGTCTAATGGAAGTATTTGCTCCTGTCCTGAGTTTTTGACCTGCACCTGGTTTTGGCTCACAATCACTGATGGAAATCACTGACCGAACAAAGACGTGTGACCAATAGTCAGTGCAATTATCAGAGATGAGCGTTTGCATAACGGCTTGTTCCCGATAACTGGCCTCTGTAAAAGATGCCGTGGATCACCCAGTGAACAGGCTCGTTCATCATGTCTGTGCAGCAGCTTGTAATGTGTAACAGGGATTTTCTATGGGGACAAGCGATCTCTGTATCAGTGTGTCGTCCTCATACAGCGGAGGAGATTGCTGCATGTAAATGATCGCTGCAGCCCTCATCTCTGCTGATGCACTTTCTCACTTCCACTTCAAACTCATTTTTTAAAGGTTACATGATTTTGTAATAACTTGTCAGGCTGCCAAGAAAATATAAAATATCAGTTTACTAGAGTCCTTGTAAATATTCAGGAGAGGTTGTATAGCTTAAAGCAACAGAGCACGTTTAGTGTTCTAATATTAGAATATTTGTTAATGTACAGTAGGATCTTGGGAACTGTGAAGACACTTTTTTCAGATATTATGGAGGAGGCTTATGTTAAAAGGGTTTTCCACCTTTTAGATATTGTCACAGAAATAGATTTCTTAATTACATTGCCTGTTAATGGCGTTGCAGGTCCCAAAGTGAAGTGGGTTAATTCAAACAGTCAGTCAATGAATCTTAGTATAGGACTGCGCTGTTCCAAAACTCCAGAAGTTATCTCTTGTTTGATGAAGGCCAAAAACCGCATTCAGATATAGGCTAGCATCGATGGTCCACAGGACTTTTTTTTGTATTCAAATCAATCTTTCTGTGGAGGCCAAATTTGCGCAAATAGTGAAGAACCACCAATAAGAGTAAAATAAACAAATAATTTGTTATACTCACAAATTTAACAAAGTTTCAGGCATATCATATAGTTATATCCGTCCTCACGTCTCTGCTCGAACTAGGTTTCGCTTTCGCTTCATCAGGGGCACACACTGTTCTTTACTATTTGCGCAAATTTGGCTTCCACAGAAGGATTGATTTAAATACAAAAGACGTCCTGTGGACCATCGATGCTTGCCTATATCTGAATGCGGTTTTTGGCCTTCATCAAACAAGAGATAACTTCTGGAGTTTTGGAACAGCGCAGTCCTATACTAAGATTTATTGACCTTTGAGATACTGTTGACCTACCCTAGTAGTAAAATATGAAAAGAACGCTCTATCCTCTGTGTGGTGGACGGCGTACTGAAGCTCAGGTCCAAGCTTAGCTGCAGCGGCATAATCACTATGCGGTGGATGGAGCCTTCTGCTTCCGTTTTTGTCCGGTTATGTTTACAGCAGCTGCCACAAACAGCTAAGCGGTGGGGGTGCGGGATGTTGCACCGCCACCAATCTGTTATTGATGATCTTTCTGGAGGACAGGCCATAAATATTTAAATGGTGAAAAGCCCCTTTAGCCATTTCTGATCCCTACAGTCGTGGTCCAACACTCAAGGACACATTTGCGCAAAATAGTGAAGAACAGTGTGTGCCCCACATCTGTGAACCCTACATTTTCCTTTTGGCTTGAGATATCTTGCGATGAATGGCGTGCGATAACCTGCTTGCTCTGTCAGGGCATCGTGAGCAACGCAAAAGTATTATTTTACTTAAGCTGGTCATCTCCGAAATGAACGGGTCCACTTGCGCTCCACAAAAAATGCTGATTGGACGCAGACCAAAACTACAGTCATGTGCAGGAGGCCTAAAAATATGTCTGCCTTCAAAAAAGTAAAATGAATTCTGTGAGAAATACATTGTGAGATAATATTATGCATTGCAGTAAAAGATGTCTGCATAATTCATGCCTCTGACATGCACGCATGACAGCAGTCTGAGAACGTTTGCTGCAAGCGGGATGTTGAGGAGGCTCTAACGCCACATTTTGTATCGGTGTATGAAAGGCTGCGTGTTTTATAACTGACTCACAGGCTCCAGGACTTATTGTTCTCTGTCTCCCTCTAGCAGGGTGTCTCACAAGAATAAGGATTAAATCAATGAAGTCTGAACTCTTTCTCAAACTGAAGAACCAGCAGTTTTTCTTAACCGTTTCTATACAGAATATCAAATGCTGCATGCCAGTCTTTCAGACTCAGTAAATTTCACCTTCTGTGGACAATAAAGACATTTTTGCACCATTGACCATACAAGTGACCTACTGTGTATCTGATTGCATTCGTTTTTTTTGTGTTTTTTTTTTAAGTTCCCTGGATAGTAAAGTCTTCCCATTTCAGCAAAGGATATGATTATATGTCAGTTACTTACAACTAGTTGGATAATAAGTTGCAGCACGCAGATACTAAAAAGCAGAATATGGATTTCTTAGTAAAAAGTTGATAAGTTGGGTTTCAAGATCCTTAGTGTTATATCCAGTCTCCCCTGGAAATGTAATGTACTGTGTAGAAGGTTATCTTCAGAATAAGGATCTAAGGAGGAGATACAGTTAAAATCACTATTTCCCATGTCCCCTCCCCATGGAATGTCAATGTAGAACTTCTGATTGGAGGCTGAATGTAGGAATCAGTTTTCACTCAGGCTGGGAAAGAAAAGTTCCCCTCTGCCTTTGAGCGAGTCCCTCAGTGTGGGGACAGTTCTGTCTTGGCTATGGAGGTCTCAGCAGCCTGACCTACATTCAAACAATGATATTGGATTCGAGAAGCTGCGGAACCTAATATTAACACCTCATCATTCCCATTGGACTTTTTCCGTACTCGTCCCCATAGACTATGTCCCAGTATTCCCATAACTATCTACTAGTTCCTATCCCTGAATACCCTCTCTTGGACTGTGATGCTAACAGGAACATCAAGATTGTGGTTCTGGGGGGCAGCGGTGTGGGAAAAACAGGTAAGACTGTAAATGAGTCTAGAGTAAGGACTGATCAGCTCAAAGGCTATGTAAATTGTTTATTCAAGTAGTAGTAATATGCATGATATCGCCAAGAAGATGCTGATGCACTACAGCTCTCATTATCCTCATTTTCCACATGCACCTTTTGCAAGCTATGTAGTCAGATAACTTTGTATATTCTGTGACTGTGTTTTTTTTTCGATATTGCTCGTATTAGTTTCCATAAGATGACATTTCTTTAGCATTTCTGTGTCCAGTACTAGTACAGTTTAGCATAGAGGATTATGGTTGAAACTCAACATTTAAGATCAACGACATGGTACCCCAAGGTACCTGCAGGTTTCACAGAATGTGATTCTTTTGTACATTCTGAGCATTGTAGACAGTTATATGGAGATTATATATGTGTCAAAGCAGAATCAAGAAATGCATATTCATGGAAGGCTCATCTTACTGATCGTGGCCATCTGCATGATATACCAATCACTTTAGGCCTCGTTCACATTTCCATTTTTAAGGGACGTGTGCTATCTGCATTTTCCACAGCACATGTACCCACTGATTTTAATGTGTTTGTTCACACATCACATCATTTGGTCCGTGATGCGAACCAAAAATGTCCATTGAAGTCTATGGGTCCATGAAATACCACTGACACGACACAGGTGGCATCCATGTTCTGTCAGCCTTTTGTGGACCATCGGTAGGAGATGCTCTGGAAATCAATTTTCAGTTGAGCAGTGTCTGTGGAATACGGATGACACACAGAGGGCAAAAAACGGACACTGATGGAACATGGAGAGATTTTCCATACGGCACTGAAATGTGAGCGATGCCTTACATCGCAGTAAGTTGCATGGAACTAGGTGAGCAAATATAGACAGAAATATTATATCACAAGCTGAGATTGCCACAGTGACGGTACTACTATACTAACAGACATTGCGCAACTTATATGACGTGATTTTTATTTGCTCGTTTCACATATTACAAAGTAAAATTGACAAGGAAAAGTTACAGCTGCCACCTCAGTCCTTATTCCTTTGTGTTGAAGCTAGACCGTCAAGTGAGGTCACAGCAAAGTTGCATCAAGTTGTAACTTCTATACATCTTCTTGATTAAGACGCTGTGAGAAGCACGTACAGTGAATTCCTAGTGGCATGTCTGCCACGTAACAGTCTCAAATGTATGCCATCATTTAGCCCATGGCTTTAGACCATGGCCTCCCATTGACATATATGCTGGGAAAAGCTCCCAACATCTACCTCCGATGGAGGCCTGCAGCTTTTCCCATGATATTGGCATGCAGTGAGATATCTCGCCCATAGGGTCAAACATTCTGGTAGTTACCAATACATTTAAGGATTTGTCATTTTTAAAAACTAGCTAAAAACACAGATGCAATAGTGTCTTATGTCTCACCTGGAGGACTTGCAGTCACTGAAAACACAGGTTATATAATTTTATGGCCTCTTTACAATGAAGGGTAACTGTAGTTGGTTTCGGTGCCTAGACAATCAATGCATAATACAATGAGGCCATTATTTGTAACGGTAGGAGGTTTAGAGGCAGTAGTATCTGAGGGGACTCAGGGAACACCATCTTTTTTTCTCTGAACTTTGACTTTAAAGTGTACATTATATTTTGGTTAGAATGCTGTGTCTATTATCCCTGCGCTGTGACATCACTGTAGTCCTTAGCCTGTAGCTATGACATTGCTGTCTATTACTTTTATTCTGTGCAATTCCCCCTGTTCTTTGGCATCACTATGCATATTAGTACAATATTGTGACATCACAGTCTACAATAATTCCTTCCCATAACTTCACAGTGTTTAAAGGGTTTCTGTCACCCCATTAAACCGTTTTTTTTTTCTTTACTAATAATCCCTATAGTGCGATCTCATGATACATAAGCAAATTAATCATTTTGGTTCAGTAGAATTTGCTAAAAATCGATTTTTAAAATATGCTAATTACCTTGCTACCAGCAAGTAGGGCGGCTACTTGCTGGTAGCAGCCGCATCCTCCGATGGTAATGACGCCCCCTCGGCATGCTGAATGACAGGGCCAGGGAAGGGAATCGTTCTCTGCTGGTGCTGTTAGAATTTGAAATCTCGCGCCTGCGCCGTACCTGTCTTCAATCGGCGCAGGCGCACTGAGAGGCGGCCGCTCTCTCGACCGCTCCATCCTCAATGCGCCTGCGTCGATGACGTCATCAAGTACACCCGGAAGAGATTTATTATTAATAATCGTTGGTGGTATAGTGTTAATAACTGTCATTTTTATAAAATTATTTATTCCCATTTCGTTGGTGGTTTTTGTGGCAGCATGCTTATTATGTGCATACTTACCTGATTCGAGCATCCAGCGACGTCACCAGACTCTCCGCCTCCTTCCAGCGATGCCGGCGTCTTCTCTTCCGGGTGTACTTGATAACGTCATCGACGCAGGCGCATTGAGGATGGAGCGGTCGAGCGAGCGGCCGCCTCTCAGTGCGCCTGCGCCGATTGAAGACAGGTACGGCGCAGGCGCGAGATTTCAAATTCTAACAGCGCCAGCAGAGAACGATTCCCTTCCCTGGCCCTGTCAATCAGCATGCCGAGGGGGCGTCATTACCATCGGAGGATGCGGCTGCTACCAGCAAGTAGCCGCCCTACTTGCTGGTAGCAAGGTAATTAGCATATTTTAAAAATCGATTTTTAGCAAATTCTACTGAACCAAAATGATTAATTTGCTTATGTATCATGAGATCGCACTATAGGGATTATTAGTAAAGAAAAGGAAAAAAAACGGTTTAATGGGGTGACAGAAACCCTTTAAAATCATGTTATGACATCACTGTGTACATCATGGCTCAGTTTCATCAGACGGACACCAAAACGCTGCAAGCTGAATGGAGACTGAACTGATGCATTCTGAGCAGATCATTTTCTATTCAGAATGCAAACTGATCCGTTTTGGATCGCTTGTGACAGCCCTGAATGAATCTCACAAATGGCAAGCCAAAACGCGAGTGTAAAAGTAGCCTTACTTCTGTTTATAGATTTCACTTACGGTATTTATTATGCCTGTACCATAATTGTGCCAGTACAGGGATGATACATACAGTGATGTCACAGTACGAAGATAATAAATACAGTGATGTCATAGTACAAGGTAATGAATACAGTGATGTCACAGTACAAAGATAATAAATACAGTGATGTCATAGTACAAAGATAATAAATACAGTGATGTCATAGTACAAAGATAATAAATACAGTGATGTCATAGTACAAAGATAAATACAGTGATGTCATAGTAAAGGGTAATGAATACAGTGAAGGCACTGTACAGAAATAATAATTACAGTGATGTCACAAAAGAATTTCAAAAGGGTTTTCCAAGATTTAAATACTGAGGACCTATCCTCTGGATAGGTCATCAGTATCTTATGAGTGGGGGTCCGACACCCAGGACCCCTGCCGATCAGCTGTTTGAGATGGCTCCGCCACTCCTATTTAAGTCTCGGAAAACCCTTTAAATGAATGCAGTGAAAGCACTGTGCAGAGATAGTACATACAGTGACAGTGCGGGGTCGGACTGGCCCACCAGAGGATCCTCCGGTGGGCCCAAGCTCTGACAATATCGGACCGGTAATAAAACAGGGCCCTTAAGGTCCTATATACAGGGTGGGCCCAAGGTACTTCAGTCCGAAGCTTCAGCATTGTAGTATCCTTATACTGTGACATCACTGCTGGCAGAAAATTCACATGGTTACAGTAGCAGCGAAGTTTATAAAACCTCATCCACAGGCTGTGGAAAAAAATCTGCGCAGATTTTCAATTTTCAATTCATAGTGTGAAATCCACAGCAAAATCCAAGAGAAATCTGCATGTAACTCATGTGGATATTGCAACAGACTAGTCATTCATTTTTTCATTGATTGCGGCAAAATTTGCAACACATTTATCCTGCAGAAATTACAGCCCATGAGTAAGGCTACTTTCACACTAGCGTTTTTCCTTTCCGGCACTGAGTTCTGTCACAGGGGCTCTATACCGGAAAAGAACTGATCAGGCATATCCCCATGCATTCTGAATGGAGAGTAATCCGTTCAGGATGCATCAGGATGTCTTCAGTTCAGTCATTTTGACTGATCAGGCAAAAGAGAAAACCGTAGCATGCTACGGTTTTATCTCAGGCGAAAAAGACTGAAGACTTGCCTGAATTTTTTCCATAGGAATGTATTAGTATTCAAAATACCGGAATGCCGGATCCGTCCTTCCGATCTGCGCATGCGCAGACCTTTAAAAATTAGAAAAATAATTAAATACCGGATCCGTTTTGCCTGATGACACCGGAAAAACGGATCCGGTATTGCAATGCATTTTTCTGACTGATTAGGCATTTTTCTGACTGATCAGGATCCTGATCAGTCTGAAAAATGCCTGATCAGTCAGAAAAAATGATATGCGTTTGCATACAGTTTGCCTGATCAGGCAACGGAACTGCCTTCCGGAATCAAACAACGCAAGTGTGAAAGTACCCTAAGTCCCCTAAAAAGTATTTCCTTGGAGTTAAATCACTGTGTGCTTTCTCAGGGCGTAAGTATGGCGAGGGAATTTGGGAACTAGTTTCTGAGATGGCCCAAAGTGTTTTCTATCACTTAAGAGGCCACCAGTCACCTCTTCTGACATGGTCTGTTTTAGTAATTACTAGCCTTCCCCATTTAACAACAACTGTGGAGCATCTTATTATATGGTGCCATTCCTCTATTATTCCTTCTAGAAGCTTAAAAATGAATTGAGGGTTTCCAGCTGGGGGGTGTCCTGCACAGTCTGGCCCTCGAAGTTGGCCATTTATTCATAAACTTTAAGGAGCAATAACAGAGGAACATTACAACATAAGAATAGATGCCAACAATTGTTATATGATAATGAAACAGACTAGTCAGGAGAGGTAACGGGTACACTTTAAAGGGGTATTTCCATCTAGGACAAAGATGGCATATCACTAGGATATGCCATATGCAGATCCCCCCCCCCCCTCCTGAACGAGGCACCTGAAGTAAAGGAGAGCACGCTGTGCATGCGCGGCATGCTCACCGTTCATCGCTATGGGAGTTCCAAAAATAGCCAAGCAAGCGCACTTAGCAATTTCGGAAGTCTGACAGTGGTGAATGGAGTAGAAGCCACACAAGTGCGGCCACATCTCAACTCACCACTATGGGACTGGTTCAACTATTTTCCAGTCCCGTTCTGGAAATAAGAGCAGGTTCCAGTCACCTATTTGACATTGATGGCATATCCTAGCACTATGCCATCAATGTCCCAGGTGAGCGAAACTAAGCATTCAAAGCAAAATCCGAATTTCCTCGCACTTCGTGGTAACAGAACAGTGTTTCCTAAAATGGCAGCTGCACTTGTTACAAAGTGAAAGTCAGAAACCCGGTAATGCAAGATCACCCATAAGGCCGTGCAGTCAGCCAGTCCGCAGATAGTCATCCCCTGTGATGTCACAGCTCTATGAAACCATCATGCCACGTGGTCTCCGGCACTGTTCTGTGAGCTGAGCATGGGGAGAGACATGGTAAGCGCTCATGCGCTAGGGACAGTGTTGCTGAAAACAATTAATAGAAGATTATTGGACAGGGAGAGTGCAGGGAGATTTATTCTGTGTCAGTTTTACTTATTTATTCCTACATTTACTTATTCCTACATCAGCCGTAAACTTAGATTGCAGGCCAGAAAACAGCAATGCTTTACATATTGCCCCCCCCCCCCCACCTAACCAGTCAAGTCTCTGTTTCAAGGCGCCGCGCGGCCATTAAGAATGAAGCACTATACAGTGTGGTCTTCATTACTAAATAAAAAAGGCATCTGCGGGCACAGCCTCTCCATGTGGCCATACCCTAAGGCACAGTAGCATGGGTATACCTGATTTATAGCGATTTGTGATTAATTAATTAGTAACGAATCAAATTTCTTGGATAACTTCGGTAAAGTTGCCAAGTCAAATTTTTTCAAAACTTTGCTCATCTCTACCCCTTTAAGGGCTCAAGCACACAAACGCATTTTCTTTCCATTCATTTCAATGGGTCTGCAAAAAAAACGGAAGTTACTCCGTGTGCATTCCATTTCCGTATGTCCGTTCCGCATTACGTCATCCGTATTTTTTTAGGATCCATGTTTTGCAGACCGCAAAATACATACTGTCGTGTGCATGAGCCCTAACTTGCATTAAAAGTTGGGGGCCCAGTAACTTCCAGTGAAAGTATTTAGGTGGACAGCTGATTACATTTCTAAAGTTAGGCTACTTTCACACTGGCGTTTCTGGGTCCGCTTGTGAAATCTGTTTCAGGGCTCTCACAAGCGCCCTAAAACGCATCAGTTCAGCCCCAATGCATTCTGAATGCATAAGGATCCGTTCAGAATGCATCAGTTTGGCTGCGTTTGGTCTCCGTTCCGCTTTTGAGGCAGACACTAAAACACTGCTTGCAGCGTTTTGGTGTCCGCCTGACGATGCAGAGCCAAACAATGTAAGTCAATGGGGACGGATCCGTTTTCACTGACACAATATGGTGCAATTGAAAACGGATCCGTCCTCCATTGACTTTCAATGTAAGTCAAGACTTTTTTTGAATGAATAATGCAAACGGATCCGTTATGAACGGATACAAGCATTTGCATTATCGGTGCGGATCCATCTGTGCAGATACAAGATGGATCCGCACCGAACGCAGGTGTGAAAGTAGCCTAAACTGCATGCAAATTACTGCTGCAACTGTACCCGACAAGTTGCACAATGTACAGTCATCATACTTATAAATTACCTTATATCAAAAATAGAAAAATGAGGCAGCACTCCAAAAGTAGGTGAAATGAGGCCTTTCTTTGAGTGCCGCCTCATTATTCTATTTTCGGATTATTATGAGTTGACAGCTCTGCTTTTATTTTAAATGACATCAAATATGTATAGTTTAATGTCTGTATCATGATTTTATATACCACATATGTATTGTTTCTGTCTTGTATAGCTTTTTTCAGTTTTCTTGAGATTTTTATGCGTATACCAACTTAAGCAGCCCAACTTACCACAAATAAAATAATCGTTAATTTCTAACGAAAATTGGTTTTCCCTTAGTCCTAACAGCAGCACAACTGGGGTATTACTGCCCCTGTGGACAATCAGGACAGGTGGAAATTTTATTAATTAAATCAAAATATAGTGAAAATTAACCAATTAGGCCCCTATAAAGACCTCCCCAAACACACACACCATGCGAAATGTTAAGTAATAAACCCACAAAAAATTTGAGGGAGGGATATACGTGTGCTGCTTTTAGGACTAAGGGAAAACAAATTATCGTTAGAAATTCCCTTACGTCCCAACAGCAGCTCAACTGGGGACTTAGCAAGAAGAGATCCTATGAGGGATGGTCTTCCAGCTGAATTGAATTCAAGACAGACCTGCCAAAGGCGGTGTGTTCTGAACTCCTTAAGTCAAGCCTATAATGGTTTACAAATGTAGAGTGGGAATTCCATGAGGCAGCAGCACAAATGTGCTCCAAAGGTATTAGGCTCCTCTCAGCCGTAGATGCAGCTACCGCTCGGGTAGATTAAATGTGAATAAAAGCAGGGGCGCCAATCCCTGAGCGACAAAAGCTTCTCTGATGGCTTCTTTGATCCAACGGCTTAAAGTTGGTTTAGAAGTTTTAAGACCTTTGTTCCTTCCGGCAAAAAGAATGAAAAAATTCTCGGATCTTCGAAAGTCTTTAGTTCTTTCTAGGTGTATTCTCATACTTCTGGCAACATCTAGGATCTGTAAGACCTGCTCTTCTTCTGACACTGGAGATGGATAAAAAACAGGTAAAGAAATGACCTGGTTTAAATTGCGGAAAGAAGGTACCTTAGGAACAAAGGTGTGTGTTTGGGGAGGTCTTTATAGGGGCCTAATTGTATAATTATCACTTTATTTTGATTTCATTATTAAAAGTTCCACCTGTCCTGATTGTCCACAGAGGCAGTAATACCCCAGTTGTGCTGCTGTTGGGACGTAAGGGAAATTTGGGTATAACACTAGTGTGGTAGGATTTAGGTATTGTATCTTATAAGAAATCTCACGGGGGAGTACAAATGAATGGACGTGTGCAGCTTAGATTTTGATTTGGGATAAAGGGCATACATCTGACAATGCATGATGATCGGCTGGAGAGACATTGATAGAAAGGCATGATTTATAACTTCTAATATGACCTTTAAGAACAAATAAAGTTCACAGATTTGCACTAGGACATTGTTCTTTCAAAACTTCTTTTCTGAGCAGTTCACTAATTAAGAGATGTCAAACGATCAATCAATTAGCATGAACAAAAAGTGTAGATTGGTCTAAAAAGCTAGCCTGTCATCACCTCACCACCCTCTAAAATAATTATTGAGAAGGAAAGTTTGCCTATGTTCACGTGAAACCACAATTCATAGGGTGAGAAAAAAGTGCAGCAGGGCAGTAATTTAAGACTCAATAAATATGTATCCTGCGACACTACAAAACATGCACTAATCAAGGGATTTCTTTGTCTTTGTCCTAGCTCTGGTCGTAAGATTTCTTACAAAGAGATTTATTGGAGACTATGAAGCAAACACTGGTAAGTTTGAACAGAGGGCGGAGAGAAGGATCAATTGCCCAGCATGTGCTTAGTAAATGAAGACGTCTTGCATAGTAGCCTGTGGATTCATGGTTGTCTCTTCTGGCATTAGCAAAGGAAAAAACGTGCACAATCAATTTTATCTGAGGACTAGCCTGTCCTTTACCTACACTAATTGTGTTTTCTCCTAGAGCAGAACTTTTAGGTTTCCTCCATTCCTTTGTTGTAGTGTGTATGGGTGTTTTTAAACTTCCAGGACAATTGTGTTATTCATCATCCTATGTAGGCACCTCCTTGGAGGTCATTCATTCAAACCACTGGCCATTACCCTTCCTATAAATCTAGCTTTCTTATATTCCCTCTGAGATTTCCTAACGCCAGTTACTGAGCGCGACCTCTCGGATAATAACCTTTTCAGCCTGTCTTGACATTATTCTACTCTGTAATAATAACTGGGGAGCAACAGAATTGATTCCACAACCTGAAATGGACTAGAAACCAGGTTGTGAATGCTTCATTAGGTACATCAACATGGGACTAAAATGTTGTGGAGGATTTACAGGCAGCAAATCTACAGTGTTAATTGACTGGCGATATGAATTTTAAATCTGCGGCATATGAACTTATGCTGCGGGTTTTCACCATGGATTTCACATGAAATCAACCATTCCTGCAAAATCTGCATAAAATGAATCTGCAGCTTAATCCACAGGGGATTTCTCCAACTCCATTTACACCCCAAATGGACATACCATCACAATCCACAGCATTATTTATAGTCTGTGCAGTGTTGCAATAGGTGACAGAAAGGTGCAAGAAAGTATGCCCATACTGTCCATATTTTACACTGGGGCTAAGCACTGACCTTGGTCACGACACAAGTCGCACGACCAAAGAGATCGCAGTGCGACTCGCAAGTTGCCACAAATGCAACCCCTGAATTGCAAAAAATCCAGCAGTGTTGGATTTTTTTTTGTGATTCTGGTGCCACAGTCATGAAACTTTCGAGTCACGCTACAATCCCATTCAGTTCAATGACTGCACTGCTACATAGCGATCTTTGGTCGTTCGATGGGTGTTGTGGCCAAAATCGCTATGTGGCCCCAGCCTTATAGTACCAGAAATGACTTCCAGTTATTTCCAGTTACTTTCATGTGCTCTAAGACCTGCACCAGATATCTCCGGGAATAAATTTAAGACACCAACATATAAAACACAGCAACATGGGATTTTCTTTTTGAATTTCAATGTACAAAATTGAAGCTCAATTCATAAAAATTTGTTTTCATGCTCTGCAGGTGCATTATACTCAAGAAAAGTGACAATCGATGGGGAACAAATTTCACTTCAAGTGCAGGACACACCCTATGTTTCAATGGAGGTAAGCTATATGATGCTATTAGCCTATATCCATTGTTACATTTTTGGGATATATACAAAATTCTAAATCTACACATCACACATATACTTGTAACTATGGTGGAACTATGATTTGCCAGGTTTTAGTATTTATTGATTAACATACTGTAATCCATTAACTGCTGGGTATAAGAAAGAATTTATGAGTACACTAGAATCCTGTTAAGTCCTTAGTTTGTGGCAGTTGATGTTTGATCCCTTGGTTTCGTAATTGTTTTACAGAAATTCTAAAAGTACTACCGGTTGACTATGATGCCCCCACCCCTTGGAGATTTAGAAAACATAAAATGCTTGTTCATAATATACGACCCCAGTTCCAAAAATGTTGGTACGCTGTGTAAAATGTAAATTAAAACAGAATGCAATGATTTTTTTTTGTGGTTTCCAAAAAGAATTTAACATTTTAATTCATCTGACCACAGAACAGTTTTCTATTTTGCTTTGATCCAGAGAAGACATCAGAGTTTCTGGATCATTGTTGACATATGGCTTCTCTGCATGATACAGCTTTAACTTGCATTTGTGGGTTTCATTGTGAACTGTGTTCACAAACAATGATTTCTGGAAGTTTTCCTGAGTTTTTAATGTAGTGCCGCCTGAGGGTTCTGAAATTGTTCCAAAATTTGTAGACACAGTATTTTGCAGATTTATACCGTGTCCTGATTCAACCCCCCTGATGCACCCCTGGAGTAAGAAACTACACCCCTCAAGGTATTCAAAACTGATTTTACAAACGTCGTTAACCCTTTAGGTGTTGCACAAGAGTTATTGGCAAATGGGGATGAAATTTGAGAATTAAATTTTTTTGCCAAATTTTCAATTTTAACCCATTTTTTCCACTAACAAAGCAAGGGTTAACAGCCAAACAAGACTGTATCTTTATTGCCCTGACTCTGCCGTTTACAGAAACACCCCATATGTGGTCGTACACTACTGTACGGCCACACGGCGGGGCGTAGAGGGAACGGAGCGCCGTGTGGTTTTTGGAGGGCTGATTTTTATGGACCGGTTTATTTACACCGTGTCCTGTTTCAACCCCCTGATGCACCCCTGGAGTAGAAACTCCCTAAAAGTGACCCCATTTTGGAAAGTACGGGATAAGGTGGCGTTTTTTTTTGGGACTATTTTTAGGGTGCATATGATTTTTGGTTGCTCTATAATTACATTTTTGTGAGGCAAGGTTACCAAAAATTGAAATTCAGAAATTTCATCTCCATTTGCCAATAACTGTTGAGGAACACCTAAAGGGTTAATAAAGTTAGTAAAATCAGTTTTGAATACCTTGAGGGGTGTAGTTTCTTAGATGGGGTCACTTTTAGGGAGTTTTTACTCTAGGAGGGCATCAGGGGGGCTTCAAAAGGGACATGGTGTCAATAAAAAAGGCCATCAAAATCGGCCTTCCAGAAACCATGTCGCCCTGCCTTTTAGTGATACAGCAGTTTACGACCACAAATGTGGCGTTTCTGTAAACTGCAGTATCAGGGTAATAAATATAAAGTTTTGTTTGGTTGTTAACCCTTGCTTTGTTACCAGAAAAAACGGATTGAAATGGAAAAGTGCCAAAAATAGCTGTTTTGGCACCGTTTTTACTATTTTTTTTTGACCGTGTTAATCTGGGGGGTTAGGTCATGGGGTATTTTTATAGAGGAGATTCTTACGGACGCGGCGATACCTAATAAGTCTACTTTTTTTAGCCGATTATCTTATGTGGGGGCTCATTTTTTGCGGGATGAGAGGACGGTTTTACTGGCACTATTTTGGGGGCTATATGACTTTTTGATCGCTTGCTATTAAACTTTTTGTTATGTAAGGTGACAAAAAAAAAAAAATTTTGCACAGTTTTTTTTCTTTTTTTGGACCGTGTTAATCTTGGGGGCTGGCTCATGGGGTATTTTTATAGAGGAGATTCTTACGGACGCGGCGATACCTAATAAGTCTACTTTTTTTACAATTATTTAGGTTTTAGACTATATTATCCTTTTTGATACAAAAACATTTTTTTGTATCTCTAAAGTCTAAGGCTGGGTTCAGACCTGAGCGTTTCTACGCACTGTAAAACGCTCAACAGGCAAGAACCAATGCTTCCCTATGGGCATGGTTCTCACCTGAGCGTTTTACAGCGCGTACGATCGCGCTGTAAAACGCCCGACGCCCCAAGAAGTACAGGAGCTTCTTTGGGGCGTCTTGTCGCGCGTTCCCGTACATAGACTTCAGCGGGAACGCACGACAATGGGCGTTCGCTTGTTCCGGAGCCGCGTCTGTAAACGCACATACAATCGCGCATACAGAGCGCTCCATCCCGTACGCTCAGGTCTGAACCCAGCCTCAGAGTCATTTATTTATTTTGCCGATTATCTTATATGGGGGCTCATTTTTTGTGGGATGAGAGGACAGTTTTATTGGCACTATTTTGGGGGCTATATGACTTTTTTATCGCTTGCTATTAAACTTTTTGTTATGTAAAGTGACAAAAAAAAATCTTTTTTTGCACCGTTTTTTTTTTTGGACCATGGTAATCTTGGGGTTTAGGTCATGGGGTATTTTTATAGAGGAGATTATTACCGACGCTGAGATACCTAATTTGTATACTTTTAATAAATGATTTTAGTTTTTACCATTTTTTGGGGTGTCTCAAGTCTGAGAACCAGTTTTTTTTATCCGATGTCAGTGGCTAAATTGGGATATAAATTTAGTACTCCATGGAAGTGTGGTACTCCCTGATGCAACCAATAATGCAGAGGCCCGGATGATCGGGGCACGTATCACATTGAGTAGTGGTGTCCTTCCATATCCCCCTACTGTGACACACTCTGCACCTTTTTTGGGTTTGTCCCTTCTTTCCAGTATGGGGGACCACACCTGGAAAGTGTTGGCCAGGGACGATCCGGGCGCCTACAGTTCCCGAGGTACTCCGGCCTGCTCTTTCCCAGTCCGAAAAGATCAGGGCCTTGAGGACTGCCTCATAGAACTGAAGGAATGTCCCTGTGTTGCCAGCGCTCCGGGACAGCACAAAAGAGTTGTACATGGCAACCTGCACCAAGTAGACCGCAACTTTTTTGTACCATGCCCGGGTTTTGCGCATGGCATTATATGGCTTGAGGACTTGATCAGAGAGATCAACTCCTCCCATATACCAATTGTAGTCGACGATACAATCGGGCTTGAGGACCGTTGCCGCGGTACCTCGCACAGGGACAGGGGTGATGCCGTTACCATGAATTGTGGACAGTACAAGGACATCCCTCCTTATACCTGACCAGCAACAGGTTTCCAGTGGTAAGGGCACGGGTCTCACCCCTGGGGATAGGTACCTGGAGGGGGAAGGTACGGAGGCCGCGTTGATTTTTCCGCACAGTCCCACAAGCGTACGTGGATCTGGCGGCAAGGGACTGGAACAAGGGGATACTAGTATAAAAGTTATCCACGTAAAGGTGGTAACCCTTATATAGCAGTGGGTGCATAAGGTCCCACACAAGTTTCCCGCTAACACCCAGAGTGGGGGGACATTCTGGGGGTTGAATACGGGAATCTCGCCCCTTATATACACGAAACTTGTAAGTGTACCCTGAGGTACTCTCACAAAGTTTGTATAGCTTCACGCCATACCTCGCCCGCTTTGAGGGAACATACTGGCGGAAAATGAGTCTCCCCTTGAACGCAATGAGAGACTCATCAACCGCGACCTCCCTTCCAGGTACATAGGCCTGTACAAATTTGGCCCCAAAGTGATCGATGACCGGCCATATCTTATACAGACGGTCATGGGCAGGATCACCTCGGGGGGGACATGCTGCATTATCTAAATAATGCAGACATTTCCGGATGGCCTCAAACCGGGAGCGTGTCATGACCGTACTGTAAAGTGGGTCTAATAGAGGACGTCCCCACTCCAGTAATGCCTGACACTGGGTTTCTTGACCAGGCCCATATGCAGCACGAGGCCCCCAAAATGTCCTCATCTCGGCTGCACTGACCGGCGTCCAGCCACCGTGCCTGGCCAAAAAGGAGCCCGGGTGTTGAGCAACGAACTGTTGGGCGTACAGGTTCGTCTGCTCCACCATTAGATTTACCAGTTAGTCACTGAAAAAATGACAAAAAAGTCATATTCAATGAAGCCCACTGTGGAAATCTGGATTCCTGATTGGCCTACAAAATCAGGAATCGCGGGCTCATATCGCTCTGGGGTACACCAGACAAGTTCACCAGCAGGGGGCTCCGGTGGATTTAACTAGTGGGCCGGAAAACTAGTACGAGCCCCAGAGCTGCTCGTACTAGGGTGGGCCACAGGGTCCCTAACATGGCGGTCCCCTTGCTCCGCCTCCTTGGGGGATCATCATCATCGCTAGATGATGAGGAGGACGCTGATGACAACAGGAAAGTGGGGTCATCCTCGTCCTCACTGGGACTCTCAGAGTCGGAGGCAATCTGGGCGTATGCCTCCTCGGCCGAGAACGTCCGGCGGGCCATAGGGGAGTGTGTGTCTGCGTGTGTATGTGCGTGTGTGTAAATCTTTATTTGGTGTGCGTGTGTGTGGGGGCACGGGTGCGAACTCACCCTAAAACTAACAAAAAAAAAAAAGACTAACTAAAAAAAAGGGCAAAAAATGTGGAAAAAAAAATTCGAAACTGCTAAGAGTGCCAGCCACAGTCAGCGTACACAAAAAAAAAAAATCCTGCACCCCAAAAAAGTTGGGGGGGGGGGCAGGCGGGGGCAAGCGGCAGCACCCCTGGGGGGTCTCGGGTCACACAGCTGTGCTGTGGACCCCAGACACCCTACTTAGGGTGATGCAATAAAAGTTTTTTTCAAACTAACTTTCCCTTTATTATCCCTGCCTAGCCCAACCTTTCCCTATACTTTCCCTAATTACCTAATCAGATGGGGGGTGCTGCGGCACAGATCGGGTCCTGGTGGGCAAGGGGCACAGATGGGGTGATGCTGGCACAGATCGACGACGACGTGCAGGCAGCTCTCCTCTCTCCTCCGGGCCGGCTCCGGGACGCAAAAGGAGGAGGAGAGGAGCGCTGGCAACATTTGAATCTCCCGCCGGCCCGCCCACCAACCAATCAGAGGCGATCCTGAGAGGTGATGTCACCATCACCTCTCAGGATCGCAGAATGGTGATTGGTGGGGTAAAATCACACCACCGATCACCATCCTGTTCCGGGTTATTGGGTCCCCAGAGACCCGAATAACCCGGAAACGCAGCAAACCGCAGGTCTGAATTGACCTGTGGTTTTCTGCGATCGCCGACATGGGGACCCCCCAGCGCATCTAGCCAAGGTGCCTGCTCAATGATTTGAGCAGGCACCGGGTTCCGATCACCGCCCGCTGGGCGGCGGTGATCGGAACCATACATGACGCACCGGTACGTCATGTGTCCTGAAGAGGTTAAAGCTTGGTTCTAAATCCAGAATCTTGACCCCAGTCAGAACCCATGACTTCAGTATTGCTAAGCCCATTGTGATGTCCACAAGTCACCATTATCACCAATAAAGGTGTTTTTGCAAGGCTTAGATATTGTAGACATCCTCATGATACAGTAGATCATCAATATCAGATTGGTGGGGATCCGATATCCAAAAACAAAACCTTTTATAGTTTCCGGCCCCAGGCTCCCCGGAACAGCTGATCATGGGAGTTTCCGTATGTCAGACCCCCAACGAATCTGAGACTAGTGACCTATCCGAAGGATGAATAATCAGTATATAAGTAGTGGAAAATGCGTTCAATCACTATTGTACCAGCAAAGTACCTTTGGCTGTTGATAGAAATCTCTCTTGAACCCCCTAACAAATATAGTCGTGCTATGCCCAGCAAAATGATTAACAATGAACATCATACTACAACATGCTATCAAGGTATTATAATGTTCAAAAAAAGCTAATACCCAAAGAGAACAGTTTTGGTGGGCTCACTCTGTTCAGCCCTGAGCAATAAGGATTTTGGACATTAAAGCGTACATAAACATTCAACTAAATTTGGTTCCAAAGTGTTAGGCCCCTTTCACACGAGCGAGTATTCCGCGCGGATGCGATGCGGGAGGTGAACGCATTGCACCCGCACTGAATACCGACCCATTCATTTCTATGGGGCTGTGCACACGAGCGGTGATTTTCACGCATCACTTTTGCGTTGCGTGAAAATCGCAGCATGCTCCTCTTTGTGCGTTTTTCACGTAACGCAGGCCCCATAGAAATGAATGGGGTTGCGTGAAAATCGCAAGCATCCGCAAGCAAGTGCGGATGCGGTGCGATTTTCACGCACGGTTGCTAGGAGACGATCGGGATGGAGACCCGAACCTTATTATTTTCCCTTATAACATGGTTATAAGGGAAAATAATAGCATTCCTAATACAGAATGCTAAGTAAAACAGGGCTGGAGGGGGTTAAAAAAAATAAAAAATCATTTAACTCACCTTTATCCACTTGCTCGCGATGCGGGCATCTCCGTCTGACTCTTTTACTGTATAGGACCTGTGGAGAGCATTAACTATAGTTTAAGGACCTGGGATGACGTCACTCCGGTCATCACATGGTACGTCACATGATCTTTTACCATGGTGATTCACCATGGTAAAAGATCATGTGACGTACCATGTGATGACCGGAGTGACGTCATCGAAGGTCCTTTAGCCAGGTCCTAAAGAAAAGAATACAGAAGCAGATGCCGGCTGCGCTATCAAGTGGATTAAGGTGAGTTAAATTATTTTTTATTTTGTTTAACCCCTCCAGTGCTATTTTACTTTTCATTCTGTATTCAGAATGCTATTATTTTCCCTTATAACCATGTTATAAGGGAAAATAATACAATCCACAGAACACCGATCCCAAGCCCTAACTTCGGTGAAGAAGTTCGGGTTTGGGTACCAAACACGCACGATTTTTCTCACGCGAGTGCAAAACGCATTACAATGTATTGCACTCGCGCGGAAAAATCGCGGGTGTTCCCGCAACGCACCCGCGCATTTTTTAGCAACGCCCGTGTGAAAGAGGCCTTAGAAATACCCTAAAAATAATTTACTACCAAAAGCGTCCCACAAAGTTCGGGCCTCCTGAAGTGCTGTTCACTACGGCGTGTACGGAAACCGTACACCTCATACATGGCTGTTGATTTGCATAACATATACTTGGTGAGAGCTGTCCTGACAGAAGTACACCTCACAGCACCTGCCTGTGCCCTCCACTGAAAGCTCTGCCATAGAACATCAGTGCAGGATACCCTCTGCACAACACACCTCACAGCACCTGCCTGTGCCCTCCGTTGAATGCTCTGCCATAGAACATCAGTGCAGGATACCCTCTGCACAACACACCTCGCAGCACCTACCTGTGCCCTCCGTTGAATGCTCTGCCATAGAACATCAGTGCAGGATACCCTCTGCACAACACACCTCACAGCACCTGCCTGTGCCCTCCACTGAAAGCTCTGCCATAGAACATCAGTGCAGGATACCCTCTGCACAACACACCTCACAGCACCTGCCTGTGCCCTCCACTGAAAGCTCTGCCATAGAACATCAGTGCAGGATACCCTCTGCACAACACACCTCGCAACACCTGCCTGTGCCCTCCACTGAATGCTCTGCCATAGAACATCAGTGCAGGATACCCTCTGCACAACACACCTCGCAGCACCTACCTGTGCCCTCCGTTGAATGCTCTGCCATAGAACATCAGTGCAGGATACCCTCTGCACAACACACCTCGCAACACCTGCCTGTGCCCTCCACTGAATGCTCTGCCATAGAACATCAGTGCAGGATACCCTCTGCACAACACACCTCACAGCATCTGCCTGTGCCCTCCGTTGAATGCTCTGCCATAGAACATCAGTGCAGGATACCCTCTGCACAACACACCTCACAGCACCTGCCTGTGCCCTCCAATGAAAGCACAGCCAGAGAACATCAGTGCAGGATACCCTCTGCACAACACAGCTCACAGCACCTGCAATGAGCAGGACCGTAGTACAGTTAGGCAATTATGCAGTGGGTCAGGATATGTGTAGAAAAGTCTATCGTTTGTTCGTGACGCCAATTGCAGTTTGCGCAGGGTACTGTTGCAGGGCCCTTTAAGATATTGTAACTCATGTACCAGGTGAGGAATGCCAGAGTGGGGATAGTGTCTCTGTGTAATGTCAACGGTGTCTCCTACCTTGGTACGGCTGGACTCCTGGATCCTGGCTCACTTGCAATAAAATGAGTGTTGCTAGTAGGAGTAATTGAGGAACTTGGTTGTAATGAATGAGATCCAGACTTGTAATAAAGTTCAACTTGTCTTTACTGGTTGAAGCATAAATCCGTATGAGATACAGCATTAGCCTTAGATCCCAGCAGGTATTGGCAATATGTGGCAGGAATCAATATCTCTTCTGCTTCTTATCATATGCCTGGAGAATCTGGCAGGTATCTATCTTCTGCTCTGTCTGTCTTCTGCTTGATATGGGCCTGACTAGCTGAGGAGGAATTTGGCTTCTCCTGGTCTCTGGATCTGTACTCACAGCTATGCTCAGAGGGAATGCTCTTCCTGGAGGACTGGAGGTGCTGCTTGCTTTCTACCAGTACTGAGGCTGATGGCTCAGTCTGGGAATGGAGATCTTTGGCCTCAGCCAAGGCTGGCTCCAGGGTTGGGATGTATCCTGTACTGATGTTCTATGGCAGAGCATTCAGTGGAGGGCACAGGCAGGTGCTGTGAGGTGTATTGTTCATAGGGTATCCTGCACTGATGTTCTCTGGCACAGCTTTCAGTGGAGGGCACAGGCAGGTGCTGTGAGGTGTATTGTTCATAGGGTATCCTGCACTGATGTTCTCTGGCACAGCTTTCAGTGGAGGGCACAGGCAGGTGCTGTGAGGTGTGTTGTGCATAGGGTATCCTGCTCTGATGTTCTATGGCACAGCTTTCAGTGGAGGGCACAGGCAGGTGCTGTGAGGTGTATTGTTCATAGGGTATCCTGCACTGATGTTCTCTGGCAGAGCTTTCAGTGGAGGGCACAGGCAGGTGCTGTGAGGTGTGTTGTGCATAGGGTATCCTGCACTGATGTTCTCTGGCACAGCTTTCAGTGGAGGGCACAGGAGCCGCGGATCCGCAAAACACGGAAAGCGGCAATGTGCGTTCCGCATTTTGCGGACCGCACATTGCCGGCACTAATAGAATATGCCTGTTCTTGTCCGCAATTGCGGACAAGAATAGGACATGTTCTATTTTTTTGTGGAACGGAAGTGCGGACCCGGAAGTGCGGATCCGCAATTCCGTGTCCGGGCAGCACATCGTGCTGCCCCATAGGAATGAATGGGTCCACAAATCCGTTCTGCAAAATGCAGAACAAAATTGCGGACGTGTGAATGGAGCCTAAAAGGTCACTATAGTCCCAGAACCAGTACAGTTTAATGTAGTGGTACTGGTGTCTATAGCCTGTTCCTGCAGAGAAAAGACACTATGCAGTACCTGTGGTAAAGGAGCACTATAGTGCCAGGAAAACAAACTCATTTTCCTGGCACTATATAGTTGTTAGGAGTGGGGCACCCTCGTGTCCCCCTCCCACTGGGCTGAAGGGGTTAAAACCCCTTCAGCCACTTACCTTTCTCCAGCGCCGCCACTGGGAACTCTTCTCCCCGATCCTCCTCTCAGCTGCGCATGCGCACTTATTCAAAACTATGTTCCGCGTCTTCCCACTGTAATTTTCACAGTGAGAATCGCGGAAGCACCTCTAGCGGCTGTCAGGGATACAGTTACAAGAAGCTTTATTAACCCCTAAGGGAAACATAGCAGTTCTTTTAATTGAAATGCTGAGAAAGGGGTGGAACATATGTGATATGTGATGTCATGATATGGGGAGATCATCTGATAAGGGGGGGGGGGGCAATTTTTATCTTGCCTAGGGCGGCAAAAATCCTTGCACCGGCCCTGCTTATAGTCCCCACCTCTGGTAGGAGGATTAACTCTTTCCAGAGCTTGAACCTGGAAACCTGCGGTATCGCCCTGATGAGAAACCGCGAAGTGTAGACTGGCTGCTGAGACATTTCTTACTTTTGTATGCGGAATATCCAAAAGATGTTTGCAGATTCTTACTTTAAGGCTGTTTGTCATACATCCGACATATTGAAGGCTGCATATGGAACAGGTAATGCAGTAAACCACATAGTTAGTGTTGCAATTAACATGTTGATTATTGTTAAAGGTGTTATGCGTAGCTGTGGAATAAATGGAGGAACCCATTTTTATGTAATGGCAGCATGTACATATGCGGTGACTGCATTTGAATGTACACTTATGCCTTAACCACGTACTTTTATCTTTTTTGTTTGTGTCACTGTCAGAAAACATGCTGGGACTAATTTTTGTGCTATAGTAGGCGCACGGCGAGCAATGCATCTGACACCCGCAGAGCTGATGTCAGACCACTGCTCGTCACAATTTAAAACAGATATATGGTTTCTATGGCACAAATTTGCGAAAAATTCAATACTGTAGTTAGTGATGAACAAAGGGACATTTTGCGCAACTGTATTATGCTTCCTGTTCTGGCGTGTTTTTTGGTCGGGTCGTGTTGTCTCCGGAAAAAACAGTTTGTCTCTGGATTTATTGGACGCACTAGCTTTTGCGAGATCTAATGTCCAAGGGGGATATCTGCGTTCCGTTAGTCTCCTGGCTACAACCTCCATCTCCACTTTAAGTGTGTCCTCTCTGGAATAATTTCACTTGGCCCGAATAAATTCCCCTTTTGGAATATTGTGGACCACGTGTGGAGGATGGCAAGATGTAGCCATGAGAGTAGTATTACCAGCCGTATCCTTGTGGAACGTGCTGGAATAAACCTGTTGTGCAACATAATCACCCTCAAAGGAGAGATCAAGAAAAGTAATGGTGGGAGTGCCATGTAAAATGGTGAATTTTAAATGACATTGATTGTTATTGAGAAAGGTCCCAAAAGAGGGTACGGCCGCCGAATCGCCCGACCATACGAACAGCAGGTCGTCGATATAATGGCCATACCATCTCAGGGAGCCACTCCAAGGATTAGGCACAGAAAATAATAAATGGCACTCCCACCATGCCATATAAATGTTTGCCATGGAGGGCGAAAATTTCGCCCCCATGGAAACTCCTGTCAATTGTAGGAAATACCGTTGAGCAAACATGAAAACATTATGTTTAAGCAAGAACAACACGACCTGTCTTGAAAAGCAGGAGAAAAGTCAGAATAAACCTTCAAAAACCAGCCTGATAGGGGTCTGGCATGGAAGTCTGACCTACGGTCTGATGGGGGTCTAGCATAGAAGTCTGATCTGAGGTCTGATAGGGGTCTAGCATTGAGGTCCTGATATGGGGGTCTGAACTGAGTTCCTGATATGGGGGCCTGATGTGAGGTCCTGATTTGGGGGTCTGATCTGAGGATCAGATATGGGGGTCTGATCCGAGGATCTGATATGAGGTCTGATGAAAAAAAATTGTTTTCTTATTTTCCTTTTTATAAAACCTAGGGTGTGTCTTATTATCAGGTGCGTCTGATAAAGCGAAAAATACAGTGATGCATTTGGTGCAAAGTACACCAACTCAGAGTCAAGCAAAATTGACTTCAAATATTACCCTCATGATAAATTCCCCCATTGCCTTTGAGAAAAATAGAAATCCAGTCCTGCTCAATTATCCTTACATAATGGAGTGATTATAGAGAGGCTGTCATAAGGAATCCTAAAACACTCCCATGGAGATGAAGTCTCACCTCTACAGACCCTGCCAGCATACTGACATCACCATGTCATATCATGTATACCAAGACCTCATCACAGCTGCAGTATCATATCATTTCTAGATTATTGTAAAAATCTGGTTACATCATACATTTACAGATTATTAGAAGGTTATGGTCGCAGAGCAAATGAACATTAATATCTTTTCTCTGTCGGATAAAGGAATGTTATCAGTATTGAGAATATGAGCAGCTTATGGTATCAGGTCAATGTTAGACTGTAAGGTACTTTCACACCAGCGTTTTTGTTTTCCGGCATTGAGTTCCGTCCTAGGGGCTCAATACCGGGAAAAAACTGATCAGTTTTATCCTAATGCATTCTGAATGGAGAGCAATCTGTTCAATATGCATCAGTTCAGTCCCTTTTAGGTTTTTTGGACGGAGAAAATACTGCAGCATGCTGGAGTTTTATCTCCGGACAAAAATACTGAACACTTGGCAGAATTCCGGGGGGCGGCATTAATTTACATTGAAGTGTATTAGTGCCGGATTCGACATTAAGTGTTCCGGCAAAACGGATCCGGCTTTTCGGTCTGCGCATGCGCAGACCTTTAAAAATGCAAACGAAATGAATATCGGATCCATTTTTAAGGATGACACCGGAGAGACGGATCCGGTATTGCAATGCATTTGTCAGACGGATCCGCATGCCTGCCGGATTCCTCTGCCGCAAGTGTGAAAGTACGCTTAAAGAAAAATGAGAAAAAAAAAAGAAGAGACCTTGCTCTGGGCCCCTGGTTAGGATCATATGTGAACAAGTCATGTACAGCTCTAGAACCATTGGATGTGACGTCACACTGAACTGTGCAATTTTCTGCATATGGCTGCAGTGTTTCCCACCATGGTTCCTCGGCAAAATGTTTAAATGGAATCTGTCACCTATTTTTACCATTTGTATTGTAGAGCCCTCTAACATTATTCCAAACTTACCTTTGGTATTTTGCCTACGTTTCTCACCCTCAGAAAATGAGTTTTTTTAAAATATGCAAATGAGTCTCAAATTTCCCAGCAGGGCATCATCAATTGTTCATAGAGCCCATGCCAACCTTCTCCAAGAGCCCAAGCCCACCTCTCCCAAAAGCCTAAGGCCGCCTCTCCCAAAAGCCCAAGCCCGCTTCTCCGAAGAGACTTGGACCACCTTCTCACTTTGTGCTAGTACCTCCTTTTGTGATTACATCTCCATCCCGTCAGCTGCGACATGAACATTTCCTCTCCCCTCTACCCGCTACGTCAGCTTCTCTGTCTTTGAAATCTCGCGCAGGAGCAACGGGGAGTATTGCCATTGCATCTAGAGGCTCTGCTCTCTCTGTAACTGCCGAGCCCTCTGCACTTTGATTGACAGGGCCAGGCGTGATGATGTTTTCACTGCCTGGCCTTGTCAATTAAAGTGCAGAGGGCACGGCAGTTGCACAGAGAGCAGAGCCTCTAGGTGTAATGACAACATCCCCATTGGTCCTAGATGGTCATTTGCATATATTAAAACATCATTATTTTTCTCAGCAATGCTAGAACATATGAACATGGGACCAACACAGATGTCTTCAGCTGCCAAGTAACAGATCAGCCAGTTTCATAGCTACAAATCTGCTGACAGATGCCCTTTAAATATCATCCTAATCCAAGGAAACCCTTTAAGTAAACTGGTATGCAGTGATTTCATTTTAAGCCACAAAGCTAAATACAAGCTTTTTTAATTTTAATTTGAGTATATCACACACACTAAAATACATCTAAAATACGCCCATGAACGGCAACGTGTAAAAAAAAAAAAAAAAGAAATGATGTCACTGATGGTGGCTCAGTGGTTAGCACTGGTCCTAAGTTCAAATCTGTCCAAGGACAACATCTGCATGGAGCTTGTAGGTTCTCCCCGTGTTTTCATGGATTTCCTCTGGGTACTCTGTCTGTAAATCGCTGCAGAATATGTCAGCGCTATAAAAGTGAATAAAATAAATATACTTGAATTTAGTGAAAGGTGGAAATACACATTGAAAATCTTTCATGCGTTTCTTGTAATTTTCAGCCTCTGGGATATGTGAACATGGCTCAAGGGGTGCAGTATCTTGGTGTGCACAGACACATTTATCATGATAATGGCGTATTCAATTCTAGAATAGTAAAAATCATTCTAGATAAACACAGCCTGACCTAGCCACATTGTCATATAGTCATAGATACAAATGTATATTTTCTGAAACCACAGCTTCAAGAACGGTCTTTGTGACTTGATACATTGTGTTTGCATGAACTTTTTAGAAGGTGGTTTATAGATAGTGGAAAGTGTTGCTTTATGAGTCCCATTGCCAGGACATGGAAATGTATGCACAGTCCCATCAGATAACAGGACATTTCAAATCCTTCTGTCAGCAGTGAGGTTAATGCCATATTAAACTTGTTTTGGGAGAAGATCCAAGTTGAATAACCATACAAATTCCCAGGAAATGAAGCAGGGAATATCTTAATTATAAGTAGCTAAGAATGAGTCATGGTGATGTCTTATTTACAATGGCTCCCGAGATGGACCATTTGCTTTTCTTGCAAAAGTTTAATTATAATAGATGAATAAAATAAAAGTATCTGCATATACAGTCGCAAGAAAAAGTATGTGAACCCTTTGGAATGATTGGTCATAAAATGTGATCTGATCTTCATTGGTCATAAAATGTGATCTGATCTTCATCTAAGTCACAACAATAGACAGAGTCTGCGTAAACTAATAACACACAAAGAATTAAATGTTACCATGTTTTTATTGAACACTTCATGTAAACATTCACAGTGCAGGTGGAAAAAGTATGTGAACCCCTAGACTAATGACATCTCCAAGAGCTAATTGGAGTGAGGTGTCAGCCAACTGGAGTCCAATCAATGAGATGAGATTGGAGGTGTTGGTTACAGCTGCCCTGCCCTATAAAAAACACACACCAGTTCTGGGTTTGCTTTTCACAAGAAGCATTGCCTGATGTGAATGATGCCTCGCACAAAAGAGCACTCAGAAGACCTACGATTAAGAATTGTTGACTTGCATAAAGCTGGAAAGGGTTATAAAAGTATCTCAAAAAGCCTTGCTGTCCACGGTAAGACAAATTGTCTATAAATGGAGAAAGTTCAGCACTGCTGCTACTCTCCCTAGGAGTGGCCGTCCTGTAAAGATGACTCCAAGAGCACAGCGCAGACTGCTCAATGAGGTGAAGAAGAATCCTAGAGTGTCAGCTATAGACTTACAAAAGTCTCTGGCATATGCTAACATCCCTGTTAGTGAATCTACGATACATAAAACACTAAACAAGAATGGATTTCATGGGAGGATACCACAGAGGAAGTCACTGCATGTTTACAGTTTGCACAAGAGCACCTGGATGTTCCACAGCAGTACTGGCAAAATATTCTGTGGACAGATGAAACCAAAGTTGAGTTGTTTGGAGGAAACACACAACACTGTGTAGAGAAAAAGAGGCACAGCACACCAACATCAAAACCTCATCCCAACTGTGAAGTATGGTGGTGGGGGCATCATGGTTTGCGGCTGCTTTGCTGCGTCAGGGCCTGGACGGATTGCTATCATCGAAGGAAAAATGAATTCCCAAGTTTATCAAGACATTTTCCAGGAGAACTTAATGCTATCTGTCCACCAGCTGAAGCTCAACAGAAGATGGGTGTTGCAACAGGACAACGACCCAAAGCATAGAAGTAAATCAACAACAGAATGGCTTAAACAGAAGAAAATACGCCTTCTGGAGTGGCCCAGTCAGAGTCCTGACCTCAACCCGATTGAGATGCTGTGGCATGACCTCAAGAAAGCGATTCACACCAGACATCCCAAGAATATTGCTTAACTGAAACAGTTCTGTAAAGAGGAATGGTCAAGAATTACTCCTGACCGTTGTGCACGTCTGATCTGCAACTACAGGAAACGTTTGGTTGAAGTTATTGCTGCCAAAGGAGGTTCAACCAGTTATTAAATCCAAGGGTTCACATACTTTTTCCACCTGCACTGTGAATGTTTACATGGTGCGTTCAACAAAAACATGGTAACATTTAATTCTTTGTGTGTTATTAGTTTAAGCAGACTGTGATTGTCTATTGTTGTGACTTAGATGAAGATCAGATCACATTTTATGACCATTTTTTGCAGAAATCCATATCATTCCAAAGGGTTCACATACTTTTTCTTGCAGCTGTAGTTTCTCTACCTTTGAATGGAAAAAATGACATTTTGATAAATATATAGAAATTAAGTCTTGGTAAAGAAATATATTAATGAACTTATATCTCAAGTAGAAGTTGAGTTTCAGCCATGAAAAGACTAAGAAGAACCTCTCTACATAGTGTAAGTGTTGGTACGTGACACACAGATTTAGGCTTGAGGCCAGGATTTACCACTTGAACAAGCATAGACTTGAAGTCCATGGATGAGCCATGCAAACTTACGACATGCTTCAGCAGCCAATTTTTTTTTAGATCTGGAAATATGTCCTACAGCACGAAAACAATGGGCATTTAATGTAAATGTGTGGTGAGGCTGGAAAAGCTTGTAAGTAGGGAGTATGTCTTCAGGCAGTGGATATAGCACAGGAACCCTATGATTATGAATATTAAAATGTAGGTTGTGTCCCATCTATAGTACAAGGAAGATTTCTGAACATAAATAAGAGTTTTATAAAAAATAAAAAAAATCTAAAACACTGGGGGCCATTTATCATTCCCTTTGTGACAGAATTCTAGCAGAAAAAAAGTTGCACATTTTATTGCACACAATTTTTGTGATTTTACAGTGGCCTTGTCACTTTAAAAACGTGGCCATAGTTAGCCACAGTGGTGCTTAAAAAGTTTGTGAACCCTTCCGAATTTTCTATATTTCTACATAAGTTTCAACCTAAAACTACATCACATTTTCACACAAGTCCTAAAAGTAGATAAAGATAACCAAATAAAAGAAATGAGTCAAAAATATCAGACGTGGTCATCTATTTATTGAGGAAAATTATCCAATATCACGTCTGTGAGCGGCAAAGGTATGTGAACCTTTGATTTAAGTATCTGGTGTGAAACCCTGGTGCAGCAATAACTTCAACTATACATTTCCAGTCCTGCACATCGGCTTGGAGGAATTTTAGACCATTCCTCTGTACAAAAGAACTTCATCTGTGTTATGTTGGTGGGTTTCCCCCTATGAACTGCTTGTTTCAGATCCTTCCACAACATTTCTATTGGATTAAAGGGTTTCTGTCACCAGAATTAACCCTATTAAACTAGATGACATTATTAGCGCTGTGCTAATGTCAGCTGAACCTAACCAGCCTATTGCTACTTTTATCTATGCCCCCGTTACTCCAGAATTATAACATTTATAATATGCAAATTAGCCTCTAGGTGCAGGGGGGCGTTGCCCCGTCTCCTAGAGGCTCCGTTCTCCGACCTCTGGCCACGCCCTGCTACACTAGATTGACAGGGGCAGGCAGCCTTCACCTCCAACTGCCAGCCCTGTGCGCTCGGGAAATCTCGCGCTGTTCAGTATTCGGCGCAGGCGCAGTGAGGAAGCCAGCAGCTGGTGAACGCCCTTCACTCACTGCGCCTGCGCAGAATACTGAACGGGACGGCGCAGGCGTGAGGTTTACACGGCAGACAGGGTTGGCAGTAAGAGACTAACGCTGCCTGGCCCTGTCAATCTAGTGTAGCAGGGCGTGGCCAGAGGTGGAAGAACTGAGCTAATTAGCATAATGTAAAAGTTATATTTCTGGAGTAACGCGGGCATAGATAAAAGTAGGAATAGGCTAGTTCGGTTCAGCTGATATTAGCACATCACTAATGTCAGCTAGTTTAATAGGATTAATTCTGGTGACAGAAACCCTTTAGGTTAGAACTTTGACTTGGCCATTCCAAAACTTTAACTTTATTCTTCTTTAACAGTTTATTCTTCTAACACTCAGCAAGCAGGGAGAGATGAAATATACAATTACACAATATGCAGGTGAGGTATATTTGTCAGTGCTACATATAATATATAGCTAAAGAAACCTAAAGAGAGGGATTGTGATTTTTAATATATTTTTTTTGCAATGAGAAGTATTGGGTACGAAGCTGAAAACTAAAATGACCATATAGAAAATAGTGTTTAATGTTTCTATTTTTCCCACTTAAAGCAGAAGGGAAACCACAAGAAAAAAAAGCCCGATTAGAACACTCTGTAGTTTAGATAAATCACAGCAGCCATTACTCATATGCTCAACCAAGTGGTGGCTGCTGAAATTCTTCGGCCACATGACCAAGGTAAGTACAAACTAGAAATGCTTTGATCTCAGTATGATAGGAACAGAATCATTCATTTGAGGGGGAAAAACGACTACCATAATAGCTCGCAGTTAGGTGAGTTCATGTTTTAAAAAGCTTTGATTATAAAGACATTTTCCATAATAATATAATATATAATAAGGTAATTTTCTTTAATTCAATGTCATTTTTTATTCATCTCATCCTTCTATGAGCAGATCTGCTTAATTTTATAGTTAGATTCAAACCACTGACTTTGCTAAGTTGAAAACCATTTTAAAGGCGTGGAATGGGCAGTTGTGTGGTTTTCTTACAATATATCATGCATGACAGATTAAAGGGATTTTACTGGAGCCAAAAGAAACATTTAGTAAGTCATGAGATGATAAGAAAAGAAACAGCTAACCAATAGGCTTTGTGTAAAATGTCCCTAGTCCCCGCTGCACAAAACCCATCGTCATAAAGGCCATCAGTCACCTTCTATGCTCCTTATTAGAGATGAGTAAATCGATCCTAAACTAATCAGCTTCGTCATGAATTTCACAAAAATTCTTTTGATAAGCGAATTAGAATTTTTGGCGATTCGCATCATAAGAATAGCACAAAACAGCGCCCACCATTTTACTTTAAAATGCGAGGGCAGGGTGAATAAAGACAGAGAATCACATAACCCTGGGCAGGGCCCCGGCCAGGGGGGCTTGCCCACAATGGTTTGCAGGCAGCCTGACAGCCATTTAGGAGGCAGGATATTGGCTGGTATATCAGATGCCATTGTGAGCTCAGCCACTGATGTGAGAGGATGTATCTGACGTATCTCTGGCAGACATCAATTACAAACACAAGCCAACCATGTTAGGGTCTTGCAAGGATAGTGTAGTGATATATTTAATGAGGTAGATTGAATTACTAGGTAGAAAGATTTATCAGGAGGGAGAGCATAGGTACAGTGCACTGTCTTACAGTGAGGGCAGCTGCTGGAGCTGTTCATGGCATGCACTGCGTGCACAATGATCCTTCACAAAGATCTTTTTTTCTGTGCATAAGTCACCTTTTGTTAAAAACCTGTTACAAAGCTTCAACAGTTCATGTGTTTTATAGGCATATTCCTAGCACCGTCAGCAGCAGCATATATTTAGCTGCATACACTGTGCAAATGTGCCTTATTCTTCCCAAAAGATAGTTGCAATTTTGCCACAATTTGTCATTGCACATTTTAGTGCATCAATAAAAGCCTACAGTGCGTTTGTAGCAGGGAATGTTTAATTTCTCCTCTGTTTATAAAAAAATAAAAAAATTATAGTTACAATTTTGCTACAGTTTATCAGTGCACAATTCAGTGCATTTTAGTTTGTCAATACCAGTGTACAGTGTGTTTACAGCAGGGGTTGTTTAATTGTGCCTCTGTTTATTACAAAAAAAAAAACTGTTGCAATTTTGGTTAATGAGACAGGAAGCAGAGTTCAACTTTGGATTTTGACACTGTAATTCTTGCAAGTCTTGCGATATTTGCCACAAGTTCGCAAAGACCTCTGCGGAGCCCATACATTTTACACTAGGACAGAGGCTATATTGTTAACGAACTTTACAAATGAATACAGCAATCCAAACCCGATTCGCTTAACATTAAAGGTCACCATGTACTCTAAGCCATGGTCTCACAAAGACAGTGAGGGAGAGATACTGCAGCAGCATCCCCCTCTCCTCCCTGTCAAATTTCCTGTTTTACTCTTGATGGTTTTTATGTCAGTGAGAAGTTTTCTAACCATTTGCAGTGGAACTACAATCACAGAAAGGGGCACTGCAGGCTTCTGGAAGGTGAAGATGATTCTTTCCTCCTTATTTACTTTAAAAAAAAAAGTTATAACAATCGGTACATTTGAATATAAACTCCACTATGGCAAAAATCTTAGATTATAAATTTACTAAAAAAAGGAAATTTTTTGGTGAGATTGTGGATGTACAATAGTTAATACTTTTTAAAGTTGCATTAAAGGGAATCTGTCACCAGTGAACTCCCTATCAAACTGTTGCATAGACACATAACTGTGGTTCACCTAATTGAAACGCTGTTTTTCTTTTGTTAATCCGAGACTTTGTTCTTGAATTATGATACTTTTTCTTAATATGCAAATTAGGCCTTTGGTGCAATGAAGGTTTCGCCATTTTTCTTGTTTAACCCAAGCTCCACTCCTTTCTGTGGCCAGCCCTCCCCTGTCTGCTCTTGTTGCACCAAAGCTCCACAGAAAGGAGTGGAGCTTTGGTGCAACAAGAGCAAAGGTGATACCCTCATTGCACCAAAGGCCTAATTTGCATGTTAAGAAAAAGTATCATAAATCGGGAACAGAGCCTCAGATCAACAAATGAAAAACAGCGTTTTAATCAGATGAACCACAGCTACAGTCAGGTCCATAAATATTGGGACATCGACACAATTCTAACATTTTTGGCTCTATACAGCACCAATATGAAACGAACAATATGTGCTTTAACTGCAGACTGTCAGCTTTAATTTGAGGGTATTTACATCCAAATCAGGTGAACGGTGTAGGAATTACAACAGTTTGCATATGTGCCTCCCACTTGTTAAGGGACCAAAAGTAATGAGACAATTGGCTTCTCAGCTGTTCCATGGCCAGGTGTTATTCCCTCATTATCCCAATTACATTGAGCAGATGAAAGGTCCAGAGTTCATTTCAAGTGTGCTATTTGCATTTGAAATCTGTTGCTATCAACTCTCAAGATGAGATCCAAAAGAGCTGTCACTATCAGTAAAGCAAGCCATCATTAGGCTGAAAAAACAAAACAAACCTATAAGAGAGATAGCAACATTAGGTGTTGCCAAAACAACTGTTTGGAACATTCTTAAAAAGAAGGAAAGTACCGGTGTTGCCAAAACAACTGTTTGGAACATTCTTAAAAAGAAGGAACGTACCGGTGAGCTCAGCAACACCAAAAGACCCGGAAGACCACGGAAAACAACTGTGGTAGATGACCGAAGAATTCTTTCCCTGGTGAAGAAAACACCCTTCACAACAGTTGGCCAGATCAAGAACACTCTCCAGGAGGTAGGTTTATGTGTGTCAAGTCAACAATCAAGAGAAGACTTCACCAGAGTGAATACAGAGGTTTCACCACAAGATGTAAACCATTGGTGAGCCTCAAAAACAGGAAGGCTAGATTAGAGTTTGTCAAACGACATCTAAAATAGCCTTCACAGTTCTGGAACAACATCCTATGGACAGATGAGACCAAGATCAACTTGTACCAGAGTGATGGGAAGAGAAAAGTATGGAGAAGGAAAGGAACTGCTCATGATCCTAAGCATACCACCTCATCAGTGAAGCATGGTAATGGTAATGTCATGGCGTGGGCATGTATGGCTGCCAATGGAACTGGATCTCTTGTATTTATTGATGATGTGACAAAAGCAGCAGGATGAATTCTGAAGTGTTTTGGGCAATATTATCTGCTCATATTCAGCCAAATGCTTCAGAACTCATTGGACGGTGCTTCACAGTGCAGATGGACAATGACCCAAAGCATACTGCAAAAGCAACCAAAGAGTTTTTTAAGGGAAAGAAGTGGAATTTTATGCAATGGCCAAGTCAATCACCTGACCTAAATCCGATTGAGCATGCATTTCACTTGCTGAAGACAAAACTGAAGGTAAAATGCCCCAAGAACAAGCAGGAACTGAAGACAGTTGCAGTAGAGGCCTGGCAGAGCATCACCAGGGATGAAACCCAGCGTCTGGTGATGTCTATGCGTTCCAGACTTCAGGCTGTAATTGACTGCAAAGGATTTGAAACCAAGTATTAAAAAGTGAAAGTTTGATTTATGATTATTATTATATCCCATTACTTTTGTTCCCTTAACAAGTGGGAGGCACATATGCAAACTGTTGTAATTCCTGCACCGTTCACCTGATTTGGATGTAAATGACCTTAAATTAAAGCTGACAGTCTGCAGTTAAAGCACATCTTGTTCGTTTCATTTCAAATCCATTGAGGTGGTGTATAGAGCCAAAAATGTTAGAATTTTGTCGATGTCCCAATCTTTATGGACCTGACTGTATGTGTCTATGCAAACAGTTGGGGAGGGAGGTCACTGCTAACAGATTCCCTTTAAGCATCCCTTTGTGAACCCAGAAACAGTAATTTAGACTAAAAATGTTTGCATTATGGAGAGCTATGATGATGAACATAGTGCCAAAAAGAATCCCGTCTAATAAAGGTTGGATTCTGTCTTTCTGCACTTTTGCATTACGTGACCTGGCCTAACTCCTGTCTCACATATTCCAGACTCTTGCTGTGAAAAATATTACTTTCAGCAAAGCAGATGAATACTCAAGATCAAAGTAGGTGAAGGAGTAAAAATTGGGCAGAATACAATTCATGTGGACTGCAGAAATTCTTTTGTACTTTATGGGGTCATATATCATAGAAGAGCACTGATAATGATATACAGTAGTGAGGCCCTGCAGTTCTTCATCACCTTCTATTAAGTGTTACCTTGTAGATGACTGACATTTTCTTAGAAAAACACTTGTAAAAACAGGTAGATTCATTTTCTTTTTGGTGTGTATTTTTGGCAGAATATTCTATCATTTTGTTTATGATGCTTTTTCTTTTTACTTTACATTTGGCATTTTACTTTACATTTTGAATGTAGGGTAAGTGGATGGTAATATATGGATTTTGTGGCACAGTACAGGCTGATGTGTGGGATATTGTGAAATGTAAGGATACAGTATCACGTAATAGATATTAAAACAAAATATGGTACAGTGATGGGTCACGTGTTGGTAATTTGGCATAGTAGATGTCTGATGGATGATATTACAAGAATGGAACATAATTAAAGGGGTTATTCCATAATTAATGTAAATAATAATAATCGGACATAATACAGTACATGACAACCTCTTTCTAGTAAAGCTAGAACCAGCCCTGTACCTCACATGGATCCAAAGATCTCCCCATTTGTTTCTCCAGTTGCTCTGCTAGATTCTCTTCTGGCTGGCAGCTAAGAGGACATGCTATTTCTCAGGGGGCATCTCCTTTCTGCTGCAGCCTTCTCCCTCTATCCTAGCTCAGGCATGTGTCCTTTCTGCTCCAGCTCTCTCCCTAGCACAGCTCATTGAGTGTGTCCTCTCTGCAGCAGTTCTCTCCCTAGCACAGCTCATTGAGTGTGTCCTCTCTGCAGAAGTTCTCTCCCTAGCACAGCTCATTGAGTGTGTCCTCTCTGCAGCAGTTCTCTCCCTAGCACAGCTCATTGAGTGTGTCCTCTCTGCAGCAGTTCTCTCCCTAGCACAGCTCATTGAGTGTGTCCTCTCTGCAGCAGTTCTCTCCCTAGCACAGCTCATTGAGTGTGTCCTCTCTGCAGCAGTTCTCTCCCTAGCGCAGCTCATTGATTGTGTCCTCTCTGCAGCAGTTCTCTCCCTAGCACAGCTCATTGAGTGTGTCCTCTCTGCAGCAGTTCTCTCCCTAGCACAGCTCATTGAGTGTGTCCTCTCTGCAGCAGTTCTCTCCCTAGCACAGCTCATTGAGTGTGTCCTCTCTGCAGCAGTTCTCTCCCTAGCACAGCTCATTGAATGTGTCCTCTCTGCAGCAGTTCTCTCCCTAGCACAGCTCATTGAGTGTGTCCTCTCTGCAGCAGTTCTCTCCCTAGCACAGCTCATTGAGTGTGTCCTCTCTGCAGAAGTTCTCTCCCTAGCACAGCTCATTGAGTGTGTCCTCTCTGCAGCAGTTCTCTCCCTAGCACAGCTCATTGAGTGTGTCCTCTCTGCAGCAGTTCTCTCCCTAGCACAGCTCATTGAGTGTGTCCTCTCTGCAGAAGTTCTCTCCCTAGCACAGCTCATTGAGTGTGTCCTCTCTGCAGCAGTTCTCTCCCTAGCACAGCTCATTGAGTGTGTCCTCTCTGCAGCAGTTCTCTCCCTAGCACAGCTCATTGAGTGTGTCCTCTCTGCAGCAGTTCTCTCCCTAGCACAGCTCATTGAGTGTGTCCTCTCTGCAGCAGTTCTCTCCCTAGCACAGCTCATTGAGTGTGTCCTCTCTGCAGCAGCTCTCTTCCTGTAACTGTCACTGCTCCAAACAGTAGCTTAGGTTTGTGACAGTTGAAGAATGGAACTGAGCGTGTGCAACCACATCAGTAGGCGGACGTGCACCTCACTATACAGATTTAAACACCAGGGGCCACCATTATAATGAAGTAAAGAGAATATGTTACAACTGGAGGGCTTTTGTAACAGAAAGTTTTTCGCGCTGAATTATATTACCCCCTTAAATGGGTTTGACCCCCTTTTTGTGTTGAAGCTGGCCTGGTGATCAGCAAGCATCGCTACGTGGCAAGTCCGGAGCCTCAGGGCTCCATACCATCCTCTCAGCAATTTGCAAGCTGATGAGGTGAGAAATGCCCCACTTAGCATTGTCCAAGGCATCTAAGGGGTTACACTGCTGCGATCTGCATTATCTCTGATTGTGGTAGTGAGGGCAGGGTACCAGCCAAATATAATACATCTAGCACTTGCAAGTGATGCTTGAGAGCACGGCTCCTGAGACCACGGCATCACAGTAGTACAGCGCTAAGTGGAATGGACAGAAGCGGAGGGATTTAAAGGGAGTCTGTCACCAGCATTTCACTTTTTTAACCCTTCCCACAGCTCCCTAGCATGCTTACAGTTAATAAAAACGTTACCTCTGGCATCAATCCTGGACTTATAGAACCCTCAAAAACGATCTTTATAAGATATGCAAATGAGGGCTCGCAAGTGCCCAGGGGCGGCGTTACTCTCTTTGGTGCCCTGCTTGCTCAGCCTTCTCATTGCGTCCCCCCGCCCCTTCCTACCCTCTGCCCGCCCATCCTTTCCCTCTGACCGCCTTTGTGCTAACTTGTTATTCTGCCGATATCCCGCGCCTGCGCACTCATTCCTTTGGCCGGCGCATGCACACTGCGATGCCTATTCCTTGTACGGCATCACAGTAACTATTGCGCATGCGCCGGCTAACGACGCCGATTTTCGGTTCATTGCAGAAATTTCTGCGAGTGAAAATCAGTTCATCTGAATGGGGTTGTTTTTCTGGCAAGCATATTGAATACTGCTAGCTCCATCCAGATGAATGGGTCTGCCGCATGTGAATTCACCCCAAGGGTACCTGCACACGATGCAGATTACGCATGTTCTTTCCACGTGTACAGTACCAGCAAAGTAAATGAGATATGACACAACTCATGTACCCTTTGCTTTTTTTTCTTCTGTGCAGAAATTGACCTGTTGTGCAGAATTTAAATCTGGAGCATGTCAATAGTTTGTGCGATTCCCCATAGACTTTAATGGGATTATTTACATAAACAGAAAATCTGCACAAATATCTGCAACAAAAAACGCATAAAAACTGCAATAAATAGTGTAAATTTATGTGCGTTTTTGTGCCATTAGTGCGGATATTCTGGATATAGTTCTGCATCGGGCAGGTAACCCTAAAATGCCTGTTTGGCTGCAGCTCATTTTTCTGGAGACTGGTGCGGCTGGACCTGCGGTGAATATGGCAGCGGCTCCCTGTTACAGGGGTTGTTTACGATGCGACAAGGACTCCATCTAAATGCGCTGCCAGTCTTTTTGACTTTTCAGGACGGAGATAATACCGTAGCACTTGCCGGATTGCCGGATCAGGCATTAATTTACATTGCAATGTATTAGTGCGGGATCCGGCATTAAAAGTGACGGATCCATCCTTCCAGTCTGATCATGTGCAGACCGTTAAAAATGTGGAAAAAAAATAGAAACGGATCCGTTTGTCCGTATGACAAACGGACAGACGGATCCGTTCTTGCAATGCATTTGTGAGACGGATCCGCATCCGGATCCGTCTACAAATGCTGTCCATTTGCATGCAGATTGCCAGATCCGGCAGGCGGTTCCGGCGACGGATCACTCTGCCGCAAGTGTGAAAGTAGCCTTATTTCTGCAATATGTGTGTGTTTTATCTGTCTCCTTGCATCGATTCGGTCACTCAGGAAATTCTTGCTCTGTGCAGATGGAGGTTAAATATGTAACTGTGATAAATTAAGCAGATGTTTGGTTATCTCTAGCTATTCCAAGAGTCATGAAGACGGCAGGAACCAACCTTTATGCACTGACAGAGAAGAGATCTTGCAACACAGAAGTGTCGATGACACTGCAGGCAATAACCCTAAATTGTGGAGTTTTCCCTTACGTCATGTGTATGAGAAGGAAAACGCTATGTTCTCACGAGTGACTCCAGGCTGACAAGAACAGCTGCTGACAGTCTGGAACCATCTAGATCATTTCCTGTGCAAGGATAGTATAGGGAAGGAAATGGACAAATTAGGACAAGGACTGTCCCACCATAGCCACTCAAGTTTCCATGAGCTCCTTCTAATGTGGTTCTTATTCTCAAGGCCATTTCATAGGGCGCTGACACGGTGATGTCATCGGGGAGAACTAGGAATAACAACATTCAGTAACTCACTAAGGAATCGGATACCTTTGACTCTAATGCTGACGCAGTCTTCGTTTGCTGTTTTATATAACTTTTTATTGCCCTGCGCAGTTTCTATTCCTGTTCCATGTAACATATCAAACATCTTGCCTTAACCCTAGCTGCAGTGTAAGGTCACATACAAGATTTGCTGTTTCTAATGGTCTGTTTTCATTGTTCACATGCATATGTGATTCATTATGGCAACAAGTCAGCCCTGTTATGTTCCAGCAAACATAATCAGCAGTGTTAGCAAATTGGATGCAAAAGGTTATAACTGGGAAATTCACCATTAAACCAGGCACTATGCATTGCTGGGCTAGCTGGATCTTTCACTTAGCGATCTGTTGCTTCGTTCTGGAGATGCAGATGAGCAGTTAAAGGGAATCTGGCACCATTTGTACTGTAGTGCCCTCAAACATCATTCCAGATGGCTTTTTATGATGGTCTCTGTTTCCCCTCTGCCCTGCTGGAAGAATCGCCTAATGTATGATGAGACATGCACCTTGTTAGCCCCTGACTGGAGTAGTTCTCACTCCTCTTTTATGCCTGTTTCCTGGCGTAAAAGATGGCAAATTTGTTGGGGCCAAAGTCCCGGCCGCTGTCACTCCCAAATGGTGAGCACAGTGCGAAAACCTTTTTTATGCCAAAAATGGCGTTGAGTGGCATGCAAAGTAAATGACCCCCATTGTGATTGGTTTACCAGTAAATTTCCTGCTGATAGACTAAAGCATTCTCCTATATATGGGATCTGAAACCTTTTGCACTCCAGCTGTGGTGAAACTACAACTCCCAGCATTCACACTTGCTACACTTGTAGTGTACGGGGACTGTAATACCCGTCACTACAAAAGGGTCACTTGGTGTGCTGTCGTCCCCCCCTTATTTATGGGGCAGTTGGTATAAGTCATCTTTATAAAATGTAATGTAATGTAATGCTATGTATTTCCCTGTTACTGTGAAACTTGCATGTACAGGCCTGCTAGGGGTGTCATTTCAGCTCTTAGTCACTAGAGGGAGCTAGGGAGCCCTAGTTTATATAAGGCCCAGTCAGGGAAAGGAAAGTCAGTCTAGAGTCTAGAGTTGTAGTTGGAGACTAGACTATGTCAGAGTCAAGTCCAGGCCGGAAGCCTGCAGACCAGGAGAGGGTATTGCTGTCCCTGTAACCGGGTTCCAGATTCAAAGAGAAGGTTCCCCTCCTGAGTTCACCTATGCAGAAGCAGGAACACCTCAGTTAAAGAGCCTGAGGAAGCTGAGAGAGAGACAGAGGCATGTCAAGGAAAGCAAGAGGTACTCAAGACAACAGAGGAGGTACTTGATAAAGATAAAACCAAGGATATACGCCAGAGCTAGGGCATTGGGCCTTGGAGAAGAGTTTATATGTTCCAGGATCAGTCAGGAATAGAGTGCAAGCTGCCTGTACTACAAGTCCTGTGTTTAACACTCTGAAGTCACCTTGCTATACATATATTGCCTGCATCAACTGTATTGAAAATCTGCTGTCTGCAAAGGAACTGAGTTTCCGTTATTGTCCCTATATGATGACTACTAAAGTTTGAGTTCTGCTTTAACATCACGTGGTTCCTCAATTATTCCTGCTATCCGCAAACGGCGTGCCACCGTTTAATTGGCACTGGCGTCACGAACATTTCTCATCATCACCTGCCCTTGCAGAGAGTCAGCCGTCTCAGGTTAGTGTCTATTGCACTACAACACCCAGGAACACTATTACACCTAACTTGAGTACGCTGCACACTGTTCTGAGAACTTTCATTGAATGGAGCATGCTGAGAATTGTAGTTTCACAACAGCTGGAGTGCCGGAGGTTGCTGCCCCCTTGTCTATATCGACCTCAAAGAACAAGATAAACACATTTACATGTACAGTGGTGTATAGGTATAGACTGTGACATATGCACCTCTTGGGGGATCGTATACATTGAGTTATGTTTGGACCCAGAAATATTTGTAAAAGTTCAAAAGCGATAAACCTGTTAGGTCCAGGGGTGCACCTTTAATGAGGCCAGGTGAGGCGGCTGCCTCAGGCGGCGTCAACTAGTGGAAACAGGGGGCGGCAATCTAAAACAGTAGAATGACAGGGCAGTATTGTATGTGCTGTGGAAGACCTGCCTCAGGACATGCTGTCCTGACAGAGAGCTGCCGCCTGCACTATATGCCTGGGTAGTAGTGAGGGGTGCAGACGGGGCATGTGTCCTGAGAAGGCCCCAGGGCGGGTGACAGTCCTCCCTCTGCATGGACTCTAGACTCCCAAGGCAGATCCTGGCACATCCAGTGATCAGTTGTTCTGAACTACAGACTGTGTTGGATAGACTGTGGGTCTGCATACAGCAGCCTAGGAGAAAGCTCCTCCTCCCTGCCTGTACTGCTGTAAGAACTACTACTAGTTACAGCCCCCCTGCCCCCTGTGGAGCCTGTTAACCCTTAACCTCTTATCCAGCAGCTGGTGTTTATGCAGCCAGACTTTCTGAGGGTTGGTGTAAATGATGCAGTTGTGTAGTCAGGGCCGAGGTCGGAGAGGGAGGGGGAGGGTTGTCAGGCCATGCAGTGCTTGTATCTGGCCTAGTACAGGGTGCTCAGTCCTATCTTGTGCCCACCCCTCTAGCTGCAGGACTGCCCTTTCACTGCATGATGGAGCCACAGGAATCCTGCATAAAAGTAAGTGCATACAGTCAGGTCCATAAATATTGGGACATCTACACAATTCTAACATTTTTGCCTCTATACACCACCACAATGGATTTGAAATAAAAACGAACAAGATGTGCTTTAACTGCAGACTGTCAGCTTTAATTTGAGGGTATTTACATCCAAATCAGGTGAACGGTGTAGGAATTACAACAGTTTGCATATGTGCCTCCCACTTGTTAAGGAACCAAAAGTAATGGGACAGAATAATAATCATAAATCAAACTTTCACTTTTTAATACTTGGTTGAAAATCCTTTGCAGTCAATTCCAGCCTGAAGTCTGGAACGCATAGACATCACCAGACGCTGGGTTTCATCCCTGGTGATGCTCTGCCAGACCTCTACTGCAACTGTCTTCAGTTCCTGCTTGTTCTTGGGGCATTTTCCCTTCAGTTTTGTCTTCAGCAAGTGAAATGCATGCTCAATCGGATTCAGGTCAGGTGATTGACTTGGCCACTGCATAACATTCCACTTCTTTCCCTTAAAAAAGTCTTTGGTTGCTTTTGCAGTATGCTTTGGGTCATTGTCCATCTGCACTGTGAAGCACCCTCCAATGAGTTCTGAAGTATTTGGCTGAATATGAGCAGATAATATTGCCCGAAACACTTCAGAATTCATCCTGCTGCTTTTGTCAGCAGTCACATCATCAATAAATAGAACCAGTTCCATTGGCAGCCATACATGCCCACGCCATGACACTACCACCACCATGCTTCAATGATGAGGTGGTATGCTAAGGATCATGAGCAGTTCCTTTCCTTCTCCATACTCTTCTCTTCCCATCACTCTGGTACAAGTTGATCTTGGTCTCATCTGTCCATAGGATGTTGTTCCAGAACTGTGAAGGCTTTTTTAGATGTCGTTTGGCAAACTCTAATCTGGCTGTCCTGTTTTTGAGGCTCACCAATAGTTTACAACTTGTGGTGAACCCTCTGTATTCACTCTGGTGAAGTCTTCTCTTGATTGTTGACTTTGACACACATACACCTACCTTCTGGACAGTGTTCTTGATCTGGCCAACTGTTGTGAAGGGTGTTTTCTTCACCAGGGAAAGAATTCTTCGGTCATCCATGACAGTTGTTTTGGCCACGCCTAATGTTTTTGCTATCTCTCTGATGGGTTTGTTTTGTTTTTTTCAGCCTAATTATGGCTTGCTTCACTGATAGTGACAGCTCTTTGGATCTCATCTTGAGAGTTGACAGCAACAGATTCCAAATGCAAATAGTACACTTGAAATGAACTCTGGACCTTTTATCTTCTCATTGTGATTGGGATAATGAGGGAATAACACACTGAGCCAACCAACAAAAAAAAAAACAATAACCCCATATAGAATAAGAGAGCACACATATAAAATATATGTAGTTTATTAAAGACACATTAAATGACAATAAATATAACATAAAGGCACAAAGTAAAGGGGGTGGTGGTGCACCCCATGTGGTGGGACCAAAATCAACCTCCCTCACATATACCGGACTAACAGGGAAAAGGGGGTCACAGACATTGGGTATAAAGCTGCATACTAATGAGAGAGCTGTAAGTTCACCCAAAGTAACCTATAACCATGTGTATGCTACATACAATAATACAAAAAAGTCAATGTGGTCACACACAGCACACCTACCGCCCAATGGTAACATAGATGGCAATCCGATAAATGCGGATTACCAAACAGTAACACAATCAAGGGCAGAGGAGGAATGCTGTGTGTAAGCAATAAATCATACTGAATTAACAAAGTAACAATGCATGAAACAAAAACACAAATTACCCATGGTATGCCGTAACCCAAGGTCTGTGACCAGAGCTGCACCTCGACGCGCGTTTCGCCGAAGCCTTTTTCGGCGAAATGTGCGTCGAGGTGCAGCTCTGGTCACAGACCTTGGGTTCCGGCATACCATGGGTAATTTGTGTTTTTGTTTCATGCATTGTTACTTTGTTAATTCAGTATGATTTATTTCAAATCCATTGTGGTGGTGTACAGAGCCAAAAATGTTAGAATTGTGTCGATGTCCTAATATTTATGGACCTGACTGTATGTGTAGTATGTGTGTCTGATGTGTAATGTGTGATGTGTAGTATGTACTAGTGTGTGATGTGTAGTATGGACTAGTGTGTGATGTGTAGTATGGACTAGTGTGTGTTGTGTAGTATGTACTAGTGTGAGATGTATAGTATGGACTAGTGTGTGATGTATAGTATGGACTAGTGTGTGATGTATAGTATGGACTAGTGTGTGATGTGTAGTATGTAATAGTGCAGGGGTCAGCAACCTCCGGCACTCCAGGTGTTGTGAAACTACATCTCCCATCATGCATACTTGCTTGGCTGCTCTCTAAACTCCCACACAAGTGGAAAGATCATGCTGGGAGTTGTAGTTTCACAACAGCTGGAGTGCCAAAGGTTGCTGATCCCTGTACTAGTGTGTGATGTGTAGTATGTACTAGTGTGTGATGTGTAGTATGTACTAGTGTGTGATGTGTAGTATGTACTAGTGTGTGATGTGTAGTATGTACTAGTGTGTGATGTGTAGTATGTACTAGTGTGTGTTGTGTAGTATGTACTAGTGTGTGTTGTGTAGTATGTACTAGTGTGTGTTGTGTAGTATGTACTAGTGTGTGTTGTGTAGTATGTAATAGTGTGTGATGTGTAGTATGTACTAGTGTGTGTTGTGTAGTATGTACTAGTGTGTGATGTGTAGTATGTACTAGTGTGTGTTGTGTAGTATGTACTAGTGTGTGATGTGTAGTATGTACTAGTGTGTGATGTGTAGTATGTACTAGTGTGTGATGTGTAGTATGTACTAGTGTGTGTTGTGTAGTATGTACTAGTGTGTGATGTGTAGTATGTACTAGTGTGTGATGTGTAGTATGTACTAGTGTGTGAAGTGTAGCATGTACTAATGTGTGTTGTGTAGTATGTACTAATGTGTGTTGTGTAGTATGTACTAGTGTGTGATGTGTAGTATGGACTAGTGTGTGATGTGTAGCATGTACTAGTGTGTGATGTGTAGTATGGACTAGTGTGTGATGTGTAGTATGTACTAGTGTGTGATGTGTAGTATGTACTAGTGTGTGTTGTGTAGTATGTACTAGTGTGTGATGTGTAGTATGTACTAGTGTGTGATGTGTAGTATGTACTAGTGTGTGATGTGTAGTATGTACTAGTGTGTGATGTGTAGTATGTACTAGTGTGTGTTGTGTAGTATGTACTAGTGTGTGATGTGTAGTATGTACTAGTGTGTGATGTGTAGTATGTACTAGTGTGTGTTGTGTAGTATGTACTAGTGTGTGATGTGTAGTATGGTCACAGAAAATAATGCACCATAATAGATGCAAGCATAACATATGGACTAAGCCCTCACTATATTGATAAAATCTGAGACACTTGGTCAATACATTTTGATCAAAACACATCTAAGCCCACCTACCAAGCGACAAGGTGGTCTCAGTTCAGGCTGAACCTGCCTATGCCGTTATGCATTTATGTTCAGGAGCGCAGACCCTACACATATAGTGTGTTGCTCCTAGTTACCTCCATGTGCAGCAGCAACCGGTGGGAGGAGGAGCCAAATATTTTTTTTGTACTTTTTATTTAATAACTATTAGCCCCCTTAGAGGCTAGAACCCTTGTCCTATACACCCTAATAGAGCTCTATTAGAGTGAATAGGACTTTCCACTGTCCCTGCTGCCCTGTGCTTTATGCACACGGCAGCAGGGAGCTCACCATGGCAGTCATGGATAGCTTCAAGAGCGTCCTGGCTGTCATGGTAACCGATCGGATGCCCAGCAATTTCACTGCTGGGGCTTGCATAGGAAGCTGCCACTGCCACCAATTAAAATACTGAGGGGGGATGGGGGGGGGATGAAGATAATTAACCTGAATATAATACTGAGGAGGGGGGGACTGTTAACACTGCGCTACCAATGCATATAATTAACTAATAAATACAAATGTAGGCTGCGGGTGCCGGCTGTATCGCACAGCTGGCAACCGGCCTCAAAGACTGAGAACGGCATTCCCACTGAACCCCGTCAATTAACTCCTCAGGTGCGGCACCTGAAGGGTTAATTGACGCAGTTCAGCAGGATCCCTGTCATTGAGGCCTACATTTGTATATAGGGTTAAATATATGCATTGGTGGTGCAGTGTTAACAGTCCCCCCTCCTGAGTATTATAATCATGTTAATTATCTTCATTGATGGCAGCGGCAGCTTCACAGCCCCGTCCCCTCTCTTAGTGGCAGTGGCGGCTGTGTCACCGTGGGGAGGGAGGGACTCCATCCTTCTCCACTGTGCTGGCTCAGGAGAACATGGTGCGCACCCAGGGCAGTGCGTGCCATGTTCTCTAAGATATACTAGGCTGTGCAGTAGTGTAGCCTAGTGTCGGAAAATAGCAAATCCCGATATCGTATCGATTGGGTAAGGAAAGTTCGATACCCGCTGCAACCCTACTTTATGGTGCAGTGTCTAGACAAATGCAGCTTGATGGAGCTAAGACATAAAATGCAACCAATAAACGATATATGGATCTGATTAAATCACAAATCCCAACTCCAACAACATGACTTTATACAAAATCACTGGTGTTTATTAGTACATATAGAGTTGCAACCATTCCTGGCCACACAGACATTAAGAACACTTAAAATGTCACTCAAACTGCAGACGTGTGGTAATTACAGTACATATAAGTAAAGTGCAAGTGCCTACATAAATATGCAACAAAAAGATACAGTCAGTGCCTATCAGAGAGTATTGTCCAGTCTACAATATATTATCAGGAGGTCAACTATAGACCCTAGACTAAATGGACATCAACTCACACTATGCTATATTCAAATATGGTACAATAAACAAAGAATAAGGCATACTGACCAACGTATCTACCACAACACCTACAGTCCGTGCCCCGACGCGCGTTTCGCCGTCAGCTTTTTCAAGGGGTAATGACAAACACTTAATAGCCGGATATATATATATTCCCTATAGTGGGCGGACATAAAATGGTCCGCAGCACTCAAATTACATAACCATAGCAGCAGGGGCATTGCTAGGGTCTGAAAACATTCAGGGCACAAGCCCACTGTGTTAACATTTGCATAGTAAGAATTAACATACAAGCCAACGTACTTAAATAACAGATTTTATTCTTCCATACATAGGCTATGCCGCTATTCAATCACAGCGGAGAGCATCACAGCAGGGAGAAGGTGAGCTTTTATTTCCTCCCTGGCTGTGACTCTGTCCGCTGTGATTGGATCACGGCACAGCCAGGGAGAGGGAGACGCCAATTGAGAAACCCCAGCGTCTCCTCCTCCCTGTACCGATGCTCAGTATTAACATACTGAGCGGGAAAACTACAGGGGGGGCACAGCGGGGCGTAGGAGCGATGTTTAAAAAAAAAAACAGGCAGGGTGGCAGCATCAGCGGGTGTACCCCGCAAGTAAAGGTATTTATCTAGAATAAAAAAAAAACATGAAAGGTCCTCTTTAAATGTATTTTATTGTGATATGTGTGAAGTAAAAAGACAATGATACATGGTTTTCAAAATTTGTAATAAATAAAAGTCTGGAATGTGTGGCGTGCATTTGTATTCAGCCCCCCTAGTCAATAATACGCCAAAAAGTTCAACTTTGGTCTCATCTGACCAGAGCACCTTCTTCCACATGTTTGCTGTGTCCCCTGTATGGCTTGTGGCAAACTGCAAACAGGAGTTCATATGGCTTGCTTTCAAAAATGTCTTTCTTCTTGCCACTCTTCCATAAAGGTCAGATTTGTGGAGTACACGACTAATAGTTGTTCTGTGGACAGATTCTCCCACCTGAGCTGTGGATCTCTGCAGCTCCTCCAGAGTGACCATGGGCCTTTTGGCTGCTTCTCTAATTAGTGCTTTCCTTGCATGGGCTGTCAGTTTAGGTGGATGGCCATGTCTTGGTAGGTTTGCAGTTGTACCATACAGATTAAACAGTGCTACGCGAGATGTTCAGAGCTTGGGATATTTTGTTAATTTTGCTTACATTTCTCCACAACTTTATCCCTGACCTGTCTGGGGTGTTCCTTAGTGTTTTTTCATGATGCTATTTGATTACTAATGTTCTCTAACAAACCTCTAAGGCCCTCATGCTCTTTACAGTGGCTCAATATTCTGACTAACAGGGCCCCCTCTTCATGACCAGTGATGGTCAGTTTGCCGTGTTCACCAGCCAACACATGCGGGCTGCCATCTTTAGCAAGTTAGACTCACTCGTCCGGCGATGCACAGGTAAGCCCTTACCTGTGCCTGTGCCAGGAGCCGGTCTGAAATCAAATGCAGTCACCGGGAGCAGGCAGTTCCAAGAACAGCCCGATGAAGGCCCCCGGCGGCAGTTCTCGGAACTGCCTGCTCCCGGTGACTGCATTCAATTTCAGACAGGCTCCCAGCACAGGTAAGGGCTTACCTGTGCATCGCCGGACGGGTGAGTCTACCTTACTAAAGATGGCAGCCCGCATGCGTTCGCTGGCGAACACTGTGAACTGACCATCACTGTTCATGACCATCCTGGCATTGCATGTGTGCATATGTAAGGGTGGGTTTGCATCACCTTTTTACTTTCTGTTTGACGTATACGTTGTATCCTGCAGAGTCTGGCAAAAAAGTGTACTTTCTTTTACAATGGAATCCTATATATGCCACTGTATAACATCAATCTGAGTCATCCGTTAAGGTATACGTTTTTTGTATATGTTAAACGCATGGCAAAAGGGTGATGTGAACCCAGCTTAAATGTGCCAAAATAAGCATTAGTACACAGCGGAGCAACATGGCAGAGAAGGGAGGCTGCCATGTACTGTAGGCTATATTACAGAAGGCTGGTCCTGGTGGTCAGTGGTGTGGACTGTGTTCTACAAGGATCATTTACTCTACTGGGAAATACAGGCCACACTACAGCATAATATAATGGAATCTACAGTATACACTGTAAATATATTAGCCCTACAACATAATAAAAACACCGCCATACAGTGACCTTATAACGCCTCCATACAAGGACCGGATAACACCTATATACAATGACTGGATAACGCCTAAATACAGTGACCGGATAACACCACCATATTGGACACAACGTCATACAGTGACCGGATGACACCACCATACAGTGACCAGATAACGCCTCCATACAGGGACCAGATAACACCTCCATACAGTGACTGGATAACTCGCCATACAGTGACAGGACAACGCCGCCATACAGTGACCGGATAACACCTCCATACAGTGACTGGATAACCCGCCATACAGTGACTGGACAACTCCGCTATACACTGGATAACACCTCCATACAGTTCCTGGATAATGCCTCCATACAGTGGCTGGATATACCAATATTAGAGGGCACAGTACAGGGTATGGTAAGGGGGCACAGAGGAGGGTATAAGAGGACATAGTACAGGGTAGGAAGCATATTATAGGGTATAAGAGTGCATAGTAGAGGTTAGGAGGCACAGTACAGGTGTATCCCCTTATACCCTTTTACTATGCCGCCAACAGTGTATGTTTAGGGGGAACAGTCCAGTGTAGGGTTGGCACAGTCCAGAGTAGGGGGCACAGTCCAGGGTATCAGACTTACCAAAGCTGGCATGGAGTCTGAAGCAGGAGGGTCCTGACTCCTGGCTTGCAGGCAGGCAGCAGTGGTTCTCAGAAGTGGGTGGTGGGCGGCAATTCAAAGCTGCAGCTTGGCGGGCATCCAAACGTGAGGCCGGCCGGCCATACAATATGGCTGGGTGGAAGGGTGGGCAGCCCTTCAACCGTGCGGGGTGGATGAGCGAGAAGGCGGGCGCCCATACAAACGAGCAGGAGGGCGGCCAGCCATTCAAACGTGCGGGGTAGCTGGACGAGAAGGCGGGCGGTCATACAAACGTGTGGCGCGGCTGGGCAAGAGGGTGGGATGTCAGAGCACATCCAGGGTCTATCTGAACGATTGGTGGAGCAGCTGCTTACGCCCACTGCTGCTCCACCAATCAGATAACAAAGTGCATTCATTCAGAGGAGAGGTAGGAGAATCCCTCTCTCCCCTCTCCTCTAGTTTCATTACAGGCCGCAGCAGTATGAAACCCCCCACCACCGTCAGGGAAAGAGTGAAATAGCCAAATAAAAAATAAAAATAAAAGAATTTAATAGGGCCCTGATGGAGCACCAAGTCCCTGGATCAGAACCTGATAGGTCCATGATTCAGTGCTCCATTAGTCAGAAACACTAGCACACAGTAATATAGCAGCTGAGTAATGAGCCCACTGCTAATCCCCCCGAGCACACGTGTGCTAAAGGGAGAAATAGAGCATTACATCGTTGCTGAGGATGCTGTCGGGTCACCAGGGGGCGTGGCTCAGCAGCGGTCTCTCTCGGCGCAGCCTTGCCAATGCTGAGGATCGCTTTGTATGCATGTTCTTGTTCTTTTGATTATGCAGAAATAAATGGCAGGCAGACACAGGAAATTCACTGTGCAGAAAGTAAATGTTTCACATATGGCTTCAATAACCTACTTGCGCAGTTCACAGCTTATTGTTACAGCAGTGGTGACAATAGATCTCATGGGGCCCTCACAGCAAAAGTTAACAACAATATGGGGCCTCAGTGTTTCTGGGTTTGTACAAAAAGGCTTCAGCCCTCCTAGGAGCAACAGGATCTCCTACCACTCCACGTGGCTTCTACCACGCTCTGCACTCTTCTTCTTTTTTTTGCCAGCCCTGTTATAAGGCCGATGCAACAGGATCACCATATGCTGTCACTAGGGATGAGCGAATCGACTTCGGATGAAACATCTGAAGTCGATTCACATAAAACTTCGTTAGAATACTGTAGGGAGCGAGCGCTCTGTACAGTATTAGAATGTATTGGCTCCGATGAGCCGGAGTTGTTACTTCGCGAAGTCTCGCGAGACTTTAGGTAATAACTTGTAGGTAGGTATTCACCAGGTACAGTCACCATCACTTCCTTATGTGATTATTCTTCTTTCTCTATCTCCACACTGACCTTGTTCTGGATCCAGTTGACATTACAGCGATGCCAGCAAAACCCTGGATGAGGTAGGACCAGTTAGTTCTTTTGTTTATTGCAAGGTGTATTAGTACCGCCATGTACCCTATGACAGATTGCATTAGGTGGGACTGGGTGAGTATAGTTATGCAGTTATGCAGATATACAGGATAACATTGAGGAGGATAATGTGAGTGTCTAAGTACTAAGGGAGCAATTACAGATCCCGCTTGATGGCTCTGCATTACATGATGCAGCCACGTTAATTCACAACACATGAGTTGTTTCCAAGACTTGACTTGGTTAACAAACATCATGAGTCATAATGTCCAAGCTCATGTATCACAATTTCATTTAAAACAGGACTTCACAGCTTTTTTCTGCTGGATCTGAGGTTAATCCTCAACCCAAACACAGAATTTAAAATCTTCCCAGGGTTGACTCTTGATAAGAAGAAACAGTCAACAGACTTAAGACATGGAGCAAGTTCATCCATCAGCTTGTTACTCACAATCTCATGTATGCTGATCACACATTATATAAACAGGAGGGGATGCAGCTGAAGAATCACTGCTGACCGTACAGCTGTGCCGTCTACTGCTTTCCTGTTAGTACAATATGTGTTGTAAATCTGGAACAGACCATATGTGGGATCAGTGTCCAGCCTGGACACACACGTGCCACACTGGGTAAAATCCCAAAATACCTCCAGAGCAGATTAATAGACATGATCTTCAGTTTTCTCTGATTTACATGTTCCAGATTTCTATTTTAGAAGAAAATCCACCCTATTCATTGGAACAGAGTTGTTGTTTTTTTAGAAGCACAACAGCTAGTTCTGCAAGTTCACTAACGCCAGGTCTAAAAAAAGAGGGCGGGAAAGGGGACGGGCTGTTTCAGGCGTAGAAAAAGGTCTAAATGTACCACCAACTGTCCAACTCCTCTGGCCTAAACTCGAACCTCTAGTAGTCCTAAACCCGAAGCAGATCGGCCAGCACCACTCCTGTCAGTTCAATAATGGCTCGAATCCTACTTATCACAATCAACTACCTTATGTGTCCACCCCCAATTCCTCATAGATTGTAAGCTCTTACGTGCAGGGCCCTGACTCCTAGTATTTGAGTTGCAAATTAGCCAGTTACTGTTGTTTCGCACATGAACCCTGTGAATTTGTAAAGCGCTGCGGAATATGGTGGCGCTATATATATAAATAAATATTATTATTAATAAATGTAAGACAGCTCAGAAGCTGTCTTACATTTAGAACTGGTGAAGGATCGGCGCCTCTACATAACTTAGTCGGAACCAGTTTAGGGGTTTATTAACACCGGTAAATGTGCCCCCATAGATTTCTTTAAAGGGAACCTGTCACCAGGATTTTGGGTATAGAGCTGAGGACATGGGTTGCTAGATGGCCGCTAGCACATCTGAAATACCCAGTCCCCATAGCTCTGTGTGCTTTTATTGTGTATAAAAACCGATTTGATACATATGAAAATTAACCTGAGATGAGTCAGAGCTTGAAAATATGACTCTTCTCTGGTCACACAAGTAAGATATGACTCTTTTATGTTAATTTGCATATGTATCAAATCGTTTTTTTTACACAATAAAAGCACACAGAGCTATGGGGACTGGGTATTGCAGATGTGCTAGTGGCCATCTAGCAGCCCATGTCCTCAGCTCTATACCCAAAATCCAGGTGACAGGTTCCCTTTAAGCCTCATTTAGATGAGTGACATCAGCATGGATTTTGTATTTTATCCTTTGTTTGTATGAATTCCCTTTGGGTACGCCTTGTTCATCCCACACCCCACAAATACTTTGATCACTTGTTACTTTAAAATCACAGATTAAGGGAATAATATGGATTATCTTGTAACATTGGCACCTTTCAAGGGGTGGACTGGCCATAGACCCTACAGCAAAATGTCCTGGTGAACCTATGCCCTGGGGGCTGCTCAAGCCCTACTCACGGCTGCTGGCTGCAGGTACATATCGATTTGATGATCCTAGTATTAATTAATACTAGGAGCAACAGGTGCTTATGTACCTGGCCTGCAGATGCAGATGCCCTCCGGATACCATTCTCAGGACAGCAATACAGTTGAATACTGCGGTAGGGGTGGCAGTATTTTGTGCTGCACTGTGGCATTTGGTTCTGCTGGGATAGTATTTTGTGCTGCGCTATGATATTGCTGGCCCTGACTACTTGTGCTAGCCCTGACTACTTGTGCTGCCCCGCCTTTTGTCATTTGCATCCGCCTACAACATAGGGACACTTTTTTCCTGGGCATCTTTAAGTTCCCAGTCCGCCCCTGCGGATATATTAGGCAGCAAATGAATAGTCAATTTCTAAAGGTGATGTGATGGAAACAGGAAAAATGGGCAAGTGTAAGGATCTGTATACATTTTGCAAGGGGGTAAGGCCTTATTCACACAGTCAATGTTTGGTCAGTGATTTCCATCAGTGATTGGTAGCCCAAAACAGAAGTTGATCCTCCACTAAAATAAGGTATAATGATTGTATTTGCACCTGTTTTGAGGTTTGCTGCATGAGGATGCAGTATTACAGGTGGTTTCGTAATATGGCTGTAGATGTACACTGATAGGTTAAGGGGCCTTCTACGAATCTGGCCTCCAGTGCATAAGCATGCCTGTATGTCTTGGAGATGGAGATTATATTATCACTTTCCCTGTTGTAGATTCATTCTTTGCACAGCGATGTGAAATGTCTTGGCAATATAAGCAATAGGAAATGAAATAATATGTACACGTGGTAAGTCAAAATCAACTACACCTTCTTCATTTCACTGTGCGAGGCACAGCCAGGATGGGTGTAAAGCCCAACTGAATTTGACCTTTCCATTGCTAGATATAATGAATTCATGTGCATTGTAGATGATAGGGCGTTCAAATACTACCAACATCTGCACGATCAGGAAGAGGTCAATGGCTGTAATACACAGATCCAACCAAGCTGATCTCCTCCAGTCAGGCTAATGCTGATTATCATCATACATGAATCATACATGTGGATGTGCTTTGTTGGTGAACCTCTTTAAGTAACATATTCATCTCTGTAAAATCATCAAACAGGTCTACGAAACAGAACATCAGTAATGGGGTCCTAGGTTCCGAATCTGACCAAAGATAATATCTGCATGGAGTTTGTATGTCCTACCTGTGTTCATATGGCATATGGGTTTCCTCCGTGTACTCCGGTTTCCTCCCGCACTCCAAACACATACTGATGGGGAATTTAGATTGTGAGTCCCATTGGAGACAGTGAGAGATGATAATTTCTTTAAAGCGCTGCGAAATTTGTCAGCGCTATACAAGTGAGTAAAATACATTAAAAAAAATATGGAAATAGATGTTTCAATTAGAAGTCATTTTCTTCACCGTCTTACTGGGTTTACAGACCTAACTTCACAGCGACTTTGTTCTAACAAAGCTTTACTCATGTGAAAGACACAAAGATGTGTGTATATATATATATATATATATATATATATATATGTTTTACAATTATGCTCTCATATACTATGTACATTTTTAGATTAGCAGAAAAAAGTACAATATACTTGGTCATAATATTCATCTATTTCACATTGCTTATGTAGTGCTAACATATTTCGTAGTGCTGTACACAAATTGACAATCTCATTGATACAATCTTATTTCCCAATATCATATAGTTAATGAACAGTGTCAATATATATACATAGAATTAAAAGGTAAAAAATAATAATTTAAGGGAAATGAGACTAGAAAAAGCAGCTTTCTTTTGAGTAGTCTAGGAATCATGGTGGTCAACAAAGGAACCTTCAGGGCCAGCTATGTGAAATATGCAAAAAGCAGTGAAATCCATACTTTAAAGATGAAATATTGTGCCCCATTTCTCAATTTTCTAAACCTGCACCCCTCTTGTTTTCACAGGAAGACGCAGACAGTATTTGCTGCCAGGAGCAAATCAACCGATCCATTTACTGGGCAGATGGCTTCGTTCTTGTGTTTTCAATCACAGACTACAATAGTTACCGAGTGATTAGACCTCTGTACCAGCACTTACGAAAAATTCACCCAAACACCAAAATCCCACTTCTTCTGGTAGGAAATAAAGCTGATCTCTTGAGGGCCCGGCAGGTGGAATCTGATGAGGGGCTCCAGCTAGCCAATGAACTGACTGGCACATATGCTGAAGTATCTGCCAGAGAAAATTATGAAGGGGTATATGGAGCATTCTACCAGCTTTGTCAAGAGGTTGGCAAGATGATTTTCAGTTGTAATGGAGAAAAACGAAGAGGACTCCATCTTGTCCGGCCTAGGTCTCCCAACATGCAAGACCTGAAAAGACGTTTTAAGCAAGTGTTATCCTCTAAAGTCAAGTCTACCACAACCCTCTGACCAAGACTGCACGAGTAACAGGAACTGTCACATTTCAGATGTATACATCAAATCAACTTCCTCATCAAAATGTATACCCAGAAATTGCACTGGAACAGTTTGTGTTCCTTTGTGCGCCAACATTGCTAGTATTTGTGGAATGTGGAACCTCAACATATTATGCAGCTGTATTTAACATATACCTGTTACATAGAAGAAGGACTTCTGCGGGTGTTGAGGGCATAAATCAATCCAAAGCAATGTTGGCTGTTCAATATTTATTTGCAGTGTAACATGCAACGTGTTTCAGGACTGAGTCATTCCCTTCCTCAGGCTTTATATCTGAGGAAGTCTAAAGCCTGAGGGTGGGACTTCTCCAAACCTAAAAACGCATTGAATGCTACACTGCAAATAAATATTGGAAAATCTAAATCGGTTGATTAATGCCAGCAGTACCTGCAGAAGTCTTTCTTCCCTCTTCCTGGTTAGTTTGCCTTCTGCAGACACCTTGCTGGTCATTGGGCTGCAACTTCTCTATAAAGCTTCCAGATTTCTCCTACCGCACCTCTTTTTTCTTTCATCCAGGTAATGTCCTATGCGTGCCTTCTTATGTCTCTTTCTATCATAGAGATTTATCATACACACAATTCAAGCATCCTTGGACTTTAATTTATTAAATTAGTTCACATCCTGATTATTATGACACTAGAGAAGGCTATGTACAGACCATTTTTCCCTCGGGAGGACCTGATTTAATTATAGGGGCGAGAATTGGGTTTTATATGACTTCTGGACGTGGTGTAACAGTAAATTCAATAAAACATTGGATAGCAAAAATCTACAAGATCAAGTTGGCAGCACATCAATAGTCCCAATCGGTCCAAAGATGGGCAGCCATCATACTATAATTCTATAAGGTATCAGTCTAGATTTACCCAGCAGAAGACACAAGATTCTCCACTCCTACTTCAAAATGTCTGTTCCAACTTTAGAATAGCAATGCTTTACTGAAAGGGGTTATCTGGACTATAGATCCTTAGAATAGGTCACCAATATCAGATTGGACTCCAACCGATCAACTGTTTTGGCAACTGCGGCACCAAAAAGAATAGTGTACGGAGAGGAATCAGAAGGCTCTGTACATTATGTCGTTCCACGAAATGAAGGAAAGTTACTGCAGCTCTCACCTGCAACCTCCCAATGGAGCACGGAAAATCAGACCTGGACTCGGTCAGGTACGAGAAACCGAAAGGAATCCAGCTCCACATAAGATATACTTTAATCGACTTCCATTAAAATCCAGATATCAAATAGGACAAATTGCTATGACGCGTTTCGGGCTATTACATCTTTAGCCCTTCATCAAGACCGCCATAGCAATTTGTCTAGATTTTAATGGAAGCCGATTAAAGTATATCTTATGTGGAGCTGGATTCCATTATGTAGTTCCAGCATCAGTGTACTGCAGCTCAGCTCCCATTCACTTCAATGGAAAGTGAGCTGCAGTACCCAGGCATGGCCACTATGCAGTGTATGGAGCTGTATCGTTTATCAGAAGCAGCTGATCAGTGAGGAGGAACCCCAGGATCTGATATTAATGATCTATCTAGAGGATAGGTAGTCCATATTTGTACCTCGGACAAACTCCATCAACTTATCTTCAGTCACAATTTGACGCAAAAACTGTGATTTCAGTATAACTATTGCAAAAAGCCATATATACACGTTACACTGATTTGTAGAGTTTATTGATTGGTAGACTGTAAAGCACAGGATTTAGCTCTAATGTTTTCTTATGGCATGTTGGTATCTGTTATCACACTTTATAGCTTATCATTTACATTTAAACATGTGCTCATTCAGTGGAAGCCAAAATATGACATGTCTGGTAGCAAATAACCACCTCCATGTAGATCAGCAAAAAGAAATAACAAAAAAGTAACAGAAATCAGCAACTTTCCTTACCTATAATCAGTGATGTGTGAGTGTCAGACTGTGTGCAGATTAGCCCTTCTAAAGAAGGAAGAAAACGGTTTCCCAGTGCCGCAATAGGGAACCATCTTCTATGAGGTCATATACTGGAACTCGACACGCTGCCATTTTCATACAGAGGTGAACACATTCCATATCAATTTCACAGTAAAAACAAAATAGGTATCTTGTGCCAGAAGATGCTGCATCACACAGCTATTCTACCCTAGAAACTGTTCTGCCACGTGCATTAGGCATTAGAAGGGAATGCCCACAATTCAAGGGTCTACATTTCTGTCAGATTTCTGTAGGCAGCTCTCTAATTCCTTTATAACGGGGATCAGCAACCTTCGGCACTTCAGCTGTGGTTAAACTACAACTCCCAGCATGCACACTTGCTTAGCTGTTTTCAGAACTCCCATAGAAGTAAATGGAGCATGCTGGGAGTTGTAGTTTCACCACATCTGGAGTGCCGAAGGTTGCTGACCCTTGCCCTATAGAGATAAAGAAAATAACATGACAGGTAATCACCACTAGGGGGAGCATAGGAGTTTATTGCATACCTTTATTTTGCAGTTCGCAGTGAATAGTGATAATTAGGGATGAGCGAATCGACTTCGGATGAAACATCCAAAGTCGATTCGCATAAAACTTTGTTTCAATACTGTACGGAGCGATTGAAACGAAGATTTATGCGAATCGACTTCGGATGTTTCATCCGAAGTCGATTCGCTCATCCCTAATGATAATACATTCATATGAACATCTGAGCTTTAGGCCTCATGCACATGACCGTTGTGTGCATCCGCGGCCGTTGTTCCGTTTTCCGTTTTTTTTTCGCGGACCCATTGACTTTTAATGGGTACGTGGAAAAATCGGAAAATGCATCGTTTGGCTTCTGCGTCCGTGATCCGTTTTTCCAGTCCATGAAAAAAACCTGTCCTATTTTTTTCACGGACAACGGTTCACGGACCCATTCAAGTCAATGGGTCCGTGAAAAATCACGGATGCACACAAGATAGTCATCCGCGTCCGTGATCCGTGTCCGTTTTTCCTATCATTTTCAATGCAAACTTGACTTAGTTTTTTTTTTCACTTTTCATGTCCGTGGATCCTCCAAAAATCAAGGAAGACCCACGGATAAAAAAACGGACACGGATCACGGAACAACGGAAACCGTTTTTGCGTACCGCAAAAAAAAATGTCCGTGTGCATGAGGCCTTAGTCATATATCTCTTATAATCTTTGTAATTCATTATGGGGTAATTTATGAACAGATATACGCCACTTTTGTGGCATATATCTAGCACAGATTCTGTCGCAAGCCATGTTGTAGCAGAATCTACAATTTCTTCCCCGCTCATGCCAGGTTTAAAAAAAGGGGCGCGGTGGGGAAGGGGACGGGCCGGTAGGTCCTTCTCATTCTTCATTTTCTACATTTGTTTTAGGCGTAGAAAATAGTCTAAATGTAAGACAGCTAGGAATCTATCTTACATCTTGAATCAGCAGTGGATGCGCCAAAGTTATGTAGGGGCCGGCACCTTTACATAACCTCAGCGATCCACCGCCAGCGCAGGGTCTTAATAAATGAGCCCCTATGTCTTTACAACATGGCCATACAATTTGTTGTTTGTTAATTTTTAGATAAAAGGTCCAGGATGGCAAACCTGAAATACTAATAGGAGGAACATTAAATACATGGACACTTATATAACAGTATTCATTTGCCATAAATATTCTATGAGCTAAAGTGGCGCAAATTTTATCATACATTTTAAAAAGCATGCACAAACATACAATAATCTGCAGAAGTACTATATACTGGTGTGTATCCACCAAAAAACTGTAACTGAGAAGGCAACTTGGAGCCTTGTTTTTGGCAGAGAATACCTCTGGACATCTGGCACCTGACGGAGCATGGTACCACTGCATGGTCCCCATGACTCCACGGTACAGAAGTAAGCAGAGAGGTATTCCATGAGCTTTAGTGCGGTCTCGCAAAAAATAGAAGTACACAGATGTAATATGACAGCCATACACTACTGTGGGGTCTTGACTGTACCTCTATACTTTTACAGGGCTTCTAAATGCGAATATCACTAAAATATAGTACCATAATCAGCAACATATAGCGAGTACATTGAGTGCCGCAGAGACACCTGCAGTATGGGGTTGCATAGTAATGTACTTCTGAGACTGCAGCGATTGACTTCAGAGTACATTCACAAGACCATGTCTATTTTACGGTTCACAAGATGTGGATCCGCAAAATATGGATGACATCTGTGTTGTATCCGTTTTTTGCGGAACCATTTCGATGGGTCCATGGTCCGCATCTGCAGCTAAGAATAAGACATGTTATATCTTTTGCAGAATGGACAAAAGATGCAGAAAGCCGAGATTATCAGTGTGCTTTCCGAACCCGTATGTTCATTCTGCTAGAAGATAGAATATGTCTGCAAGTCAATGGGCCAGATTTATCATTACACTGACAGCTCACTCCACTTTCACATAAGTCAGATTTATGATCGGCTCTTTAAGACTGTAAAAAATGTGGTTTGACGGTTTATCCTTCAGTAAGCAGCTTTACAAAAGTCGCACGTCTTTACGAAAAAGTTGCATGTTCTATTAAAAAGTCTCAGAAGATAAGCATGGTCCTCACTGGAGTGAAATTGCGCATTTTTTTGTGACTTTTTAAATAGTCGCAATAGTAAATCTGTCTAGAGATTCATTTACATAAGAAAACACGCCCACTTCCAGAAAACTGGCGAGCATAGTGCAGAGCAGAAAAAAGTCGCAAATTTTTGCGCAGTTTTAGCGATTGCGCAAAAATTTGCGACTTTTTCACTCCATTATTCTGACTTGAGCTAATGACAAATCTGGCCCAATCAGTCTGCAAAAAAAGAAAATGCAGACAGCACACGGACGGCATCCATGTTTTGAGGTCTTGTACATGAGACCTTACAAGAAACCACATTTCTATTGTGCTGGTTCCAAGTGAATTGTCTGTATGACTGAATATTTAGTATGCCGTTTAGAGGCAGGCAAGGCTTTTGTAATTGGATGGCCAGTTCACCGGCATTCTATAGACCCCAGCGGTTTGCTGGCTCCTCATGACATAACATGGTGCTTTCTGGTAAATGTGTGATCAGTGCGCTGCATTGCTGCCTGTAATACGTGCAGGCGATGGATGTATTGGAAGCAGCCCTGAGATGTATCAAATTTATGAATGCTGGTACTCTACTTTATAAGTAGTGGATTCAAGGAAAAGCCTCCTGGAGGAGGAGAGATGAGCAGATAATTAAAAGAGACACATGTTTACCTTTTGTAGGAAGTATTAGCGCTTAGGTTGGTTTGGTGGTGGACATCCTAGAAAGATTGCTCTATAGTAGAATCATCCTATAGACGTGAATAGTACCAGTGATGTGATGTCAGTGTTTTCCTTTTTACAAATGTTATTGACCACTTCTTTTATAATAAAACAGATATACATTAAATATTTAGTGCATTTATCATTTTTTTATACAAACTAAATTGCAGTGTTTACAGTGTTGAATTATTCTATCATTACTAGCCTGCTTGAAAGAGACACAAAACATAAAAAAAAATACATTTCAGCAAATCCATCAATAAATTCCTTTGATCCTATCACCTCAAATTCGCCGAAACTGTGTATATATATATATACACTGCTCAAAAAAAATAAAGGGAACACTTAAACAACACAATGTAACTCCAAGTCAATCACACTTCTGTGAAATCAAACTGTCCACTTAAGAAGCAACACTGAGTGACAATCAATTTCACATGCTGTTGTGCAAATGAGATAGACAACAGGTGGAAATTATAGGCAATTAGCAAGACCCCCCCAATAAAGGAGTGGTTCTGCAGGTGGTGACCACAGACCACTTCTCAGTTCCTATGCTCCTGGCTGATGTTTTGGTCACTTTTGAATGCTGGCGGTGCTTTCACTCTAGTGGTAGCATGAGACGGAGTCTACAACCCACACAAGTAGCTCAGGTAGTGCAGCTTATCCAGGATGGCACATCAATGCGAGCTGTGGCAAGAAGGTTTGCTGTGTCTGTCAGCGTAGTGTCCAGAGCATGGAGGCGCTACCAGGAGACAGGCCAGTACATCAGGAGACATGGAGGAGGCCGTAGGAGGGCAACACCCCAGCAGCAGGACCGCTACCTCCGCCTTTGTGCAAAGAAGGAACAGGAGGAGCACTGCCAGAGCCCTGCAAAATGACCTCCAGCAGGCCACAAATGTGCATGTGTCTGCTCAAACGGTCAGAAACAGAGTCCATGAGGGTGATATGAGGGCCCGACGTCCACAGGTGGGGGTTGTGCTTACAGCCCAACACCGTGCAGGACGTTTGGCATTTGCCAGAGAACACCAAGATTGGCAAATTCGCCACTGGCGCCCTGTGCTCTTCACAGATGAAAGCAGGTTCACACTGAGCACATGTGACAGACGTGACAGAGTCTGGAGACACCGTGGAGAACATTCTGCTGCCTGCAACATCCTCCAGCATGACCGGTTTGGCATTGGGTCAGTAATGGTGTGGGGTGGCATTTCTTTGGAGGGCCGCACAGCCCTCCATGTGCTCGCCAGAGGTAGCCTGACTGCCATTAGGTACCGAGATGAGATCCTCAGACCCCTTGTGAGACCATATGTTGGTGCGGTTGGCCCTGGGTTCCTCCTAATGCAAGACAATGCTAGACCTCATGTGGCTGGAGTGTGTCAGCAGTTCCTGCAAGACGAAGGCATTGATGCTATGGACTGGCCCGCCCGTTCCCCAGACCTGAATCCAATTGAGCACATCTGGGACATCATGTCTTGCTCTATCCACCAACGTCACGTTGCACGACAGACTGTCCAGGAGTTGGCAGATGCTTTAGTCCAGGTCTGGGAGGAGATCCCTCAGGAGACCGTCCGCCACCTCATCAGGACCATGCACAGGCGTTGTAGGGAGGTCATACAGGCACGTGGAGGCCACACACACTACTGAGCCTCATTTTGACTTGTTTAAAGGACATAACATCAAAGTTGGATCAGCCTGTAGTGTGTTTTTCCACTTTAATTTTGAGTGTGACTCCAAATCCAGACCTCCATGGGTTGAAAAATTTGATTTCCATTTTTTTTTTTGTGTGATTTTGTGTTGTCAGCACATTCAACTATGTAAAGAACAAAGTATTTCAGAAGAATATTTAATTAATTCAGATCTAGGATGTGTTATTTTTGTGTTCCCTTAATTTTTTTGAGCAGTGATTTTATATATATATATATATATATATATATATATATATATATATATATATATATATATATATATACACACACACACACACACACACACACACACACACTCACCTAAAGATTTATTAGGAACACCTGTTCTATTTCTCATTAATGCATTGTTGGTGCCAGACGGGCCGGTCTGAGTATTTCACAATCGGCTCAGTTACTGGGATTTTCACGCACAACCATTTCTAGGGTTTACAAAGAATGGTGTGAAAAGGGAAAAACATCCAGTATGCGGCAGTCCTGTGGGCAAAAATGCCTTGTGGATGCTAGAGGTCAGAGGAGAATGGGCCGACTGATTCAAGCTGATAGAAGAGCAACGTTGACTGAAATAACCACTCGTTACAACCGAGGTATGCAGCAAAGCATTTGTGAAGCCACAACACGCACAACCTTGAGGCGGATGGGCTACAACAGCAGAAGACCCCACCGGGTACCACTCATCTCCACTACAAATAGGAAAAAGAGGCTACAATTTGCACGAGCTCACCAAAATTGGACTGTTGAAGACTGGAAAAATGTTGCCTGGTCTGATGAGTCTCAATTTCTGTTGAGACATTCAAATGGTAGAGTGCGAATTTGGCGTAAACAGAATGAGAACATGTATCCATCCTCTGATGGCTACTTCCAGCAGGATAATGCACCATGTCACAAAGCTTGAATCATTTCAAATTGGTTTCTTGAACATGACAATGAGTTCACTGTACTAAAATGGCCCCCACAGTCACCAGATCTCAACCCAATAGAGCATCTTTGGGATGTGGTGGAACGGGAGCTTCGTGCCCTGGATGTGCATCCCTCAAATCTCCATCAACTGCAAGATGCTATCCTATCAATATGGGCCAACATTTCTAAAGAATGCTATCAGCACCTTGTTGAATCAATGCCACGTAGAATTAAGGCAGTTCTGAAGGCAAAAGGGGGTCCAACACCATATTAGTATGGTGTTCCTAATAATTCTTTAGGTGAGTGTATATTGTATATATCTTTTATGTGTCCTATGAGATTAGCCACCCCTCTTCTCCTCACTGTCCTGTGCCTGGCTGTAAGGCTGCGTTCACACGAGCGTGTCCGGATTAGTTCCGGATGCGTCCCGGTGTGTTGCGGCAAACCCGCGCGAGTAGGAATGCAATTGCAGTCAGTTTTGACTGCGATTGCGTTCCGATGTTCAGTTTTTATCGCGCGGGTGCAATGTGTTTTGCACGCGCGTGATAAAAAAACGACAGTGGTACCCAGACCCGAACTTCTTCACTGAAGTTCAGGTTTGGTTTCGGTGTTGTGTAGATGTTATTATTTTCCCTTATAACATGGTTATAAGGGAAAATAATAGCATTCTGAATACAGAATGCTTAGTAGGTGATCAATTGAGGGTTAAAAAATAAAAAAAATTAACTCACCTTGTCCTCTTGTTCGCGTAGTTCTCCCGGTCTTTAGTTCTTTAAAAAGATGAACTATGGGCTAAAGGACCTTTGGTGACGTCAGATCACATGCTCCAATCACATGGTACATCACCGCGGTGATGGACCCTGTGATTGGAGCATGTGATCTGACGTCACCAAAGGTCCTTTAGCCCATAGTTCATCTTTTTAAAGAACTAAAGACCGGGAGAACTACGCGAACAAGAGGACAAGGTGAGTTAATTTTTTTTATTTTTTAACCCTCAATTGATCACCTACTAAGCATTCTGTATTCAGAATGCTATTATTTTCCCTTATAACCATGTTATAAGGGAAAATAATACAGTGTATAGACAGTCACCTAGCAACCGTGCGTGAAAATCGCACCGCATCCGCACTTGCTTGCGGATGCATGCGATTTTCACGCAACCCCATTCACTTCTATGGGGCCTGCGTTGCGTGAAAAACGCAGAATATAGAGCATGCTGCGATTTTCACGCAACGCATAAGTGATGCGTGAAAATCATCGCTCATCTGAACAGCCCCATTGAAATGAATGGGTCCAGATTCAGTGCGGGTGCAATGCGTTCACCTACCGCATTGCACCCGCGAGGAAATCTCGCCCGTGTGAACGCAGCCTAAGGCCTCTTTCACACTACAGTATGTCCATTTCAGTGTTTTGCGTTCCGTTTTTCACGGATCCGTTGTCCCGTTTTTGGGTTCCGTTGTGTCTCCGTTTCGGTTCCGTTTTTCCGTTCCGTTTTTCCGTATGGCATATACAGTATACAGTAATTACATAGAGAAAATTGGGCTGGGCATAACATTTTCAATAGATGGTTCAGCAAAAAACGGAACGGAAACGGAAGACATACGGATGCATTTCCGTATGTGTTCAGTTTTTTTTGCAGACCCATTGACTTGAATGGAGCCAAGCACCGTGATTTGCGGACAAGAATAGGACATGTTCTATCTTTTCACGGCACGGAAATACTGAAATACTGAAACGGAATACACACGGAGACACTTCAGTATTTTTTGCTGAACCATTGAAATGAATGGTTCAGTATATGTTCCATATACTGTACTCAAAAAACGTCCAGTATACTGAACGCAAAATACTGTAGTGTGAAAGAGGCCTAAGACAACTGACTGCAGCAGAAGCCTCTCCTCACTGCTCTGCCTGCCCCAGGGCATTAAGATTGTTAAACTCCCACCCCTTGTAAAAGCCTTCTCATCATTCACTGCTGAAAATGGAAGAATGAAGCCCTGTGTTCCCTGCAGATGTTTTACAAGTTTATGGGGGAGATTTATCAAACTGGTGTTGCGTAGAACTGGCTTAATTGTGGGAAATGAAATGAGGAATCTGATTGGCTGCTATGGGCAACTAAGCCAGTTCTACTTTACACCAGTTTGATAAATCTCCGCCTATAAGTTTTAGGAACATCCAGAAAACCCTAAAAAGTAAGGCCTCATGCACACGAACGTATTTTGTTTCCGTGTCCGCACAGTTTTTTTTGCGGATAGGATGCAGACCCATTCATTTCAATGGGTCCGCAAAAAATGCGGACAGCATACTGTGTGCTATCCGCATCCGTATGTCCGTTCCGTAGCCCCACCAAAAAATAGAACATGTCCTATTCTTTTCCGTTTTAGGCATTGTTACAATGGATGCGCCAAAAAAAAACGGATGGTATACGGATGTCATATGTTTTTTTTTGCGGATCCGCAATTTGCGGACCGCAAAACACATACAGCCGTGTGCATGTAGCCTAAGGCCCCTTTCACACAAGTGAGTTTTCCGCGCGGGTGCAATGCGTGATGTGAACGCATAGCACCCGCACTGAATCCTGACCCATTCATTTTAATGGGTCTGTGTACATGAGCGTTTTTTTTTCACGCATCAGTTCTGCTTTGCGTGAAAAACGCAGCATGTTCTACATTTTTCATGCAGCCCTGGCCCCATAGAAGTGAATGGGGCTTCAGTGAAAAATGCATTTCATCTGGAAGCAAGTGCTGTTGCAATGTGTTTTTCACTGATGGTTGCTAAGAGATGTTATTTGTAAACCTTCAGTTTTTTATCACGCGAGTTAAAAACGCATCAAAACGCATTGCACTCATGCGGAAAAAACTGAACAACTGAACGTAATCGCAGAAAAAACTGACTGAACTTGCTTGTAAAATAGTGCGAGTTTCACTGAACACATCTGGACCTAATCCGTCACGCTCGTGTGAAAGAGGCCTAACAGTGAAGCAAGATTATCTCTTGTCTACTTTTTTCATTTATTTCTAAATTCACTGTTCCTTTAAAGAGGACCTATTACCCCTCCTGACACGTCTGCTTTACTGAATTATTTTATTCCCCATGCAATAATGATTCTGGAACATCTTTTCATATAACTATTTTGGGCCATTCTTCAGTTAGGCTACGTCTACACGACGACATTTGTCGCGCAACAGATAGGGCACAACTACACTGCAACATTTGTAGCGCAACATTTTGTTGCACTAATGTCGCACGACAATTTTTATAATGGCAGTCTATGGTGTCGAACTGCAACATGCAACATGCTGCGACTGCGACGCAACAGCCGCAGAAAAATCCATCTCAAATGGATTTTCTTCGACTTGTTGCGTCGCAGTCGCAGCATGTTGCATGTTGCAGTGCGACACCATAGATTGCCATTATAAAAATTGTCACGCGACATTAGTGCAACAAAATGTCGCGCGACAAATGTCGTCGTGTAGACGTAGCCTTATTGCAACTGGCTGTTACCTGACATTGTCCAATCAGTGCTACCAGTGCCTGTGGTACCAGTGCTACCAGTGTCTGTGGTAACACCCATTTACAAAATTCATTAAAAAAAACATCTAGTAGCAATAACAGAGGCATGGAATAGCATAAAGATATATGAAAAGATGCTCATGAATTGTTATTACACCGGGAATGCAAGTACCGGTAGTTAGGAGAGGTGACAGGTCCTTTTTAAGATGGAATTATCACCACCTGAAACAAGGTATACATCCAAAGTAGTAATATGTTGAGGATACGGTCGGCACTGCTGTAGGTGTGGGATTTAATCTTGTGCTGCACTGATCGAATGGGAGTAGTGGTGGTGCTCAGCATAAAAAACAAGTAGTATTTGCAACAAAGGAGAGAAAAGAAAAATGAATGCGTCACTCACCAAAAAAATACTCTTTGCAGCTTTATTCACATAAAAAGGTCAGCGTCATGCGGGCAAAACACACCTAGAAGGCAACAGCAGTTTCGCGCTTGTTGCGCTTTTTCAAGCCATCAGTGTCTGAATCGGCGTGGTTCATAAATACTCCCACACCTTCGTCACTGATTAAATGAATGACACATGTATGAAGACCAATCAGAAGGCAAGGCAAACAAAAAAAACCACACACATAAACTACTAATACTATAAAAACACTGCTAGGTCGTTTTGATCATTTAACCCCAGAGGGCCCATGGCTCCACTTTTTCTAATCCAGGCTGCTTCTTTCTGGAGTAAAATACAACGTCTATCACCACCCCGTATTAGGGGCTGGACAACTTCAATCCCTGCACATTTTAAAACGTTACTATTACCTCCATGTATTTCATGAACGTGATCAATCTGTCTAGTAGCCCCAATTCTTGTCTTTATAGATCTCCTGTGTTCTCTGAATCTAATGGTTTTACCAATGTAAAACCTCCCACAGGGGCAAAAAATTGCATAAACTACAAATTGCGTTTTGCAAGAGATACATTGATTGACCACGCACTCAGTACCTCCTAACTTGAAAAATCTCTTTCTATCCATGTATTTACACATGGAGCAGTGGCCGCATACAAAGTTACCTTTTAGGGAGCATTTTTCTAACCAATTTCGTTCTGGTGTTTGGAAATGACTCCTCACAATGACATCCCTAATTGTTTTACTTCTAAAGCTGACAATAGGAGTACATTATCCTGTGCTAAGATGTGCCAATTGTTAAGAATCGCAATCCTTATAGGGACAGCCATCGTAGTGCAGTAGTGAATTCGTGGAGGTCGGTTTTCTATATATATTGGTGTGAATGGTGCCACCTCTGATTCCCACTTTAACGTTAGCGAAAGTGCAAGCCACTGGGGTCCCCATCGCTGTCCCTGAGCGCTGTATGAACCAGTTCTTATTAAACATAAATGCATTATGTGTTAAAACAAAATGCAATGCTTCAGAAACAAAATCCATAAAAATCTCCGATTTATTATTTCTCTCCAAAATTTTGCGGACACACTGCACCCCAAACTCCTGCAGTATTCTAGTATATAAACTTTCGACATCGATGGATGCTAATGTAAAACCATCCTGCCATTCTAGTTATTTCATTGCATCTAAAAAGTCACCGGTGTCCCTCAAAATTGAGGGAATTCCCTTCAATAATGGGCATAAAAGCCAATCAATATATTGGGAAAGAGGCTCAGTAACTGAGCCAATTCCCGTGATGATGGGGCGCCCAGGTGAGTCCACCAGTGACTTAGGCTAGGTCTACACGACAACATTTGTCGAGCTACATTTTGTTGCACCAATGTCGCTCGACAATTTTTTTAATGGCATTCAATGGTGCCACACGGCAACATGCAACATGCTGCGACTGCGACGCAGCAGTCGCAGAAAATCCATTTGCGATGGATTTTTCTGCGACTGTCGCGTCACAGTCGCAGCATGTCGCATGTTGCAGTGCGACACCATAGACTGCCATTATAAAAATTGTTGCACGACAAATGTTGCAGTGTAGTTGTGCCCTATCTGTCGCGCGACAAATGTCGTCGTGTAGACCTAGCCTTATGCACTTTTGGTATGCAATACCACACAGGTTTAACAGGAAATTGAGCGAACAGACTCTCCGCGGTAGCTGTGGAGAGAACTTCCTTATCAACATATTTCCACAATATGTTTCTGATATGCATATGTGGGATACATTTTTAGGGGTGCATATACATTTAAATTTTTCAATTGGCTTTCTGCTTCTTTCACATATGAAGTAGTGTACATAACCACAATGTTCCCACCCTTGTCGGCTGGTTTGACAGTCAGGTCACTCCGCTTACTAAGCCACTGTAGGGCTCTTTTCTCTTTAGCATTTAAATTACTTTTTTTAGAAGGATATACCAAAGCCTTAACTTCTTTTAATACTTCTGTTTGGAATAAATCCAGACTCCCGCCCTGCCGGCAAGGGTGGGGAGAAAGTGGAGCGGACACCTTTGGAAAAAAATAATCGTTATTATCTTCCTCTGGTTGCTGCAGTTCACACCCCTGTAGCTCCAATAGAGTGTCAACAATCTGTTTATCCATAGGGTCGTTCTCTTTATCCAGTCTAAAACCTATTGGTCCTACTGTACATGGTTTCTCACCCTACAATACAGATTTGTTACTACTTTTGAAACCTTGAAAATGCCTAAACAGATTCAGTTTTCTAATAGATTTAAATAAATCCACCTCAAATGATACTTCATCAAAACCATTTACCAGACCATAATTTTGCCCCTTAGATAAAACAGAAAGGCAGTCACTATTCAATTTTACTTGTGTCAGATTAATCACATTGCAACTGACTTCCAGATTCTCAGTTGGATCTGGAATTACCGTCTCCACGTGACATGTTTCCGCTTGTATTCGCCCTTTGGTTTTATTCCTGGACGGGTGTCCTCTCCTGATCCTTCTCCTAAAGGTGGCTCATGATGGAAAGAAGATTCAGCAATATTTTTATAATTTTTAGGGGGCGCCACATTATCTTTTAGGTCCTCAAATGTGCGAGTCAGAGTCAGAGTCTGTTGACCAGCCATCATTATATCTCTTTTTCCCTTGGCGATATCGTCTCAGGGATGTCTTTTCATCGTGCAATCAAACACTTTCTCATTGTCATAATCTTGTTTATCACGGATAAATGTATTTTTTTTTCTTTCCATTATGTCAGACTAGACTGGAACCAGACGTTTCTCCAACTTCTTAAAGTAAGCTTGCAACTGGGTGTCAATAAGCCTCATTTTTAATTCACAGTTGGCTATGTTTAAGGCTAGGTCTACACGACGACATTTGTCACGCGACAGATAGGGCACAACTACACTGCAACATTTGTCGCGCGACATTGGCAGTCTATGGTGTTGCACTGCAACATGCTGCGACTGCGACGCGACAGTCGCAGAAATATCCATCTCAAATGGATTTTTGCGACTGACGCGTCGCAGTCACAGCATGTCGTATGTTGCAGTGCGACACCATAGACTGCCATTATAAAATTGGTGTTACATTGGTGTAACAAAATGTCGCCCAACAAATGTCGTCGTGTAGACCTAGCCTTAATCAGCAATCACTCCTTCGTATTCTTTAATGTTTCTAGACAATACCAGCTGCAATAGTTTAAAAGAATATTCCAGGTGTAAGGATTTGCATTGCACTACAAAATCAGCATGGTCCTGATATTGTGAGATGTCTTTCCACACTCTTAACCCCCGCGGCACTCTGTTATGTGTAACATACGATTGCAGGGAATTGATAGTCCAAAATAAACGCACTTCTTTCTCAGATAATTGTGTGATTTTCATCTCTAGAGTGCGAGTACTCATTGCTTGCCAGCTGTTAGTGTCATTACACTGTGCAGAAAACATGCCCGCATCGGCACGACCTAAATGAATCGCTGCTTCACAAGAGAAAAGTGCAGGTTCGGTGACTGTGTCCATTGTGATTTCCACACTCATGTTGCAGCGTGCTCTGACTCAAAGAACAAAAGTCCAAAGTAGTAATATGTAGAGGATACGGTCGGCACTGCTGTAGGTGTGGGATTTAATTTGGTGCTGCACTGATCGAATGGGAGTAGTGGTGGTGCTCGGCATAAAAAACAAGTAGTATTTGCAACAAAGGAGAGAAAAGAAAAAAAGAATGTGTCACTCACCAAAAAATACTCTTTGCAGCTTTCTTCACATAAAAAGGTCAGCGTCATGCGGGCAAAACACAGCTAGAAGGCAACAGACGTTTCGCGCTTGTTGCACTTTTTCAAGCAATTAGTGACTGAATCGGCGTGGTTCATAAATAGTCCCACACCTTCGTCATTGATTAAATGAATGACACATGTATAAAGACCAATCAGAAGGCGAGGCAAACAAAAAAAACACACACATAAACTACTAATACTATAAAAACACTGCTAGGTCGTTTCTATCATTTAACCCCAGAGGGCCCATGGCTCCACTTTTTATAATCCAGGCTGCTTCTTTCTGGAGTAAAATACGACCTCTATCACCACCCCGTATTAGGGGCTGGACAACTTCAATCCCTGCACATTTAAAAACGTTACTATTACCTCCATGTATTTCATGTACGTGATCAATCTGTCTAGTTGCCCCAATTCTTGTCACTATAGATCTCCTATATGAGGGACACCGGTGACTTTTTAGATGCAATAAAAGAACTAGAATGGCAGGATGCTTTTACATTAGCATCCATCGATGTCGAAAGTTTATATACCTGAATACCGCAGGAGTTGGGGGTACAGTGTGTCCGCAAAATTTTGGAGAGAAATAATAAATCAGAGATTTTTGTGGATTTTGTTTCTGAAGCATTGCATTTTGTTTTAACACATAATGCATTTATGTTTAATAAGAACTGGTTCATACAGCGCTCAGGGACAGCGATGGGGACCCCAGTGGCTTGCACTTTCTCTAACGTTAAAGTGGGAATCAGAGGTGGCACCATTCACACCAATATATATAGAAAACCGACCTCCACGAATTCACTACTGCACTACGATTCCTTCCATCCACCTCATGTAAAGTCATCTGTACCATATGGCCAATTTTTGCGAATTCAAAAGAATTGTGTCAGAGCAGGATGAATATTTTGAGCAATCAGAAATACTAAAAAAGCGTCTCTTGCAACGAGACTATCCAGACAAGGTAATTGATAGAGCATATATAAATGCATCTAGCCCCCAAGAGGTTAACCCTAGGTCTGAAGCTAATAAGGATAGAACAGTGATCATATTTGAATACTCCCCTACAGTGATGGTCAGTACGCAGTGTTCGCAGGGAGCAGGCAGTTCCGAGAACAGCCCGATGAAGGCCCCCCGGCGGCTGTTCTCGGAACTGCCTGCTCCCGGTGACCACATTTGATTTCAGACCGGCTCCCGACACAGGTACATGTAAGGGCTTACCTGTGCATCGCTGGACGGGTGAGTCAAGATGGCAGCCCGCATGTGTTCGTTAGCAAACACTGCGAACTGACCATCACTGCTCCCCTATGGCTGTCGCCATCAGGAGTGCTATTCTTAACAATTGGCACATTTTAGCACAGGATAATGTACTCCTATTGTCAGCTTTAAAAGTAAAACAATTAGGGATGTCATTGTGAGGAGTCATTTCCAAACACCAGAACGAAATTGGTTAGAAAAATGCCCCCTAAAAGGTAACTTTGTATGCGGCCACTGCTCCATGTGTAAATACATGGATAGAAAGAGATTTTTCAAGTTAGGAGGTACTGAGTGCGTGGTCAATCAATGTATCTCTTGCAAAACGCAATTTATAGTTTATGCAATTTTTTGCCCTGTGGGAGGTTTTACATTGGTAAAACCATTAGATTCAGAGAACACAGGAGATCTATAAAGACAAGAATTGGGGCTACTAGATTGATTGATCACGTACATGAAATACATGGAGGTAATAGTAACGTTTTAAAATGTGCAGGGATTGAAGTTGTCCAGCCCCTAATACGGGGTGGTGATAGACGTTGTATTTTACTCCAGAAAGAAGCAGCCTGGATTAGAAAAAGTGGAGCCATGGGCCCTCTGGGGTTAAATGATAGAAACGACCTAGCAGTGTTTTTATAGTATTAGTAGTTTATGTGTGTGTTTTTTTGTTTGCCTTGCCTTCTGATTGGTCTTCATACATGTGTCATTCATTTAATCAGTGATGAAGGTGTGGGAGTATTTATGAACCACGCCGATTCAGACACTGATGGCTTAAAAAAGCGCAACAAGCGCGAAACGTCTGTTGCCTTCTAGGTGTGTTTTGCCCGCATGACGCTGACCTTTTTATGTGAATAAAGCTGCAAAGAGTATTTTTTGGTGAGTGACGCATTCATTTTTCTTTTCTCTCCTTTGGAGTGTATACATCTTCTAAGCAATACTAGGAGATGCGATTCTTAAATGTAAGCCCTGGGAGGAGATTGGAGTCCCCAAATCTTTTCTGCTGCTTGTGCAAGGTACACTTGCAGGAGTCACGCTCATCATGGGCAGCTCTTTAGCTAATTGTATGCTGACCACCAGAGATTCAACAGCCAGATCCATGATGAACAGATAGATACATCACCACAGGTCTGCATTTAACGAAGCAGCTGTCCTGATGGGACAATTGAGTTAACATATGTAACTTTGAATTTTCATCGTTACGCATGTACAAGACTAGAGAGATTTTTTGGCACCCGAGGCAAACCTAGTAAAATGTTCCTAACACCAATAAATTACTACCAACCATATTAGTGTCCATATAATTCAACCAGCCATAATCCTACAAGCACAATATATTTTATACTATAGTACCCATTAAAGATGCTATGGTACCAGGATCAACCCTATTAAACCAGGCATATAGCCTGGTAGGGTTGATGTAGCTGAGTAAAATGATACCTTTCTTTTGTGTGTAGGTGTCGGCGTTGTTTTTATATAAATGAGCCATTGGCCCCTGGTGCTCCTCCATTGTTAAAAACACACCCTGCTTTGCCTAGATTGACAGCGTTAGACTTCAGGTCTAGCGCTGAGTTATCACACTTGCTCATGCACAGACGTGGTGCGCGTGCGTTGGGCTAGCGAGCGAGTGCACAGGCGCGATAACTCGGAGCTAGACGTGAAGTCTAGTGCTGTCAATCTAAGTTGAGGTGGGCATGTTTTTAACAATTGA